>NC_060123.1:756360095-757017595 GCF_021461395.2 Schistocerca americana
CACCGCGATTGTGAAATTGCTCGGTGTCCCGGTAGCGTCCCCGTCTCCTCCTCCAGCTGTGCGACAAACTTTCGCCTCCCAGGGTTAAGCCACCTGCTACACAACCGGCAGGCATAAAGGACAGAAGGAACACTCCTACAAAGACTTTGTACATCCCTCCAGCCAGCCGACATCAGAGTCTTCCTCTGCCAACCGGAAAGGCTCCGAGAAGTGGAACGGAGGCGGCCGGTCTCCCCTGTGACGCTGTCGCCACGTGATACCCTCACCTGGCCGAAGTCTGTGTCGCCGGTGTGCACTCTCGGCTGTTTTTCTGCCCTGGAATACGCAGGCCAACAGACGGAGAATGCCGACACTCCTGTAGACTTCACGGAGTGGGATGTTCCCGCTTCCGTGTCCCGTAGTGACAGGTATACGTAGGCCGGCACTTGGCAGCTGCCGAGGTGACACCCCTCCGTGTTTTCCTCGTCGTGACTCTCCTCCGGTGGAACGTTTGCATTCTTCGATCCGACGACGACAATTTATGGGTGGTCTTAGAATCACAGTGTCCACTCGTCCTCTGCCTCCGGGAAAACAATATTGCATCCTCACGACCACTTTGAGCTCTCGCATTTCTTTCCAGTCTGTTTTGACCTCCTCCCCCTCGTGGAGGAGCCTTGTAGCTCGTACGGGATGATGTTTACAGTCGATCCACCTCTCCGATTACCCATCTCCAAGCTGTTGCAGTTTGCCTTTTCTTTCCTCACTTGACCTTTTCCTTCTGTACCATTTATGTCCCTCCGTCATTTGATATCGCCGGGGCAGACTTTCTAGAGTTTATTGGGCAGCTACCTCACCCCATTCTGCTGCTCAGTGACTTTAATGTGCATCAGCCCCTTTGGGGTTCTACCAGAATGTGTCGGAGAGGTGACCTCTCGGCTGACCTTCTCAATCAAATTAACCTCCTCTGCCTTAATGTAGGAGCACCCATGTTCCTTTCAGACTTCACGCACACCTATTCCCATTTGGAGCTATCCTTCTTCACTGACTAGCTCGCCCACTGTCTGAGGCGTACGTTCTCTGACACGTAATCGAGTGACCGTTTTTCCCGTGTAATATCCATTTGCTGACTCCTATCCCATCTACGTGCACACCCAAATGGCAGCTTACTAAGTCTGACTGGAGGCTCTACTCCTCTCTGGTGACCTTCGACAAACATTGTGCTGACCAGGTAGAGTATCTTACAGATGTTATCATTACTGTGACACAACATTCCATTCCTTACACTTTCTCTTCACCACGCTGCGGCCCCCGGTCCCTCGGTGGACCGAGGCGTGCCGCGACGCAATTTGTGTGTGGACACGTGCTCTCTGCATTTTTAACCGTAATCCTACAATGGCAAACTGCATTCATTGTAAACAGTTGTGTGCACAGTGTCATCACCTTCTTCAGGACAGCAAACAATCTAGTTCGGTTTCATTCATTAGCTCTTTTAACATTCCATCCCTCGCCCACCATGTGGGCCAATCTCTGACAGATCTCTGGGATTTTCGGTCCTGACAGTAGCAGACAATGTCACAGTGGACCCTACTGCTATCTCCGACACCTTGGGCTGCCATTTTCCTGCCTTCTCATCCGTCGGAAATGAGTGGAGGAGGCTCGGGCAGGGCAAGCACTTTCTGCTTAACATGTACGACCGCATCTGGGCAGAGGGCACATTTCCCACAACGGCTCTCGATCTTCCACCATAATCGAGTCCGTCAACACGAGGTGGCGAAGATGAGGTAGCCGAGGAGGTGGAAACGTGGGTTCAACTATGCCAAGACTGCTCGGTAGCTACAACAGGAAAACACAATTAATTAGCAGGAGTACAAAATAAGAAAGAAGTTATTACTTAACTTTGCTGCAGTCCACGATCAGTTGGTCATCAATTATAGAAGGTGCGACTAGACTAAGCGTCTGTAGAATGACATAATATACATGTCAAAAATCGTGCAGTGATGACTTAATGTCTTGTAATCTCAAATGTCGAATCCGGTGAATTTGAAGACTAACTTGGAATGAAGCAACAAAGACTCGATGGCAGCAATACTGAGCTGCAGATGATGACTAACGTCGGCACTGGCTGACCACTGAGCGCGGCTACGAACTGTGGACTGGCACAACTGCATTACTGTCCTGCTGCACACGAAATGGCCCAGCAGTGCCTCGTGGCAAGCGTAAGTACTGTGACTGGCTGTGTACTCTTTGGCTAACACAGCCATTCTTCTGTTCCATTTATTGAGAGAATCACATCCGGCGGATCGGTGTCTCAGGCGGTGGTGTGGTCGTATGACTGATGACATCACATCCCCGATTCTGGCATGAAGCCACTGTCATACCCATATCTAAGGCCAGTAAGGACAAACACCTCCCTTCTAGCTACTGCCCCATTTCTCTCACCAGCTGTGTTTGCAAGGTGACGGAACATATGATTCTCGCAATTTACTAAACATTGCACACTGTGGATTTAGTTGCTGTCGACCATCTCTTCATTTTGTCCACCCATCTCACGAACGGTTTGCTGCGGAACTCCCAGATTGTGGCCATGTTTTTCGATTTGGAGAAAGCCTACGACCACTGCTGGAGGACCGGTATCCTCTGTCCTCTCTACAGGTGGGGCTTCGGTAGCCGCATATCCCATTTCCTTCAGGAATTTTTAAAAGACCGAGTTTTCAAAGTACGTGAGGGTTCTGCCTTGTCAGACACCTTTATCCGGGAAAACAGTGTGCCTCAAGGTTCCATCCCAAGTGTCGTCCTCTTCGCTATCGCCATTAGTCCCATAATAGCCTGACTCCCACTGGACATCTTTGGCTCCCTTTTTTTCGACGATTTTGCATCTATTCCAGTTCTCCACTGACTCGGCTCATCGAGCAGCATCTTCAGCGATGTCTCGATCGTCTCTACTTGTAGAGCACGGACAGTGGCTTTTGTTCTTCTGTTGACAAAACTGTTTGTACATATTTCTTGTGGCGCAACCGGTTTCTTCCGCCATCTTTGCACCTCAGACCTGTACCTCTTCAGTTTGTTGAAACTATGAAATTCTTGGGTCTCACGCTCGATAGGAAACTTTCTCGGTCCTCTCACGTGTCTTACCTAACAGCCCACTGTATGCAGTCCCTCAATGTTGTACGTGTCCTCAGTGGTACTTCCTGGGGAGCAGATCGAACCACCCTCCACTGTTTGTACCGGTCCCTTTTCCATTCAAAACTAGACTAGGGGTGTTTCGTTTTTGCATCTGCACATCTGTCCCTCTTATCCTGTTTCAATACTATTCACCACTGTAGTATCTGTTTGGTCACTGGCACCTATTCACTGGACCAGCTGAGAGTCTGTATGCTGAAGCTGCCAAACTACCGCTATCCTACTTTCTCCTCAGCAGGTAAGCACACCGTTTGTCTGCCGTGCAGGCCACCCACCCTATGCCTCCTTCTTCAATGACTCCTTTGATCGCCAGCATGGGGCACGTCCCTTTTCTCTGTTACCTCCCGGAGTTCACTTTCGGCTCTTCCTCCGACAGCTTAACTTCACAATACCTGCCACTTTCCTGACGCGTGTGAACCCTTCACCAGCTCGACTTCACGCAGCGGCCCGTGTTCGCCTCAGCCTCCATTCGCTTCCTAAAGTCACTACCTCCAGCCTTGCTCTATCGCCTTCAGTTTCACGACCTTCACACGGAAATTCACAATAGTACCTTTGCATATACTGACAGCTCTCCGTGATGTCAGGGGTGCCTTCGTCATTGGCACCGACATTCTACATTTCTGACACGGGTGCGTACGACCCTGCACCCTGAAACAAAAACAGAAGACCTGGTCATTAATCTGCTGCACAGAGCTGATCCGTGTCTGGTTTCCCTCACTGTCATCCGAGGTAGCACGCTGCAGCTAAGCTGTACGAGAAGCTGCTTCCTCGACAAGACTAATTACACTCTACCGTAATGATAAAAAATTACAGCTGAGAACATGACATCTGTCTTCAGAGTGAGACTCCAGATGAGGAGAGAAGCCAGTATCAAGTAGTATCTGTCCCAGACAGCAACAGGCATCACACAACAGAGCTTGGCACAGGCTCCTCCATCATCTGGGGTCTCAGTCTGAAGTCAGTTTAATGACTGAAACCAATTACTGACACCAGATATAAAACAAATTTGTGATCCCGGTTGCTACTTTTTATTATTCTATTAACCGTGATTGCCGAGTTTGGTCATTGCATCAAAAATTCTCACACTACAGAAATAAGCAAATTGTCAATTGCATCTTAATCAATTTCACCCAAATTTGGAAGACATGCTGCTTGCTGTATCACATTCAGCACTATGGCAGTTAGAACTTCCTAGCTTCCACAGGAGTGGTTATATGGGCACAAAAGGGTTTCCTACCACTGACATGTAGGCTGCCCTGCATGACTGGCATGTCATGTGAGTAGTATCTGCACGACTTGCAGTGGCACAGCTGAGCAAGGTGGGGTGGGGGCACAGGAGAGACTGACGGTGAGAAAGGGAGGAGGAGGAAGCTGAGAGAGAAAAGGGGAGGAAGAGATGGGCAGAGAGAGAGAGTAGGGAAGAGGTGGGAGTAGGGAAGAGGTGGGAGGATGAGGGAGACAGGGAGAGGAAGAAGTGGACACAGCGAGCGAGAGGAGGACGTGTGTGTAAAATATGTGTCAAAAGTGTATGTGACCGAAGCCACAGGGAAAAGGCTAGTTAACGATAATACGAGAAATGTAACCTACAATATAATTTTAACAGGTAACTGTAGTCCAAAACTAAATTAAAAAATGAAAAAAAAGAAACATACCATGTATAAACTCTAAGAGTGATCTCAAAGCAAGATGAGAGGTCCCACATTGCTACATTTTGAATCACGTGCACTTTCTGTTTCTCAGAAGCACACGTATCTTTTAACCCGTCCAATCCCTCACTATAAAGTACAGAAAACAGGAATTGTCCATCTGGTTAAAAACAGTACTCGCACAAGTGGGCCCTCATTTATATCTCACACTATAGCTGAAGGTTCAACTTACCGAGTAGTTCATCTTCTGACAGCCGTGAAGCTGCAAAGTTCCTGCAGATCTTACGTAAGATGCGAGCTCTGGTACCGCGCATCATCGTAAGTGTCCGGAGTTGTGGCATCATACCGGCTGTCCGTAAGACCTCTCTGTCCGTCTTCTCACACCTGCAGTGGGCGCACTCGGAGCAGGTGACACCGCAGCAGCTCCTCCCATTCTGTGCCCTGCAGTGTGAGAGGCGCACAATGAGAAACACATAATGATCGAATTCTTATACTTTGACGTAAGTTTCGTGTGTAAAACTACTCTCGTTAACTGTGTAGTCCATTTATAGTGAATTAATCCACAAGATCTTGAAAGCAGCAAATACTGGTGCCCAGGTTGACGTTCCTCGACTTTTGGAAGATGTCTGACAGGGTTCCACACTGTAGCCTAATAAACAAAAGATGAGCGTACGGAATATTGGACCAGTTTTGTGACTGAACAGAAGAGCTCCTAACAAATGGAACATAGTATGCCATTCTTAGTAAAGACAAACCTTCAGACATATTAGTAACCTCTGAAATATCCCAAGGGAGTTCTTAAAAGATGTCATTTTCACTTTTAGCTGTAACTGTTTTTATTGTGCTATTGCAATTTTGGATTATAAGCCACTGTCTTGTAACAAGAACCGACACGACTTCACTGTGCCAGTACTGCAAACAGTTAAATGCGGCAGGAAAATACAGCTGTTAGTTTTCCTGGGGGCGTGCTGCCTCTACTGTGTAGTTAAACGATGATGGCATTCTCTTGGGTAAAATATTCTGGAGGTAAAATAGTTCCCCATTCGGGCCTCCACGTGGGTCCGATAAGGAGGATGTCGTCATCGTGAAAAACCAAACATACAATCTACAGGTGAGGTCATAGACTGCTAGATCCCTTAATTGGGCAGGTAGGTTAGAAAATTTAAAAAGGGAACTGGATGATTTGAAGTTGGATATTGTGGGAATTAGTGAAGTTCTGTGGCAAGTGGAAAAGGAGTTTCAGTCAGGTGAGTACAGGACCATAAATACAAATCAAATAGGGTAGTGCAAGAGTAGGTTTAATAATGCATACAAAATAGGAGTCCATGCAGGCCAAAAACAGATATGAAGCCAACATTCACCACAGTAGTACAGGTTTATATACCAACTAGCTCCACAGATGATGAAATAAAAGAAATTGTTCAGACACATAGTTAAGGTACAGAAAAATTTAGTTGTGACAGGGTACTAATTCCTGCTGTCGATGTGCACTAAGGTCGTAAGCTGAAGCGAAGACTTGTTACTTTTCATATATCAAACAATCGAAACTCGAGGTACGAACACCAACAATGTAGGAAGAGACGGACTGCTAGTTACCATAAAGAAGACACATCAGGTTGCGGTCAGATGAGATTAAAAGGCGCTCACACATATAGCTTTTGGCCACAGCCTGTGTCAGTAAAGACACACACACACACACACACACACACACACACACACACACACACACACACACCATGCACACATGACCACCAATCCAGCATCTTGGGCTGGAATGCACATCACATTGATCACATTGGTTGCAGCAGCTATTTGGAGACGTAGGGGCTTGCACAGGAAAGAGTGGCAGGGGGAAGTGCATCACACGAATCTTTGGAATGAAAATCAGAACAATAACAACAATACGGCACTGAATCTTAAGTGTGACAAAGGCATGTAAGCCAAAATTGCAATAGCATTATAACAAAGGAAGTTGATACCCCAAAGGAGTGCTGTAGGACCGTAACTATCCACAGAGTGTATAAATGACCTTGTGGAGAACATCAAGAGGCCCGTCAGTCAGTTTGCAGATGATGACTGCAGAGGACTGACACTTGGTGCAGTGACTGTTAGTTGACCCCCAAAGTAAACAAATTAACATATTGTGCATAAATAAACAGAAAGACCCATTACTGGACAATTACACAATTGCCAAACAATCCCTGGAAGCAGCCATATTTATTATGTTGGAATATGTGCACAGAGCATTTTAAAATAGAATATCCTTGTAAAACTAAGTGTAGGAAAACGTTGATGCCACACTGAGATTAGCTGACCACCCACAAAGGAGCTAGTCCAAAAGTCCTCGTTCAGCCAATACAGTGGAACCTCACTTAATAAGCAGCTCCCACAATGTGCAATTCACATAATGAGCTAAACAAATTATTAAAAACAGACACGCATAACAAGCACGAGTCATGACGATTTAGTGCAACATCACCAGCCGTATGCACGCGGTGGGGGAAACGGTTGCCAATATGAGCAACTTTCATTGTCAGCAGCAGCATATCAATAATGTCTTTAGTACATACCACAGTTCGGGCTTAGCGCTCTTTCTGCTACCCACCTTACTGCAGCTTGCAATCACACATTTTTTCTAAAATAGTGTTCCCACAGTGTTTTTTATGCACAAATTTTAATAAGCTTCTTAAAAATGTCCCAGAAGCTAAAGCTGCAAGAATATGACCGTAAGAGTAAGAAAATGACCTTAGAAATGAAACGTAAAATAATTGAAAAATGCAGACGTGATGTGAGCATTGCTGATTTAGCATCACCTATTTGCACTATCCTCAAGAACCGGGACAAGATTAAGGAGATAGAGGCTGCAAAGCGAGTGACATGAACATCCAAACAATGGTTTCGTATTCTGGACGATACTGACAGGTTGTTCCTTATACGGATAAAATGGATAAATGAAAAGCAATTGCAAAACACTATTAATGAGAACGTAATATGTGAAAAGGTGAGAATGATTCACTGAAGTGTTTAAGGGAAGCGGTGGGTGGTCCGGGAAGTTTAAGAGAAGAACTAGCGTCCACTGCATGGCGGACACAGAGGCAGCAGAGAGCTTTCATCAGAAACTTCAAAATGCTCGTAGATTCTGAGCGTTATCTGCCACAGCAGGTTTTTAATTGTGATGAGACAGGTCTGTTCTGGAAAAATATACTGAAGCATACCTTTGTAAGAGCAGGGGAGAATGCATTACCCAGGTGTGAGACAACCAAAGCCGATCTCACACTGCTATTCTGTGCCAATGCGAGAGATTATTTGAAAATTAAACCTCTCCCTGTTTACCATTCAGAAACTCTTCAAGCCTTCAAAAAGTGTAAAGGGCACAAGAGCAGGTTAAATGTGATGTGGAGATCCGACAACAAGGCTCGGGTGACACACGATCATTTTTGTGATCAGATCGACGAAGTGTTCGGTCCTTCGATGAAAAAATATTCTCTCGAGATTAATCTACCACTCTGTATCTTGCTCATTATGGACAACGCTCCTGCCTATTCTCCAATCCTCCAGGCCTACAAGACCACTTCCTTGAAGAATTTCAATTCATCAAAATCTGTTACTCCAGCCTATGGACCAGTAAATTATTTCTAATTTTAAGAAGCCCTACACTAAGGCACTCTTCAGGCATTTCTTTGAGTCGACTGAAGTTACCAATCTCACTCTCGGAGAGTTTTGGAAATATCACTTACACACGATTACCTGTGCCAAGATCACCAAAAAGGTGTGGGATGGGATTACCGAGAGAACTCTCACTTCTACTCAGAAGAAACTTTGGCCAGAGTGCACTGTCGAATGTGACTCGGAGGCAATAGAGTCAGTACCTGTGGAGCCTGTAGTGAATGAGATTGTGTCTTTGTTAAGAGCACGGGACTAAAAGTGGACAACAGTGATATCAATCAGCTTGTGGAAGATTACAGCCAAGAAATGAGCACCGAAGAGCTTATAGAGTTGCAGTGTGTTTCACGGCAGGGAGTTGTGGAGAGGAGTTCTTCAAAGGAGGAGGAAGAGGAGAAAGAGGAGGCGGCAGTAACAGCAAAGCAGCAATCTTCTGGTCCAATACGAGAAATGCTGAAAGTGTGGGAATTGGTTGCATCGTCCACTGAAAATCGTCACCCCAAAAAAAGTCAGTCCATAAGTTTAAGTAAACGCAGTCAACAATACAACATAAGAATCAGCTTAATTTTTCAAGGAACTCCACAACAGAATACAAGAAGTGACCCGTGAGGAAACTCTTCAGTTTCGATTTGAAAGTGCGTGGATTACTGCTAAGATTTTTGAATTCTTGTGGTAGCTTATTGAAAATGGATGCAGCAGTATACTGCACACCTTTTTGCCTACGAGTCAAGGAAGTACGATACAAAGGCAGGTTGGATTTATGCTGAGGATTAACTGAGTGAAAGCTGCTTATTCTTGCGAATAAGCTGATATTGCGAATAATCTGACATTGCTAACAAGAAACAGCAGTAAAGAATATATATATTGAGAAGCCAATGTCAAAATACCCAGACTAGTGAACAGGGGCAGACAAGAGGTTCGCAAACTTACACCACTTATTGCCCAAACCACCCATTTCTGAGCCAAAAATATCCTTTTAGAATGAGAAGAGTTACCCCAAAATATAATACCGTATGACATAAGTGAATTGAAATCAGCAAAGTAGACTAATTTTCATGTCGAACCATCAGTTACTTCAGATACCATTCGAATAGTACAAATGGCAGCATTAAGTCTTTGAACGAGATCCTGAACGTGGGCTTTTCCACATCAGTTTACTATCTATCTGAACACCCAGAAATTTGAACTGTTCAGTTTCACTAATCATAAGCCCATTCTGTGAAATTAAAATGTCAGGTTTTGTTGAATTACGTGTAGAAACTCTAAAAATGAGTCTTACTGTGATTTAGTGTTAGTTTATTTCCCAGAAGCCATGAACTTGGGTCATGAACTGCACTATTTGAAACCAAGCCGTTGTTGCACACAACATCCCTTATTACCAAGCTAGTGTCGTCAGCAAACAGAAATATTTTAGAATTACCCATAATACTAGAGGGCATATCATTTACATAAATAAGGAACAGGAGCGGCCCCAACACTGATCCCTGGGGCAACCCCCCATTTGACAGTACCCCACTCAGATCCCACATCACAGACATTCTCAACATTGTGAGTAATGACCTTTTGCTATCTGTTTCTAAAGTAAGAGATGAACCAATTGAGCTACTCTCCCTATTCTGTAATGGACCAACTTATGGAGCTATAGTCGGTGATCAAAACAATCAAACATCTTAGTTAAATCAAAAAATATGCCTAGCATTCAAACCCTTTTGTTTAACCCATCCAGTACCTCACAGAGAAAAGAGAATATAGCATTTTCAGCTGTTAAATGATTTCTAAAGCCGAACTGTACATTTGATAGCAAATCGTGTGACATAAAATGATCAATTATCCTTACATAAGCAGCCTTTTCAATAACTTTAGCAAACACTGATGGCATAGAAATAGGTCTAAAACTGTCTACATTATCCCTTTCTATAAAGCAGCTTTACTTCTGACAAGGGAACCTCCCCATTGCACCCCCCTCAGATTTAGTTAAAAGTTGGCACAGTGGATAGGCCTTGAAAAGCTGAACACAGATCAATCGAGAAAAGAGGAAGAAGTTGTGTGAAACTATGAAAAAAATAAGCAAAATATACAAACTGAGTAGTCCACGTGCAAGATAGGCAACATCAAGGATAGTGTGACCTCAGGAGCGCCGTGGTCCCGTGGTTAGCGTGAGCAGCTGCAGAACGAGAGGTCCTTGGTGCAAGTCTTCCCTCCAGTGTAAAGTTTAATTTTTTATTTTCAGACAATTATCAAAGTTCAGGCACTTACACATAACCAACTTCGCTCTCCAAAATTCCAGAACATGTTCAGATTTGCTTGGACATATGCAGGATTTGACAGTCTGCACACGGAAAAATTTGAAAATGTTAAAAACATATGTTTTGACAGAGCACAGGAAAACAGTGTGACTGTGAAACCGTTGCATTCATTTGTTGCAGTTTATGAGACAAACTCTTATGTTTTCATCACTTTTTTGGGAGTGATTATCACATCCACAAGAAAACCTAAATCGGGCAAGGTAGAATCTTTTTACCCATTCGCCAAGTGCACAAGTTAGGTGGATCGACAACATACTCTTGCCATGTGATGCACATGGCGTCACCAGTGTCATATAGAATATATCGGACGTGTTTTCCTGTGGAGGAATTGGTTGACCTATGACCTTGCGATCAAATGTTTTCGGTTCCCATTGGAGAGACACATCCTTTCGTCTACAGTGCGGTCGCAAAACACAGACACTAAACTTATTACAGTGAACAGAGACGTCAATGAACGAATGGACAGATCATAACTTTGCGAAAATAAAGAAAAAAAACTTTTCACTCGAGGGAAGAACTGAACCAAGGACCTCTCGTTCCACAGCTGCTCACGCTAACCATGGGACCACGGCGCTCCTGAGCTCACACTAGCCTTGATGTTGCATATCTTCCACATGGACTACCCAGTTTGTATATTTTGCTTATTTTTTTGATAGTTCCACACAACTTCTTCCTGTTTTCTCAATTGTTTTGTGTTCAGTTTTTCAAGGCCTATCCACTGCGCCAACTTATAACTAAATCTCAGGGGAGTGCGATGTGGAGGTTCCCTTGTGAGTATTTTAATTGTTCAGGAAACTGACCATACCTAAAGGAAAAATTACAAATATGGCTAAGTACAGGGCTTACATGTGCATCACTGTACTTTAATACTCTGCAAGGAACTCCATCATATCCATGAGAATCCTTAGTCTTCAGTGATTTAATTATTGACTACATCTCCCCCTTGTCAGTATCACAGAGGAGTATTTCAGACATCAGCATTGGAAAGGCATTTTCTAAGAGAATTATATGATTCCCTGTAGAAATTAAATTTTTATTTAATTCACCAGCAATGCTCAGACAATGATTGTTAAATACTGTACATATATCTGATTTAATAGTAACAGAAATATTTTTACTACGAACTGACTTTATATTGTCAACCTTCAGACACTTCCTTCACAACTGACCATATGGTCTTAATTTTATCCTGTGAATTAGCTATTCTATTTGCGCACCACATACTCTTGCCTTCCTAGTAATATTTTTAAGCACCATACAATACAGCTTGCAATGGGCAACTGTAGCTTGTTTGTGACTACTTCTAACATTTTGATATAATTCCCACTTTGTTCTACATGATATCCTTACCCCAGTAGTCAGCCACCCAGGCTGCCTTTTACTGCTAGTACTCCATGTAGAACGTTCTAATGGAAAGCAGCTCTGAAAGAGCAGGAGCAATGTGTTAAGGAAAGCGTTATATTCATCATCTATGTTATCGGCACTATAAACATCCTGACACTCTCATTCCTTGACGAGTTTTAAAAAACTCTCGATTGCCCTTGTATTAACTTTTCTACACAGTTTGTAATTATATGTGACATTCGTTTGAGTACACAAGCCTTTTAGAGCTAAAATTTGTGCATCATGGTCTGAAAGGACATTCACCCTTTTACTAACAGAATGCCCATCTGGTAATGAAGAATGAATAAAAATATTGTCTATGGCTGTGCTACTGTTCCCCTGCACCCTAGTAGGAAAAAACACAGTCTGTATCAGATCACACGAATTTAGGAGATCTACCAACACCATTTTTCTTGCACAATCATATACAAAATTAACACTGAAGTCACCATGTATAACTAATTTCTGGTACTTATTATAAAGTGAATCGTGAAACCTCACTAGCTTGAGCAGAAATGCTCTGAAGTCGGAGTTGGGGGACCTATAAGCAAGAAAAAATACAAGTTTAGTTTCATTAAATTCAACTGCCCCTGCACAACATTCAAATATCTGTTCAGTGCAGTGCCGTGATACGTCTATGGACTCGAATGGAATACTATTTTTTACATACATAGCCACTCCCCCATCCTGCAAGGAACTGCTTGAAAAACAGCCAGCTAATCTGTATCCTGGTAAAAGAAGCCTCTGAATTGTCAAATTATTTATGTGGTGCTCTCATATACCAATAATTTCAGAGTCAACATCTATAAGCAGTTCACTAACTTTATCTCTAATACCTCTTACATTTTGATGAAATACGCTAATTCCTTCTCTACTCGGGAACATGACGTCCTCTGATGGTGATTCCTTAGTTAGAGGGGCTTCCTTTAAGCAGGTATACCTATCAGCTGACTTCAATCTAAAAAAGGTGCAGCTCTAACACCAACTACTACAGGAATTTTTCCACGAGTGATCCCACCACCCCCTCCCACTACACTGTCACCTATAAGCTTTGCCAGCCTCCCCTCCCTATATCTTTTGAGGTGCAGGCCATGCCTAGTGAAACCTGATCTACTGATAAGACTGTACTGGCACAATTGCAATGCGACCCATCCCCTCTGCCACCAGTGCCTTCTCCAGCACCATGTTAACGTGCCTAACAGCCGCATTAAGATGAGGCCAATTGTGATGCTGAAACGCTGCACGAAATGCACATAGTGTTATGTTTGGGTAGCTATCTTTACCAGGTCACCACCTACTTCACATTCCCTGACCCTATCACGTACGTAATACTGTATGCATAATTTTCTTTGAACAAATGGCACAAGGAAGATAAAACTTTTAGTACTTTTTCTGCACGGAACGCATTATCATATTTTACATCACTTTATACAGGATAAATTATTTCCCTTAAAGAGTGTTTTGCACTAAGAGTAAGATTCCGGAACGAATTGTGCTCACTGTGCGAGGTTTCACTGTATTTGAATACTGCTCGTGAGTCTGGGATCTGTAACAAATAGGACTGATAGAAGAAACAGACAATACCCAAAAGTAGAGCAGAACATTTTGTCATATAATAATAAAGATTTTATTGTCTTTAGGCCATTACAGCAATTGACAACGTCAAATGAAGTTACAATTTATAATACAGTGTGATAAGGTATTGACTACTGAAATATTTTAGCTTATATTACAATAAATGTACAGTGGGTCATCTGTTGGATTACTGCATTTTACAGTTGAAGAATTCATTGATATCATAGAACGGGTGGGCAATAAACCATTCATGCAGTCTTTCTTTGAATGTATGTTCAGGAAGATCCTGTATAGCATGTGGGAGCTTATTAAATAGTTTGTGCCCTGTGACTTCATAGCTATTTATTGATTTTGATAGTCTGTGGTAAGGCGTGTATATGTGTTTGATGCTTCTTGTGTTGCAACAATGTACATTTTCTCTACGTTTCACATCTTGTAGGTTCTTCTTCGTAAAGGTTCATTTAGTAAGTGCGAAAGCATCGAGGAGATGTCCTGTCAACTCAAATGGTAAACACTGCGAGAGGAGTGTCGTGTACCACAGAATAGCTTACTTTTAAAATTACGAGTGCGTACGTTCCCAGAAGTCAACCTCCCGGAAGTCCACCAGTATATCGATCCTTCCTTCGTACAGCATATCCCAACAGGAACAGTCAATATTTGGAGGTACAACAGGAATGATCGATTGAAGCAAAAAATTTTGTAGGAATGGGCTGTAAAATGTGCCTGTGGTCATACCTTAAAAGCTATGACCACTGGTTCATCTTTGCTATTTTGAAAAACATCTCTTCTACTGAATAAATGTTTGTAGCTCTTAAGCTATGCACTTAAGAGCCCCTGCTTACTGGAAATTTTTTCTTTGTTTTGATCCATACCACCACCTCTCAAAATGCGGAAAGCAGAGAGCTTGCAGTACAAGGGACTTGTTACACAATATACAGGGTGTATTCATAGCTCTTATGGTATGTACTTTAGAGCCCATGCTTATGTGACATTTTTTGTTTACAATGATCGTTTGTCACGTTCCCAAATCCTGGGACACTCTGTAGATGCAGATGTGGATATAGGATAATGCTAGAATATTGCATACTTTTTACTTGCTTTCGGTCGGTACAACATTGAAGGTTTTTTCTTACCTCAAAAATAAGATGTGTACTGAAATTACTTAATTCTATTATTAGATACTGTGTGAATGTCACCCTAAATAGTTTATAACACTGGTTTGGTGCAAGTGGATTACAACTGAACAGGAAAAGAACTAAATACTACAGTTTAAAAAACGAAAATCAACGGACTTCCAAATTATCCATAAAAACGAGGAACTTGGAGAAGCAGAATCTGTCAAATTCCTTGGGGTATTTTTAGAAAAAAAAATTATCCCGGTCTTCTCATATAAGCCTATCTCAATGACAATACTGTTCTATGCAAGTGACACGGACACTAGGAAAGTTCTCCGAATGACATTTTCACTATGCAGCGGAGTGTGCGCTGACATGAAACTTCCTGGAAGATTAAAACTGTGTGCTGAACCGAGACTCGAACTTGGGACCTTTGCCTTTTGCGGGCAAGTGCTCTACCAACTGAGCTACCCAAGCACGACTCACGTCCCATCCCCACAGCTTCAATTCTGCCAGTACCTCATTTCCTCTCTTCTAAACTTCACAGAAAAGCTTCTGTGAAGTTTGAGTCTCGGTCTGGCACACAGTTTTAATCTGCTAGGAAGTTTCACTAGGAATGTTGTTTACCACAACTCTTTTGAATCTATTATAAGATATAGTATAATCTTTTGGGAGGGGGGGGGGGGGGGGAAGAAGTAGTGTAAATAGAATATTATTAGTTTGAAAAGTATTAGTATAAATATATGAACTATTGATTCTACAGCGTCATGCCGACCTTTATTCAAAGGTCTAAAAATTTTAACTACTTCATGTATTTACATTTATGAACTGTTTGTCTTTGCCCATATCAATCCAGAATTATTTGTGGGAAACCATTTTCAATTTATATATGGCACAAGAAACGAAGATAATTTTCTGTTGCTATATCATAGGCTAAATCTCTACTCCCAGGCTCCTCAATAAACAGCTATAAAAATTTATGATAAATTAAAAATGAAAAACTTTCTCAGTATGGAACTAGGTTCACTGAAGATAAAATTATGCACCATCCTAGTGCAAAAATGTTATTGTTCATGCATGGAATTTCTGAATGACGGGGAAGATTCCTTTTGTAGAATAATGAAACAAATTTGTAATGATTTTTATAGATTAGGTTTCTTTCTACATTGTATGTACCTCTGGTACATTATTTACAATTACAAGCATCCTCTACTTTAAATCAATTATGTATGTCATGAGACAATAAAATTGTGATTCTGACACACACACACACACACACACACACACACACACACACAGACATACACTTTCAGTGACTAGTCTCCTTTAATCTAAAAAGAGTTTAAATTCTATCAAAACTTTGCTAGAATATTATAAACAGCTTGATTCATGCAAGGCACACCCCCTTCAGCTTCAAGATACTGACACGAGGTTTTCAGCAATTGGTAGTAAGCACAGGGGCATCTAAATTTGTTATGGAGTGAACACAGTTAACCCTTTTCCCAATCATAATTTGTTTTAATGGAACAGCATTCGTTTTAATGGCAATCAAAACCTCTTTTTTTTAAATGGCAATCAAAATATCTCAAAAAGACGAGTATGGCGTTATACCACTCATAAATACTGGTGTTGAAATTTTTCATAAAAATATCTGTCAAATATGCTGGAGTTGAGAGGCAAGGTGGACAGATACTGATACTGGGATGTAAACACAGTCAAATTGGGCTCTTGTGCAAGAGAGTGTATTGTGTGCAGTGAGAAGAAGGACTGAGGCTGATAAAATGAAACATATTTCCTCTTCGTTTTGGCACTACAGGTCTCGGTGGACCTCGAGCTCCTCAATACTCTTCCTCCATACGTATCTGTTCTCTGTTTTTCTCCTCCATCAGATCTCTATCTCAGTAAGGTCAGTGGATACAGTATCCCGCCATCTAGCTCTCGGTCAGCCCTTCCATCTGGTGGAACACAACCTGTCTTTCATTATTCATTTGGGCATCTTGTCATCTGCATCTTCCCCACAAATCCCAACCAGAGTATGCTTTCAGAGTTAACAATATTAGGGAAGGAAAGTTGCTACTCACTATATAGCAGAGATGCTGAGTTGTGATAGGCACAACAAAAAGATTCACACAATTATAGCTTTCGGCCATTAAGGCCTTTGTCAGCAATAGACATGTGTACGCATACGCATACACACACACACACACACACACACACACACACACACACAAATGCAACTTGCACTCACATCTGGCATCTCAGACAAATGAAATCATACTGTGGCACCTACTGCACCTAATATGAAAGACATACGTTTCTAGGGGTGTCTGTATACTTTTGATCACAGTGTATGTTCAATTCAAAATCAAAATGAAAAACCTAAGCAAGTGAATTCTTATGAAATGGAGTAAACGAATTTCAGTTTACAATTTAATTGTGCCAACCATGTTGAAGAATAATTCAACTGTTTCACTTTAACAGCAAGCTTTCCAATTAAAAGAAAATAATGCAAATAAGTTATGTTGATAATAAAGTAGTACTATGCTGTCTACTTAATGACACACTCATTTCATTAATTTACACAGCAATTGTGAATCACAACATAAAACTTGTCACAGCAAAGCACAGCAAAACAAAGAGAGCTCTGGCACCAGCTGCCGATTAAAAACTGTACATCTCGACACGACTATCACTTGTCGGTTCAGAAGCATGACGAAGAGGAACTTCTTACTTACTTCGCTACACAGTATTTTGCACTCGGGCATTAGGCGGTGTGAGAGAGAAACAACCAAAGCATGCAAAGTATAAAAGCTGTACATTCAGAAGTTCATAACTGTATACTATCAGAATTGTGGCCCAAACTTTAGTGCAGGCTCGATTGCTGAGCAACTACAATTTGTGACCACACTGAGGACTTCTCAGTGAGGAGAATGAAGCATTTTATCTCAGATGGAGTGCCGTCGGCAGGTGTAGAAGTAACTTCAAGTGTGACTGAGGGAAGTGCGTTAATGAACTGGCACACAATAGTAACAGTAGCCTGTAATGGGCTTAACACTACACAGAAGTGAGACATATCCCTACGTCTTCTTACCAACAAATGATACTCTAAATAAAAGTAATTTATAATAACAGAACATACAATAATACACTGAGGCCACGAAAGTCATAGGATACCCTTTAAATTGCTGACGGACCTCCTTTTACCCGGCACAGTGCAGCAAGTTGACATGCACTCGACAAGTCACTGGAGTCCTCTACATCTACATCTACATCTACATCTACATCCATACTCCGCAAGCCACCTGACGGTGTGTGGTGGAGGGTACCCTGAGTACCTCTATTGGTTCTCCCTTCTATTCCAGTCTCGTATTGTTCGTGGAAAGAAGGAGTGTCAGTATGCCTTTGTGTGGGCTCTAATTTTATTCTCAGGGGCTCTTTGCATGATAAACGTAGGAGGGAGCAATATACTGCTTGACTCCTCAGTTAAGGTATGTACTCGAAACTTCAACAACAGCCCCTACCGAGCTACTGAGCGTCTCACCTGCAGAGTCTTCCACTCGAGTTTATTTATCATCTCCGTAATGCTTTCGCGATTACTAAATGATCCTGTAACGAAGCGCGCTGCTCTCTGTTGGATCTTCTCTATCTCTTCTATCAACCCTAACTGATACGGATCCCACACTGCTGAGCAGTATTCGAGCAATGGGCGAACAAGCATACTATAACCTACTTCCTTTGCTTTCGGATTGCATTTCCTTAGGATTCTTCCAATGAATCTCAGTCTGGCATCTGCTTTACCGACGATCAACTTTATATGATCATTCCATTTTAAATCACTCCTAATGCGTACTCCCAGATAATTTATGGAATTAACTGCTTCCAGTTGCTGACCTGCTATTTTGTAGCTAAATGATAAGGGATCTATCTTTCTATGTATTCGCAGCACATTACACTTGTCTACATTGAGATTCAATTGCAATTCCCTGCACCGTGCGTCAATTCGCTGCAGATCCTCCTGCATTTCAGTACAATTTTCCGTTGTTACAACCTCTCGATACACCACAGCATCATCCGCAAAAAGCCTCAGTGGACTTCCGATGTCACCCACAAGGTCATTTACGTACATTTCCTCTGCGGAAGTACTGAGCCGCGCTGCCTCTGTAGCTGTTTACACAGTAGTTGCAAAAGCGTTGCCACAGCACAGTACTGTGCACAGCCCGACCTCTCGATTACGTCCCACAAATGTTCAACGAGATTTGCATTACAGGCATTCCGGGTGGCCGAATTGTTCACTCGAGTTGTCCGGAATGCGGTCCAGTGATATGGTACATTGCCATCCATAAAAATTCCATCACTGTTTGCAAAAAAGAAGTCAATGAATGGCTGTAAATTGTCTCCTAGTAGCCAAACAGAACTGCTCCAATGGACCAGTTTGGTTCCGTGTGAAGACAGCCCACACCATTGTGGAGCCACCACCAGCTCGCACAACACACTGTTGACAACTCGGGTCCGCAACTACATGGGCTACGTGCCACACTCAGACCCTACCGTCAGCTCTTACCGACTTAAATCGGGACTCGTCTGGCCGGGCCACAGTTTTCAAATAATCTAACATTCGACCGATACGCTCACGAGCCCAGGAGAGGCACTGCAGACAGTCTCGTACTGTTAGCAAAGGCACCCGCATCGGTCGTCTGCTGCCGTGGCCCCTTAACGCCAAATTTCCCTAACGGACACGTCTGTCGTACGTCCCCAGTTCGTTTCTCCAGTTATTTCACGAAGTGTCGCTCGTGAGTAAGCAATGACAACTCTAAGCAAATGCCACTGCTCTCAGTCATTAAGTGAAGGCTATTGGACACTGTGTTGTCCACGGTGAGAGTTAATGCCCTAAATCCGGTATTCTCGCCACACTCCAGACACTACCGATCTCAGAATTTTGAATTCCCTAACAATTTCTGAAACGGAATGTCCGACGCGTCTAGCTCTGACTACTGTTCCACATTAAAAGTCCGTTAACTTCTGTCGTACGGCCATAATCACGTCGGAAACCTTTTGGCAGGAATCGGCTGAGTATTAATGACAGCTCACCGATGCACTGCCCTTTTATACCCCACCTGTATACGTGCACATTGCTATTCCGTGAGTTTTGTCACCTCAGTGTAAGTCTAATATAAACAGGCACATATTGTGTGCTGGTTTTATTTTTATTGCACATTTGGTGGGCCATATCTACATCTACGTCTACACAGATATTCCACAAGCCACTGTACAGAAACAGAGGATGACTCGCGTAAAGCTGAAATACTAAACACCTTTTTCCAAAGCTGTTTCACAGAGGAAGACCGCACTGCAGTTCCTTCTCTAAATCCTCGCACAAACGAAAAAATGGCTGACATCGAAATAAGTGTCCAAGGAATAGAAAAGCAACTGGAATCACTCAATAGAGGAAAGTCCACTGGACCTGACGGGATACCAATTCGATTCTACACAGAGTACGCGAAAGAACTAGCCCCCCTTCTAACAGCCGTGTACCGCAAGTCTCTAGAGGAACGGAGGGTTCCAAATGATTGGAAAAGAGCACAGATAGTCCCAGTCTTCAAGAAGGGTCGTCGAGCAGATGCGCAAAACTATAGACCTATATCTCTTACGTCGATCTCTTGTAGAATTTTAGAACATGTTTTTTGCTCGCGTATCATGTCATTTCTGGAAACCCAGAATCTACTATGTAGGAATCAACATGGATTCCGGAAACAGCGATCGTGTGAGACCCAACTCGCCTTATTTGTTCATGAGACCCAGAAAATATTAGATACAGGCTCCCAGGTAGATGCTATTTTTCTTGACTTCCGGAAGGCGTTCGATACAGTTCCGCACTGTCGCCTGATAAACAAAGTAAGAGCCTACGGAATATCAGACCAGCTGTGTGGCTGGATTGAAGAGTTTTTAGCAAACAGAACACAGCATGTTGTTATCAATGGAGAGACGTCTACAGACGTTAAAGTAACCTCTGGCGTGCCACAGGGGAGTGTTATGGGACCATTGCTTTTCACAATATATATAAATGACTTAGTAGATAGTGTCGGAAGTTCCATGCGGCTTTTCGCGGATGATGCTGTAGTATACAGAGAAGTTGCTGCATTAGAAAATTGTAGCGAAATACAGGAAGATCTGCAGCGGATAGGCACTTGGTGCAGGGAGTGGCAACTGACCCTTAACATAGACAAATGTAATGTATTGCGAATACATAGAAAGAAGGATCCTTTATTGTATGATTATATGATAGCGGAACAAACACTGGTAGCAGTTACTTCTGTAAAATATCTGGGAGTATGCGTACGGAACGATTTGAAGTGGAATGATCATATAAAACTAATTGTTGGTAAGGCGGGTACCAGGTTGAGATTCATTGGGAGAGTGCTTAGAAAATGTAGTCCATCAACAAAGGAGGTGGCTTACAAAACACTCGTTCGACCTATACTTGAGTATTGCTCATCAGTGTGGGATCCGTACCAGGTCGGGTTGACGGAGGAGATAGAGAAGATCCAAAGAAGAGCGGCGCGTTTCGTCACTGGGTTATTTGGTAACCGTGATAGCGTTACGGAGATGTTTAATAAACTCAAGTGGCAGACTCTGCAAGAGAGGCGCTCTGCATCGCGGTGTAGCTTGCTCGCCAGGTTTCGAGAGGGTGCGTTTCTGGATGAGGTATCGAATATATTGCTTCCCCCTACTTATACTTCCCGAGGAGATCACGAATGTAAAATTAGAGAGATTAGAGCGCGCACGGAGGCTTTCAGACAGTCGTTCTTCCCGCGAACCATACGCGACTGGAACAGGAAAGGGAGGTAATGACAGTGGCACGTAAAGTGTCCTCCGCCACACACCGTTGGGTGGCTTGCGGAGTATCAATGTAGATGTAGATGTACAGTATGTGGTGGAGGGCACTGTGTACCACTACTTGTTATTTCCTTTCCTGCTCCACTCACAAATAGGGCGAGGGAAAAACGACTGTCGATACCCCTCCTTGTGAGCTCTAATTTCTTCTATCTTATCTTCGTGGCCCTTACGCACAATGTATGTTGGCGGCAGTACAATCGTTTGGCAGTCAGCTTCAAATGCAGGTTCTCTAAATTTCCTCAATAGTGTTTCTCAAAAATGACATTGGCTTTCCTCCAGGAATTCCCATTTGAGTTCCCAAAGCATCTCCATAACACTCGCACATTGTCTGAACCTACTGGCAACAAATCTAGCGGCCCACCTCTGAATTGCTCCGACGTCTTCCTTCGGTCCGACCCAGTACGGATCTCGACCACTAGAGCAGCACTCGAGATGAGGTCGCACCGGTGTCCTATATGCAGTCTCCTTTACGTTCGAACCACTCTTTCCTAAAATTCTCCCAATGAATCAAAGTTAGCCGTTCACGTTCCTTACCACAGTTCTCACACGCTCGTTCCAGCTCGTACCGGTATGCGATGTCACGCTCAGATATTTAAATGACTCGACTGTGTCGACCAGGACACTAGTAATACTGTATCCGAACACCACAGGTTCGATCTTTCTACTCTGTACTCTGCCAGATCTCTCGCTAAAGTATCACGTCGGTAGTTGTTGTATGCTTCGCGTGTAGATCTCACAGACACACGAATCTCTACTGACCTTCACTTGTCGTCAATTATGCACTCGCTTTTGAACCGAGAGTGCAACAGCCTCTACTTCCACAGCATCCGACGAATTTTGTTATTAAACCGTGGTGGGTCTTTCCCATTGTTTTCTGCTTACGAGGCATGTAACTCTCCAGACCACGATTTACAATAGGCTTATACTTTGGCCATAATTCCTCAACATCCATGGTACTGGAAGTAAATGATGCCAATAAACAGTCTAAGTGAGATGTTAATAACTGCCCATATGCTCTATCGAGCAGAAACTCTCTCCTAGTCTTCTTCACTGAATTAATAACTTTCGTACTCATAATTGCTACAATGACATCACGATCGCTAATCCTTGTTTCTGTACTGTCTCTGTCAATAAGGTCAAGACTGTTTATTGCTACAAGGTCTAAGATATTTCCACTGCATGCGGGCTGCCGAGCTAGCTGCTCGAGACAATTTTCAGAAAACATGTTCACAAGTGTTTCGCATGACTGGATGTCTGTATATTCCCACAATGAATCTACAGACATCCCAGTCTATTCTCGGTAGGTTAAAATCACCTTCAGTTAGTACTACACGATCTGAGTATTTATGCATGAAGGTACATTTTCTTCTAATGACTCTTAGAAGTGTCACAGCAGAATTGGGTGGACAGTAAAAACATCCAACAATTAACTTGGTTTCACCTACACCTGTTATATGTGACTTCTTTGTCACACCCACTTCGACCTCAGAGACAACATTTTTGTCAACTGCAACGAATACTTCCCCTCCTATGGCCTCTAATCTGTCTTTCCAATATACACTCCACAGCTAGCTAAATATCTCTTAACTTTACTCTTCACGTTTCAGCTACCTCTCAGCCCAAGAATAATTTGAGAGTGAGAACTTTCCTGGAGGGCAGTACATTCAGGTACGTTATTACGAAGACTTCGACAGTTTACTCATAAAATTGACAGGCAAAATGTCTTTATTCTGAACGCCATTTGACTCCCCTCGATGCTTATTGAATGGTGAGTGTCCGTCAGAGCACCTCAAACTACTGCCTAGCCAAAAAAATCCCATGTGCACTCCAGAATTACTCTGCTACCTTAGTAGCTGTTTCCTTGTGTGGTGCAAATTGTGTAGTGGATACTGAGAGATGACATGCATCTTCGGCATGGGACTGCAGTTGCAGCAACTTTGTGAGAGGAAACAGCTGCTCGGACATGGCAGTAAGCATTTCGTGGGTCGCCATCCTGCCCTGGAGATGTGCAATGTTCTCAAGAACTGTTACATCGACAATAAAAATCGTGAACTGGAAGGGAGATGCATTTCTGAATTTGATATTAATCTTTTATGAGCAACGATAAAAACATTTGAATAGTACAAGTTATCAATGTACATAAAGTATAGGAATATATATCGCATCTTCAGTTGCAAATTGTGTGAAAAGTTTAAAATTCAAAAAATGTTTTCTGTTCTACATCACATTTTACAATTAAAGTAATTATTACAATATCACTGACAAAGTCTGGGAGATTAACATGGGAAGTACAAGGACGAACTAATGCTATGCAGGTGTAATTGAGAAGTTCATAATAGTTTTTAAAAAAATTTTACCTTGCACTGATACTGAATGGTGGCCATTTTTATTTGTAATCACATGATGGTTTTTCAATTTGGAGACCAGGAAGTAACAGCTACATCAAGAATCTCAGACTTTTTGCAGATTACGCAGTCATCGAATTGAGTGCTATCCAAAAACAATCCAGTCAGATACCTATATACGATTTCAAATTGTTGCACAAATTGGCAGCTTACTTTAGGGCCAGTCCTAATGAAGTGATCCAATAAAAATTAAGTCAGTTGCTTGACCATTTTTAAATATTTTGATTTTTTATGGGTGATTACCCTGTAATTGAAAAGTTCAAAATAGTTTTTAAAACAAATTTTAACTTGCACCGTTACCGAATGGCAGCCATTTTTGTTTGTAAGCACATGGTGGTTTTTCAATTTGGAGACATTAGGTTAATTTTAATATCACTGCACTGTGTTAAGTTACAACACTGCAACTGACATGATTGTTTTTAGAAAAGTCTCCTCTACAACATTGTTTATTACCCAAAATATCCTAAATTCAAAAATAACCAGTCAAAATAACCTCCAAAGTTTGGTATTGAAAATTTAGAAAAGCCACTTTTTAGGCCCATAAATGACAACCAAGAAACAATTTTTTTTCTAGTTAGACATCATAAACTACTAGCCTTATATAGAGCCTTATACAGAACAAGAACACTGACAAATGTTTCCTTAATTTTTATAAATATTTGAAATTTGAAAATCTTAATTTTTTGTAAAGTGTGGGACTAGTTATCCTTGGTGGGACTGATTGAGTTTTGCACATTTTGTGCACCTATATGGTAGCAAAGTACTGTAAAAAACTCAACATTGACATTTGACTGTGAACATAGATACGAATTTTTGAAAATGAGGAAATAATTCCCATCACATTACAATTGATCTTATGGCTGTTGCCTAATTCATGTGTGGTATTGGCTGGACGTAATCAAATTGAAGTTAAGGTACTGAATTATATGCATAAACTCTAAAGTACGTTAACTGAAAATATTTATTTAAAATTTTTCAACATAATACAAATGTTGAGTTCAGTAATTTTTCAAGATGTGGTGCTTCTGAATCCTAGTAGTTTCTGTTAAGACCACTTATTTCTTCAGACAGCTTGAGGGATATAGAATAAGACCTCCCAGTTGTTGTGGCAAGTTCAAGAACTGAAATCATCATGATCATCATCATCATCATTTAAGACTGATTATGCCTTTCAGCGTTCAGTCTGGAGCATAGCCCCCTTTATAAAATTCCTCCATGATCCCCTATTCCGTGCTAACATTGGTGCCTCTTCTGATGTTAAGCCTATTACTTCAAAATCATTCGTAACCGAATCCAGGTACCTTCTCCTCGGTCTGCCCCGACTCCTCCTACCCTCTACTGCTGAACCCATGAGTCTCTTGGGTAACCTTGCTTCTCCCATGCGTGTAACATGACCCCACCATCTAAGCCTGTTCGTAACCTCAACCTTGTGATAAGGTAACCTGAATCCACCCAGCTTTCGCTCCCATACAACAAAGTCGGTCGAAAGATTGAACGGTGCACAGATAACTTAGTCTCGGTACTGACTTCCTTCTTGCAGAAGAGAGTAGATCGAAGCTGAGCGCTCACTGCATTAGCTTTGCTACACCTCACTTCCAGTTCTTTCACTGTGTTGCCATCCTGTGAGAATATGCATCCCAAGTACTTGAAACTGTCCACCTGTTCTAACTTTGTTCCTCCTATTTGGCACTCAATCCGTTTATATCTCTTTCCCACTGACATTACTTTCGTTTCGGAGATGCTAATCTTCATACCATAGTCCTTACATTTCTGATCTAGCTCTGAAATATTACTTTGCAAACTTTCAATCGAATCTGCCATCACAACTAAGTCATCCGCATATGCAAGACTGCTTATTTTGTGTTCACACATCTTAATCTCACCCAGCCAGTCTATTGTTTTCAACATATGATCCATATATAATACGAACAACAGTGGAGACAGGTTGCAGCCTTGTCTTACCCCTGAAACTACTCTGAACCGTGAACTCAATTTACTGTCAACTCTAACTGCTGCCTGACTATCCATGTAAAGACCTTTAATTGCTTGCAAAAGTTTGCCTCCTATTCCATAATCTCGTAGAACAGACAATAACTTCCTCCTAGGAACCCGGTCATATGCCTTTTCTAGATCTATAAAGCATAGATACAATTCCCTGTTCCACTCATAACACTTCTCCATTATTTGCCGTAAGCTAAAGATCTGGTCCTGACAACCTCTAAGAGGCCTAAACCCACACTGATTTCCATCCAATTGGTCCTCAACTAATAGTCGCACTTTCCTTTCAACAATACCTGAGAAGATTTTACCCACAATGCTGATTAAAGAGATACCTCTGTAGTTGTTACAATCTTTTCTGTTTCCATGTTTAAAGATTGGTGTGATTACTGCTTTTGTCCAGTCTAATGGAACCTGTCCCGACTCCCAGGCCATTTCAATTATCCTGTGTAGCCATTTAAGACCTGACATTCCACTGAATTTGACGAGTTCCGACTTAATTTCATCCACCCCAGCTGCTTTATTGCACTGCAATCTATTGACCATTTTCACCACTTCCTGAAATGTGATCCTATTTCCATCATCATTCCTATCCCATTGTACATCGAAATCTGAAACATTACTGATTGTATTTTCACCTACATTGAGCAACTCTCCAAAATATTTCCTCCATCTGCCCAAGGAATCCACAGGATTCACAAGCAGTTTTCCTGACCTGTCCAAAATACTTGTCATTTCCTTCTTACCTCCCTTTCGAAGACTGCTAATTACACTCCAGAATGGTTTTCCAGCAGCTTGACCCAAAGTCTCCAACCTGTTTCCAAAGTCTTCCCAAGATTTCTTCTTGGATGCTGCAATTATCTGTTTGCCTTTGTTTCTTTCTTCAACATAACTTTCTCTGTCTACCTGAGTTCTAGTATGTAGCCATTTTTGATACGCCTTCTTTTTCCTTTTACAGGCTGCCTTGACTGTGTCGTTCCACCAAGCTGTTTGCTTCATCCTACCTTTACACACTACTGTTCCAAGACATTCTTTAGCCGCTTCTAGTACTGTGTCCCTGTACCTTGTCCATTCCTTTTCCAATGACTGTAATTGACTACATTCAACTAACTGGTACCTTTCTGAGATCGCTGTTATGTACTTGTGCCTGATTTCCTTATCCTGAAGTTTCTCCACTCTTATCCTCCTACATATGGACCTGAACTCCCGCACTTTCGGCCTCGCAATCCCAATTTCACCGCAGATTAAATAATGATCAGTGTTGTCAAGGAATCCCCTGAATACACATGTGTCCCTCACAGCCTTCCTGCCTTCCTGAAGTCCTTAAAAACTTTGTCACTATTCGATTTCTTGAATGGTGTTATTGGGCCAGCAGGGTGGTAAAAATGCACAGAAACATAATTATTTTCCAAACTTATGACTTTCAACCTCTGCATGTCACCATTGTCTATCACACACACATGCTCCTGTGTCATTCAGTGTTAAAGACAGAGAAGTACTTTTACTGACACAATGATCCTGGTAAATTTTGGTATCTGATGTTATGTAACATCGAACTTAGTATTCTGCAATTCCAAGGAACCTAGATTAGATTAGTACTTGTTCCATAGATTGTGAATACGACACTTCGTAATAATGTGGAATGTGTCATAGATATGACATTACATAAAATATTACATGACACTCAATATTTTTAATTTTTTTTAAGGGGGGGGGGGGGGAGGGGGCGGGGGGAGAATGACCCACTTACTATATCCAAAAATTCATCTAATGAGTAGAAGGAGTTGCCATTAAGAAATTCTTTTAATTTCCTTTCAAATGCTATATGGCTATCTGTCAGACTTTTGATGCTATTAGGTAAGCGACCAAAGACTTTTGTGGCAGCATAATTTGCCCCCTTCTGAGCCAAAGTTAGATTTAACCTTGAGTAGTGAAGATCATCCTTCCTCCTAGTGTTGTAGCCATGTACACTGCTATTACTTTTGAATTCATTTGGATTATTAATAACAAATTTCATAAGTGAATATATGTATTGTGAGGCTATAGTGAAGATCCCTAGCTCTTTAAATAAGTGTCTGCAGGATGATCTTGGATCAGCTCCAGCAATTATTCTGATTACACGCTTTTGTGCAATGAACGCTCTTTTACTCAATGATGAGTTACCCCAGAATATGATGTCATACAAAAGCAGAGAATGAAAACAGGCGCGTTAAGCTAATTTACTGAGATGTATATCACCAAAATTTGCAATGACCCTAATAGCATAAGTAGCTGAACTCAAACGTTTCAGCAGATCCTCAGTGTGTTTTTTCCAGTTCAACCCCTCATCAATGCATATACCTAGAAATTTTGAATATTCCACCTTAGCTACCGATTTTTGATTGAAGTCTATATTTATTAATGGTGTCATTCCATTTACTGTGTGGAACTGTATATACTGTGTTTTGTCAAAGTTTAATGAGAGCCCATTTGCAGAGAACCACTTAATGATTTTCTAAAAAACATCATTTACAATTTCACCAGTTAATTCTTGTCTGTTGGGTGTGATAGCTATACTTGTATCACCGGCAAAACGTACCAGCTTTGCATCTTCGTGAATATAGAATGGCAAGTCATTAATATATATTAGGAACAGCAGAGGATCCAAGACCGAACCTTGCGGCACCGCATTCTTGATTGTTCCCCAGTTTGAGAAATCGCCAGTTTTTTGCATATTATGTGAACTGTGTATTTCAACTTTCTGCACTCTTCCAGTTAGGTATGATTTAAACCATTTGAGCACTGTCCCATTCATACCACAGTACTTGAGCTTATCTAGAAGTATTCCATGATTTACACAATCAAAAGCCTTTGATAGGTCACAAAAAATCCCAACGGGTGACTTCCAGTTACCCAGCCATTTAATATTTCATTAGTGAAAGTGGAATTGCATTGTTCCTTTAATTGCTATACAGTTTTCAGATCTGATTTGAAGTGTTGTTTCTATATGAAGCACTATCTCTTCTTTCTTGATGGGAAAATAGGTGATATCTTTAATATTATGCTTGCAAAAGGCATACATATCCTCTTCTGTAAGAAATTTGTCTGTGGTCTTTCTTTGTATGCTGGATTTACTCACTTCACATTTTGTTGTACCTCCTACTTCAATGTTCGGTCTCCAACCCAAAATCTACTTTGCGGTTGCAAAGATTTGAAAATTGTTTTTGTTCTTGTATTGACTACCACTTCTATCTCAAAAGTGTATGAGCTTCTCAGCCTTGGACAACTTTTCTTTTATGTAATTTGTTACATACACATGGAAAACCAAAGTGCTGTGCTCCAAGCAGTTACTTAGAATGCAAATTGATGAACTGCAAATTTCGTCCTCATTTTTAAAGCACAGAACAAATGGATGCACTGTCACCTGGTCATTGACCCAGTGGTACCCTTGTATTGCATCATGAACCACAAACGTAAAGTAAAAACTTAGTTTGGTATTTAGAAACATAGTGGTGACTTTGTGATTCTCTAAGTTATCAATTAAATATTCAAAGTACTCTTCCTGAGATTTAATCACTTAAGCATTTCAGCACTGCAGTTGTGACCCACTGTCTCAAGGTAGCACTGTCGGGCATTTCCTCCTCAGATTCGCTAAACAATTCAAGAGCAGTTTCATTATTGTAGCATTTATCATACAAAATCATCATGCAGTCATCATTGTTAGTGTCACAGCCTGTTAAATCTAGTAACTTTTTGTAGATAACATCATTGGGTTTTGCACCCATAGTCACCAGTCTGACGTTTTGATGACATAAACATGGCTCTAAGTCTTTTCTAATATTGTCTGAAATTCATTGTACCTTGCTTTCAATAGCTGCTTTTATTTTTCTGCAACTCAGTTTTCTTATTTTTGAGGCACAAGATATTTCTACATCAGGAAAAACAAAATCCAATTTGCTAATAGCTTTTTCATTAGGAACCAAGATGTCATTTACAAGATTACACAGTTTTGGTCCTGGATTCATCACAAATATTTTTGAATAACAATTTGGGCATGGGGAATTTCCAGGATTTACATTAAGTTTCATTTGGGTAGCTGTTTTACTCTCACTTAGCAAGGACAAATGTTCAAATTTTATTTCCCTCGAACCTTTAGTAACTGGCTTTTTATAAACTTTGAATGGATCAGAGCATTTTTTTTTTCCAGAAATGTGATTGTATGTCAGAACATATTTTCCATTAAGATACTCAGAAACTGGTGATACAGAAGACCCTACTTGTTATTTTAGACAAAGTTTGTCTATCTTCGTCAAAGTCACTAACATATTTTACATTTTTTGAAACTGAACCATACACTGTTTTGTGACACACTTAACTTAGAGCACTGTTCATCCATTTTATTGCATTCCAATTAGGCTATCAAATTTATTTATTATTAAATTTTAAAATTATTTTAGTTGATTTCAAATTACACTAAAAACAAAAGTGCATAAAATATTCTATGCTCTCAATGAAGTATGTAGATCCATACTAACAGAGGTTTCTGGACAGACCGGCTAAAACAATACCATACCCAGCAAATGTAGTGGGGGAACACAGTTTATGTCACCGACTACTGGGCTGCAGTACAGACTTGTAACTCTGGCTACCAAGCCCCTGTACACACTTGTCATGCACAAAATAGTAGACTTACCAACAATAGGGAAATTTTTCATGTTTATTATTTTACTTTTATCATTTTGAACTTGTAATAATGTGCTACTTTTTTTGAGAATAAACCTAGGTGTAAATGGGCAATTTTTTTTAACATAGAACCAAAGCAAAAGCTCCTATTGTTGAATATTTTGTTATTAAAATAAATAATAATAACTAAATATAGGATGACGGTGTTAACTTAATACATTAAACTAAACTCCACCCCGAACAGGCCACGGAGGCCCGAGGGTACTGACCGCGAGCCGTGTCATCCTCAGCTCACAGGCAACCTCATCAGATGCGGATACGGAGGGGCACGCGGTCGGCACACCGCTCTCCTGGCCGAATGTCAGTTTCCGAGACCGGAGCTACTACTTCTCAATCGAGTAGCTCCTCAGTTTGCTTCGCGAGGGCCGAGTGCACCCCACTTGCCGACAGCACTCGGACGAGTGACCTTTCGGTCTGCCGAATGCTGTCGGCAGACCGAAAGGTCACTCGTCCGAGTGCTAGCTCGGTCCGACAGCATTCGGCAGACCGAAAGGTCACTCGTCCGAGTGCTAGCTCGGTCCGACAGCACTTAACTTCGGTGATCTGATGGGAACCGGTGTTACCACTGTGGCAACTAAATTTTATTACAATGGAACAATAAACCATTTAAACGGGCACAATATCAACTATTTCATCGTATTCAAAAATTCATATCTTTGTTCATAGTCAAATATCAATGTTGAAATTTTTACAGTACTTTGCTATCATATAAGTGTACAATAAGTGAACAAAACAAATTTTTATATTCAGTCTCACCAGAGATAAATAGTTCCAAACCTTACAAAAAAATAATGATATTCAAATTTCAAAAATTTATAAAAATTTAAGGAAACCTTTGTCAGTGTTCTTGCTCTATTTAAGGCTAGGAGTTTATGATATCTAACTAGAGAAAAAAAATACACTCTGATAATCACTCCTTGGTTGTTATTTTTGGGTCTAAAAAGTGGATTTTCTGAGTTTTCAATACCAAACTTTGGAAGTAATTTTGACTGGTTATTTTTTAATTTAGGGTGTTTTGGGTAATAAACGATGTTGCAGAGGACATTTTTCTAAAAACAGTCATGTCAGTTGCAATGTTGTAACTTAGTCTAGTGCAGAGATATTAAAATTAATGCTAGTGTCTCCAAATTGAAAAACCGTTGTGCACTCACAAATAAAAATGGGTGCCATTCAGTAAGGGTGCAAGGTAAATCTTTTTAAAAAACTGTTTTGAACTTTTAAATTAAGGTTAATCACATGAAAAAAAACAACAAAATATTTAAAAAAATATTTAAAAATGGTCAAGCAACTCTCATTACATCTTTTCATATGGACTGATCCTTACAACATAAAACAAAGGTAATGAAGTGCAATCTGATCAAGTCAGGTGATGCTGGAGGGAATTGGATTAAAAAAATTAGTTTCTATATGTTGTAGATACATTTACTATCTGGACTGGAAAGTAATTTAAGTCATCAGAAATAAAGAGGGTATAAAATTAGTACTGCCAAAAGAAGGAAATGTGTCTCTGAAAAAGTGAGTATGTTATCATCTAATCTAAGTATATGTGTTAGCTAGCATTTTGTTATGCATTCATTTGGAGAGTAGTCTTCCATGGATAATAAATAGTATAGATGAGGCAAAGATAATAGTTTTTGAAATCTGGTTCTACAGGTGAATGATGAAAATGGAATGGGTACATCAGATAATACACTTAAACTAATAAACAAAAATAATCAGTTTTTGAAAATATAACAAAAAAATACACTCTGATAATCACACCGAGGTCACCACTTCGACGCTGTAGAGCACTCTCTGGAACAGGATAGCGCATGTTGCCGGTGTGCACCCTCTGCCTATGCGTATTCACCTTAACTGATAACTTGGTGGTAGTTGTGCCAATGTAAAAGGCCGAACAGTGTTTAAATAACAGCTGGTGCATGATGTGTGTCATTTCACAGGTGGCTCTCTCTTTGACTGTACATGTTCTGCCAGTTACAGGGCTAGTACAGGTGGTGGTAGGAGGGTGCAAGTCTTACAGTGAAGACAACCACAGGGGTAGGAGAAATAGCATAGGGAGAGAGGTGCAGAAGGAGAATGAGGTCTGAAAGTATATTGCAGAGATTGCGAGGGTGGCAGGCAAAATGTCAGACAGAATGAACCCCATTTCAGGGCACAATTTAGGGAAGTCAAAGCCTTGTCAGAGTAGTTAACTGTATTTAATTGGGACAAACTGACAAAAAGAAGGGACAGGTTGTTAAGACATTCTGAGGCATCAAGGAATGGAGGAAAGTGTGGTGAATGGGTAAAAGTCATACAGAAGACCAAACTTGAATACAATGAGCAAATTCAAATGTACAAGGGTAATCCCAAAAGTAAGGTCTCCTATTTTTTTTTGTAAGTACATAGACCTGTTTATTTCTACAATCGTTTACATCAGTTTACAGCTTGAACATTTAGCTATTTTTCGACATAAACACCATTTCTATCAATGCATTTTTGTAGACGCTGTGGCAGTTTTTGTATGCCCACATCATACCAGCTCGCCACCGTGCTGTTCAGAAAGTTATGAACCTCTCCTTTCACCTCGTGGTCAGAGCTGGGACCACAGTTAGCACTGACAGGTACTGTTAGACTCTGAAAAAACTTGAATGGGCAATTCAGAACCAGAGAAGAGCAATGTCAAGCAAGGGCGTACACATTCTCCATGACAATGCTCGCCCACACGTTGCTCGGCAAACCTTTGCTCTCCTGCAACAGTTTCAGTGGAACATAATCACCCACCCACCCTGTGGTCCTGACTTGGCGGCCAGTGACTATCAACTGTTCCCTAGGTTAAAAGAACATTTGGCAGAAAAGTGATTCAGCTCCAATGGTGAGGTGTAAGAAGAGGTTCATAATTTTCTGAAAAGCGTGGCAGTGAGCTGGTATGATGTGGGCATACAAAAACTGCCACAGCATCTACAAAAATGCATCGTCAGAAATGGTGATTATGTTGAAAAATAGCTAAATGTTCAAGCTGTAAACTGATGTAAACCATTGTAGAAATAAACAGGTCTATGTACTTATAAAAAAAATAGGAGACCTTACTTTTGGGATTACCCTCGTATGTAGGTTTTTGTGTTTATATAAATGTGAAGAGACTTCTACCCCTACATCTACACTCCACAAAACACCATGAGGTTCATGGCAGAGGGTAAATTCCAGTGTACCAGTTATTAGGGTTTCTTCCTGTTCCATTCACATATGGAATGCGGGAAGAATGATTGTTTGAGGGCCTCTGTGCATGCAGTAATTAGTCTAATTTTATCTTCACCATCCCTATGTGAGTGATACATAAGGGGTTGTAGTCTCTTGCTAGAGTAATCATTTAAAGCCAGTTCTTGAACTTTGTTAGTAGACTTTCTCGGGATAATTTACGCCTGTATCTCTGTGACACTCTGCCACTGACCAAACAAACCTGTGACCAGTCATGCTGTTCTTCTCTCTATTCATTCAATATCCTCTGTTAGTCCTATTTGGTATGGGTCCCACACCCTTGAGGAATATTCTAGAATCAGTCACACAAGTGACTTGTAAGCGATCTCCTTTTTAGACTGATTGCACTTCCCCCACTATTCTACCAATAACCCATGAGCTCACAGGAAGAAATTATCAAAATCCTACGGAGCAACATTCACACTTTAAAAGCAGAACTATCAGTGCAGAAGCAAAAAAAATTGGGACCTGAAAGGGGAAGAAAATGTTTTTGTGAAATAGCTGTGGCAATTGACGAAAATAACATCAAAAACACGCGGACTATTACATCTGTTCAAAACAATGCACCTGCAACACCTACAGAAGAAACTAGCACAGAAATCACAAAAACTCCAATTTAATGTAAATGGGCAAGTGTAACATGCAGAAAAAAGAACTCAAAGCACCTCAGTAATGTAAAACAGAACGAAAACAGTGATTTCCTTGTTATGGGCAATTCTCTGCTCAAAAATGTGGCAGTGCCAAATTCCACAATAGACATTCGCCCAGGTTTCAAGACCCATCAACTGAAGAAACGTTTTAACAACATATATAACTCGAAGGATGGTTCAGCAGAGGCATCTCGGAAGAATTACAAGGGGATATTCATCCACGTAGGTACAAATTCCCTTACAAGCAACACTGAAGAGGAAATTGTAAACAAAACAAAAAATTTAATTTGATCTGACAGATACGTCTACAAGACGTTTAGAATGGTAGTGAGTGGTATTGTCTACAGAAGATCTGTGAGTGATAGTTAAATAGCGAGAATAAATAGTGATATAAATGAAAGCTGTAATGATATGGGAGCCGTGTATGTAAATCTGAAGTGGACTGACAAGGCAGCCAGTCCACAGTGACGGGTAGCCGAAAGAAAGGCACGCGTACACACACACACGCCGACGGGCGTCAAGTACTGGAACAGGCTACGTAATTAATGCTATGAAGAAAAGTACGTAGCTGGATTAATACTTATCTTTAATCAATCATTGTGGTACATCGCTCTTGACTATACACAGGAGACTTTAATTACAATCACTGTAAGGCTAATGGCGCCTTGCTAGTTCGTAGCCATTAACTTAGCTGAAGGCTATTCTGTCTCTCGGCTAATGAGAGTGAAAGGCTTCGTACATCTAGTCGCTAGCTAGGTCGTCCGTCCAACTGGGGCGAGTGCTTGTTCGTCTCACGAGACCTGCCTTGTGGTGGCGCTAGGTCTGCGATCACACAGTGGCGACACGCGGGTCCGACATGTACTAAATGGACCGCGGCCGATTTAATCTACCACCTAGCAAGTGTGGTGTCTGGCGGTGACACCACATTCCTCCCCCGCAAATCGGCGAACGGTCGTGAGATAAGGCTTCCGCCCGCCGTGGGGAGGACCCCATGTTGACGTATGCGATGAGGTGGGGAGCCTAACAACAGGCGAGGCTGTGCCACCCGCACCCGGCCATTCGGTCCGAGGGGAGCTAGGAAACGCCTGAAAAGCTAGTCCAGGGTGCACGTCAACATGCGGTGTATGCTCCCGTAATGAGACAGGAGGGGCCGAAGGGTCGACCTCCTGACGCAATGCGTGAGGAACATTGCGCGCTCTGAAAAATTGCGGTTGCACGTTGACCTTCAGTTCCAAATGTGCTTCATAGTTTTTAGCGCAACCTAAGCCCGGTGCAAAAATGTCTGCAAATTCGTCACATAAGCGAGAAACACTGTCTGAAGGCACAGTCTGATTGACTGATAGGATCTGATTTACAATAGACATGTTAAACAACTGAAATAAATCTAAGCCAAACAAGTTCACTGCAGTAGAAGAACGAAGAACGTAAAATGACACAAGTTTTGTTTGTCCTTTATATGTTGCAAAAAGAGTGCACTGTCCTAACACAGGTATTGTCTGTCCTGAATAACTATGTAACTTAACATTTGCGGCACGCAACGGAGGTGCGCCCAGTTGTTTGTACGTCTCGTGATTGAGCAATGAAACTGCAGCTCCGGTATCGAGCTGGAATGGTATCACTTTGCCTTCGAAGTCTAAGTCCACAAAAAGTTTATTGTTCTGCTGATGACAAGAGCGACTGTTTTGTGCAATTTGAACAGACACTGGTACAGAATCACTTGCTAATTGACGTGATTTCCGGCGACGTCGACGCACAGTTTTTGTGGGACGAACACAGTCACTGTTAGAAAAAGTGGCACTGGACGAATCGGAATGAACTACATGAATGTCCATGGGCGAAGGTCCACGATCCTGAGTGTCCTTGGTTCGATTCCGGCGCGAAGCAAAGGGCCTGGAATGATTGTGATTGTCTGATCGGAGCTTTTTCTGGCAAACACTTTGAACATGTCCTTTCCTATTGCAGAAAAAGCAAATAGCTTGGCGTGACGGGCAATGTTCACGCGAAAGTCTAGTAGCACACCGCGGGCATGATTGCACTGCATTTGTGGGCTGGCGCGGCACACCTGGTTTATAACGCGGCGGCAGCTGCGTTTGTTTGCGCGAGGGCAGTTGACCGGGCCGCGCAGCTCGCCCGGCGGGCCGGTTAATGTTACACACTGCTGGCGAAGTTTCAAAAGATTCCTGAGCACAGTCAAGTGTGTCTTGTCTATCTAATATGTCGATCACTTGTTGAAGGGAGGGATTAACTAGTTTCAATATTTGCTCCCGTATGCGAACATCAGAAACGTTCTGTGCAATAGCATCACGTACCATTGTATCTGAATAAGAAAGACCACAGTCACAGTCAAAGGCACAGTCCCTAGTAAGTCCTTGCAATGTTGCTACCCACTCCCTATTAGTTTGACCGGCCGTACGTTTTGTACGAAAAAACGTATACCGTTTTGCAACCACATTAACTGTTTCTTTTAAATAGGCATCTAAAGCAGACAAAATTTCCTCGTAGGACAGAGTTGCTATGTCACGTCGGGGAAACAATTTCACTATCACACGGTAGGTGGACACACCGACACAAGAAAGCAAAAACGGCTGCCGCTCATTACCTTGAATTCTGTAGGCGGCGAGGTAGAAGGCAAACTGGCGGGACCACTCTTGCCAGGTCTCTTGGTTCAGGTCGTAGTGCCTAAAAGGCGGTGCAACGGCAGGTTGTGGCTGCGGTAGCGGTGAAGCGGCGGTGGCCGCATCGGTTTGAATGGCACGTTGACCCTGGACGAGCTGTCCAAGGGCATCCAATAACGCCTGCGTCTGCTGATTCTGAAAGCGATAAAATTCGGACAGTACATCTGGCGAAGCCATGACACAAGTAAATGTAAGCAATCAGAAAGAATACTTTAACTCGTCACCAATGAAGTGGACTGACAAGGCAGCCAGTCCACAGTGACGGGTAGCCGAAAGAAAGGCACGCGTACACACACACGCCGACGGGCGTCAAGTACTGGAACAGGCTACGTAATTAATGCTATGAAGAAAAGTACGTAGCTGGATTAATACTTATCTTTAATCAATCATTGTGGTACATCGCTCTTGACTATACACAGGAGACTTTAATTACAATCACTGTAAGGCTAATGGCGCCTTGCTAGTTCGTAGCCATTAACTTAGCTGAAGGCTATTCTGTCTCTCGGCTAATGAGAGTGAAAGGCTTCGTACATCTAGTCGCTAGCTAGGTCGTCCGTCCAACTGGGGCGAGTGCTTGTTCGTCTCACGAGACCTGCCTTGTGGTGGCGCTAGGTCTGCGATCACACAGTGGCGACACGCGGGTCCGACATGTACTAAATGGACCGCGGCCGATTTAATCTACCACCTAGCAAGTGTGGTGTCTGGCGGTGACACCACAAAATCCTAATAAGTTCTTAAGCAATAAATGCTTGGGAAAAGATGGTCTTCATTTTAACAGATTAGGATCAAAAATTCACAGTAAATTGTTCACTGATACTTGTAAAATTCTGAATAAAGGGGGAAACTTATAAGGAATGATGGGGATGAGAAACAGTGTTTGGTAACAAAAATGACAAAACCGAAATGATACCCAAGAAAGAAAATACTGCTTGAAACCATAAATAAGAAAGAATGTTCCTACATAATGCACTTGAATATAAATGGTCTAAGTGCTGACTTTCAAAACAAAAGTCATTAAATGGACGAATTACAAATTATTCTTTTGCAGTATAAAAATATCAAAGTTATTTGCCTCAATGAACATTGGCTTACATGTGACAATATCAAAATTCTTAACAAAATCGAAAATTTGGAAGTAGCAAACAGCTTTTGTAGATGTGAGAAATCATGTGGAAGCTCTTGCATACTTACACATTCTGAAATAAAATATGCAATAAGAAATAATTTTAATCATTTGAATGAAGACAGTATATTTGAGAGCTGCTGTATCGAGTTAAGGAACCTAAATATCATAGTAGTTTCTATTTACAGAGTATCAGAGAAAGTTGCAATTGAAACTTTTCTGTCCAAGTTTCAGTGCCTCCTTGAAAATCTAAAAAAATAAAAAGAAAAAAGGTTGTAACAGCTGCTGACTTCAACAATAATATCCTAGGTGAAAGCAATGATGTGTCCAAATTCACTGACAGTAAAAACTTTTGGCTTCAAAGTAAACTTTAAGCAAGCCACTAGGGTAAATGCACAGTCAGCCATTTGTATTGATAATATCCTAACCAACTGCGTATTTGAAGATGTCCATAAATTTTGCTTAGATCTAAGGAACTCTGACCACTCTGCATTATTCATTGAATTACCAAAAATTAACAAAGAAATTCCATGCAACAGAAGCTCTATGAAAAGTAACTCCAATGAAAAAAATTAATTGTATTTAGAAATAAGTTAAGAGAGGTTGAATGGCTTTATGACAACTGTATTTCAAGTAGTAGTAACTTTGACAAATATTTAAGCAGTTTTCTTGGGGTGTTTAATGAAACTTTTCCACATCTACATCTACATACATACTCTGCAATGCACCATATGGTGCGTGGTGGAGGGTACCTCGCACCACAACTATCATCTTCTCTCACTGTTCCAGTCCCAAACAAAACGAGGGAAAAATGACTGTCGATATGCCTCTGTACGAGCCCTAATCTCTCTTATCTTAACTTTGTGGTCTTTCCGCGAAATGTAAGTTGGTGGCAGTAAAATTGTACTGCAGTCAGCCTCAAATGCTGGTTCTCTAAATTTCCTCAGTAGCGATTCACGAAAAGAATGCCTCCTTTCCTCCAGAGACTCCCACCCGAGTTCCTGAAGCATTTTCGTAACACTCGTGTGATGATCAAACCTACCAGTAACAAATCTAGCAGCCCGCCTCTGAATTGCTTCTATGTCCTCCCTCAATCTGACCTGATAGGGATCCAAAACGCTCAAGCAGTACTCAAGAATAGGTCGTATTAGTGTTTTATAAGCGGTCTCCTTTACAGATGAACCATATCTTCAAAAATTCTACCAATGAACCGAAGATGACTATACGCCTTCCCCACAACTGCCATTACATGCTTGTCCCACTTCATATCGCTCTGCAACGTTACGCCCAAATATTTAATCAATGTGACTGTGTCAAGCACTACACTACAAATGGAGTATTCAAACATTACAGAATTCTTTTTCCTATTCATCTTCATTAATTTACATGTATCTATATTTAGAGTTAGCTGCCATTCTTTACACCAATCACAAATCCTGTCCAAGTCATCTTGTATCCTCCTACAGTCACTCAACGACGACACCTTCCCGTACACCACAGCATTGCTATGCACCGTATCCAAAAGATCATTTATGTAGATAGAAAACAACCAGCGGACCTACCACACTTCCCTGGGGCACTCCAGATGATACCCTCACCTCCGATGAACACTCACCATCGAGGACAACGTACTGGGTTTTATTACTTAAGAAGTCTTCGAGCCACTCACATATTTGGGAACCAATCCAATACGCTCGTCCTTTAGTTAGGAGTCTGCAGTGGGGCAGCGAGTCAAACGCTTTCCGGAAGTCAAGGAATATGGCATCCGTCTGATACCCTTCATCCATGGTTCGCACTTAGAACCACATGTAACAAAATCACTGGTAAAGTTAAATGGATAACTCTGGGTATAAAAATTTCTAGTGTTAGGAAGAGGCAATGAAATGAGATATAATAAAAACAGGTATTTTACTGAATATGTATAACATTATAAAGCTACGTTCGAAAAAGTTGTGAAAGCAGCCAAACAAATGGCAAACAATAAGTTCATTTCACAACATTAAAGTGAAACAAAGGTAGTGTAGCCTGTTGTCAAATCAGAGTTACGTGTTAGAATTAATAGAAATGGAATATCTAGGATTAAAGTAAATGATAGCCTTATTGTAAGCCCAGCTCAAATATCGGAGTGTTTAAATGAATTCTTCATAAGTATGGCAAAGTCAGATGTTGATACAGTAGAGTATCAGAGCAAAGTAAACCCCTTTGGACTCCAGCAAAGAGCTGAGTATCTCACAGATTTTAAAAAAGTCTCAATAAAGCATGTGGAAAATATTATACTGTCATTAAAAATATTCAGTTGGGTGGGATGGGATACCAACTAAAGTGATAAAAGCAGTGTATCACATAATAGCATCTCCACTAACTAAAATAATTAAGCAATATTTTGAACAGGGATGCTTTCCTGATGTGTTGAAGTATGCTGAAGTCACACCTCTGTTCGAGAAAGGGTCGAGGGAAGAAATGGGAAACTATTGTCCTATTTCTATTCTTCCAATCTTATTGAAAGTGTTTGAGAAAGTAGTTGCAAATCAGATGCAAAATTTTATTGTAAAAAATGATATTATTATAAATAATCAATTTGGATTCCAACCAGGAAAAAACACCCTGGATGCAATAAATAACTTTACTGAAAATATATGCAAAGCACTGGACCAGAGGAGTAAAGTTGCTGGTATTTTCTGTGATCTTACTAAAACTTTCGACTCTGTAAAACATCCCTTGCACATCTATAAATTAGATAAATATGGAATTACGGGCAATATTCTCAAATGGCTTACATTTTACCTGCAGAACAGAAAACAAAGGGTAACTGTCACTTCAAGTGTGGTGAGTTATTTTCCGAAGTGGAACACTGTATCACAAGGTGTGCCTCAAGGCTCCATTTTGGGGCCAATCTTGTTCCTATTCTATGTAAATGACTTCTCCACAAATATCAATTCCCCATCACTTCTGTTTGCAGACAATACTTCTGTTTTAATCGAAGATGGCGATGCAGAAAAAATTCCAAGCCTCACTGTGAGCACACTGGATACTGTAGAAAACTGGTTCCAGTTAAATGGGTTGAAACTGAACATTGCAAAAACCCATATGGTACATTTCCAAACCAAACACTTAAAATGCACAGAGCTTAAAATAACACACAATAATCAACTTACGAAGAAGTTGACACTGTCAAATTCCAAGGACTAAATGTGGACAAGAACTTGAACTGGAACACACATATTGACTCCTTATCAAATAAACTAAGCAGTTTTGCATTTGCAGTGCAGATACTTGCAAATTCTACTGACACGTCTACACGAAAAATAGCATACAGTAGTTATTTTGAATCTGTCATTAGGTATGGTATAATTTATTTTTAATATTTCTCATATACTGAAACTTCAGAAAAAGAATATCAGATACATGTGTACCACACAGAAAACAGAATCTTGTCACCCATTATTTCGACAACTGCAAATCCTAACTCTACCCTCCATATACATTTATGAAATTATTATCTTTCTACACAGCAGGCAAAAATTATTTGAGGAAAATCATTTTAACCGCACATACAACACAACAAATAAAAATAATTTTATGCTCCCTAAACACAAATTGAAATAATATGAACATGCTCCACAGTATATGAGGATGACAATATATAATAAGTTAATGGGCAAAAATATATTTAATGTTAAGCCAGAGATCCTAAAAATAATGCTATATCAGATTCTGGGAGAGAAATGCTACTGTGACTCGATAGAAGGATTTTTAGAGGATGACATGATAATTTGAGTTTGGGCAATTTAGTGTTACATTTTTAGATACTATTTTTATTACTGTTGTCATTATTATCTCTGCCTTTTGTGCATATAAAACAAAATTGTATTATTATTATGATTCTGTATGTAAAGATCAGCTTTCTATGTTTACAGTAAATTTTACCCAACTTTTGATGTGTCTCCTGTACCTGGATCAAATGGTTATGTATGTTATGAAACTAATAAACCACAATTCTATCAACTGCTTTACCCATCACTGAAGCTATGTCACCATTCCATTTCGTATCGCTACAAAGTGTTACACTCAGGTATTTTTACGAGTTGGCCAATTCCGACAGTGACTTACTGATATTATAGTGATAGCATACTACATTTTTCGTTTAGTGAAGTGCACAATTTTACATATCTGAATATTTAGAGCAAGTTCCCAGTCTCTGCACCACACTGAAATCTTATCGAGATCTGATTGAATATTTATGTAGCTTTTGTCGGATAGTACTTCATTACAGATAACTGCATCATCTTCAAAAAGCCTGATTTTTACTATTAATATTATCTGCAAGGTCATTAATGTAGAGCATCAAGAGCAAGGGTCCCAACACACTTCCCTGGGCAGACCCGAAGTTACTTCTACATCTGATGAAGCCTCTCCGTCTAAAATAACATGTTGTGTGCTACCTACCAAAAAGTCCTCAATCCATTCACAAATTTCACTCGATACCCCATACGATCATCCTTTTGGCAATAAGTGTAGGTGTGGTACGAGTCAAATGCATTGTGGAAACTGAGAAATACTGCACCTACCTGGTTGCCTCGATCCAAAGTTTTCAGTATGTCACGTGAGAAAAGTGCGAGTTGCGTTTCTCACGATCAGTGTGTCGAAATCTGTGCTAGCTGGCATCGAGGATGTCATTCCGTTCAAGATACCTCACTTTCGAGGGATCTACGATAGATTACAGTTAAAAGAGGGGCTAACTCAGCTGCAAAATCAGTATAGAATCTGACAGCGATTTCATCGGACCCTGGAGCTTTGTTTAATTTTGGCAATTGCAGTTGTTTCTCAACATCACTGACACCAATAATATTTCATTCACATTTTCAGCGGTATGAGGATTAAACTGTGGCAATCCTCCTCTGTTTTCCTTTGTAAAGGAACATTTGAAAATGGAGTTAAGCACAGGATAGGTTAGCAACTGAGCTACCTGAAGCCACTCTTTGGACTGATGACTCTATCAGCAACAACAGAACATTAACAATAACTGCTTACCTTCCTCTGACGATATACTCTTTGTCACGCCAGAGCACCGGGTCGTGTGCCAATCTCTTCCATCGCACACACACATTTTGCAAGATGTCTATAAGCTCATTAAACCTGAAGAATGAAAATACATGTAGTATTATTTCATCTGGGAGATCATCAATATTCTTCCCCTGACCATCTCCTGCAACCATTCTCAGAGCTGTCCTACTACTGTCGAAGGTGAGCTCCGGCACAGCGGCGTGTATCGGACCGGCAGTCTCTCTCCGACTCGCCGCAGCAGCCTCCGGTAATGCGGTCGGTCTGCAGCCTCGCCGTGCCACGTGGCCGGCGCGAACCTCTGCTCCGTCTCTGCAGCCGCAGTGGTGTGTCGCCACCTGTCAGCGGCGACTGCTTCCGGCTGCTGAAACAAAAATTTTCTACTCTGCCTGATCACAAATTTCTCATTAGCAGCAATTATTTCTGACTGACGAGTAATCACTCCAGTTGATAAAAAGTTCTACATTTTACTCGAGGACTGGTTTTGGGTTTATACTGAACTCATTTTGTAATGGAACCAGAAAATTGTGCTACGTTGAAGGGAAGTCATACGATTTTGAGTTTGCTTCAATGTAGCGCAATTTTCAAACTTGATTTTACTTCACCACAATACAGTTTTCAGATTCTACTAGAAAATTGTTTCAATGTAAGAGCCAAAAAAAAAAATGACTGCAGCGCCCTAGACCGCTCGGCTAATCCCGTGTGGCTAAGAGCCAAAGTTGGTCGTGAAGTAAACGTAAGTACTTTTTAGCAACTGGAGCAGTTACTTGTGAATTCAGTCCACATTTTCAGAGCAGCAGCACTATCCAGTTGTGCAGAAACTAGTAGTTATTCTGTTAACTGTATGGTCAAACACAGGACATTATTATACACTATGTTAGAGATACATTAATGTGACCACCTGTCTGACACCTGAGTAACCATCTTTTATGACACAAATCACTGTGAGATGTGCAGAAAGAGAGTCAGTAAGGTTTCTGACGGTACCGATGGGGGTGTGGAACTGTGCCGATTCACGTGCTGTGGTCAGCTACGCTGGGTTTCTCAGCAGGAATAACCCGACTGACGTGGTCCCACAGATTCTCGATCGGGTTTAAATTCGGGTAGTACGGCAGTCAACCGAGTACGGCAAATTCGTCCTGGGGCTCTTCGAACCACAGTGAGATGTCGCATTGTCCTGCCGGTAGATGTCATTGTGCCCAGAATATTGTTGTTGTGGTCTTCAGTCCTGAGACTGGTTTGATGCAGCTCTCCATGCTACTCTATCCTGTGCAAGCCTCTTCATCTCCCAGTACCTACTGCAACCTACATCCTTCTGAATCTGCTTAGTGTATTCATCTCTTGGTCTCCCTCTACGATTTTTACCCTCCAAGCTGCCCTCCAATACTAAATTGGTGATCCATCGATGCCTCAGAACATGTCCTACTAACCGATCCCTTCTTCTAGTCAAGTTGTGCCACAAATTTCTCTTCTCCCCAATCCTATTCAATACCTCCTCATTAGCTATGTGATCTACGCATCTAATCTTCAGCATTCTTCTGTAGCACCACATTTCGAAAGCTTCTATTCTCTTCTTGTCTAAACTATTTATCGTCCATGTTTCACTTCCATACATGACTACACTCCCTACAAATACCTTCAGAAACAACTTCCTGACACTTAAATCTATACTCAATGTTAATAAATTTCTCTTCTTCAGAAACGCTTTCCTTGCCATTGCCAGTCTACATTTTATATCCTCTCTACTTCGACCATCATCAGTTATCTTGCTCCCCAAATAGCAAAACTGCTTTACTACCTTAAGTGTCTCATTTCCTAATCTAATTCCCTCAGCATCACCCGACTTAATTCGACTACATTCCATTATCCTCGTTTTGCTTTTGTTGATGTTCATCTTATACCCTCCTTTCAAGACACTGTCCATTCCGTTCAGCTGCTCTTCCAGGTCATTTGCTGTCTGACAGAATTACAATGTCATCGCAAAACCTCAAAGTTTTTATTTCTTCTCCATGGATTTTAATTCCTACTCCAAATTTTTCTTTTGTTTCCTTCACTACTTGCTCAATATGCAGATTGAATAACATCGGGGAGAGGCTATAACCCTGTCTCCCTCCCTTCCCAACCGCTGCTTCCCTCTCATGCCCCTCGACTGTTATAATTGCCATCTGGTTTCTGTACAAATTGTAAATACCCTTTCGCTCCCTGTATTTTACCCCTGCCACCTTTAGAATTTGAAACAGAGTATTCCAATCAACATTGTCAAAAGCTTTCTCTAAGTCTACAAATGCTAGAAATGTAGGTTTGCCTTTCCTTAATCTAGCTTCTAAGACAAGTCATAGGGTCAGCATTGCCTCACATGTTCCAACATTTCTACGGGATCCAAACTGATCTTCCCTGAGGTCAGCTTCTGCCAGTTTTTCCATTCGTCTGTAAAGAGTTCATGTTAGTATTTTGCAGCTGTGGCTTATTAAACTGATAGTTCGGTAATTTTCACATCTGTCAACACCTGCTTTCTTTGTGATTGGAATTATTATATCCTTCTTGAAGTCTGAGGGTATTTTGCCTGTCTCACACATCTTGCTCACCAGATGGTTGAGTTTTGTCAGGACTGGCTCTCCCAAGGCCATCAGTAGTTCTAATGGAATGTTGTCTACTTCGGGGGCCTTGTTTCGACTCAGGTCCTTCAGTGCTCTGTCAAACTCTTCACGCAGTATCGTATCTGCCAGAGTAAATGAGCTGTATATACGGTTAAACACGGGCCCAAGGATAGGTGCACAATTCTGTCGATTCACTGTGGCTTCCACGACAATACCGCCCTGGGAATGACGCAAAAACATTCCACAAGACCGTAATGCTTTCTCCTCGTTTGCTTTCACACTTATAAAACTGTACACGAAGGCCACCTGACGTCACCCGGTGAACATCCAGTTGCGGTATTGGTGTGCAAATTCCAGCCTTCATCCAATGAACAGCAGTCAGCATAGATGCACGAACCAGGCACCTGCTGTGGAGCCCCATACACACCAACTTTTGCTGAACGATCGCCAAGGAGACACCGGTGGTAGCCCGTGGGTTCATCCGGGTGGTCATTTGCTCGACACTTGCACGTTTATTCACCTGTACACATCTCCGCAGCTATTTTTCACCCCTGTCACCTACGGCAACCTGTGGTGCAACACAGTTGCCTTGGCGCCACTTCTGGTTAGTGCCATTTTGCCGCACATGGTATACTTTAATCGCGGTAGCATACAAACAGTTTACACACTTATCTGTTTCAAAAATGCTTCCACCCTCGGCTCAAAAGCCTATGATCGTGCACTTCTGGATGCCAGATAGATCACTCCATTTCCGCATTACGACAATGAATACACAATTTTTCGTATCACCCCAACATTTTATGTGTGTGTACATAGTTCCGCGTAGTCAGCGCGTACACAGCTTTCCCACTAGAGCGCTCCCCGCTAAGCACAACAGCGCAGGCGCAGCGCTCGTCCGTCTCCGCACTACGAGATTGCGCTGCCTTAGAGACGGACCAAATTCTGCTTCCGCCGATCCGCGTATTAATATGTAACGCAGCCAGTGAGATTGCTGCTAACGTAGAACCTTTTCTCCTCGCGGATCACACTCGCACAGTGATTACCTGAATGCGTGAGGTATTATAACGAGTGTACAGACCTCCAATTAGTCAGTCTGCATTTATCTGCACCTGTCTGTACCAGTCTACATTAGTCTATACCAGTCTATAGTCAAGTTTCAGTCTGCGCCTGTACATAGCCATGAATATAAATGTATAGACACTTTGTCAAGTATCAGAGATATGTGAGAATAAGATTAACATACTCAGACCAAAGGAACTTCAGATTGTCAATTGTAAATAGCATCCAGAATCAAGTTACATAATGTTTATGTTTGTTCTTATTTTAATAAATGTGTGTGAAAATTAATCAAGTTCTGTTTAAAGTTGGTCACCGTCAATCTGCTACTCTAAGCGTGCAAGTGGCATTTCTATCGTCTGACCTAACGGCAGAAGATAAACACACCACGATAAGACCACGAGACATATTGCTGACACTCGCCTACTTCGTTAGAGCGACAAGCCAAATAATCTGATGGTGTGTGTACTGAAGGTCTTACAGTACGCACACCACAACGTGCCGTCCTCGAGTGCTTATTGCGTGTCAATGTCGAATGTGGGTAGTGGTCAGATTAACGTCAGTAGACTGTGTATAAAGAAAGCAATACTAATGGAAAACAGAGAAAACATAGATTGCAAATATATTTTCATAGAGAATGCACTCAAACTACAATAACAAAATTTCAAAGTTTGTCTACTTGACTCATATCATATACACTGATGAAAGCTACACTGCAGCTGAAGTCTAGATCTGCAAGAATGTACAGACTGAATTGTGGCTGACTGCTGACTTACTTCCTGTGCAAACAATGTTTATCAATGCATGCTTTTGCAGAATAAGTACTTTTTCACATTAGACATTAGGTGCCTTGTCCCAGAAGATCATATCATAAAACCATATTGAAAGTACAAGACCAATGCAAAACAGATGTAAAGTGAAGCATAGTGCTATAGCTAGAGAGACGCATTTGGCTCTTGAGACAGCAATGTGTGACGCCTTCAATGACTCCTGTCACAGAATACTTTCAAATGATCTTTTACACAACCCAAAGAAATTCCGGTGTTATGCAAATGAGACAGGGACTGAAATTGAGGGTAGCAAAGCAAAAGTTGAAAAGACTAACTCCATTTCCAAACGTTCCTTTACAAAGGAAAACCAAGGAGAATTGCTCCAATTTAATCCTCAAGCCATTGAGAAGAGTCAGTGAAATAAGTATTAGTGACAGTGGTGTTGACACACAGCTGAAATTGTTAAAACTGAACACAGCTCCAGGGCCCAATGGAGTCCCTGTAGATTCTATACTGAATTTGCAGCTGAGTTAGCCCCTCTTCTAACTGCAATCTATTGTAGATCCCTTGACCAAAAAACCATGCCCAGTTCTTGGAAAAAGGCATAGGTCACACCCATGTAACAAGAAGGGTAGTAGAAGTGATCCACAAAACTACTGTCCAATATCCGTGACATCGATTTTTGTAGAAACGTACAACATATTCTGAGCTCAAACATTATGACCTCCTCAATGCCAAAAAGCATGAAAACATCAATCATGTGAAACCAAACTCACACTTTTCTCACATGATGTAGTAAAAGCTTTGTATCAAGCAATCAGGTAGATGCATTATTCTTGATTTCTCAAAAACATTTGATCAGTACCACACCCAGGCTTATTGTCAAAAGTACGGTCAAATAGGATATCGAGTGAAATTTTTATCTGGACAGAGGGCATTTTGGTAGGGAGAATGCAGCATGTTATCTTGGATGGAGAGTCATTGTCAGATGTAGAAGTAACTTCAACTTTGGGTGTGACCCAGGGAAGTGTGTTGGGACACTTGCTGTTCACAGTGTATATTAGTGACCTTGCAGATAATATTAACAGTAAAATCAGTCTTTTCACAGTTGATGCAGTTATCTATAACAAAGCACTATCTGAGAAAAGTTGCATAAATACTGAGTCAGATCTTGATAAGATTTCAATGTAGTGCACAGATTGGGAACTTGTTCTAAATGTTCAGAAATGTAAAATTGTGCACTTCACTAAACAAAAAGGTATAGTATCCTATGACTATAACATCAATGAGTCACTGTTGGAATCAGACAACTCATACAAATACCTGGGAATGATCACATAGGTTCAGCTGTGGGTATAGCAGAGGGTAAACTTTGGTTTATTGCTAGAATACTGGGGAAGCGCCATTAGTCTCTGAAGAAGATACCTTACAAATTGCTTGTGCGACCACTTCTAGAATATTGCACAAGTGCGCGGGACTCATATCAAATAGGACTAACAGGGGATATTGATCATATACAGAGAAGGGCAGCATGAACAATCACAGGTGTGTTTAATCCGGGGGAGAGTGTCACAGAGATACTGAAGTAACTGAACCGGAAGACTCTTTAAGATAGATGTAAACTATCCCGAGAAAGTCTATTAACAATGTTTCAAGAGCTAGCTTTAGATAATTATTATAGGAATATACTACAACACCCTATGTATTGCTCACAGAGGTGGCCTGAGGGTATGATAAGAACAATTACTGCACACACACACAGAGGCACTCTTCCCGTGCTCCGTACGTGAATGGAACAGGAAGATACCCTAAGAACTGGTAGAATGGGACGTACCCCTGCTATGCACCTCATGGTGATTTGTGGATTATAGATGTAGATATGTAAGTCATTCTCAGAATAATCCAGGTAGCAGCGGGCTTTTCAGTTAGCAAATCCACCTCTGTTGTTATCCATCTCGATTCCTTGGAATTTCACACCTCACACTTCCACCTTCAACCAGTGTACAGCCACTGATCTATACTCACAGTCCCTGTAAGTCAGTTTTATAATGGAACAGTGTAATATCAGTTTTTGTACTGTTGGCTGTGAAACAGTTATTCTCTTTGCTGTGTCTGGTACTTTATCAATATGCTTGTGTCATCACGAGACACTAAAGTTTTTGAAGAGTCCTACAGTATCCCGCATAAATCATTTGCGTGGATCGAGAATAGAAAGGGTTCGAGCACTGATCCTTGTGGCACACTATATTTAATGTTTCCCTGAATGATTCATTAGTAGTTATGGTAGTTATAAGAGTCGAGGGGTATGAAAGGGAAGCAGTGGTTGGGAAGGGAGTGAGACAGGGTTGTAGCCTATCTCCGATGTTATTCAATCTGTATGTTGAGCAAGCAATAAAGGAAACAAAAGAGAAGTTCGGAGTAAGTATTAAAATCCATGGAGAAGAAATAAAAGCTTGGAGGTTTGCCGAATACATTGTAATTCTGTCAGAGACAGCAAAGGACTTGGAAGAGCAGTTGAACGGAATGGACAGTGTCTTGAAAGGAGGGTATAAGATGAACATCAACAAAAGCAAAACGAGGATAATGGAATGTAGTCAAATGAAGTCGGGTGATGCTGAGGGAATTAGATTAGGAAATGAGACACTTAAAGTAGTAAAGCAGTTTTGCTATTTGGGGAGCAAAATAACTGATGATGGTCGAAGTAGAGAGGATTTAAAATGTAGACTGGCAATGGCAAGAAATGCGTTTCTGAAGAAGTGAAATTTGTTAACATCGAGTATAGATTTAAGTGTCAGGAAGTCGTTTCTGAAAGTATTTGTATGGAGTGTAGTCATGTATGGAAGTGAAACATGGACGATAAATAGTTTGCACAGGAAGAGAATAGAAGCTTTCAAAATGTGGTGCTACAGAAGAATGCTGAAGATCAGATGGGTAGATCATATAACTAACGAGGAGGAATTGAATAGAATTGGGGAGAAGAGGAGTTTGTGGCACAACTTGACAAGAAGATGGGACCAGTTGGTAGGACATGTTCTGAGGCATCAAGGGATCACAAATTTAGCATTGGAGGGCAGAGTGGAGGGTAAAAATCGTAGAGAGAGACCAAGAGATGAATACACTAAGCAGATTCAGAAGGATGTAGGCTGCAGTAGGTACTGGGAGATGAACAAGCTTGCACAGGATAGAGTAGCATGGAGAGCTGCATCAAACCAGTCTCAGGGCTGAAGACCACAACAACAACAACAACAACAACAACAACAACATGATAAAGTGAAGAATTTTTCAATACTTCTTGTAATACATTTTAAAGTCTTTATTAGAGCTAGTCCTTTGCATTAAATAAAGCTATATCTTCATACTGGAGGATATTTTGATCCCAAATGTAGGCCCGCTTTTCTCTGGGCTTCAAACGTATGTTTCCCCAACTCAGTGTACACGATTATTGGATTCATAAAGATGTAGGCATATTTCTAGAAAACAAATTTCTCATATAATGTGTGTTCATAGTAAACTTCTCCCCATTTCTCATCACACGAATTCTCTATTAGTACTGTGAGTTGACATTTACATACATATCTATGAAATTTTACTTTCCCCTTTTTATTCAAACTGGACTAATGCTTTATTGCTGCTATTTGATTAAGGTTACCAGATAAACCACTTCCTGCCCTATTCTCATTTTATATTATCCTATTTTGTTAATATTTTATCTGTATACAGGGTGATTATTATTAACATTTTAAAACCCTCAAAGTGACGTAGATGACACAGAGACAAGTAATTTGATACAACACGTGTGTCCTCGCAAACGTTGAGAAATACTCCAAAATTGGAATGGCAAATGTTGAACATGTGACATCACCAGACGACACACCCTCGCCCATAGGGGGCATTGCTATACATCACTCCGCCAGACTACTCTGTTTTTGTAAATGTAAAATGATTAATTATCATATTGGATTACCACTACTGCAAGTACTACTGTGTCACATTGGTAATGTGAGAATGAATACAGAGTACACTAGCGGAGTAGTGTGTAACAGAGCCATTGGACCAACAAGTGTAGAACCAACAAGCCCAATGACTGCACAAGTGGTTAGTTATGTTACCTGGACACATCACATGGCTGCCATCCACTTTTGGGGTATCTCCCGACATTTGCAACTCTGTGCGTCTTATATCAAATGAATTGTCTCAGTGTCATCTACGTCGCTTCAGAAGTTTTCAAATGTTAATAAGAATCACCCTGTATATTATTTCTGTAATGTTTCTGACATGTCTGATACTATTGCACTAAGTGGTTGACGGGGGAATAAGTAAATAATGAGGCTTATATATATTTCACAAAATACAGTTGCCTTAAGAAATAAATTATCAATGCTATCACACTATGTCCGTCTGTTCTTGTTGGGAATATTACTGAGGGTGTCAAAGCAAAGCTGGACATCATTAATTCTGTGTGTCCTCAGTACAAAATATATGTGATGAAACTGATATTGAAGTCCCCACATACTATCATTTCCCTGTTATTAATACTATCTTTAGCAGCCCCTCTAATTGTTTAATGAAGTTTAAAACATTTGCTGTTGGGGGGCCACTACATATACAGCCAGGACTGGTATCTTGTATGTTTCCAAGGTTAAGCACAGCTTTCAAACAGCTGTTCAGTGCAGTACTTAGTGAGTTCACTGGCCTGGGAGTATATTCCACTTTTCGTGTATATGGCCATTCCTCCTTTCCTCATATTACACCTACAGTAAAGTGATACTAACTTGTTAGAAATTTGGGCAATAACAAAAGGGTGGCAGGAATTACCCTACATCTTTCTAAGGCCTTTGATAAAGTAAACCACCAAATTATCCTTGACAAACTGGAGACAATACACATCAGATGAACTGGGAGGAAATTGATTTAATCCCGTCTCCAGGCAGAAGTCAGGTTGTGGAACTCCTCTCATCTCAAAACAGGCACAAAATAAAGTGCATCTCACATGCTAAGAAAGTGGAAGCAGGAGTCCAGGGTAGCGTTCTTGGCCTCCTATCATTCTTGATCCATACAGATGACATTGAAAGCCCCAACAGTTCACTTGGCCCCCTATTATTCGCGATCTATATAAATAACATTAAAAGCCCCAACACTTCGACCAAAATTATACTATTTGATAATGATACAAGCATAATTATAAGTAATGATAGGCAATCCTTATCCACTACAGCTGAAAATGTTCTGAAGTGTGTGCAGCAGTGGTTTCGTGCTAACAAGTTAACACTTCATTTAAATAAAACAATCTGCATACAGTACAGTGAAATAAAAGAGAAGGATGACCTCTGTTTATTATTGAGCGACCAAGAGACAGAGAAAGTAATGTCTACAAAATTTTTGGGCATGTGCATTGATAATTACTTGAGCTGGAAAGACCATGTCATATACACACCTCAAAAATTCCATTCTGGAAGTTTTGCATTGAGAATAATTTGTGCAGTCTGTAGCACGGAGTGTGTAAGATCGGTATATTTTGCTCATTTCCATTCTATTGTATCTTGTGGAATAATGTTCTGGGGTGTAACAAAATCTCATCTGTAAAACATTTTTAAATTACAGAAAAGAGCCATTTGAATTATTACACGCAGCTCTCCACAAACACTGCTGGTCCAAATTGAGAAACCAGTAGTTAAAAATACCTACAGTACCATGTTTTTACATATTCAAAAGTGTACTGTTTACAAGAACACATATGAGTAGTTTACATACAAATTCTGATTTTCATAATTACAATACACATATCAGTAAGAATCTGCTTGTAGAAAGACAATGCTCCTCCAGTTTGCATCAAGGGAATGGAAGATGACAGAAAATTTAAAAGTGAATTCAAAAATTGCCTTTTAAATAAATGTGTTTAACCCTAAATTACTGGCAAATACTTGTATCTTCTTCATTGTCATATGAATCATTCTGTTCTCATTGTAAATTTTATACTTTGTTTTTATACTCTTTTAATTTCAAATGGTGTGATAAATGTGTTTCTCAAAGTGTACTGCATGCATTTCAAACCATTATTTACTTGAAACTCCCTCGCAGATTAAAACTGTGCGCCAGACCAAGACTCGAACTCGGGACCTTTGCCTTTCCGAGGCAAGTGTTCTACCCACAAGCTTGGGTAGCTCATTGGGTAGAGCACTTGCCTCGGAAAGGCAAAGGTCCCGAGTTCGAGTCTCGGTCTGGCGCACAGTTTTAATCTGCGAGGGAGTTTCATATCAGCGCACACTCCGCTGCAAAGTGAAAATGTCATTCTGGAAGCATTATTTACTTATTCAGAAAGCATCTAGAAGACCAATGCATTAGTTCACTGTATCACATTTTTTAATGGATTGTAAAATGTTAATTTTATATTTATTATATTAGTTTGTAAAATTGGGCTGTGCATATACAATATATCGTATTACGGTAATTCCTTTATCATGTAAGTTCTGCAAAGGTTGATAACAAACTAAACTATCAATTTAGAGACCTCTGTTCATGCTCTGCGAGTTCCACATGGTGTTCGTTATGCATAGCACATCTGTAGAAATATCTTTACTGTACTGGTAGGAGCAGCACATCTTTTATATCTAACGTGTGTCTTATATTTTAATGTAAAATTCCAAATTTATTATGGTAGCCACCATTTCTGCTGTCCAAGCTGCAGTTCTTTTCCTAGTGATTGTTACAACTGTGTCTGTCGTTATTTGGTATCTCTGTCTTTCAGAAATATTTGCCCTAAGATAGACCCTGTGAAAATATTCACATCGAAGGGATTGAAATTATTTGTGCAAGTAACATCTAATTGGAAACATTGAAACATAGCTCTTACCATCTTCATATCTGAGCAAGGGCCATACCTGGCATGACAATGAAATGCCATATTGTTTTTCACACCCAAGCCTGAAAATGTTAGAGTCTTGCACAATACACATGGCTGAACACTCAAAGATATGTGAACCACTTGGGTGCTACTCTTCATAATGCCCTACCAAGAGATTGGAGACAGAAACTGCTTTTAGATCAGAGTTAAAATTATTTCTTGCTGAGAAGTGTTTCTACATTGTAAATGAATATGTTAGTGTATAGGATTCCTAGGCCCTCATTCATTGTTGGGTTCTTTTGATTGTGTTAATGATATACCATCTATATTGTGTTTTTCTTTGCAAGGATGTTTCTGCTGTTGGTTTTCTGTTTCAGATGCTGTGTAATACACCTCTGCTGAGGAGAGATATGGTACTAACCTAATTGTGATGATTATAATGGCAGGTTTTCGAGTGTTCATGCATTAAATCTTTTAGCAGTGTTACATAATGTGCTCAATTTTTTGAGCATTGTTTTGAATAGAAGTTTAATGATTTACCTACATCATTGATTGCAGAAAAATGCAAAATACACAATACGTCATTCTTTCATATAATTTGGTCATTTATTTTCAATTTTTCGACGGTGTTTTTATTTTCAACATTTCGTGTTCATTGATTCACTTTTTGTAGCTGTTGCAGTCACAATATACGCGATGTATTTTATGATTACCCTTATTGTACCGGACTGACATTCAAAACATTGGGATTTGTTTCTCATCGGGCCATACTGACTTGTGTTTTCATCTTTCCCCTTGTTGCTAACATGAATGCTGGGATGCTTCCTTTGATCAGGTCCTGGCCGACTTTATGCAGTATCGTATTTTGTTAATGCCTTATGTAGAGTATATTATTTCTGTTATGTTTTCGACAGGTTCTATACTATTGTACTAAATAATCCATGGGTGAATAAATAATTATGAAATAGGTCTACTATCTGAAAAATAATCCCATGTTCTGTCACATCTTAATAAGATTTCGAAGTGGTGCAAGGATTGGCAACACGCTTTAAAAACTCAAAAATTTAAAACTTCCCAAATATTTTTGTTTGTAAGGAAGAAATAATCTCCTGCTACGAGAATCGTTTTCGTTATTACAGTTACAAAGTTATGCATGTTACAGGAACATGTTGTTGGCCATTTTCAGTACATCAGCAGCACCGCAATTTGAGCGAGTACTATATTTGTTATAGTTGCAGAAATAGCGAGGTTCAACAAATAATGTACAAGATAATTTGTTATGCACACCACATCCCGCAACTGTGAGTTGCCTTGGTAGTTAGTAAACACAGCTTGACAGTAACGAATAGTATATACAATATTATCGGAGAAACAGAGCGAGAGTTAGAAAGTGAAACACCGCTTTGCAAACCTTTCTTTTTGAAAAAAGTTCTGTAAAGCATGTCAACTACGCACACAATAATTCAATTAATCGGTATTCAAACATGAGTTGTTAAGCAATTTATATAGAACTATCGTATAGTACATACATCATGTGTGTTCATTTATCATGTTGGCAATGCTAGTATTCAAATGTTTTCTCACACTCCGTTGTCAGGACAATACCACTGAAAGCATTTGAAATTTCTCAATTTTCACTCTAGCAGAAGGTAGTTTCGGACTTTGCCGATTATTACAAATGAGGCCTTATCACTGAAGTTTGTAACATCCGATATCAGCGGATAACTGCCATTGTGAGCATTATCATGTTACATACCCTTTACATAAAATATATTAGTAATTCTTAAATTTAGTTACAGACCATATATTGACCTTAACCATGCATAACAAGAAGTAATATGTTCGGAAGTATTCTCACCTGAAAAGCTATCAATCATGTACTGCAGAGTGAATCAGCCAGTCTACTCATTTTTATTTCCGCTTACTGGCAGTTATTCCCCCTCCTGCACAGGGCTAGTGATGACATCGCGTTCCTTTAACTGTCGCCCGTCGTTAAGCCATCCACAAGCAAAGTGAAGGCAAAAAATCTTGCATTCGCATATTGTTGCACAGTGCTAGGAGGTAGTGTGTTGAACACAAAAAATCGTGGCCGGTGCGGTGTGAGCATTGGGGTGGATGTGGATTTATTTATTTATTTCGTGTTCCATAGCTCCATATGGGAACATATCCCTGGATATAGAACGAGTCAAGGTTTTTACAGATTATTGTTTTGTGCACATATACATTGATCTTATCATTAGATTAAAGAAACTGTGAAGTTTACCATATACCCTTAATATTAGTTAAGATACAAGACATCTGAAAGAATATACAGTCATACATAAATTTGGGTATTGTTCTTAAGTTATACAGGCGTCATATACAGTTGTTGTTGTTGTGGTCTTCAGTCCTGAGACTGGTTTGATGCAGCTCTCCATGCTACTCTATCCTGTGCAAGCTTTTTCATCTCCCAGTACCTACTGCAACCTACATCCTTCTGAATCTGCTTAGTGTATTCATCTCTTGGTCTCCCTCTACGATTTTTACCCTCTACGCTGCCCTCCAATACTAAATTGGTGATCCCTTGATGCCTCAGAACATGTCCTACCAACCGATGCCTTCTTCTGGTCAAGCTGTGCCACAAACTTCTCTTCTCCCCAATCCTATTCAATACTTCCTCATTAGTTACGTGATCTACCCATCTAATCTTCAGCATTCTTCTGTAGCACCACATTTCGAAAGCTTCTATTCTCTTCTTGTCCAAACTATTTATCGTCCATGTTTCACTTCCATACATGGCTACACTCCATACGAATACTTTCAGAAATGACTTCCTGCCACTTAAATCAATACTGGATGTCAACAAATTTCTCTTCTTCAGAAACGCTCTCCTTGCCATTGCCAGCCTACATTTTATATCCTCTCTACTTCGACCATCATCAGTTATTTTGCTCCCCAAATAGCAAAACTCCTTTACTACTTTAAGTGCCTCATTTCCTAATCTAATTCCCTCAGCATCACCCGACTTAATTAGACTACATTCCATTATCCTTGTTTTGCTTTTGTTGATGATCATCTTATATCCTCCTTTCAAGACACTGTCCATTCCATTCAACTGCTCTTCCAAGTCCTTTGCTGTCTCTGACAGAATTACAATATCATCGGCAAACCTCAAAGTTTTTATTTCTTCTCCATGAATTTTAATACCTACTCCGAATTTTTCTTTTGTTTCCTTTACTGCTTGCTCAATATACAGATTGAACAACATCGGAGAGAGGCTACAACCCTGTCTTACTCCCTTCCCAACCACTGCTTCCCTTTCATGTCCCTCGACTCTTGTAACTGCCATCTGGTTTCTGTACAAATTGTAAATAGCCTTTCGCTCCCTGTATTTTACCCCTGCCACCTTTAGAATTTGAAAGAGAGTATTCCAGTCAACATTGTCAAAAGCTTTCTCTAAGTCTACAAATGCTAGAAACGTAGGTTTGCCTTTCCTTAATCTTTCTTCTAAGATAAGTCGTAAGGTCAGTATTGCCTCACGTGTTCCAGTGTTTCTACGGAATCCAAACTGATCTTCCCCGAGGTTGGCTTCTACTAGTTTTTCCATTCGTCTGTAAAGAATTCGTGTTAGTATTTTGCAGCTGTGACTTATTAAACTGATAGTTCGGTAATTTTCACATATGTCAACACCTGCTTTCTTTGGGATTGGAATTATTATATTCTTCTTGAAGTCTGAGGGTATTTCGCCTGTCTCATACATCTTGCTCACCAGATGGTAGAGTTTTGTCAGGACTGGCTCTCCCACGGCCGTCAGTAGTTCTAATGGAATATTGTCTACTCCGGGGGCCTTGTTTCGACTCAAGTCTTTCAGTGCTCTGTCAAACTCTTCACGCAGTATCGTATCTCCCATTTCATCTTCATCTACATCCTCTTCCATTTCCATAATATTGTCCTCAAGTACATCGCCCTTGTATAGACCCTCTATATACTCCTTCCACCTTTCTGCTTTCCCTTCTTTGCTTAGAACTGGGTTTCCATCTGAGCTCTTGATATTCATACAAGTCGTTCTCTTATCTCCAAAGGTCTCTTTAATTTTCCTGTAGGCGGTATCTATCTTACCCCTCGTGAGATAGGCCTCTACATCCTTACATTTGTCCTCTAGCCATCCCTGCTTAGCCATTTTGCACTTCCTGTCGATCTCATTTTTGAGACGTTTGTATTCCTTTTTGCCTGTTTCACTTACTGCATTTTTATATTTTCTCCTTTCATCAATTAAATTCAATATTTCTTCTGTTGCCCAAGGATTTCTACTAGCCCTCGTCTTTTTACCTACTTGATCCTCTGCTGTCTTCACTACTTCATCCCTCAAATCTACCCATTCTTCTTCTACTGTATTTATTTCCCCCATTCCTGTCAATTGCTCCCTTATGCTCTCCCTGAATCTCTGTACAACCTCTGGTTCTTTTAGTTTATCCAGGTCCCATCTCCTTAATTTCCCACCTTTTTGCAGTTTCTTCAGTTTTAATCTACAGGTCATAACCAATAGATTGTGGTCAGAGTCGACATCTGCCCCTGGAAATGTCTTGCAATTTAAAACCTGGTTCCTAAATCTCTGTCTTACCATTATATAATCTATCTGGTACCTTTTAGTATCTCCAGGGTTCTTCCATGTATACAACCTTCTTTCATGATTCTTAAACCAAGTGTTAGTTATGATTATGTTGTGCTCTGTGCAAAATTCTACCAGGCGGCTTCCTCTTCCATTTCTGTCCCCCAATCCATATTCACCTACTATGTTTCCTTCTCTCCCTTTTCCTACACTCGAATTCCAGTCACCCATGACTATTAAATTTTCGTCTCCCTTCACAATCTGAATAATTTCTTTTATTTCATCATACATTTCTTCAATTTCTTCGTCATCTGCAGAGCTAGTTGGCATATAAACTTGCACTACTGTAGTAGGTGTGGGCTTCGTATCTATCTTGGCCACAATAATGCGTTCACTATGCTGTTTGTAGTAGCTTACCTGCATTCCTATTTTCCTATTCATTATTAAACCTACTCCTGCATTCCCCCTATTTGATTTTGTGTTTATAACCCTGTAGTCACCTGACCAGAAGTCTTGTTCCTCCTGCCACCGAACTTCACTAATTCCCACTATATCTAACTTCAACCTATCCATTTCCCTTTTTAAATTTTCTAACCTACCTGCCCGATTAAGGGATCTGACATTCCACGCTCCGATCCGTAGAACACCAGTTTTCTTTCTCCTGATAACGACATCCTCTTGAGTAGTCCCCGCCCGGAGATCCGAATGGGGGACTATTTTACCTCCGGAATATTTTACCCAACAGGACGCCATCATCATGTAATCATACAGTAAAGCTGCATGCCCTCGGGAAAAATTACGGCTGTAGTTTCCCCTTGCTTTCAGCCGTTCGCAGTACCAGCACAGCAAGGCCGTTTTGGTTATTGTTACAAGGCCAGATCAGTCAATCATCCAGACTGTTGCCCTTGCAACTACTGAAAAGGCTGCTGCCCCTCTTCAGGAACCACACGTTTGTCTGGCCTCTCAACAGATACCCCTCCGTTGTGGTTGCACCTACGGTACGGCTATCTGTATCGCTGAGGCACGCAAGCCTCCCCACCAACGGCAAGGTCCATGGTTCATGGGGGTCATATACAGACATACATAAATTTGGGTATTGTATTAAGTTACACTGTACTTACGGAGTATGATTAATCAATTGTAAAGGTCCCCCAGTAAGTTTTAAGCACAAACAAGAGATTTTGCTAAGAAATTCATTAATACTGTAACTAGACTCATCTAAAAGGAACTGCTTCAGATTTTCTTTAAACGTTGGCATGTTTCCAACCAGTTCTTTAATGAGCGGTGGGAGGGCATTAAAAATCTTGGTGCCACTGTATAAAACCCCCTTCTGGACCATGTTTTTCTTTTTTAGCTCATAATGGATATCCAGTTTTCTTTGGGTGTTATAACTGTGGTATGATTTTGAATAAGATGCTATTTTTTGAAACAAAGCACATCAGGGAAAAAATATATTGGGCAGGTGTTGTAAGGATTTGTAGAGCTCTAAACAGATCCCTGCACGAGTGCCTAGGGTGTACTCCACACATAATTCTGATTGCTCGCTTCTGTGCATGGAACATTTTTTTGCTATTGGTTGATTTTCCCAAAATATTATACCATAGGCCATAAGTTGGTGAAAATAGCTAAAATATGCAGTTTTTATTGTGCTCATTTCCCTAGTGTCTGAAATTATTTTTAAGGCAAATGTTGCTGAGCTTAGCCTTTTGCACAGATCTTGAATATGGTGGTGCCACTTTGCTATCTATATGCAGATCCAAGAATTTGGAGGACTCAACCTTCAAAATCTCGTGCTCACCCATTTTTAGGTTCATTTCATTAGTAACATTTGTGTTAGAAGAGAAGTGAATGTAATTTGTCATTTTTAGGTTGACTGTAAGGCCACTGGTTTCAAACCAGTTTGTCAAATCTGCAAAAGCTTTATTTGCAGCCTCATTTGACATATTCCCTGAGAGATTATTAACTGATAACATGGTGTCGTCAGCAAACATGAGTATTTTCCCATATTCTGTACATAGTGCTAAGTTATTTATAAATATTAGAACGAGCAGTGGGCCCAGCACTGAGCCTTGAGGTACTCCTGCAGTAATGGAGCCCCATTCTGAAGATACCTGGCCACCATGCAGTCCTTCCACGATTACTTTCTGCTTTCTACCACACAGATAGGATTCAAGCCACGTGCCTACGGTTCCACCCATTCCTAGGGTCTTGGCTTTACTCAAGAGAATATGGTGACTTAAACTGTCAAAAGCTTTTGACAGGTCACAAAATATTCCAACCGTCATCATATTATTATTTATGGCTTCCATAACATTGTCAACAAAGGCATGTATTGCATCCACGGTTGATACCCCTTTCCAAAAGCCAAACTGGCTACTGCTGAGGATATTATATTTACTAAGATGCTCAACCATTCTGCTATGCATCGATTTCTCTAGTACCTTGGAGAAAACTGAGAGTAATGAGATTGGTTGATAGTTTGTAGCCTCAGTCTTTTCTCCCTTTTTATAAATCGGTCTTATAAGCCCATATTTTAGCCTGTTGGGAAAAACACCTTCTTCCAATGATGTATTACTAATATGGCAGAGGACTGTACTTATTTCTTTACAACAATATTTCAGTAACTTGCTGGAAGTGTTGTCAACTCCAGCAGAATTTTTACATTTTAAAGACAATCATTTTTTCTAATTCTATCACTGTAGTTTTTCGAAGATGCTTCTCATCTATTTTGTTAGTTAAGGTGTTATGCAAGTATTCTGTAGCATTCTTTACAGAACCCTGGCATCCCATTTGGTTGGTGACTGTTAGGAAATGATTGTTAAAGATATTAGCCAGCATTTCGGGAGCATCCACCGAAAGGCTCCCAGTTCTTAAGCTAATCACTTCTTTGGCAGACAGGCTTTTCCCTGTCTCGCTTTTAACATATTTCCATATGGTTTTCATTTTGTTATTTGATTTGTCAATTTCCTTTTTTTAGATACATACTTTTAGATTTCCGGATCACCTTCCTTCATATTCGTTACCTGTGTGTTATTTTTTCTCCAACAAATCGAAAACCTCGGCTTCTGGTGAAATTGTTCTCCAGTGCAAAATTACACTACATTCAATTTCCTACAAAAAGGGACTGTACTTTTCTTCCTCTTGGACCAATAATTTGGAACGGGTTAAAAACAACTATTGAATTGTGTACCATATCTAACTGCAGTAGAGGCATACTAATGGATAAATTGTGTTCCAGGGGTGAAACAGGCTGGGCTGTGGGAGGTGTGTGGAGTAGAGTGTGAGTGAAGGTAGCTCACTGCACTGTGTTTGTGCACTTCCCACCTCCATAGGTCTACAAATCTGAAGGTGGAGCTGGTGATTCTCCACTCTATCTCGTCCACTGCGTCACAAGAAGCAACTACAGAGTATATCACAAACTTATATGGCCCCTCTGTAGTGCACTATATGAATCACTGCCGACACAGTGCACAGACACGCTCGAGGAGGGTTTAGTTTGCACAACGTGCATTAACACTACATGGAATGCGAATATAAGGTACTAATAACACTAATACAGGTAATGAATATGAACAGAATCTACTTTAATCTCTGCATACTGTGCTACACTGCTACAGGAGAAATTGGTTCTTTATGGTTCTGTTCAGAAGACGTAGTGTTCTTCTAAGAAAGATCACTTCCACCATTGTGAGTACTGCTCACTTCTCTGTTTACAGACAGGCTGTAACTGCCCTGTGTTTCGTGTCCACTTATCTTTTGCTGATAGACAAAATAGCTTTGATGAACTTGTGTTTAATATAATCCATTATGGAGTCGAGGTAGCAGTTTTCGTTATACTGGTTATCACTGTTAACATTCACCCGCAATTCTTATACATATATTTTAACAGCGCGTTTCAAGATATGATGATGAGAGCATTGTCTCTTGAAACGCGTTGTTAAAATATATGTATAAGAATCGCGGTTGAATGCTAACAGTGATAACCAGAACTTGTGTTTATATAGTGAAGTTATTTCCTGTTTGGAAAGGGAGTAGGCCTATTTATTTGAAGGTGTTAAGTGAGCTATTATGTTGTCAGTTACTTATGTGGTGTTGGTGGGAAAGGGACTGGACTGTAAAAAGTGGCACCCTGCTGCTGTGTATTGTAAAACTGTGTAATTGTGTTTTAGGCACTTGGTGGTGAATTAATGGATGACTAAAAATGTTACTGCACTTCTCTCCCATTAATTGTGTTACAGGTAGACTGCATAAATATTTTCCATTCATAATTCATGAATTGCTGCATTTGCAGAGTGGGCTGCACCGAGTGGAACCACTTAACGCACATCCACAGTACATCTTCCGAGATAGGTGTGGCTATGTCTGATGGAATGTGACTGTTAATATTGAAGTCTATAACAGTTATCTGCTGTAACGCATTGCTTGACTTATGTTGAAATATCTGAACAACTGTTATAGTCTTGGTGACCTACTTTTGTTGCAGTGGATTAAGCCTCTGAGCCTCATCGTATTTTTGGAGAACTGAGGCAGGGTGATGCATTTGATAACCCTCGTGCTGTGAAAAGTATTCCAGCTTGTGACAATGAAATCTATGATGTCCTGTACATATTGACAGTGTGTCCTATTTGGAAGAGTCTCTTCAGCGTGGTAGACAATTGACAGTTCCAGCTGTTGAACTTTTTTACATGATATGAGTAGCGCACTCAACAACTGCAAATAAGTACCCAGTAAACTGAAAATAACTCCACTGTGTAAACATGAGTTCAGTGAAGCTATTCTGTCCATTTGCATAATACAAATGGACAGGAAATGCTGGGGAGCAGCACCTGTGGTGGGGGAAGCTGCCTTTCCCGTAACGGATCACTAAGAATCAGTTTCTCCTCTTGCAGTGTAGAACATTGTGCAGAGATTTACATACGTCCAGTTCATGTACATTCCCTGCATTAGTGTTGTTAGTAACTTGTATCTGCATTCTGTGTAGTGTTAACTCATTTTGTGCAAAATAAACCCTCCCCGTGGACATCTGCACGCTGTGTCACCAGCGATTCGTGTGGCGTATTGTGGACGGAGAACTTTGTGATGTACCCTGTAGTTGCTTCTTGTGATGTAGCGAGGGGGATCACCTGCTTAACCTTCAGTTTGCTTACCTAGGAAGGAGGGAAGTACATTAATTTTTTACCATTGGAACAATATTTTTAGTGCCATAATTTGCAATTTTTTTCATCCTCTGCAAACTATTAGTCCTAGAGAAAAAGTGACTAGAACCTTTTTTGGCAGGGAAGTGAATGCAGGTTAATTTTGTATTGGGGAAGAATTTCCCCAGGATCCGTTGTTTTTGAGTCATTCAAGAACAAAAATAAAAAATTACCTTTAAACCTACCCCCACACCAATGCTCACACTCCACAGGTCAGGGTTTTTAGTACAATGTTTGTGACAATATATCCTAGAACTGTGTAAAACTTTGTGACTACGTGACTTTTCCCCTAATTTTCCTTCATTGACTGGACTAAATGTTAGTGTTTGGAACTGACACAGATAGTGAAGGGCTTCATCATCAAAGGTAGTGTTGAGATGTGTATGTAAGTAAACTGGTTTTCAGAATTTTTGGTGTTACCGTTGTTTGTATTTTTGCACGATAAGGCATTTAGCGACAGCTGTAAACAGAATGGCAGAAGAACCTTTTGAGAGGACGGAAAAGAAACCCGAGCCTGTCAGCATTACCTCCCCTGAAATGTAAGAAACTGGTGGATTCCAAGACAAAATTGTGGAAAATGGAGACATCTTCAAATAACAGAAAGAAATAAAGGCTGAAGAGGCAGGATCACAGATGTCAGATGAAAGTTACCGCAAAAAAGGTTAAGTTGGAAAAGAGTGAAAATGAAAATGGATGCTTGTGCAGTGACTGAAGTTGAAGTCATAAATTGAGGATGATGGTGAGTAGTTCATATAATGTGTAATGCTACCTACATTTGAACTGTTGGCCTAAAGTGCACTTACAGTATACTTCAGGCTCTTGAGTTGCATGCTGCTGTTGGCAGATTGTATATCTCTGTTTAGCAATGGAGCTGTTAAGGAGCACATAACTGTGCTAACAACACATTAAAGAACCATGTAGGCCTACTGTATACAGATTGTCCACATTGTGTAGTTATTTAGATTGAGGTGTAGTTTCTTAATAGATGGCTAATGTGCTACTCAGTATCAAAAAGTAATTTGTGTTTTTATCTTATCGGTTTTGTTTGAAATGCACAAACGAGGAGCCACAGTTAGTTGCTTGAACCTTTAACATTAAAGTCCTGTTGCATTATAAGGGAAATATATTTGCTACCAGTGAATGTTAATTTTTATTCCACGCACTCTCCGTTGACATTCTTAACTGCGAAAATAACAGTATTGGAGAATTGTACATAAATGTGTTGTCAAGGCAACACACTTCTAAAGACCAAGAGTAAAAGAAGTCAGATACAATGCACACTTAAAATTTACATTCTTCATTTGCCAGAGGAAAACTTCAGAATTGGGTGGTTGCTTTTACCAAACGATGCAGAACATTGAAGTTGTAGGTTGCCTCTTTTGCTATTTAACCACTGTATGCACTGGAATCTGTAATGAAAAATCTGTTACCTGGTGCCCTTTTGTGAGACTTACATTCATTTCTTTTTTTGTGACTCTTTATTATGTTGTATTTTAAATGTAGGCATACTTTGTGGCCTTCAGTCCAAAGGATGGTTTGATGTAGCTGGTTTGATACTAGCCAATCATGTGCAGACCTCTTAATCTATGTATAAATACTGCAGCTACATCAATTTGAACCTGCTTACTGTGTTCGTGACATGCACCACCTGTACAATTTTTACTCCCCCCCCACTTCCCTCCATTAACAAATTGTATTTGCCACAATGCCTCTGGATGTGTCCTATCAACTGATCCATTCCTTTCGTTACACTGTGCCACAAATTTCTTGTCGTCCACAACTCTTTTGTGCATGGTGGGCACGTGACCCCGAGCTCGTGCAACTCTCTTTCCTTTCTGGGCTGCGTGCCTTCCCTTTCCACATCCCTTCCTGTCCCCGACCCTCCTCCTCCCCCCCTCCCCCCTTTTCCCTTCCCCTTCCCCTTCCCCTTCCCCTTCCCCTTCTCCTTCTCTTTGGGAGTCTGTTTTGCGCCTACATCCAGAGATGGACACTTGTGAACGAATGAAGTGATTTCTCTTCTTTTATCTCTACAATGTAACATATCTGCCCTTACTTTGCCCTTCTCTTTTCTCGATTCTTCTCTTTCCCTTCTTCTCAGCTGCAGCGCTTGAGAATTCTTCTCTACTTTCCTTTTCTTTCTTTCCTCCCTGTGCCTGTCTGAAGACCAACCCACACGTAGCCGGTGACGGGGTAACGGGTAATTCCCCACCCCAGATAGACAAGTAGGACACGTACGTACCCCCTGGTAAAGGCCAGGCCCGAGGAGGGGCGGTTACCCGAGTTGGTACTTTCCGAACGTGCCGATCGGTCCTTCCGTCCGTTTCTCGGGAGGTGTGGCCTGAGGTGTACACAATCACCTAAGGTGGGAGTGCCCTCAGAGAGGGCTCCCACTAGGAAGGAGAACGCCATCAGAGACGCCAGTAATCATGGTGGATACTTTTGCAATGGTTTCTTCTAATTCTAAAACTTCTGCCCACAAGAGAAAGCTAGACGAGTCTCAGCCACGGACAATTCTTCTGTCAGTGCCAAAGTTCCTAGTCATTTCTCAGTCTGACGAAGGTCGAGACTTCTCGACAGTCGACCCTTTCATTATTCAGAAAGGTGTCAATGCAATTGCAGGTCCTGTAAAGTCATGTTCCTGGATACGAAATGGCACTTTGTTGCTAGAAGCAGATAGTGCCCTCCAGGCACATAAATTGCTTCAAACTACGCTGCTACACACCTCCCCTATCCAGGCGGGAGCACACCGTACTTTAAGCCCATCACGTGGTGTGGTTTATACAAGATCACACAACGGATTATCAAATGAGAACATTAAAAATTACCTGTCTGATCAGGGAGTAATGGCCGTACAATGAGTCACGAAAAGGGTTGAGAAGGAATTGGTGCCAATCCGCACTCTCTTTTTGATGTTTGACAGAGTTCAACTTCCATTGAACATTAAAGCAGGATATTTTCAGTTCATGTTTACCATCCCCGACCCTATGCATTGCTATCGGTGTCAGAGGTTTAATCACACCAGCCAGTCATGTTCCAATATGGCCAAACGTGTAACCTGTGGCAGGGATGCCCATGAGGGTGCTTGTCCACCTCCATCCCCTTGTTGCATCAACTGTATGGGCGACCATGCTGCTTCCTCTATAGATTGCCCCATTTTCAAAGACAAACGGTTATTTCAGGAAATCAGAGTGAAGGAAAAGGTGTCGATCTTTGCTGCTCGAAAGTTATTCGCCAGTCGAAAGCCCACTGTGCCTCACGCAGGTAAATACAGCACTGTCCTTGCCTCTCCTCGGCCAACAAAGGAGGCGGCCACGCAGACTTGTGATCTCACCTTTAGTGCCACGGTCGTCAGATCGGCCAGTGCAAAGATCACCCCTTCAACTTCCCCACTCTATGGCTCACCCTTCATCGGGCTCTGCTAAATCACAAGCCCCAAAATCAGACAGCCAGACTTCCAAAAAAGAGCCTACTCGTGAAGATTTTTTACGTACCCCGACTTCACAACCGTCGATCCCTCCCTCATCTCAACGTCCTGTTTCCAAGAAGGCTAATTAGAAACCCAGTTCCTCTCCTTCTCCGCCACGGCGTGTCTCATCTACAGCACCACCTGGCGGTCACCGCGATTGGCCATCTTCTGTGTGGCCCAGGCGCACTGCTGGCGGCCGATCAACCGGCCGATTGCTGGTGGCAGCAGCTGCTGCCGAACAACCTATGGATCGGGATCTTCTGCCTTCGGCTGAATGCTGTTCCACGCTGTCGGTCACTGGCTCTGAGCAGTCGTTGAGTTGACGGCAACCTTGGTCACATTCTTCCCTTTTCTGTCCACCCGATGTCCATTATCCATTGGAATATCCGTGGCATTCGAGCCAGTTGGGATGAATTGTCGATCCTCTTACGATCCTACTCGCCGGTCATCTTCTGTCATCAGGAAACAAAGCTGCGTCCCCGCGATCACATTGTTTTTCCTTATTTTAAGTGAATCTGATTTGATCTCCCCTCTGTTGATGGCACTCCAGCATATGGAGGACTCGTGACTCTTCTCCATGTTCCTTCCAAACTGTTGCTGTCCATCTTTCCCTTTCTGGATACACCTTCTCTCTTTGTGCTGTATACATTCCATCGTCCACACCAATGGCAAGAGCTGATCTCCCTCATCTTCTTCGTCAGCTTCCGCCCCCCTATTTGCTGGTTGGGGACTTCAACCCCACCACCTACTTTGTGGACCTCTGCGTCCTTGTCCGAGAGTCTCCCTGTTGATTGACCTCTTCCACCAAGTGGATGTTGTTTGCCTCAACGCTGGGGAACCTACATTTTTGTGTGCCTCCATATCAACCTACTCATTTGGACCTTTCGGTCAGTACTGTTCAGCTAGCTTGGCACTTTGAATGGTTCCCTCTTGCCAATAAATACTCGAGTGACCATTTTCCATGTGTCCTTCGATTACAGCCACAATTGCCATCTATGCGCCCAAGACACTGGAAGTTTTCTTAAGCCGATTGGACGCTTTTCTCCTATCTAGCAACATTTGATGACCGTCAATTTCCTAGCATCGATTATCAGGTCACTCGTGTTACAGAAGTTTTTCTTACAGCCACAGAATGTTCGATACCTCGTAGTTCCCCTTTGCCCCAGTGCCCCCCAGTTCCTCGGTGGAACGAGGTGTGCTATGACGCGATACGCGAGTGGAGACGTGCTCTTCGTGTTTGCCGCCATCATCCTACGTTGGCCAACTGTATCTGCTATAAGCAGTTACGTGCGCGATGCCTTCATATCATATACGACTGCAAGAAGGCAAGCTGGAATTTCTTTCGCAGCTCATTTAATACCTTCACTCCCTCATCAATTGTTTGGAGTCAATCTGACAGATATCCGTCACTTCCAGTTTTCCCCCAACCTCTGGGCTAACTGTCATGCAGGATACCTTAGTGTACCCAGTCGCAATCTCTAAGTCATTGGGTCAACACTTTGCTGAAATTTTGAGCTCTTTGAATTACCCACCAGTCTTTCTCCTGAAGAAATGGGTTGCGGAAGAGCGACCAGCGACCTCTTGCTTTTTCCTCTCAATATCGTGAAAGGTATAATGCCGTTCTTTCTATGCGGGAACTCAGACATGCATTCTCCTCCTCTCGCTCTTCTGCTCTGGGAGCAGATGGTATCCACGTCCACATGTTGCTGCATCTATCATACACTTGTCTGTGCAACCTCCTTCGCCTTCATAATCAACTTTTGTGTTGACAGTACCTTTCCCAGAAAATAGCGGGAAGCTATTGTCATACCTGTTCCGAAACCTGGAAAGGACAAACATCTCCCCTCCAACTATCGCCCAATCTCTTTCACGAGTAGTGTTTGTAAGGTTTTGGAGCATATGGTAAATAGCCATTTAGGCTGGTGGCTGTGGTCCCAAAACCTTTTAACAACAGCCCGATGCGGTTTCTGAAAGCATCGTTCGACAGTTGACCATCTTGTTGCTCTGTCCACTTATATCATGAACAATTTTCTCAGCAAACACCAAACGATAGCTATATTTTTTGATACGGAGAGGGCATACGACACCTGTTGGAGGACAGGCATCCTCTGCACGCTGTTCTCTTGGGGCTTTCAAGGTCGGCTACTCCGTTTCATCCGTGAATTTATGACAGAGCACACATTTGAGGTGCAGGTGAACACTACTCTATCCCGTACTTTCTCTCAAGAAAAAGGGGTGCCCCTGGGCTCCGTGCTAAGCGTTGTACTGTTTGCCATCACCACAAATCCAATTATGGATTGTCTACTTTCCGATGTCTCGGGCTTCCTCTTTCTCGATGACTTTGCAGTCTACTACACCTCTCAACAGACCAGCCTTCTCGAATGACGTCATCAAGGATGCCTCGATTGCCTCCATTCGTGGAGCATCAAAACCAGTTTCCAATTTTCTCCCAGTAAGACTGTCTGTGTAAATTTTTGGCGTGATATGGAGTTTTATCTGCCATCTTTACATCTAGGCCCTGTTGACCTTCCATTCACAGATGTCGCCAATTTTTTGGGACTTATGTTTGACAGAAAACTGTGCTGGTCTTCCCACATTTCATATCTTTCGGCTCGCTGTCTGCGATCCCTCAACACCCTCTGTGCTCTGCTCCTGGGCAACGGACAGAGTGATCCTCCTCCGCCTATGCTGCGCCTTACTGTGCTCAAAATTGGACCATGGAAGCATAGTTTACTCCTCTGCACAGCCGTCTATTCTTCAGTGTCTCGACTCTGTCCACCACCGTGGATTGCATTTAGCATCTGGAGCTTTTTACACCAGCCCCATGGAGAGCCTTTACGCTGAAACTGCTGAACCTCCGCTGTCCGATCAGTGAGCTGTCTGAGTCATTTTGATAGTCATCTGTCTTCCATGCCTGCTAATCTGACCCGTGTTTCCCCCCCCCCCCCCCCGACGCCTCCTTGAATTTAGGGTATGCAGGCAACCCTTCCTCTCTGCTGCCACCAGGAGTCCACTTCTGTCAACTGCTACATTCACTTTCCTTCCAATTTCCTAAAACCTTTCTGACAAATAGGAGTATGCTGCCACCTTGGCCCCACCCCTGGACATGCCTTCTCTGTGACCTTTGTCAGCTTCCCAAGGATAGTACCCCTCCCCCTAGTTTATCGTTGGGCATTAGCTGCTCTATGCACACAAATGGAGGATGCCACATTTATTTATACTGACGGCTCCAAGACCACCTTTGGTGTCAGGAAAGCCTATATTATTGACGACACCCCTATTAAATTTCAGTTTCCTGACCAGTGTTCAGTTTTTACTGCTGTTCTCCGTGCTGTCCAATACATCTGTTGCCGTCAGCGGATACAGTATATTATATGCTAGTATTCGCTGAGCTCTCTTCTCAATCTCCAAGCTCTTTATCCTGTCCACCCTCTGGTCCACCAGATTCAGGCCTGCCTCCATATGCTCCACTTGGGGGGAATCTCTGTGGCATTTCTCTGGATCCCAGGGCATGTTGGTATATGTGGAAAGAGGCAGCCCATATAGTGGCGAAGGTTGCTCTCTGTATTCCTCAGCCCGCCGTTTGCACGGTTCCGTTTGCTGGTCTACAGAGCATTTTATATTGTTGTGTTACTCTTTTATGGCACACTCATTGGTCTGCACTTCAGGATAATAAATTGTGGGTCATAAAACCTCTTCCCTGTGCTTAGACCTCTTCCGTCTGGCCCTGTTGTTGGGAGGAGGTAACTTTAACTTGACTCTGGATTGGGCATTGTCTTTTTAGCCATTGAGATCTTTTAAGTGGCGCTCCTCCTCTGCTTTGTCCCCACTGCTCTCAGTCGTGGATGGTGAGACACCTGTTACTTCAGTGCCCCTATTTTAAACCACTTTGTGCCCGTTTACAGCTGTTTCCCGATATATCTTCCATTTTAGCAGATGACTCGTGCTCAGCTGATCGTGTCCTTGAGTTTATAAGTGTGAGTGAGATGACATTGGTCATTTGAAACTCTTTTTGGGGAAAACAACCCCCTCTTCAATAGCACTTTTCTAAGATTTCCTTCTGTTTTTTTAGTTTTCCTCCTCATTAAGTTTCGCTCCCATTGATGCTGATTTCAATTCCTGTTTTATCCTTCACTAAGTCACAAATGGGCGCTTATGACCATAGCTATTTTGTGCACTGAAACTTTTTTTAATCGTATTGACCAACTAGGATCATGTTAACAACTTCAGTTCCTCATCTTCCTTTGTTATTTTCTATTTTTCCAGTATTCCCTCATTTTCTCTCCATAAAGTCTCTTCATTTCTTCTGTCCATGTTGTTCCCCATATTTTATTTCTTCTGCTTTGAATGCCTCCCAAATTTAGTATTTTATTTTTAAAACAGTTTCTTTCTGCTGTTTCTGGTTCTTTAATGTTGTTTCTTTCTAGATCTTTCCTTACTACTGTAATCCATGCTATTGTCGATTTCTTCTTTCAGAAATATAGCAGTATTTGCTTTGTTAGTTTATTTCCATCCATTTGGTAGAGGTGTCCAAAAAAGGTTAATCTTTGTGTGGCCATTACTTCATATATTTCCTTTATATTTTTGTAGATCTCCTCATTACTTCTTATATTCCAACCATCTGCAGTTTTTATTGCAGTTGTTATTTTTCTAATAATCCTTCTTTTGAGAACCTCTAATCTGTTCATCTTATAGTTCATTTTTAGGCATTAAGATCCATATAAACATTCTGGTCGAACCAGTGTGGTGTGGGGTTTTAGTTTTGTTTTTCTAGATATACATTTCTTGTTGTAAATATTTTTGGTCAAACCCTATGCTCTTTCCATTTTGTTAATCCTTACATCTATTGCAGATTTTTGTAGTCCATTCTGTTGAATAGTCTCCCAAGATATGTATATTTATTTACTCGCTCTATTTTACCTATTTGTTTTGCTGTGAATTTTGGCACATTTTTTATACTTGTCATGAATTTTGTTTTTTTCCAGCTGAAATTTTGAAACCAGTTCTGTTTGCTATTTATTCCAGAAGGTTTATCTGAAGAACAGCTTTTGTCAGGTTTTCTGAAAGTATTGCAAAATCATCCACAAAAGCCAAGCAGTTTACCTTAATTCCATTTGTTTTCCTTCCCAGATTCATTGGTTCAATTTTGTGATTTGTTTAGCTCCGAATTTCAGATCCTTACAGTTTTTTCTAGAACACAATTAAACAGTAAATCACCTTATTTTATTTTTATTTTTTAAGTTCTTATCACCAAACCTCAAAATTTTTATTTCTTTTCCCGAAACTTTAATTTGTTCAGAAAATTTTTCTTTGGTTTCCTGTACTGCATGTTCATCATACAGTCCAAATGATAGGGTATAGACCACAACCCTGTCTCACTCCCTTCCCAACCAGTGGTTCCCTTTTGTGCTCCATGACTCTTATAACTGCCATTTGGTTCCTGTAGAAATTCTGAATAGCATTTCACTTCCTGTATTTTACCCTTGCTTCTTTCAGAATTTAAAAGAGTGTATTCCAGTCAGCAATGTCAAAAACTTTCTGTAGGTTTACAAATCATATAAGTGTAAGTTTGCCTTTCCTTATGCAGTCTTTTAAGATAAGTCACAGGGTCAGTATTGCCTTGCCTGTCCCTACATTTTTCTGGAAATCAAATTGATTTTCCCCAAGGTAGGCATCTACCAGTTTTCCATTCTTCTGTAAATAATTTTTGTTAGTATTTTGCAACTATGACTTAGTAGCGTGATAGTTTGGTAACATCCACACCTGTCAGCACCTGCTTTATTCACAATTGGAATTATTACATTCTTCATGAAGTCTGAGGGTATTTCGCCTGTCTCACACATCATGCATGCCAGATGGAATAGTTTTGTTGTGGCTGGGTCTCCCAAAGCTATCAGCGGTTCTGACAGAATGTTGTCTACTCCAGGGGCCTTGTTTCGCCTTAGTTCTTTCAGTGCTCTGTCAGTCTTCCCGCAGTATAATGTCTCCCACCCCATCTTCATCAGCATCCCCTTCCCTTTCTACAATACTGTATTCATGTTCATTTCCTTTGTAGAACTCATCTATATATTGGCTCCACCTTTCAGCTTTCCTTTCTTTGTTTAGTACTGCTTTTCCTTCTGAGCTCTCGATATTCAGAGAGCTGCTTCTCTTTTTGCCAAAGGTCTCTTTAATTTTCCTGTAGGTGGCATCTATCTTTCCCTCAGTTATGCAGGCTTATAACGGCTTGCATTGTCCTCTAGCCATTCCTGCTTAGTCATTTAGCACTTTCTGTCAATCTCATTCTTTAGACATCTGTATTCCACTGCACCCAGTTCATTTGCTGCATTTTATGTTTTCTCCTTTCATCATTTAAATTCAGTGTCTGCTGTGTTATCCAAGGATCCTATTAGCCCTTCGTTGTTTGCCTATTTGATCCCCTGCTGCCTTGACTATTTCATCTGTCAAAGCTACCCATTCATTTTCTGCTGTTTCAGTCAAAGGTTGCCTAATTCTCCCTTTGAAACTCTCAGTAATCTTCGGTTCTTTCAACTTATCCAGGTTCCATCTCCATAATTTCCTATCATTTTGTGATTTATTGAGTTTTAATCTACAGTTCATAAAAAATAAATTGTGGTCAGAGCCCACATCTGTCCCTGGAAATGTCTTACAGTATAAATGTGGTTCCAAAATCTCGTGTCTTACCATTATGTTAGGTGACACATTTGAGATGTTGGAAAAGTAAAGCACTATATACAAGAAAGTGTGCAAACTTGTTGCTTATTAGCAGCACATACATGTGGAGGGGAGGCTGGACTTTGTGTCTGAAATTTGTCACACAGCACATTAGCTCTCAACATGTCGGTCACTGCAAATGGGGCACATATTGTGCCTCGGGGGTGTGCAGCATTCCTGGAGTGATTTGATAAAAGGCTACTGTAACATGACTCTGTAGGTCAGTCAGATTCTGCGGTTTTTATGGAAATAATGTTGATGTTAGGCCGGAATATTAAAGGCTGTGGGAGGGGTCTACCAAACCCACACTGGCGATCGTTGAATATCTGAATATCTGGTTTAATTGTCCTCACACAATGACATCCAAGTGTGCTGGAGCACCATCATGTTGATAGACATCGATGTCCAGTATCCCATCTTTCTGTAATTGATAAATGACATACTGGTCAATTATTTCCAGGTAATTGAGAGCACAAACAGTCTCCTCCACAAGAAAGAATGGGCTGATAACACTGCACCGACACCTGAAAACTCCCTGGGTCTCTACAACACTCGAAAATTTTTTAGGCCACATGCCACATTGACTACGTTGTTGCTTTGTAACAACCATTTTCACTTACAAGGTAGCACACTCAGCGTGTGTTGACTGTTGTCACCTCTGTAGGTTGTACAATGTGCTTCTGACATCTGCTGTTTGCACTGTGAACTAGGTGCTGACAGCTTGCCTCACAAAGCATGGTCATTCATTGTTAACTCGCCCCATTTTCATGTACTTTGCAGAAAATCGCTTGGAGATTTATTCACTAACTTAATAAATATAATGCAATACTCTTATGACGTCTTAGATGGATCACCCTGTACAATCAATCTGAAACTTGCCATTGTCTCCAGGTCTCTTGCACATATACAACCTTCTTAGACGATTCTTAAACCAGATTACAATGAAATGAACACCCTTAGCTGCTTACAGGCATTGACATACGTCAACGGGGACAGATGAAAATGTGTGCCCTGACCGGGACCTGAACCCGGGATCTCCTGCTTACATGGCAGACGCTCTATCCATCTGAGTCACCGAGGACACAGAGGATAGCGCGACTGCAGGGATTTATCTCTGGCATGCCTCCCGCGAAACCCACATTCTCTACGTATTGTCCCGCACTACATTCGTCGGGGCACACATTTTCATCTGTTCCCGTTGATGTATGTCAACGCCTGTAAGCAGCTAAGGGTGTTCATTTCATTGTAATTTCATTCTAATGAGCTGCACGGTCACCGATGGTATCTGTTCTTTCGGACATGTCCGAAAGAACTGATACCCTCTCAGTAAATCTTAAAATTTTGCACAGGACATAAAATCACTGCTAACATCTGGTTTATCAGGCACATTTCTTTTTCATACCTTTCCCTGTCCATGTTTTTCTACTATTTTTCCTTCTCTTCCCTTTCCTACTATACCAAATTGCATGTTTGAAGGCACTGTACACTCTCTAAACTAAATGTTTTTATTTTCAGAAGCTACACGAAAAAGCTCTCAGCTCTACAGTCCGAGTCTGACCGACTTGTCCGACGAGCCACTGTCGGCGGCACTGCGATCGCAGGCCCCTCACGGTGTGCGCTTACTCAGGCAAGTGTCGCGGGGATTTGTTAATGTAGAGGCTGACTGTACGCTGTAGGTGTCTGCAGACTTCCATCATTAGAGGAACAGTTCTATGAACAGTACATGCCATTCTTGGGAGTGTGGACCACTTCGTTGGCTACTCGAGTTCCTCATCTGACCCCAGAACTGTCATTTACTGCAGCTAGGCATTTAGCACTAATAAAATGTGAGTTACATAAAATGGAAGTGTCCGACATATCAGCAGCCGTGAAGATATGAAAATTTAAAGGTATCTCCATTTTGAGCAGTACAAACTTTAGGATTATTATTATTCTAATTTGTTAATCCTGTGGTGTAGTCCATGTACTGTGTGAAAGTGACTTGTCAACATATGATCGAAGAACATTTATTATAAACTTTCCTGGTGATCTCAGTGAACTGCATTTGGTAATATCAAGACCTATGAACTGGTTAAGAGACTTACTCAGTTATAAAACTTTTGTGCCTGTGTTTGTTTATATTATGCATTATATGTATATTTAACCAATTGTATAAGAAATCTTTAAATAAGAATGTAAAATGACTGTGTAAACTTGTGACTAGTAATAATTGAAGGTTATTGGCAACGAAATGTTGTTGTAAGCTTGTAGTGTATCTTACGGAATATGCCCATGACACAGGCAAGTCCTAGGAGCAATACACATTGGGTTCAGAGCTGGCTAGAAATAACTTTTTCAGTTATTTTGAAATTTAACTTAGTCATCTGCCAGAATGCCTATGATGTTGGGGGCTAGAATAAATCTGCAGTAACTCATTTTCTGTTGTAAAAGGCAAATAAAAGGTGTCTTATACCTAGCAAAGGTTTTACGTTGGTGAATCAACTGTTATTGAGACGACCTTTCCATCAACCTTTTTGCTTAATTATACATGGATCTTCTTAGGGTTTGTTGTACACTTTTCTAAATTTCAAAGAAGTATGGGTTTTCTGGGTAAGGACACCTTACATGTTGTGTAATCTATCCACCATGTGCTATGATCTCCTGCACCTACTATTAGAGTGGATTTACGTCTGCACCTGAGATCCAGCACAGTACGAGGGCAGTTCAATAAGTAATGCAACACATTTTTTTTCTGAAACAGGGGTTGTTTTATTCAGCATGGAAATACACCAGGTTATTCCCCAATCTTTTAGCTACACAACACTATTTTTCAACGTAATCTCCATTCAATGCTACGGCCTTACGCCACCTTGAAATGAGGGCCTGTATGCCTGCACGGTACCATTCCACTGGTCGATGTCGGGGCCAACGTCGTACTGCATCAATAACTTCTTCATCATCCGCATAGTGCCTCCCACGGATTGCGTCCTTCATTGGGCCAAACATATGGAAATCCGACGGTGCGAGATCGGGGCTGTAGGGTGCATGAGGAAGAACAGTCCACTGAAGTTTTGTGAGCTCCTCTCGGGTGCGAAGACTTGTGTGAGGTCTTGCGTTGTCACGAAGAAGGAGAAGTTCGTTCAGATTTTTGTGCCTACGAACACACTGAAGTCGTTTCTTCAATTTCTGAAGAGTAGCACAATACACTTCAGAGTTGATCGTTTGACCACGGGGAAGGACATCGAACAGAATAACCTCTTCAGCGTCCCAGAAGACTGTAAGCATGACTTTACCGGCTGAGGGTGTGGCTTTAAACTTTTTCTCGGTAGGGGAGTGGGTGTGGCGCCACTCCATCGATTGCCGTTTTGTTTCAGGTTCGAAGTGATGAACCCATGTTTCCTCGCCTGTAACAATCTTTGACAAGAAGTTGTCACCCTCAGCCACATGACGAGCAAGCAATTCCGCACAGATGGTTCTCCTTTGCTCTTTATGGTGTTCGGTTAGACAACGAGGGACCCAGCGGGAACAAACCTTTGAATATCCCAACTGGTGAACAATTGTGACAGCACTACCAACAGAGATGTCAAGTTGAGCACTGAGTTGTTCGACGGTGATCCGTCGATCATCTCGAACGAGTGTGTTCGCACGCTCCGCCATTGCAGGAGTCACAGCTGTGCACGGCCGGCCCGCACGCGGGAGATCAGACAGTCTCGCTTGACCTTGCGGCGATGATGACACACGCTTTGCCCAACGACTCACCGTGCTTTTGTCCACTGCCAGATCACCGTAGACATTCTGCAAGCGCCTATGAATATCTGAGATGCCCTGGTTTTCCGCCAAAAGAAACTCGATCACTGCCCGTTGTTTGCAACGCACATCCGTTACAGACGCCATTTTAACAGCTCCGTACAGCGCTGCCACCTGTTGAAAGTCAATGAAACTGTACGAGACGAAGCGGGAATGTTTGAAAATATTCCACAAGAAATTTCCGGTTTTTTCAACCAAAATTGGCCGAGAAAAAAAATGTGTTGCATTACTTATTGAACTGCCCTCGTAGTTAATCCATCATAGGGGAGTGGAGGGGGCAGGGGTGGTCATCGTGCACCCTCTTTGGTCACACTCTGGTGGTGCTCAGACCATCTGTACCAAAGGAGGACAAATATTTATCAAGTGCATACAGTAATTGTATACAGTGTCTTATAAATAATTTTTCATCAAGGTTACATACATTATACAAGTACCATGTAAATAAACAAAGAATGTCTTTCAATAGTCATATTTAACTGTGCATTTCACAGTTGCAGTAATTAATCAAATCACAAAAGGCTCCATTTTTGGTATAACTCCTGATGTAACTAATCTGGTACTTTTATCTTCCAAAGTAAACACCTGGCACACTTGGAACAAGCCTAGTGTTTTGTCTACTATACAGATATCTACTATACAGATATTCTAAAATGTGTAGTCCTCATTTTCAGGCTTGGTCCATTCAAAAAGTATCTGACTTTTAGCTACAAAATCAATCTTTATTCAGATACAATAGTTTCAGCTTCAAAGCAGTGCCCATCAGCTTCTACACACCTCTCCCAACACTGCTGCCACTGCTGGAAGCATCACCAGAAAGCCTCTTTCGGTAGGGCGTTCAACTGCTCCGTCGAATTCTGCACGTTGTCTTCCCTGTTCTGAAATCTGATCCCTTTCAGAGCCTTTTCCTGTGTACGGAAAAGCCAGAAGTCACTCAGTGCTAGGTCAGGGGAACAGGAAGCTGACAAACCACAGTCTTTTTTTGTTTTCCAAAAAAAACTCCGAATTAATGGAGAACGATGAGAGGACGCATATTGTCACAGTGAAGGGTGCCCACTGCCTGCGAGTCCAGCTGTTTGTATCTCACCGATTCACGCAGGTAACCTTTCGGTCATACTCCTCGTTGACATTAGGACCTTCTGGGGCGTACTCGTGACAGACTGCACCATTGGAGTCAGGAAAGATGGTCAGCATGACTTACACATTGATGCGGACCTGCCTCACTCTTTTGGGTCTCAGGGATGACAGATACTTCCATTGCAATGAGAGGAACTTTGTTTCTCTGTTGTACATGTAAACTCAGGACTCATCACCAGTGATTACTGCGTTACAAAAGTTCGGATTACTACGGACAGTATCCAGCACGTCCTGTCTGATCTCCAAATGAAGTTGCTTATGGTCAGTTGTTAGAAACTTTGGCATAAATTCTCCTGAGATGGCATGAATGGGTTCAACACTAATTTTAACCTTGTGTGCAAGTTCTCTGCTCATGTTTAATCTACCCTGCATCACCAGTGTCCTTACGTTATCAGCTCTCTGGATGGTGAGGACCTACCTGAATGTGCTTCACTCTTCACTGATGCGTGGCCATCTTTGAAGTGGTCGTGCCACTCCTTTATATATGTGGTACCCGTCACTTCGTCCCCAAACACTTCTCAAATCTTGTCGATTCTATCGACCTGAGAATTGCCTAGCTTAAAACAAATTTGATGCAATAATGTTGTCCCACTTTTTCTGTCATTTTGTCCACACGACCAAATCCGATAACTATCTCTTATAAGTGTTCACCTGGCAACAACTAGGCAGTGACTGGTTGTTTCTGCTATTGTGAAAAAAAATCACACGTTTGCACTATGTACGCTTACCAACATAGAGGGGATGTGTGTCCCAAAGCCACTATTGGTGTCGACATAAAAAATAAGATTGGATACATTTTGAAGAGTCCTCGTATAATGCTAAAGCACGTGCTCAGAAACTGAGAGCTCTCGGTATCAAATCCTGGTTGAAACACAGAGGTATTTCAGTCTGCCTTTACCCCAGCCCTAACCTCACCCTGACGGGAAGGCGTGAGACACGGTTCAGATTCCACGTTAAATTGTAGGTTCCCTTTCCCCGATTGGACAACTGGAGTAGATTAGGGACTCGCATGCCGCTAAAGTGGTATCCAATTGAAAGAGTTGCACCAAACTGTTGAGCCATGTAAAATTATTATATTAGCCACTGTTGTCCTGCAGTACCTAGTTGACACCCACGTGGTGACCCTTTTGTAATGTTATGTCAGGGCACACTAAGGTGAAATGTTACTGAAGCTCACTGTGAGCTTGTTGGTTAGTTATTATTCCTGTCTCCTCCCACCCTCCCCCACCCACCCCACTCTCTCTCTCTCTCTCTCTCTCTCTCTCTCTCTCTCCCGCCAACCCCCCTCTCTCTCTCCCTCCCTCCCTCTTTCCCCCAGTCCCTCCCTCCCTCTCTGTCTCTCAAACTATTTGAAAGTTCATTCTGTGTTTGCACACGGATCAATCAGAAGCAGTGTGTGTGCTAGTTTGAAAGTTTCTGGCAGACTAAAACTCTGTGTGCCTGACCAGCACATACACCTTGCCTTTCACAGCAGTGCTCTGCTAACTGAGTTGTCTGAACACAACTCGTGACCTTCCCTTGTAGCTTTACTTCTGCGACTACCTCCCGAACTTCACAGTAGTTGTTCTGCATATCTTGTCATTCTATTGCTCAGTCAGTAGAGAACTTGCCAGTGAAAGGCACTCGCTCCAGGTTTGAGTCCCAGTCTAGCACACAAAGCCAGGAAGATTCGTAATTGAAGTCAGGCATTTATGTTTTTGAAGCACTAGGCACAATCTTTCACAGCAGTTGTGATTAAACAAATACAGTTGGTACTCTTCATCCTGGCACATCCCTTTCTGTGTAATAACTGACAGTCGGGTTAGCCCGCATCCTATTCACACGACACCGACATTTCGGTCTCGCTGCACTCGGCCTATCTTCTGTGGGTGCTCTGACCTGCAGGTCCTGCATATTGCGCCCATTGCTGATCTGTGTCCTTGCCTTTTGTGGAGCAGGCCTATGGTATTTCATTTCATAAACTTGTGATTAATTTTTATAGCTTTCGATTAGGACACAGCTCTCAAAACTGTAGGATACGAAGGGCAGAAGGAAAGTCGTGAACACAGTAGGTTTAGATCTCAGAGGAAGTAAGTCTTTTTACATTACTGAAGGATTGTAGTCCTTGCGTAGCCTGTTCAGAATATGGAAATGGCACTCTTGTCACAGCAGACTACTGAATTGCCACTGTCTTGTTTCTGTTTCCATTTACCAGTTAGCCCAACTTCTCGAATTTAGTATTTGACACATTCAGTTTCCTTGTACCTCTGTGTTGGCTTAACCCCAAATGGCGACACACCTGCAAATATGAAAGCATTTAGATTTCTTCCTTCAGTACAGAACCTGACTGTGGTGAAGAGTAAGTGGGAAAGGGAACTTGCCTGTTGTGCACCTTTCTTTATTCTAAACGACTTTAATTTCCATTTTTCTTTTGTAATCTCAACACACAAGTATCATAGAGCATCTAAATTTTTGTAGTTAAAGAGTTGAGGACATTGTGTTTGTCCAGGCAATCATATATTTTGTACTTCAGCATTTTATCGTCTGTCTAACTATCCAAAACAATGAGCCTACACTTACATCCTTACTCCACAAACCACAATGAACTGCATGACACAGGGTACTTACCACAGACCCACTGTACCACTTTTCCTATTCCATTCAAATGTGGAGTGCAGAAAGTACGGTTCCTGTACACAGTTTAGTAAGTTTAATCTTGTGCAAATTCCTATAAGAATGATGTATAGGAGGTTTGTAGTATATTTCTACTCCCCTCACTTAATGATAGTAGGCTCTCTCGGGATAGCTTCCGTTATCTACAGGTGTCTGCCACTTCTGTCTTTTTAGTATTTCTGTGATGCTATCCTGTGGGTCAAACAAACTTGTGACTTTTCATTGTACTCTTTTTTTTTTCTTTGCATACATCCAGTATCCCCTGTTAGTCCTATTTGGTATGAGATTACATTTCCATACCATTCTTCCGACGAACCAAAGCCTGCCAGCCACTTTGGATGACCGAGCCTTTGTGATCATTCTATTTTATGACCCTGCATATTGTTACACCCAGGTATCTGTGCGAAGTGATTTGATTCTAATTGTGAGTTATTGGTATTGTGGTCATAGGACTAGTACTTTATTTTGTTTTGTGAAGTGCAGTATTTCACATTTCTGTACATTTAAAGCAAGTTGCCAGTCTCTGTGCCACTTAGAAATCAAAATTGTACAAATATGTGACTCTGTGCAGCTTTCTTGAGGCAGTGCTTCATAATAGATAAATGCGTCATCTGCAAAAGGTCTGAGGTTACTATGAATGCTGTCGGCCAAACCGTTGAATATTCAACATGAATATCACCCTTCCCTGAGACACACCTGAAGTTAGATGACAGTGCCTTCAGCTTTCCAGCTTTCCCTTTCATCTCTGAAAGGGATTGATTTCTAGCACTGAGATCTTTGTAATTAAACCGTAATTTGTTTTGACATTAGCACGCATGACCTCTTCAGTGTAATTCTCTCTGCTTCAGTGGCAGCAGACACACCACTTCTCCCTCACCTGTACACTGTTGCATCATTTACTGAGATACGTCACAGTCTAGTTGCCATGGTGATCTGGCTGGCAGAGCACATGGCTCCAGCCCTGAAAGTCCTGGGTTCAGTCCCAGATGGGGGAAGGGATATTTCTCATCCCAGTTGGAACTTAGTCAGGGGGGAATGAATAATATATTTTATAATCCTCCATTGTGCCTCCTATCTCGGTAACTGGTAGAACGTAAACATATCGGTTGGATGTCAGTCAAAACTTAGTCGAGTGCACACATGTCATCCACTTCATTTACCATGGTGGGCAGCATGACGAGAGCCATCTCACTTTTTCTGAAATGGTGCGAGCGCCACGAACCCCGATATTTCACCGTCTCGCCAGTAAGAGATCCGTGCTAATCCGACTCTCGTAGATACGCACTGTCATTACCCAAATTGTACTTATGTGAGGTAGCCTGGGAAGTAAGGTTGGTTAGCCACAAATAAAAGTAACAGAACTGCAATAACATTCAAATGTAACTGAGAAGCACTTTGTCCTCTAGTAAACGACAGTTGCCAAACTCGACTGTAATTATCGATCCCTCGCTATTGTAACTGTCGTTCAAGACGAGAGCACACGAGAGACAGCAGTATCGGGCAAACGTCTTCCTTTATGTGCCTTATACGATACTTCCATCAGTAGTGTTGAACACGATTCTTCTTGCTAATCGAGAACTCGCTACAAAATGGGCTGGCCGCGGTGGCCGTGCGGTTCTGGCACTGCAGTCCGGAACCGCGGGACTGCTACAGTCGCAGGTTCGAATCCTGCCTCGGGCATGGGTGTGTGTGATGTCCTTAGGTTAGTTAGGTTTAAGTAGTTCTAAGTTCTAGGGGACTTATGATCTAAGATGTTGTGTCCCATAGTGCTCAGAGCCATTTTTGAGCTACAAAATGGTTTAAATGGCTCTAAGCACTATGGGACTTAACATCTGAGGTCATCAGTCCCCTAGACTTAGAACTACATAACTACGTAAACCTAACTAACCTAAGGACATCACACACATCCGTGCCCGAGGCAGGATTCGAACCTGCAACCGTAGCAGCATCGCAGTTCTGGACTGATGCGCCTAGAACCGCTCAGCCACAGTGGTCGGCGAGAACTCGCTACAGAGAGAATTTATCTCACATTAGTCATTTCTAGGACCTCATAAATTTATGTCACACTCTCTGTACTTACACAGTTACAACATGGAAAAATAATATGTAAAGAAACTTTCATTTGCATTAATCAGCTTTACACGGTCATGCAGACCTTTCAATAATGATTCTAAACTATATTCTTGCACATTTGCACATAATAAAGAGAATAAAAGAGTGATTGTTTAATACTTCCATTACACAACCAACTGGCCATACGTGTGGTTAAATTCACGACCATCAGAAATCTCGCAAACACTGAACCGTGCGCTAAAATCTTTTACTTGTAATGTTGAAACAGGACAATGACTTGAGAGTGTGATCCTACCATTGTTGTAATAATCATCATAGTTGGAAATGATACTTGTAGACACATTCAAAGCTACTTCCTTCTCCTGCATATTACTGCATATACTTTTTGCAGAATAATCTGTTACTATTCAGATGCCGTTTCAGACACTCGGAGCAGTCTCCAAAAAGCAATAGTACCAAAAAGTAACATATTACATCATAAAATGAAAATTTTTCCCGACCATTCATCTGTGTGACATGCCTCTCTGGCAGCCCACTAGTGACTTCATCTCCTGATTGTGCCAGTGGATTAGCTGGTGCCCTGCTCCACTGAACGCACTCGTCAATCACAGTTTTGTATCCTGCCTGGAAGACGGCGCGTGGGTCTGCTCCTGGAAACTGAAAGGTTGGCCAAATGTAGGAAGTGAGTAGGAGCAGGAAAAGGTAAACACGTCGGTACTGCAAATACAGTTAAAGCACCTTTACTCTAGCAAGAAGAATACATAACTTTGCAATGAAGTGCGAAGTGTCCCAGCCGTCTGCTCCTGATCAAAGGGGAGAATCTGGAGCGGAACTCGTAGATCTGCACAGCACCTGCTAGAGGGCGCTGTCGTCGGTGTTGGTGTCGTAGTGCCAACCTACACCACGGCATCGTAGCTATCGATACCACACACAGTAGATGTATTCACTTTTAAAAACGAGTGAAAACATTTGAACTGAAAGAGAGGATTGTCATCCACTACGTATCTCCCAAATTACCTTCTTCTGATAACAGTTAAAATAAATAGTTCTTAACCTCGAGGGTTAATAGCTCCTGGGACTATTTTATGTCTTTGTGCGATATCTCGATCTGTCGCATAGCAGAGCAGTACAGGGATTCCCCTCTGGCAGAGCTGTTCTGTGCATTTTTAAGCTGGCAGAAATGTCTACCTACTTGAATGTCCTTCTAGAATAATCGAGAAAGTTTCTGTTTTCCTGCTCTATGCAACTCGCTACCTTCTGTACATAATGTTCAGTCGTCCACCTGCCTAATGTTCTTTCAAGTGCTCCCTCTTACTTTAATTGGAGTACAAGGTAAATAGTTTATTTCACATCACCTTACGAGTGGCGTAAAATTCTTTTCTTTAAATTTAGGTGAAGTCTTTAGTTATTACTATTATCAAATGTAAGTAAGAAGAAAAACAGAGGAGGATACATGTATACATTAATACACTGGTATCCAAAATTAAAGCAACAAGATTTTATTTCCCTGTCCTCATTCGTGATAGACTCATACAAACTGTCAAAGACATCTGTACAATCATGTTCTGCATGGAACATGGCATTATGGGGGAATGGACAACCATTCCAGTGATGACATTAGAGGACCTATCAAATGGAGTAGCATTCACCGGGTAGTCCCAAATCCACAGTCGCTGTATACACAGCCACAGATGGTGCAGCGTGGCACGGAGAAGACGCCCACACGACTCTCTGCATTCGACGAGGACCTAGGAAGAATGAAAGCGGGACATTCACAAACTAATGTGGCTTGCTGGCTTATGTGAATCATTCTGTTGTTTCTCAGGTGTGGCAACAGTTCAGAGAGACCAAAACTGTATCCCAAAGAGCAGTGCAGGGCCAACCACATGTGACGTTATTTGGCTGTAAGGACACGACAGTACCCCCTTAGTACTGCACGACTACTGGCATCTGACCTCGTAACATTCACTGGACGTGTCGTATTGTGGCAAACGGTGTACAGAAGGCTTCGGCAGAAGGGCCTTTATTGTCGAAGACCTACTGTATGTGTAACTCTAAATGTCTCCTTCTGTGAAGACGCGTTAGAGTGGAGTCCTTAATGTGCCACTCGGATGGTGGAACAGTGGTCCAATGTTATTTTCGCAGACAAGACGCGATTTCGTCTGGAGAGTTACTTTCGACAGATTATCATCTGGAGGGAACGTGGAACACGATAGCGGGATCCAAACATTGTGGAAAGAAATCAGTGTTGAAGAGGATTCCTAATTATTTTGGCAGGCATTATGTTGACCACTCAAACATTTCTTCTTGAAATTGTACTGGTGAATTGGCAAGGTTTAACAGCTGTCAGTTATTGTGACAAGATCTCGGGACTTCACGTGCAGTTGCTGCTAGGTATTGCGGGGCAAGACTTTGTGCTGACGGATGATAATGCTCAATCTCATAGAGTACAGGTGCTTGAAGTTTTCTTGGAACAGAAGATACTGCACAGATGGTGTGGCCTGCACACTCTTCTAATTTGAATCCCATAGAGCATGTCTGGGCTGCACTAGAAAGGCGACTCGCATCGAGTCAGCATCCACCAACCACTCTCGAAGACATGCTAGCAGCTCTGCAGGAAGCATGGGAAAAATGGCAGTTATTCCCTCAGCAAGAGATTCGTGACATCATTCACAACGTGCCCCGCCATTGTCAGACCTGTACTGCTGCTGTATGTGGTAACACCCCACCCTGAGTAACTGCATTGTTTCTTTTGAGAGGATATTGTCCTCGTGTAAACCGTGTTTATATAGGGTGTCCCAAAAGTAGTGCACTCTTTTTAATGACAGAAATTGTAACTCCATTATCAAACAAATTACCTAACTATTTACAACTTGTAGTCACGAGTTTATTTGTGACAAACAACATTAGGCGTACGTCGACCATTTGCATATTGACAGTAATGAGTCCGTAATGTGACACTTGGAAAAAGTACACGTATGACGTCAGTGGCTGTCGTGTTACATGTCGATATCAGTAACAACTCACACGTTGAACAATGGGAAATGAATACGACAAATCGTGAGTTGGCTGTCATTGGCAAACCACAATGCTCATAGATAATTTCCTGTGGTTTGTAAAAAAGGTTTTGTTATAGAAGCAGAACCGCCGACTACTACAGATTGTCCATAATTGTAGTGGATTTGTTATCTTAATTCTACATCTACACGTGTACTCGGCAAACCACCGTCAGGTGCGTGACAGAGGGTATGTCCCACTGCACCAGTTACTGTGGTTTCTTCCCATTCTGTTCACGTCTGGAGCACAGGAAGAATGACTGCTTGAATGCCTCTGTGTGTGCAGTAACTATTCTATCTTAGACTCCTGATCTCCATGTGAATGATACGTAGGGTGTCTCATTATGTTCCTAGAATCACCATCTGAATCTGGTTCTTGAAACTGTGTCAGCAGACTTCCTCAGGATTGTTTACTACTGTCTTCAAGAGCCAGTTCAGTTTCTTCAGTATCTCTGTGACACTCTCCCATCGACCAAACAAAGCTCTAACCATTTGTGCTGCCCTTCTCTGTATACCTTCACATACCCTATTAGTCCTATTTGGTTCAGTTCCCACACACTTGTGAAATATTCTAGAACCAGTCACACGAGTGATTTGTAAGCGATCCCCTTTGTAGATAGATTGCATTTCTCCAGTGTTCTACCAATAAACCAAAAGCTACCACCTGCTTTACCCAAGACTGAACCCGTATGATCATTCCATTTCATATCCCTAAAAAGCGTTACACCCAGGTATTTGTAAGAGTTGGCGGATTCCAACAATGACTCATTGATATTATAGTCATAGGATACATGTTTTTGTTTTTTGAATGTACATTTTTACATTTCTGAACATTTAAAGCAAGTTACCAATATTTACACCACTTTAAAATCTTTTCAAGATGTGACTGAATATTTATGCAGCTTCTCTCAGATGGTATAGACAACTGCATCATATACAAGAAGCCTGATTTCACTATTAATATTATCTGCAAGGCCATTAATATACAACACAAACAGCACAGGTCCCTGCGGTACACTGGAAGTTACTTCTACATCAGTCGACGGTTCTCCACCACGATAAGATGCTGTGTCTTCCCTACCAAAATGACTTCAATCCAGTCAAAAATTTCACTTGATACACCATATGATCATACTTTTGTGAATAAGTGCAAGATTGGTAGTGAGTTAAATGTTTTTTCAGAAATCAAGACATACTGCATCTAGCTGCTTGCCTTGATCCAAAGCTTTCAGTATGTCACAAGAGAAAAGTACGAGTTGGGTTTCACGTGATCAATGTTTCTGGAATTGTGCCTGTTGGTATTGTGGTGGTCATTCTATTCGAGATACCTCATTATGTTCGAGATCAGAATATGTTCTACAATTCTACAACAAACCGTTTTCGAGGCTATTGGATTACCCTTTTGGTACACGGGTGTAACCTGTGCTTTTTCCCAAGAACTGCACACAGTTTTGTGTTTGAGGGATCTACGATAGATTATAGTTAGAAGAGGGACTGACTTAGCCTCAAATTCAATATAGAATCTGACGGAGACACTATTGGGCCCCGCAGCTTTGTTCAGTTTTAATGACTTCAGCTGTTGGTCAACCCTACTGACACTAATGCTGAATTTCCAGTGGTACAAGGATTATACTGGGGCAATGCTCTCAAGTTTTCCTTTGTAAAGGAACATTTGAAAATGGAGTTAAGCTTTTCAACTTTTGCATTGCTACCCTCGATTTCAGGTCCTGTCTCCTTCGCTAGTGACTGTTAGTGGCACCAAAGTTAGTGTCCAGTATTTACATATGACCAGAATTTCTTTGGATTCTGTGAAAGATCGCTTGACTATATTCTGCTGCGGTAGTCATTGCTCTCTCGGCAGCCAAATGCTTTTCATTCAGAATCTCTTTATCTGTAGCCCTATAATTTGTTTTACACCTGTAGTGCAGTGATCTCCATTTCCTTCACAATGACTGTATACCATTGAGGTTTCCTCCCATTATGAACTGTTCTACTGGGAACATATCTATCCAGTGCATGGTCAATTATTCTTTTAAATTGAGCCATAGTTCCTCTACACGCTCGTGACCTGTGCTGAAAGTTTCAAGTTCCTCACTGAGGCTGTAGTTGTAGTTGTACTTTGGTAATCATTGTTGCCACAGGCATGTCATAGTCACTGGTTACCAGTTTCAATGTGGACATCCTCAAAGAGGTCAGGTCTATTTGTTGCCATTAGATCAAATATATTTCCATAATCAATGGCGTTCCTAAATATCTGTTCTGGGCCATATTCAGAGAAAGCATGTAGTAATGTTTCAGAGGATGTGTTATCATGCCCACCACTAAGAAAACTGTAATTTTTCCAATTATCTGTCAGACAATTAAAGTCTCCGCTGACGATTTTAGTAAGATTTGGGAGCTTACATACAAGTGAACTGAGGTTTTCTCTAAAATTTTTGGTTACGTCAAGAGATGAGTGTGGTGGCCGACAGAAGGATACAGTTATCTTTTTACGCCCACCCCTGATACCGAGTCTCGCCAGAATAGTCTCACATGCAGCTTCGACTTCTGTCTTGGTGGATTTGAGTTTCTTGTCTACTGCAACAAATACACCACCTCCATTTGCTATTTGCCTATCCTTTCGATATACTGGCTGATGAAAAACTCGGTATACATTATTCCGTGATTTATTGTTTCAAATTTAGATAGAGAGGTACAAATTGACACACATGCTTGGAATGACATGAGGTTTTATTAGAACCAAAAAAATACAAAAGTTCGAAAAATGCCCGACATATGGTGCTTCATCTGATCAGAATAGCAATAATTAGCATAACACAGTAAGACAAAGCAAAGATGATCTCTACAGGAAATGCTCAATATGTCCACCATTATTCCTCGACTACAGTTATTGTTGAGGAATGATGTTGTGAACAGCACTGTAAAGCATGTCCGGAGTTATGGTGAGGCTTTGGCATTGGATGTTGTCTTTCAGCATCCCTAGAGATGTCGGTCGATCACGATACACTTGCGACTTCAGGTAACCCCAAAGCAAATAATCGCACGGACTGAGGTTTGGGGACCTGGGAGGCCAAGTATGACGAAAGTGGCGGCTGAGCACACGATCACCACAAAACGACGCGCGCAAGAGATCTTTCATGCGTCTAGCAATATGGGGTTGAGCGTCATCCTGCATAAACATCGTATGTTCCAGCAGGTGTTTATCAGCCAGGCTGGGGATGATGCGATTCTGTAACATATAGGCGTACCTCCCACCCGTCACGGTAGCAGTTACAAAACCAGAGTCACGCATTTCCTCGAAGAAAAACGGTCCGATAACGGAAGATGTGGTAAATCCAACCCATACCGTGACTTTCTCGTCGTGCAATGGCGTTGCCATGACAGTTCTAGAATTTTCGGTAGCCCAAATTCTGGAGTTGTGGGCGTTGACAGACCCTCGGAGCGGGCAATGAGCTTCGTCGGTCCACAACACGTTACTCAACCAATCGTCATCTTCCGCCATCTTTTGAAACGCCCACACCGCAAATGCCCTCCGTTTCACTAAATCGCCAGGTAACAGTTCATAATGCCGATGGATTTTGTACGGATAGCATCGGAGGGTACGCCTAAGTGCCAACCAAACAGTAATGTATGGAATGCCGGTGCGACGTGCGACTGCAAGAGCGCTGACTTCCCCGTGCATAGACTGAACTGTCTCAGCAGCATTACGCCTTGTGCTCGGTCGGCCAATACGGGGTCTATCGTCTAAACAATCCGTGGCTTCGAACTTCGAAATCATTCTCGCCACAGCTGCATTTGTCAACGGACCTTTACCCGTTCGAATCCCCTTCCTATGGCGATAAGATCGTAACGCTGAACTAGCACATTCCCCATTCTGATAATACAGCTTCACTAAAAGCGCCTTTTCAGGTAACGTCAACATGCTGCGACTGCTGGCGCATCTGATTCTCTCTCTCATTACAGCTCCTTTTATGCACGATTGTCATGCGGAGTCACTGACGTTTTGCTATCCAGCGCCATCTGTCGGACATTTTTTGAACTTTTGTATTTTTTTGGTTCTAATAAAACCCCATGTCATTGCAAGCATGTGTGTCAATTTTTAACTCTCTATCTACATTATTCCGTGGTTTATTAAGTTTTCAAATTTATATTGACTTTTTGATCACCCGATACACTAAATTTTCCTCAAAAATCTCACTGCTATAGATTTCAGGTTTCAACCAGCTTTATGTACCTAATATTGTGTGAGCTTCGCTGCTTTTCACGAGCACTTCCAGTTGGGAAACTGAGAATCGGCTGCGAATGCTATGAAATTTTACCATTAGGATTTTAATACCCTTGCGTGTGGGACGAATTTGTTTCGATCTTGCACTGATACTTCTGGGTTTCCTACAGCTATTGTTATCTGGACTGGATGAAGAGTCACCTAAAAAAAAAAAAAAACCTTGTGTGCATCCCACACACAGTCAGCTACCTGAGTAGCAGTCTCTGTTGTGTAGTGCACACATGACCAATTTAGTGGAATCCTACAGTTCTCATTCCTATTACACAAGTCCAGGAAGTTACAGCCTAGCTTATCACAGAACTTCCACAAGTCTCTGTCCCCAGAATTCAAGTGGAAGGACTGAACCAATGCTGCTAATTCTGGGTTTCACTGAAACTCCATGCGCAAGGCTAGTCTTCTCAACCTAATCTGCCAGTTGCTGGAGTGACACAAGTATGGCCTCGGAGCTGAGACGTCGGGCGTCATTTGTTCCAATGTGTGCCACACCCCTCTGCAGTTGATTGCACCGTGTTCCCTCAGTGGCTGCCCTGCCAGAACAGCCTCTTCGATGTGCCGAATGAGGTCCCCAGTCATTCACACTGAGAGCACCTGGTGTCCCGTCCTGTCCCTTGCTGCCATTTCCGTAAGGGGTACCACCACCCGCCGTACATTAAACTCCTGACACTGGACAAATGATGTTTCCCCACGACAAATCTAGTGACTCCCACTGGCTCAGTTTCAGTGAAAGGCAACACCTCGAACTCGTCGGTCAGGGGGATCTGTACGACGCCTCGAGTCCACTCCGTGCGTGGCACCGAGATCTACCACTGACACACCACTCACAAGTGGACGAGTAGTGGCAGATCCTGTACTTTGTGCAGGAGAGACAGGATGGTACTAGATGTACCTCTGGTACCGGTGTCACAGGTACACAACTCTCGGGAGGTCTCCCGGCACACCAACTTGCTGCAGCTGCCAATCATTTGACAGTAGTGAGTGGTATTTCCAACTCCTTACTAATGCCAACTGACTTGTCGCATGTCCAAGAATAGCATTCACAGTGGGGTTGCATTTTGGCTGGGGTAACATATTACTCTACATCCTTGAGATGTGACACTTGGCAGCTAAATTCTTCCACATAAATTATAAAAATTCTGGTCTTACTGTACAGGCAGTATATGTAAACATATTTGACCCAAGGACAGTATTCTCTTAAAAGGAGCAATGCTATCAAGCGTTTTATAGTGAGCTGTCCATTTGAGGTGGTACAGTAAGATGAAATTGTGATTGTGGTGAATAAAATTTAAGAACATCTTAGCAGAAATTGTGGTCCTTCATAAAATATTGCAAGACTGTGGACACGAGCAAGCAGAAAATAGCAGACACACCATTGCTGGGCAGTGCTTAACTTCAGGAGGCCGAATGTGTGGTTCTGCCAATAGACAGTTATCGAACTAAATGGGACACATCACCTAGCTTTCAGGTCCTTCGTCTGGGAGGGAAGAGGAATAGTTAGGGGGTAGGTCCAAAGGGAAGGGTAGGTTACTCCGACCCCCGAGACGAGAGAGACCTATCCGTAGTGACTGTGAGGGGAGACAGAGGTGAAGGAGGAAAGGATCAGAACCATTAGCGGTGGAACATTTATAAGCGCTCTGCCAAATAAAAACTTTGTTGAAAAAAGAGAGGGGAAGATACGTTGGAGATGTGTTACTGGAGACACATCCCAGAGCGGATCAGGCTGTGAGGAAGTGTAGGACAAGTTCTCATCTCTGGAGGGCGCAGAAATCGGTATTGGGTGGGAGAACTGAAGCAGCCTGTAGGTGTAAAGGTAGCAGGCACTCGTGTCCCTCGTGCCATGCTGCAGAATTTAGAGCATGCTCGGAAACTTTCCATTTATTATTACCAATTCATTTATTACCAGTTTTATGTCATTCCCTAGCCAGACGCAGTCGGTGTCAAGATTATAATAATATTGCCACAATAAAATGAATACACTATTAATATTTAACTATGATACTAAAACAGATACTATGAAACGTAATTACAAACTAGATTACAGTATTCTTTGTGACCATAACACAACTGTAGAATCAGTGTGTAATTAAGTATCAGAGTTGCTGTTGTGTGTGCTTGGTGAAAATGCACGTGCAACGGTCGGTTCTGTGGTTTTCTCCGGAAGGATATCGAGTGATGCTATAAAACGTAAAACATTAGTTCACTGTATTACAATACGGATATGAAGATTTACTTAGCTGTGTACAGTCCATTTGGAGAGGAATGTTGTGAGTATTTACAACTGTCTCTGCCTGTATCGAGTGATACTTAAATATTCAATGTAACGAGACTTCACTCGAACTAACAAGTGGAGGCCGCGACGTTTGGAACGTGGATCTACTGCAGACTTCGTACACTCGTAGTACTCCATGAGGACAACAACATGTGTAAGCAGTAGCGCGTACTTCTCAAGCGTTACTCAGAAAATCGCAACATAATTTCGGTCGTCGAATATATATATCTGTGCGTGGCCATTTTAACCATGAAGCGGCTGCAGCCGAGTGGTGACGGCACGGTAGCTCAGCGTGTTCGGTCAGAGCCTGAGCTTCCCTTTATATATATATATATATATATATATATATATATATATATAAAAAAAAAAAAAAAACAGAGCGAACGGGCGAATTAACAAACTGAACGGGTATCATCGGACGTCCACCCTGAACTAATTCAGCGAACAATGTAGAACAAACTGTTTTTTTTTTTACAATGTTATTTGGCAGTCTACTAATTTTTATTGTCACAAATAATATAATATTCATAGCTATCGACTAGTAAACGACCAAACGCATAAAGTGATACTGAAAATGTATGGTTGTCCGTGTCTTCAAAACTGTTCGTATTTAATCGAAAGAGAGCGAGAAATTGCTTCTCGGAAGACGCTATTAAAATACACTCGATACTGCATGACCGATTATCAGCGCCGATTTTTAAGGAAATACTGCGTTATGCGTGGTTTACTTCCAAACTATCGTCTGAAAGAGAGGTTTTTGAAAATGCTGACGAGGTTTGTTTTTCCAAGGAAAACGTTAAAAGACCTTGCGTATGCGGAAACACAGCATTTATTCAATGGAGCTGGTGCAGTTTAACTTTATGTTTTCCATGTTTTTACGAAAAATACCATCCTGCAACTTGTGCTCGTAATGTCGAAAGCGACGATTAGCTGTACATCTTTCGAAAGCCGTCTGTGCCGGTCAAAACTCAGAGGTAACAAAGTCGTTTCCGGCTCCTTCTAGGTATAAGGGATTTCTCAAATCACGGACAACCGTACATTGTTAGTATCACTTTATGCGTTTGGTCGTCTACTAGTGGATAGTCATGAATATTACATTATTTGTGATAATAAAAATTAGTAGACTGCCAAATAACATTGTAAATTTAATAAAAGTTCATCCGATTACACGTATTTTCCCCATTATATCAATTGTAATATAAATAATAAAGAAAATGACTGTGTTAAAAATAAAAAAAAACTGACGAACGGAACTCGATCCAGAGGCTTGAAAGCCAAACACTTTCTTTTTTTTACAATTTGTTCGTTGAATTTGTTCAGGGCGGACGTCCGAAGTCACCTATTCAGTTTGTCGATGATCCGTTCGCTCAGTTTTTTTTTTTTTTTTTTTATTATAAAGGGTAGCTAACGCTCTGACCGAACACAATTTTTTTTCTTTTTTTTTCGTACTCATTTAGTTCGATTTGGTTCGTTGCATCTGCTCGGGGCGGACGTCGTAAGACATCCGTTTAAGTTCGTCGTTGATCGATTAACTGAGTTTTTTTATTACAGAGGGAGCTCACGCTGTGACCGAACACGCTGAGCTACCGTGCCGTCACCACTTGGCTGCAGCCTCTTCATGGATAAAATGGCCACGCACAGATATAATATATTATTCGACGACCGAAATTATCTTGCGATTTTCTCAATAACGCTTGAGAAGTACGCGGTACTGCTTACACATTTTGTTGTCCTACGAGTGTACGAAGTTTGCGGTAAATCCGCGTGTCAAACGTCGTGGCCTCCCCTTGTAAGACATTTCATACACTGGCATCCTAACTCAGATAATGCTGTCTCTCTGAGTGGTGACTGCGGACACAGCCGAGTGTTTCTCTGCTCGGACACAAGTAGACCAGTGAACGCAGTGGCGTGGCGGAGCTGTGCAACACGTGGCTGCACCGGCGCGTCCTGTTCGTTAGTCTGGCACGCAGTCACTGTCGTTTTCTGTGGTTTCGTAGTGAGCTGCCAAACGCGTTCCGACACCCCGTGCTTCAGGTGAGATCACATTCCTTCCCCCCCCCCCCCCCCCCCAAACATCTACACCGTCGCCATGTAGGGCGGTGGGACGTGACAACGGGGGGGCAGGTGAGGGCTCGCGAGGACCGAATGTGGAGACAGGGAGTGGAACGGCGGCCGATGACAGATCCCTGCCTGCACCCCCGTATCCACTTTGGTTTTTCGGCCAGTGTTCGCAGTCACCCACAGTCACACCGTGCACAACTGCGTCCGGAGCTGAAAACACTGTGGTCAGTTGAGCGGCAAAGTGATCTTCTGGAGTGGTGTGACGACCTTCCGGGTGCAGGACATCTACGGACATCGGTTCGGGATACCGGAAAGGCGCCGACAGAGATGACATCGGAGGTGGTGATTGCGGCAGTGGTGGGGCGTCGACCTCCGTGTGCACCACAGTGTGTGGCGTTGGCTGCAATGGGCAGAGAGAGACAGCTGTGTGGACTGAAGCAGTACGCTGCGTCAGTGAATGAACATTCGTACGTCATATCCAAACACCTGCGGCGAACCGAATTACCAGAAGAGCTAGCCTGGCCCTAATGCGTGAACGTATCAGACACACACGCCGCCAGCTCGACTCCATAGGGCGCAATTTTTTACCCTACATCTAGGATTGGCGCCCCTGCTCTCTCCCGTCACTTGGGAATGGGTTGAGCATTCGTCATTTGGCCTCATGGGGAAGAGAAGCTCCAGCTGTTCTTACAACATCTGTACTCTATCCACCCCCAAATTCAGTACACCGCGGAGGTGGAGAAAAACGGGCAGCTACCGTTCTCAGATGTTCTGATACTGAAAAAGCCCGATGGAACACTGCGATACAGCATCTACCGGAAGACAACCCAAACGGATCTGTACCTTTACACCTCCACCTGTCATCACCCATCACAAAGGGAAGGAGTACTAAACACATTGATTCACAGAGCTCGCGTGATCTCCGACGAAGAAAGCTTAAAACCGGAACTAGACCACCTCGAGGATGTGTTCCACAAGAACGGCTACAGTGACTGCCAAATTCGACGCGCCTTCAAGCAGAAGACCACACCACAGCCGACACCTGATGATGATCCACTGAAAGCGACAGCCTACATAGTGTACGCGGGCAACGTATCTGGAAAAATAGGCAGGATTGTAGGAAGTCATAACATCAAAAGCGTCTACCGCCCACCGCCAAAGATCGAGTCCCTTGTAGGGACAGTGAAGGACGATTTAGGACTACAGAAATCTGGAGTTTACTTCATACCATGCGAGTGTGGGAAAGCATATGTGGAGCAAACCATCGAGGAAAGGTGTACTGAACACAAACGGCACACCGATCTCCGACAGCCTACAAAATCTGGAATCGCAGAACATTGCGCCGAGACAAATCATTGTACGAAATACGAGAACACAAAAGTACAACACATCCCGCTTTTGGGACTGTGTATAGAAGAAAGCAATTGAAATCCGGCTGCACGAGAACCTTATTAACAAGGACAACAGGTTTCAACTCAGCCAAGCGTGGAATCCAGCAATAAAAGTTCTGCAGGAGCAGCGGAAACGGGGCACCACACCCGCCGAAGGCGGCATGCGTACTGGCGCCCATCAGTCATCTCGTCAATGCGAGCTACCCCCACCACCACGGCCTGCACATCACTCGGTCCGTACGAGGAGTCAGTGGAGGGGAGAGACGACAGGTATATACAGGGTGTTACAAAAGGGTACGGCCAAACTTTCAGGAAACATTCCTCACACACAAAGAAAAAAAATATGTTATGTGGCATGTGTCCGGAAACGCTTACTTTCCATGTACCTTTTTGTAACACCCTGTATACCACACCACCCACCGGCCTAGGACGTTTGTCAACAGGAGTAACCTGATGATGATGGCACGTTACGCCGTCGAAAATTCGTTCTACAACGACCAGTCAACCCGGCTGCATGCCCGAGAGACCTTCAAGCATTCTGCAGCAGAATCACTGACTCACTCGTATGCACAACACAGCTTATTTTGTTGGCTTTGCTGCTACAGGCCGTCAGAACCTCGGACGATTTAAGAAAAATGTTGACAGCTTTTGTAATGGCTCCATGCTCCCGGAGCTGTTTCCTTACAGAAACTCTGTAGAAGAGTTCATCTTGTGGCTGAAACTTTGTCTTGCTTGGTGGAAGAAATTGTTGTTGTTGGTGAAACAAATTCGCCACGCTAGATGCAATAGTGGTCTATGACCGTATAACAATTCTGTCAGTGAAGTCCCATCTTGTGGCAAGGAATGCTAGAAAGACAAAAAAACCCGTGAAGCTTGCTCCCATGTGCGAGAGGAATGCAGCTTCTTTGTGTAGCTTTTAAATGTTTAAACAAACCGCTCTGCTCACTGTTAGACTGAGGGTTAAAAGGTGCAGTTGTCACATAGCATATGTCACCTATCCTGTTCAACTTTGCCCTCGAGGAGATTGTACGCAGGACTTTCCGAGAGAACGAAGGGATTGAAATCGAAGGAAAGAGACTGGCATACTTAGCCTCTGCAGATGACATCTGTTTACTCTCTAGGTCGGAAGAGGAATTGGAGCAAATGGCCAAAGCACTAAAGGAGGCTGCCAGCAAATTTGGGCTAAACATAAAGGAAGCCAAGACAGAGTACCTCGTTATGACGCGTGGTCATTGTCAGACTGCTCATCATCTACAATCACTGCAGGTTGGGGACCACTCCTACAAGAGAGTGCAAGAATTCAAATACCTAGTCGCACTTTTCACTGAGAACTCGTCATGGGAAGCAGAGATCAATGCCAGAATACAAGCAGGAAACCGATCGTACCACAGCCTAGCACAACTGCTTCGGTCCAAATATCTCTCCAGATAGTTCAAGATTCGACTGTACAAAATCCTGATCCAGCCTGTTGTTCTATATGGCTGTGAGATATGGACTATCCGAAAACAGGACTTCCATAAGCTCCTCGTTTTTGAGAGAAAAGTGCTTCGGAAGATCTTCGGTCCGGTTCTGGATGCAGATACAGTGGAATGGAGGATCACATGCAACCGAGAGCTCGAGGAACTATACCGGCAGCCCAACATAGCAGGAACTGTCAAAGCCAAACGAATGCAGTGGGCCGGCCATGTGTCCCAGATGGAGGATCACAGATGGCCTCGGAAGCTCCTGGATTTCACACCTACAGGAAAGACACCACCAGGGAGACCCGAGAAGCGCTGGAGGGATGGCCTCCATGAAGATTTAAACCAAGTGTCAATAGATGTGAACGGATTGCGAATAGCAGCAATGGACAGAATACAGTGGAAGAGGAAACTTGTAGATGCATGTGGTCCACTGGGCCTGATCACGTAGTAGTAGTAGTAGTAGTAGTAGTAGTAGTAGTAGTCGTATTGGCAGCACAAAATTTTCAGAAATCAGCTGATGTGAATTGTGGTCCTTTTCCGAGGTAATGACCTCTGGAAGACCTTTAAGACAAAAACTGGAAGACAAAACCGATACAATGCTTTCAGTAGTGGTGGATGTACTATGATAACAAAAGGAAACTTACTCTAAGTATCTACCACTAATAACCATTGCTTGCTCCAGAACAGGCCCACGAGATCAATACAAATGCACTGCCAGAAAGGTGTCGTGGTGGAGCTGACTGATGCTCTGCATAAGACTCGCAACGAGCTGTCATTTGCGCAACCTTTTCACCTGTTCTCTGGTGAGTACAATGAAGTCTGGATAGTTTCTTTCTGTGAACTACACCCCAATGACCTCGATGCTATACAGACAAAATTTCCTGCCGAAGGGAGTGAGGAATCGTCGCACACACTTTGTCATTCTCTGTAGGTGACAGCAGAACATCCAGTAGCACAGATACTATGTGACGACTTGAAAAGTAGGATACGCCACTGGGTGGGGAATTTCTTTCAAGCTACATGATCACAAATGGTGCACATATTGCGAAACAACCTGAAGAGCTGACCGACACTCAAATGCTGACTTCTTGTCTCATTTATCGAACAGTTGGCCTGTACAACAACTCATGCTGATAATTACACAATCTCAGAGCCCAACTCAGCAGTTTCTGCGCTGTCCGGGGTGGGACGAGCGTGGCACTGTCGAACGAGGCCATCGAACAATGACGATCTGTCAGCAAATAGAACTTCTGATTGTACAAATATCGGTGGTATTTTATAACACCGTAGATAATGGCAAGTGCCTCTTTTTCTAGCCGACTGTAGTTACACTGCACTCTGTTAACAGTTTTCGAGGCAAAATCAATACGTCTACCAGAAGAACCAATTTTACAGGAGAGCAGAACTCCAGTCCGTAAGAAGATGCATCAACAGCTAACACAATGGACTTTGCTGGGTCAAAATGAATCAAACATTGACAACTTAACGATGCATCCTTTAATTGCTGAAAATCCATCTGACATTCTTTGCAGCACACAGAAGAACATTTTTCCAGCCTACCATTGTGTGGTGCAGCAATTTTCAGTGTTAGCAATAATACACTCCTGGAAATTGAAATAAGAACACCGTGAATTCATTGTCCCAGGAAGGGGAAACTTTATTGACACATTCCTGGGGTCAGATACATCACATGATCACACTGACAGAACCACAGGCACATAGACACAGGCAACAGAGCATGCACAATGTCGGCACTAGTACAGTGTATATCCACCTTTCGCAGCAATGCAGGCTGCTATTCTCCCATGGAGACGATCGTAGAGATGCTGGATGTAGTCCTGTGGAACGGCTTGCCATGCCATTTCCACCTGGCGCCTCAGTTGGACCAGCGTTCGTGCTGGACGTGCAGACCGCGTGAGACGACGCTTCATCCAGTCCCAAACGTGCTCAATGGGGGACAGACCCGGAGATCTTGCTGGCCAGGGTAGTTGACTTACATCTTCTAGAGCACGTTGGGTGGCACGGGATACATGCGGACGTGCATTGTCCTGTTGGAACAGCAAGTTCCCTTGCGGGCCTAGGAATGGTAGAACGATGGGTTCGATGACGGTTTGGATGTACCGTGCACTATTCAGTGTCCCCTCGACGATCACCTGTGGTGTACGGCCAGTGTAGGAGATCGCTCCCCACACCATGATGCCGGGTGTTGGCCCTGTGTGCCTCGGTCGTATGCAGTCCTGATTGTGGCGCTCACCTGCACGGCGCCAAACACGCATACGACCATCATTGGCACCAAGGCAGAAACGACTCTCATCGCTGAAGACGACACGTCTCCATTCGTCCCTCCATTCACGCCTGTCGCGACACCACTGGAGGCGGGCTGCACGATGTTGGGGCGTGAGCGGAAGACGGCCTAACGGTGTGCGGGACCGTAGCCCAGCTTCATGGAGACGGTTGCGAATGGTCCTCGCCGATGCCCCAGGAGCAACAGTGTCCCTAATTTGCTGGGAAGTGGCGGTGCGGTCCCCTACGGCACTGCGTAGGATCCTACGGTCTTGGCGTGCATCCGTGCGTCGCTGCGGTCCGGTCCCAGGTCGACGGGCACGTGCACCTTCCGCCGGCCACTGGCGACAACATCGATGTACTGTGGAGACCTCACGCCCCACGTGTTGAGCAATTCGGCGGTACGTCCACCCGGCCTCCCGCATGCCCACTATACGCCCTCGTTCAAAGTCCGTCAACTGCACATACGGTTCACGTCCACGCTGTCGCGGCATGCTACCAGTGTTAAAGACTGCGATGGAGCTCCGTATGCCACGGCAAACTGGCTGACACTGACGGCGGCGGTGCACAAATGCTGCGCAGCTAGCGCCATTCGACGGCCAACACCGCGGTTCCTGGTGTGTCCGCTGTGCCGTGCGTGTGATCATTGCTTGTACAGCCCTCTCGCAGTGTCCGGAGCAAGTATGGTGGGTCTGACACACCGGTGTCAATGTGTTCTTTTTTCCATTTCCAGGAGTGTAATAATGAGCGTATGGCATTGGTGGCTGAAAGACCCCTCACGGGGTGGTTCGGCCGCCGCTGCACAAATTCTTTAACGCCACTACGGCGACTTGCGAGTGAATGGGTGTTGTGTCTCTCATCATCATTTCATCCTCAGTCATCCCGAGGCAGAGAAAGCCCCTGACCCGCCCGGGAATCGGACCCGGGACCCCGTGCATGGGAAGCGAGAATGCTACTGCAAGACCACGAGCCACGGACAATGTTAGCAGTAACAATATGTATAAATAATAGAGGGAAACATTCAACGTGGGAAAAATATTTATACAAAACAAAGATGCTGTAACTTTCCAAATGAGAAAGTGCTGGTATGTTAATAGACACAATAAAAAACACACAAACACACACAAATATTCAAGCTTTCGCAACCCAAGGTTGCTTCATCAGGAAAGAGGGAAGGAGAGGGAAAGACGAAAGGATGTGCGTTTTAAGGGAGAGCGTAAGAAGTCATTTCAATCCCGGGCGCAGAAAGACTTACCTTAAGGGGAACATATGCATTTACATATGTCTGCCTGCCTCTCCCTTAAAACCCACATCCTTTCCTCTTTCCCTCTCTTTCCCTCTTTCCTGATGAAGCAACCTTGGGTTGCGAAAGCTTGAATATTTGTGTGTGTGTGTGTGTGTGTGTGTGTGTGTGTGTGTGTGTGTGTGTGTGTGTGTGTGTGTGTGTGTGTGCATTCATACATTGTATGTTTTATTTTGTCTATCAACATACCAGCAGAGTCTCGCGGCGATAACATTGAATAAAATGTTCTCGGGTTTCCAACCGCATCAATTGGTTAAAACTATACCAGCTTTCGGCCAAGCACTCCTTGGCCACACAACGGTCTGTACTACGATCAGACAGACGGCGTAGCAATGGGCAGCCCGTTGGCTGCAGCTGTTGCAAACCTCTTCATGGAGAATTGTGAGGATATTGCCATAGATACTGCGCCATTGATGCCTAAGTGTTTCTTTCGATACGTTGACGACACGCTCGTCATTTGGCTACACGGACGCGAGAAATTAGACGAGTTTTTGGAACACCTCAATGGCATCAACAGTAATATCCAGTTCACCATGGAGGTGGAAAAAGATAATGCATTGAACTTCCTCGACGTCCTTGTCCACCGTAAACGAAATGGGTGCCTTGCCCACAGCGTCTACAGAAAACCCACCCACACAGACCTTTACCTGCACGCCACCAGCCATCATCATCCAGCACAGAAGCGCACAGTATTGCAAACATTGGTGCACCGTGCAAGAGTAATATCAGACGACGACAACCTGCCCCACGAACTGAGCCACCTACACAAGGTTTTCAGGAATAACGGCTACAGCGCCCGTCAAGTCAAAGAAGTGATTTCTGGGAAATATCAGAATAAGACCAGCGACGAAGAGCAGGAAAAGAAACTTGCTTTGCTGCCATTCTGTGGCTCTGTGTCGGGCAAGATAAGCTGCTTGTTGAAAAGACACAAGATCAAATCGATCTTCAGGCCTCCAACGAAAATCCGTCAATTACTGAGACCAGTTAAAGACGCTGTAGGTCTCAGAACACCTGGAGTTTACGAAATACCTTGTGAGTGTGGTCAGAAGTACATCGGACAAACAGTGCGCACTGTGGAACAACGCAGGAAAGAACATGAGAGGTATTATCGCCTACGCTATCCAGAGGAATCTGCGTTAGCTGAGCATGCGTTAGAAAACGGTCACCACATAAAATTTGACGATACCTCTGTCGTGGCTTGCACTAACGGCTTCTGGGACAGTTTAATACAGGAAGCTATTGAAATAAAAATTACCACAAACACCCTGAATAGAGACGGTGACTTGCATCTCAGCACTGCGTAGGATCCAGCGATCGCGCGGTTGAAGAGGGCACATCGAACGCCGACTCAAAACATGCCCATATATGGCAATGTCACGGGCACCAGTGACGTCATAGCCGGCAGCTAGCGTATATAAGGGCGCACCAACAGCCCACTGGCAGTCATAACACTTGACGATGGCCAAGGAGTGCTTGGCCAAAAGCTCGGGTAGTTTTAACCAATTGACGCGGTTGGAAACCCGAGAACATTTTATTCAACATACCAGCACTTCCTCGTTTGGTAAGTTACAGCATCTTTGTTATATATATATATATATATATATATATATATATATATATATATATGAACCCCTAGCCGAGCCTCAGGTACAGGGCGGGTCGCAGGTGGCGGATAGCGAACGATCCATCAGATATGGTGGACAGCTGCGAATAAGGGGAAACCCAAATAAGCAGTCCCGGACCGAGGCGGCAGCATCACGAGGGTGTGGGAGGGTGACTTTTGGCAAGGGTCACACTCATTCAAAAACCACAGAACCCGAAGACGTTGCTGTGTCATGGCGAGTAAGTGCCGCCATTACAGTAAGCACTGTCAACACCCAAATCCAGGACGCGTCTGAAGTGGGAACCATCGGCATCCTGGTCAGCGTCTGTTCACACAATGTGCGGCTGGTCATAATGCGCCAGGAACTAACAATCCCTGGTTCTAAACACCCAGTGGAAACACTGGACCAACTTGATTACAAGCAAGTATGACTCGTGCAAGTAATAACAACATTACCCCAGGTGGTAACCAATCCACCCATCAACAGATGGCAACCAGGAATTGGGATTCTGGGGAACCTGGACTTACACGATTACATCAGAGAAAGTCGGAGCTCTCTGGCAAACTTCCACTTAAAACACCTACATACATTGGAACCTTTAACATAAATACATTTTCCAGTCAGGAAAACTTCTAAACCTTACAACAGAACTTGAAAAGCAAAAGATAGTAATACTAGCTTTACAGGAGACACGTTTTACAGATGAAGAAACATCAGATTATGGCAACTATCGCATCTTTAAGAGCAAGACGGATAAACGAATCGGAAGAGGAGCCCCCCATCTCGGGATGGCGTTTATCATACACAAGAGCGTGCTCAGCTCCATCAAGGAAGTTACTCCCGTAAATAATAGGATAATGACGATGCGCTTACAATGTGCCAACAAAACATACACAATGGTTAATGTTCATGCTCCCACAAACGGAGACAACAAGAAAAACCCCATAGAAACAGAAAAGTTCTGGGAAAATTTGGAGAATATAATGGCCAAGATTCCAAAAGATGATACAAAAGTTCTACTCGGCGATTTTAATGCCCAAATTGGTAGAGAGAAAATCCACCAAAAAACCGTAGGCACATATCCTGCACATAAATTTACCAATAAAAATGGTACAAGGCTCGTCGAACTATGTAAGCAGAATAACCTGAAGATAATGTCAACATCTCTAAGAAAATGTCCAAGAAAACAAAAGACATGGAGATCTCCTATACAACAAATTGGCGAGTTTCAAATAGATCGTGTGGCGATTTCATACCCAGTACAAAAAGAAATTTACGACGTCCAAGTACGCAGAGGAGCAAACATTGATTCAGACCATTACCTAACTAGAATTAAAATCAAGTTTACAGCACGAAGAAGTCATCAGAAGAAAACAGAAATACAGAAATATGACACCAAGAAGATTAAAGAATCTAAAGTAAAAGAAGAATGGGAGAAGGAAAAGGCAAACACATGGGAAGAATTTCATTCTAAAATCACGCGAATAGCTAAGGAAACTATTCCCTTGAAAAAGATATTCAAACACCCTTGGTGGGATTCAGACTGTGAAAATGCATTGGAAAGGAGAAAAAAGGCATTTCAAGAATATAACAGTAAAAAATCACGAGAAAGTCTACATTTATTTAACGAGGTTAGAAAACAGGTTTCAAAATCTATTAGGCAAGCAAAAAGGAAGTACACAAAGGCACAACTGGATGCCACAGAAGAAAATTTCCAAAACTATAATACAAGAGACTTCTATAGAACTTTCGCAGATAAAATACGAGGATATATCCCTCAAAATTTATGTTTCAGAAAACCAGATGGTAAATTAGCCCTAACAAACCAGGAAAACTGTCAAGTATTGGCTCAATATTTTTCTAACCTACTAAATTGCCCAGAACCTTGTTTAAGGTTTCCCAAAGAAATCAGTGCCAACGCTCAACCGGATTCATTACCACCAACACAGGAAGAAATCAAATGTCACATTAAAAACTTAAAAAATAATAGAACATCTGGCGAAGATGGCATTGTTGCAGAGCTATTAAAAAACCTAGGACCAAAGACGTTGCAAGAGCTCACAAAAATAATAACAAAAATATGGGAAACAGAAAAATTACCAGAGGATTGGAAATGTGCCCTTATTCACCCGTTACATAAAAAAGGAGACAGAACAAATGTCAATAACTACAGGGGAATCTCACTTTTACAAGTCACCTACAAAATTCTCTCAACATGTCTGCTGAAAAGAACACAAGAGCAGCTGGAACGCCAAATTGGTGATTATCAAGCAGGCTTCCGCCCCGGTCGCTCATGCATAGACAAATATTTAATTTAAAGACAATATTAAAACACAAAGCAATTAGAAATGCCCCCATAATTTGTACATTTGTAGATTTTAAGAAAGCCTATGACTCAATTGACCGGCAATCTTTGTTTAACATTTTAGAGGAACTTGGACTTGACTCCAAAACACTAAGGCTTATCAAAGAATCACTGACAGACACTGTATCTAAAGTTAAATTCAGGGGAGAAATCTCTGAACCTTTTCTCATAAAAACTGGAGTACGTCAAGGTGACGGGCTATCTCCACTTCTGTTTAATATAGTCCTGGATAAAGTCATTAAGGAATGGGAAAAAGAATTAAAAAATCAATCCTACTGGAAACCAATCCATCTTGTATAAAATTAATAAAATAAAATAAAATAAAATATTAATTATGTATTATTGTATGATAGTGATTGGTTGTACTTAATATTTGCGTGACGTTTAATTATTCGGTATCAGACGCTTGACAATGGCTTTTTCGTAAATGTAATGTTATTCGTAGTTGACCGTGAAATAAGACTCAAATAATCGGACTTCGTATTTACATCGTTTCCAAAGACTGCTGCGGTAGGTGCGGACTCAAATCTAAATCTCAATATTAGAATAATTTGCCAGCCATGTCAATACGTCGTACAGAGGTGACTGTCTACTAAACATAAAAATTACACAGTTAGTTAAATCAGATATATTCAATGAATAAGCCTACAGTTCATAATCCTACTTACTTTTATAAATATAAATTCTTTTCAGAATCGAGTGCCTAGTATGATTGCAACTCGCAGTAATTTTCTATAACATGAAATATGGCGGTGTGCCAGACAATAAAATATACGTGCTTCCCGCACCACTTATCCAAGACCACACCTAAATCAAACATACGAGTAACGTAATTCTGCTTTTGTTTTATCAGCGACACAGCGCTGCAGTTGTGTGCCATAGGCTTTATTTATTTGTCACTGATTATTTATTTAATTAATATCTCGCGTTTCCGAGGAAACTCACGCACGGCATGCAAATGTGCCTTTATATTGCCCCCTGAATTGCGAGGCGAAAGGACACACCTGCAGGCGAGCAATTCACCTAAAGGCACAAGAAAATCTAAGTTATCTACAACTATTTACATTTTATTATATTTATAAATGATCTTCCTCTCTCTACGGAATATTGTAGATTCACCATTTTCGCGGATGACACTACACTACTTATTGATAATTCGGAAGATAAGCTTGAGGTAACGGCAAATAAGATTTTAAATGAAACGGTGAACTGGTTCAACATTAATGGTCTTATTTTAAATTACTGTAAAACAAACTACATTCAGTTCCACAAAACATCCAAAGATGAGGAAATATTTGTAAAGGTAGGTGAGCAGACAATGAACAGGGTAGATTCCTCAAAATACCTAGGCTTGCATATTGATAGCAAACTGAATTGGTCCAGCCACATCGTGGATCTGTGCAAAAGACTAAGTTCAGCAACATATGCATTGCGCATTGTTTCTTCTTATAGAAATATGGAAACCATGAAGTCAGCATATTATGGTTACTTTCATGCAATTATGGCATTTGGAATTATATTTTGGGGAAATCAGCCACTGGCTAAAAAAGTACTGTGTGTACAAAAAAGAGCCATAAGGATCATGTGTGGAGTCAATCCTAGAGCCACATGCAGGAATCTTTTTAAGAAGCTTGAAATACTTACATCCACTGCGCAATATATATTCTCATTGATGTGCTTCATAAGGAAAGAAAAATCCATCTTTAAGCTGAATAGTGCATATCACAGTCACAATACTAGAAGGAAACATGATATCCACTATGAACAGCCAAATCTAAGTATGGTGCAGAAAGGAGTCCATTTCAGTGGCTGTAAGATTTTTAATGCCCTCCCTTCAAGAATTAAGTGTTTGATAGATGATGATCTCCTGTTCAAAAAAACCTTAAGGCAGTTCCTATTGCAAGGATCATTTTATACATTAGAAGAGTTCCTGAACTACAGTGTTTAACATCTCTTGTATTGTGAAATGCCCAAATTTGTGTTTGTAATACCGAATATTTTTATTGTGAACATATATTTTGCAATATTTATTTCTTTGTAACACTTATTATTTTGTAATCTTTATCTCTCTCTAAAATGTATTTTTGTAGTGGGACCTAAGTTACTGTTCACTGTTTTTTGTTTTGTAATCTCTATCTATATCTAAAATGTATTTTTTTGTAGTGGGACCTAAGTTACTGTTTACTGTTTTTGTTTTGTTTTATGTATTACCATAAATTCTGGCCAAAAGCTTGTAAAATTGACACGTTCCATATCCTGTGATACTGTCACAACATGGATCACCGGAACAAGAGATAAATAAATAAAAAAAAATAAAATGACTTACATTACACATTATACACATTATATACAAAATTTGAATGACGCGGGTGCGCCGTAAAAGTTCTTATGTTGGCAGATAGAGTGCGCGCATGCGCAGAAGCGTCTGTGTAACTGCGGCACTGCCGTTATTTCGTAAATTTAGATCACGCGGCACAGTATTGCAGTTCATATTGTTCGTGTGCGCGCGCATTTCTTAGTCGTTGCACAAAGAAAATATTCCACCAAGATTACATATGAAGACTACATTCTATGACAGGTAACTTAGTTTTAAAATTACAATATTTGTTATAATACAATACAACTTTAGATTGTTGAATGTTCTTAGTTACATAGCATTGCAATGAAATGCTTCAACGAAAAATGTTCTGTTGTTTCAGGTGCGTTGACCTATACACATCGTGTCGTTATTACAGTTTATATTCATCTACTGCACAGTACTGTTTCACAGGTTAGTGTCGTCGTGGTAAAGTTTTTTGATCACAGTAACATCGCTGTATAACAACGTGATTGACACATAAGCATGTCCATTTCCTATTTCCATTATAGTCGTTGTGATGCAGTTCGTTGTGACAAAAAGCATTGTTTATTACAGATCAGACGTGACCCGTCGAGTAATTAGTCCATATGCAGTTCGTTTTCGATATTCCGTGGAAGCTTGGTTGCAGAACCTCGGACGGCACATAGCTGGCGTCGATCCTTGGACAGTCCAGGTAAGAGTGTCCGTCACATTTCGAGAACATTTCATTCCCTGAAGTTCCAACCAGAATTCTTCCACCCGTCGTGTTGTTTTCTGGACAGGCACTTTGTGTCCATTTAATCCAGTTAACATCTTGAAGTTGGGTACTGTAGTAATGTCACTAGACGATGCACGAATTATTCACTTCACATTTTCAGTTTTTTGCTGAATATAGCTCACCTAAATGTTCGTAGTTATTAATCAAGGAAATCGTTCATCGCGTTTACATAGGTACGATGCATAATGAATGGCATTAACCGTTTCCTTCACATAGGTTTCTGCGTAGTTGCAGAGTTAGTAATGTTCGTTAATGTCCGTGAACAGAGGTTCACTATGCAATGTCTTTTTGGCACTCGTTTTGTTCAAATTTTTACATGATACATCAGTTAAAAAGAAAATAAGTAATTATACATACACACGTCACATATTTTCTTAGCATAAACATAATACAGTTGCACATAAACATGTTTACATCATCCTTACATCGCTATAGGTTATTACATTGTGTCACATTTGATTACATGAATTGCAGATATTTACATCCTCTTTAGCGGTTTTGCTGGGATATTATCGATGTTTTTTGTGATGTCATCTGAAATTAAGATAGGTTAGACACAACATTCATTACATCAGTAGGCAAGACCAGGCGTTTTCACTACTCAATAAATATTCAAAATAGTAAGAGAGAGAAAATGTTCGATTCCTCGCGTTTTGTGCGTGTGTGTAGAGTGTCTGTGTGGCCTTGACTACTGATAGATGCTTTTCTTGCTGAGAGATGTGCGTCTAATCTATTTCTCGAAGTAAAAGATCGCTTCACAGATGACGTCTGTCGGTTCGTCAGGTGTCATACCAAGTCAGTGGTACCTACAGTCACAAATGTTCCGTGAAAAATTTATATATCATTCACTGCTACGTAATCATAAATTTTACTTTAATATTCAGTCTTCTCAGTGGAGCCGTGGCGTTGAAAGAAAAGTTCTTCTGTCTTCAACTGCGTCACTGGAACCGCTGAAATGAAAATTTCTATACTACTTATAATCTATGTTGTAATTTGTTTTAGTTCTTGCCACACAGCAGGTCGTTGAGATAACGGTACGTTATATGTCTTATGGTAGAAGATCTTGTGAGGCTTAACTTCAATCTTGTACACATACGTGTTGATAACACCTAATCGTTTGGTAAAAACTTGTAAATATTTGGATAACACTTCCTGTAGTTTTATACGTTCATGTACACTGAGAGCTGTAGCTTCACTTATCTTATGATCAAGCAATGTTTTCAAGTCCATTAGCTCTGTGTCAGATGAGTGTGTTTGCATGTCTTGAATGTCTTTGTCAAGTACTAACTGAACCTTGTACCCTGTACAGTGTTTGTCATGCTTTAGAGTTCTCCTGTCCAAATCAATAATAATTACCCTGCTTTTATCATTTAAAATACATTTACCTTTGGAGAAGTCTATAATGCAGTCCTTCTCGCTCATAATATCTATTCCTAATATGCAATTTGTCACAAGGTTTTGTACAACCAGGAATGGCCATTGTACGGTTCCATTACCTATTTTAACGTTTACAAAAACTTGCTTTGTAACCCTACATGACTTATTACCTAGAGCGGTAGTTACTTTACAGTTTTGGGCAGGAAACTCAGGCACAGGTTCCAATTCACACATCTTTTCATAGAAATTAAAAGACAAAACGCTCACAGCTGCACCTGTATCTAAGATAATAGTAGTTGGAATCCCACCTACTACACCAGTAGTAGATGCTGAAACAATTTCATTTGTGTTTAAACGATATTGTGTACTGTCTTGTAAAAGTTCATCTGATATATTGTCATTGTGGTTGTATCTTATAAATAAAACAGGTAGCTTTTGTTTAGAATTATTAGGCACATCAATATTTTGTTGTTCAATTGTGGTGTCAAATAACTGATTAACATTGAAGTCGCCCCCCAAGAATTCTTCAGCCACGACCTGGGGCAAAGTAGTGACTGTTTCTAGTTTGTTGGATTATCATTTGTACTAGGTACTGACACAGATTGGGGTTGTGCATCAGGTGTCATTTCTATTATATTCACATTCGGATATTGCCTATTATGATCTCCAAACTTTTGCGGTTGTTGTTGCTGTTGCGCATTATAACTTACCTGTCGGTCGTAAGGTATGCTCCAATTTTGTCCTGGTGGCTGCTGTGGTAAAGCAGTGTTTGAATGAAAGTATTGATCGCTACGAGTCCAGCCTTGATGCTGTCTTGGCTCGTAGTTATTATTATTTCTATTTCTGTTTGTGTTTTTGTTGTTACATTTGTATCCGTTGTTACCGTTGTTGTTATTACCGCGGCGCCTTTTGTATGGATTGCCGCATGAAGTGTTATTACTGTTGTAATTGTTGTTTGTATTGGAATACGCGTGTTGATTTTGATTTCCGTATTGAGACGGCATGTGAGTTTGCTGTTTTTGCTGTACCGCGTATCCAACTGTGGGCGCGCCAGAATTGTGTTGGCAAGCCTGCATGTTTTGCATACCACTAGTGTAAACATTGTGGCTGCTGTTTTGCCGCGCGAAGCGCTGATCTTCAAGTAACATGTCAACCGAATCTAAAGCTGTTAAAAAATAATCTGAATCGTCATCCGGGATATGTAGAAGTTTTTCCTTAATGTTGAAAGGCAATTTGGCCTTCAACGCTCGGAGTATATCACGCGTTGCGACTGGTTCGTCTAAAAAATGTCCCATGTTCAAGTATTTTTCAAAATATCTGCGTAAGTTACCATTTTTACTGTTAAAAGTTTCAGGTTCTAAAATTTGTCTTCTGAGTCGCTCCTGGACGGATTGCGACCAGAATTTGTTCAGAAAAGCACGCTCAAACTCACTGTACGTGGTACATACGTCAGCTTGACTGTATGCCCAGACAGCTGCATCGCCTTGGATGTAACCGACAATATATGAAATCTTTTTCCGGTCACTCCAAGTGCGTGGAAATGCGTTACTAAAAGATTTAAGAAAAATCACCGGATGAATGGTTCGTTTTTCTGGGATAAAAGCCTGAAATTGCCTGTGTTTTATTAAGCTTTCTTCTTCCTTTGCATTATGATATGGATTTGTTCCACTGTAATTACTGCAATGCTCAGCTGGCGAGTAATTACGATAATGTTGCTGTAGTTTACCATGATAATAGCTTGTGTTTGTGTTTGCACGTTGTGGTATGTGTTGTTGTCGTGGTGTGTTTTGTTCTTGTGTGTATGTTGTGTGCGGTATGTGTGCGTCACACTCGTATGTGTATTGGTTTCTGAACTGTACATTTTGACTGATATTTTCGTTACATTCAGACTGTGGTTGATCGGTGAATTGTCTCATGGGTGCAGTGACGGATTGTACTGCATCACTAATCAGCTGTTTGTTATTAGTGATGTATTCCGCTACGGAGTCGTGCACAATTGTTGGTAAATTTTCACGTATGCATCTATCAAAATGTTTGTCTTTGTTCTCTACCCAATCATGAAATTCTTTATTAATATTTTGAAAATGAGCTGTGGCATCAGATTGTAAGATGTCAGTCAGGTGTTGTTCAACATCGTCAAATTTATTCTGCACGTCAGTAATTCGTTTTTCAAGGTTGTCGTGTACTGAAGGATATGTTTGAATTTGTTCAGTAAGAGCTTCACACGTGACATTAAGGTTTTTTAATTGTGTCTGTAAAAGTGCTACGTCATTTGTAGTCTTTTCTTGTCTCGTATTAAGCTTGGAAAATTTCGTACTGAGTTCAGTCATCTGTTTGGTCAGTGTGGCGTCTATAAGTTCCACACGTTTACACAAAGTGTCATTACATGCCTTGATTGCTATGAGGTCAGATTTAATTTCGTCATTTTGTGTCTTTAAGGTTGCCATGTTTTCCGCGTTCTGTTTCATTAGCATTTGTAACATGTTGGCAATGTTTACTGTTTGCAAGGTCTCTGCCCCCGCCGCGTCATTAGACGTGACGTCATGTATTAACATGGGCTCTGACGGAGACTTTGAAATTTTTGTGGTGGACGGCCTATTGTCAAAATTTCCGTTAACACTTGCGTCAATATTTGATGAATCGTCACTACCGGTTGCTGTCGTAAAGTCATTTTCTAACATTTGTCTCTCGTCCGAGTCGGATTGCGTCTGAATAGTATGTCTTTGCTGTTCCATCTTTGCGTATTGTTTTCTAGTTATGACCATGCCACACGTGATATATATTTCAAGAAATTAATGTTTGACACTGGTTTTAAAATAAAATGCAGTTGAGCATGAATCGCTCGTAGCAACAATGGCTGTTTGTTAATTTAAAAATGTAAACTGAATATGGGATTATTGTTAATGGCTGCTGTCCATGTTACAACGTATAGTACAGAAGTCGGCCATATTGTACACTCGTGTATTGGTATTGTTGCAGAAGTTATTGTTTAAGGAAAAGTACTGAGAATGAAATTTATCACTGAAAACTGCTACGCGCGAAAGAAATACTACAGAATCTACTGAAGAGCTAATACACTGAATTATGCGTCTGGTCAAGCCTGCCAATGCAAAGATGCTGCGTCTTACCTTATTTTGCTGGAAGCTTCATTGCGTCTTCCCGCAAAATTTTATAATTGGCAAATATCTTCAGATCTTTGTTATTTCTCATACATTCACGTCCAGAATCAGAAAGTTGATTTTTCACATGAAACAAAGAGAACAATGTAACAAATGACAAAATAACAAGTCCTGTCACGGTCGCCAATATAAAATTAATAAAATAAAATAAAATAAAATATTAATTATGTATTATTGTATGATAGTGATTGGTTGTACTTAATATTTGCGTGACGTTTAATTATTCGGTATCAGACGCTTGACAATGGCTTTTTCGTAAATGTAATGTTATTCGTAGTTGACCGTGAAATAAGACTCAAATAATCGGACTTCGTATTTACATCGTTTCCAAAGACTGCTGCGGTAGGTGCGGACTCAAATCTAAATCTCAATATTAGAATAATTTGCCAGCCATGTCAATACGTCGTACGGAGGTGACTGTCTACTAAACATAAAAATTACACAGTTAGTTAAATCAGATATATTCAATGAATAAGCCTACAGTTCATAATCCTACTTACTTTTATAAATATAAATTCTTTTCAGAATCGAGTGCCTAGTATGATTGCAACTCGCAGTAATTTTCTATAACATGAAATATGGCGGTGTGCCAGACAATAAAATATACGTGCTTCCCGCACCACTTATCCAAGACCACACCTAAATCAAACATACGAGTAACGTAATTCTGCTTTTGTTTTATCAGCGACACAGCGCTGCAGTTGTGTGCCATAGGCTTTATTTATTTGTCACTGATTATTTATTTAATTAATATCTCGCGTTTCCGAGGAAACTCACGCACGGCATGCAAATGTGCCTTTATACTTGGTAGAACCAAAGACAACGTGGAGATATCTTGTTTAGCATTCGCGGACGACTTGGCCATACTTGCAGATGATGAAGAAATCGCCACCAAACAAATAGAGATCCTTAAGGAATGCGCGGATAAAGTAGGTTTACAAATTTCGTTTCAAAAGACAGAATTTTTCTGTACGAAATTCCATATACACAGTTTGAACACAAAATATGGAAAAATAAATAGAGTAAAACATTTTAAATACCTAGGTGAAATTTTGGAGCCAACCGGAGGATAGAAAGTTGCACAGAAGATCAGACAACAGAAAATGAAGAGAGCATATGGTATGACACATGAAATATACAATAAAAAATGCATCTCCTCGAACACAAAAATCAGACACTACTGCGCAGTAATTAAGCCAGCAGCACTATATGCTAGTGAAACGCTCACACTCCACACAAAATGTGATTTAGAAAAAATACTAAAAGAAGAACGCAAAATTACGAGAAAGATTTTAGGTCCAAAATTAACAGAAGAAGGATACCGGATACAATCAAGAAGAACCACAGAAACTATATCAAACCTGGCAGCAGACATAAGAAGGCGAAGATTAAAATTTTATGGACATGTCACTAGACTTCCCCCCACACGACTCACCAACAGAATTCTCACTTACATAGAAAACGTCAAATCAACAACACCATGGATTAGCCAAGTAAAATTAGATTTACAAAAAGCAAATATTGAACTTAAAGATGTCAAAGATAGAAAAACTTTTAGAAATAAGGTGGAAAAGTGGATTGTATTGTCGGAGAAGGAAGCACTAAAGAGACCAGGAACAAAATGGACAGAAGAAAGAAAAAGAAAACATGGAGAACGAGTGAAAGAAGTATGGAAGAAACGACGTCAGAAAGCTTTGCGTGATCCTTCTGGGTCCATTCGCGATAAGTAAGTAAGTATATATATGAACACTCACTTAGCTTTGTTCCAGTTCCATAGTATTGCCTGGACTGCTCGTCCAGCGGGAAATGAGTATGTGCTCTGTCCCTGTCTATCACTTCCTCCATATGAGAAAGAGGAAAAGAATCCGTGACAGTTTGTGGATTTACTGTTGCTTTACACAGATATAAACCACCCGATGGCTTCTTTAGAGTGATGAATGATGATGCCCATTAACTTGCAGAAACGGTTTCTGTGTTTCCATCTTTGCAGTTACTGAGCAACTTACTCAAGTACTGCACGAGAAAATCGTGGCTGCGTGTCCCTCAGGAAGAGCTAAAGACTATGATTGAAGCACACATTACACTAAGCCCGGTTCAGTTTTTCATACTTACTGCAAAAGTCAGTAATACTAGTGTGAGGCATCGAAACACTGATATGGAAAACATAGAGGTCGGACAAATCAAATGCGAGGGCTGTTCGGTAAGTAATGGAACAAATTTCTTTCTCAACAAATTTTGGTTGCAAAAATGTGAAATTTGTTGTGGGACGTTGTGGACCTGCTTCAGCCCCTATAGTTTCATGAAGTTCCAATACGTGGTAGCACTATACGTAGCATTCAAAATGGTGTACATAAGGAGGTGGGTTCCAAACAGAGAGCTGTAATTGGTTTGCTTTTGGCAGAAAACGAGAGCAACACAGATATTCATAGGCATTTGCAGAATGTATACGAAGACCTGGCAGTGAGCAAAACCGTACCGAGCCACCGGACGAAGCATCTGTCATCACTGCAACGACGTCAAACTGAGCCAACTAGCAGCCGACTGGCTGCAGTCAGCTCTGCTATGCTCAGGAGACTAAAGAAATGATTTCGGTGTAGTTTGTCAATACAGATGCAAACAACTTCTTCTCCATAACGACACAAAGCCTGTCAATTCTGCGCCGCCGAGAGCAGCTCGCAAATTTTCACCGGACTGTTCTTCCTCACCTGACCTAAAGGCCAGTCCTCGCACCTTCCGACGTCTATCAGTTTGGCCCAATGAAGGATGCACTCCACAGGAGTGGATGTCGGGGAAGTTACTGACGGAGCGAGGCGTCGGCTCCAGGGGCCACTAAAACAGTCACTCCACACGGGCGTACGGGCCTTTTCGGTAAGGTGACATCAACACAGTGTATGGAGATTATGCTGAAAAATAGGGTTTTGTAGCCAAATGAATGGGGAATAATATGGAATTCTGAATAAAACTGACCTGCTTTCAGAAAATAAATGTGTTGCATTGCTTTTTCAATGCCCCTTGTAAATCTGACCCAAATATGTTAGCACTGTTTCTAGAATTGAGTACACGAAACAAAACACACTTTGTCACTCTGCGGCGGCGCCGTTCTTTCCGTCTATTTGCGACGGACCTGCACCTACCTGTGAACATTGTCTCAGCATATCATCAGTAGGAAAGCCGAGCGAAACCTACTGTACTTCGACGTGAACCAGGCTGCAATTAAAGTCACTAATCTACGTTTCGGGAGAAAGTTTTCACACGAAATGAAAGGTTGGAAATTTTGTCCTCAATTAATATATTCTGGAACTTAGTCTTAACACAGTCACTGGCTTAGCAGTGATACTTGTTCACCTGTCACTCACAATCCCTCTCACTCACGTTAGCTAAATTATGGTGTTGCATTTCCCGAAAACGTAATAGCTACAAAAATACTGATTGTTTTTGATTGAGAATGCTCGCCAAATATTAAGTCTGTCGGTACCTAATGCAGTCACAGTTTTTAGCCACCGACCTGCTCAATACGCCACGCGGAATATATATCTTTTCTCGTCACAAAATTCACTTAAAAATTCCGAAATTTCTACACGCAAATCGGAATAATATTGCCGTCACTTTACCACACTTTCGATGTATGAAACCGCTAGATCCGGCAACTTATCGTTTCCATCGGAACTACTACACACGTCCGAACCGTTTCAGGGTTAGGATCCGACTCTTCTCTAGAATACTCTAAGTCTTCTCTACCAGCAGAGAAAGGCGCGCGAAGAATATCGCTTTGCCATTGATCATTTTACTCAACAGCCAATAACAAAACAACATTCTCCCGCGTCAATCTGCGCTTTTCATCAATAACCAATCGCAAAATAGTAAACATTACGTCGGTAAAAGGTGCAGTCGTTATTATCTATGCATAAGCAAAACTTCAGCATATAAAGTTATAAATAACAATAGTAAATACCTGCATTAACTTTCCCTTTACCATAAACTTACTTTACAAATCTATTCTACAAAAAACCCCTTTGTCCATATCCATACTTCTTCGAAATGTTCCCACACTAAATCCTACTACGTAACTCGTTAAACAATTATCTTCATATTAACCTTAAACCACATTCACGCATCATTCATACTGCTAAAACACATTTATAACATTTTACATACACAAAAAGACATTATAACACTTTATGAAAATACCAGAACAGTTTATGAAAAACATTCTATTACTTTAGTGCACTCTAGTGGGGACAATCGAAACTAAATCAGTCCCCTATCCAATATTGTCCTCTATCGGCTGATACATGAACTACGTGCGCGTCCAGTTTCGCGTCACCATCTGTCACTATCCAGCTCTGAGGCACATCTCCCACTTAACCGCCTCCAAGGCAGGATCGGTATACGGCGCTACACCTCAACTCCACCGAAAACTGCTCGCAAACTGCAGATGCCGAGGACTGGAATTGCTTGTCCATTATAGGCAGACGTAATAGAAGTGGGCTGTTGTGCAGTGGGCTACAAATGCTGCCACATGTGTCTTTAATTAGGGAAATGGAAGCACCAGTATCCAGTTTTAGTCTAATTGTGTGTTGTTCCACTCATAACTAAACGAATAGTTCGCTCATCTGCCTGCATATTGCCACGGAAGATTTCTACACTGCTGCAAATCCTTCACTTCTGCAGATTGTGCCCGATATTCTGACCATTCCCTTGCTCACTACGTTCAGGCACAGCAATTTGCGGCAGTGCTGACCGGCGAGAGATAAGCGACATCAGTTGCCGAATGTTGTGCAGCAGGTGTTCGGTCTCTTGTGGTTGAAACTGAACAATTATGGTGAGAGACGTTCCCTGTGGTTCATCAGCTATGGTGGAACACTGGATATGTTACACAAATTTCAAGAACAGCAGCTGGCAACAACAGGTGGTGAAAGTGTGTACACACGCGCAGACAGTAACCGTGCAGGCGTGAGGCGAGTCTAGTTTAGTTTATGACCGGCATCGTCATCGCCTTGTGTTGTGCCAGATGGAAATACATCCACTGGTGCAATGGTGGATCCTTGGTTTTCTCCAGGAGCAGATCGAGTGGAGCTTGGTTCACTTAAGTAAATCTTCATATCTATATGGTAATAAACTTGGTGCAATCCATTTGCACAGTACTATTCAGAGACAGTTGTAAGTACTCAGAAGATTCAAGTATCACTTGATATACACAAATTTTAATACACAGGCTACACCAGCACTGCTTATTCATCGGTGTGGCATGCAGTGACTGTACTTTGTGTGGTTTCGTTGTGAGGTGCCAACCTGACTTTAGCATTCTAAAACAAGTGTTTAGGGCTGTGGTGTGATCCAAAGTGTGGGGTGCCAATTTCAAAGCTGGGCACTTTCTAGCTATGTTAATGGAAGTACTAAAGTAGAGCTCTAGCTTTTGCTTTCGTAAATGTGCCACTCTGAAAATAAGTTAATTAGCTTAACTCAGGCTGGGAGATGAGTTGGATCCTCATGCCTGACTAAAGATGTAAACATAATTCTGCTTCAGACCAATTCACAATTTTATTATGATTTGTCAAATGATTCACAGCAGCTGTAATAGCAATGACTATGTAACCAAAATCCATACACTGCACGTCTCAGTACTGGCTTGGCATCTCTCAATCACAGCTCTGTTGATTGTTGAAAGATTAGAAATTTGATCACATTTCTTCTTTGTTTAATATGTAGTTACAGTTTCCAACAAAATTTCATAACAAACTTCTTGCGACAAATTATTTAAAATCTTAGTCCAAAATTTTATAACATTGCATATTTGTAAAAGAATATAGTCTTTTCATATGATGTACATATAAAATATCTGATTTTTCTTGAAATTTGTTAAATGTTAACCATCCAAATGTTTTCAATTACTTAATATCAACTGGAATAGAAAATTCATTTTTGCCATGTGTATTATTTTGTGTTACAATTTATGGTGAATTAAAAGTGTACATGATGCAAACGGAGGACTGCCCCTACCATCTGTATTTTTAAAAGACTTTGTTTCAGTATTTATGATAGTTTGAGAATTTTATTTCATTTTGTTATTCATTATTATCAGAAATGTCAACTTTCTACTCAGAATTACATACAGGGCGTTTGGAAATTCCTATTGCAAACTGCGATATTTGTAGAGGAGAGAGAGTACATAATGTTTTGAATAGGAACATATAGAACAGAAACAGTACATTTCTGGACATGACAGTTTCAGTTCAGATGTTTAACTCATCCACTTTTGCATGAGGAACTGAATCAAGCGTCATGCAGTACAATTATTAGATAACAGTTCGAAAGTAAACATAATCAATTTATCACTTAAGCGCATTTGTCTGTATTAACACTTAAACATTACATTCTGTATGTACAGTACACTGGGTTCACTTTTGTTTTGGAGTAAAGTAAACATGTAATGTCTGAGTGTTATTAAAAACAAATGTGCTCATAGTGGCACCACCGTTTAGGATAGGGGAAGTTAGTTTTGTGTGATATTCTGAGCACACGTTACAGCCAGGTGCAGGCCGGATTGCAGTGGGTTACACATACCAGCAGTTGCAAAAGCAAATACAGGCCGCAGGGGCATAGAACTACCGGAGAAGGCACACCCAGCAGTTTGCACGGCTCATGTCACAGGCAGAATGGGGCGAGTTTCGAATACGTGGCGCAAAGTGGCGCACTTGGCAAAAGAGAGGCACACAGCCAAGTATAAATAGGTGCCATTTTCTAACGAGAGTCATTCAAATGTGGCAGCTCTCCTGGACAGCAGGGCGTGTCACACCATCAGGCTACACACAGCAACAGATGGGACGCCAGCGTCCCAGTCCATGGCGGGTCATCGGTTCGACCCTCTGAGGCCGATCAACAGCCAGCCAGCAGCAGGCCACTCTTCCGCTCACTATCGCGGGCTGTCGTCTAGGAATCCGACACACCCCAGAGACTTCCCGAGGCGAGGGCCGCACATTTGTATGCCAGATAGTGGGCGCTCGTTGCCACTGCGATCTGAGCTATGCCAGCGAGGAAGAAGCATTGCAGGGCCGGCCTACGGCTCCCGGTGGAGCAGCGTGGAGATATCGAGGACGGTGGCCGCTGAGTGGGCTGCTGGCGCAGCCATCCTGACATCGTCGGGACTCAGCGGGGCAACCGAGGCCGGCACGACACAGCGTTGTGTTGCACAGGCCGCTGGGGTGCTTCCTCAGCATTGCGGGGCCCTGTGACGCAGACCGAGGTGAACGAGGACACCGTAGTTCGAAACAATACATCATTTGGAAAGCTCTCGCCGAGTTTTAATACGGCACCTCCTGGCACCCATCCACTACATTTAGCGTGTTTCTGCTACATTTGGTCACCCTGGTGCATTTGGTGGCGGAAGTCGCCATTACAGTGGTTAACAAATATTCACTTATCACTTATGTTTCCTTTGGATTGCCCTAATAATTGTTCTGCAACATGTCTAATTCAGTTCCTCAAGGAGACGTGGATGAGTTAAATATCTGAAGTTGTTGCAGAACAGAAATGGTACGTTTCCAGAAAAAGCTTCCTATTCAAAATATTATGTACTGACTCCCCTCTACAAACTTCTATGACTTATAATGGGAAAGTCCAAATACCCTGTATTTTGGCTAAAACCTCAAAATGACAAGTTACAACATCAATCTAACTGGTTAATGAAGAGCCCAATAAACCTATTTTTTTCATCAGTATATTAAGCTGTCCATGACAGTTACATTTTAGTGTGTAATAAACATTCATATTAACGCTTCACCAGCTTTTCTGAAAATTGCCCTTGTGAACTGACAAAGGCTATTTCCATAATGAATTTTCACTCTGCAGTGGGGTTTCTTGCTGATCTTCTACCTTTGACATGCTGTTTTAATCTTCCAGTAAGTTTCAGAAGAGCTACTTGCAGAAGTAAGGCTGTAAGTGCAGCTAATGACTCGGACTTAGATAGTCCTTGCCTGTAGAAGTCAAAAGTCCTAGGTTTGATACCTGGTCTGGAACACAGTGTTAATCTTTGTGAGAAATTTTCTGGCAAAAGCTCCATTTGTCACTTGAATCTTACTGGCAGATTGTTTTCATAGAAGTACTGTATCCTTGCGCTACAATAACTCAGGACTAGGGCTGTTTCTGGCATATTTCATTAATGCAAATATTGACTCTAGAGATGGCTACCAAAGTGTGCTGAAATCACAAAAACAAAGGAAAGAGGCAAGAGTTATTTATGTGATGAACTCTTCAAGTGTGATGTTATAGATTTTCGTGATTTACAACTTCTAATTATGTGTGGAATGTCAAATCTATACCACTATATAGTGAAAGTTGCAAAGTTATTGACAAATGTACTTCAGATAATTACATGATACTCTAATAAATGTTTCTATGGCCATACAATACATAATTTCTTAAAATATACATGCTATATACAATGAAGAGCCAAAGAAACTGTTACCACTACCTAATATTGTGTAGGGCTCCTGCACAAGTGCTCCAATACGACGTGGCATGGAGTCGACTAATGTCTGAAGTAGTGCTGGAGGGGACTGAGACCATCAATCCTGCAGGGCTGTCCACAAATCTGTAAGAGTGTGAGGACATGGAGATCTCTTCTGAACAGCACATGTTCAGGGAGTTTGGTAGCCAGTAGAAGTGTTTAAACTCAGAAGAGTGTTCCTGGATCCACTCTGTAGCAATTATGGACATGGTGGGGTCGGGGGTGGGAGGAGGGGGGCTCGCAATGTCCTGCTGGAATTGCCCAAGTCCATCAGAATGCACACCGGACGCTAATGGATGCATATAATCAGACAGGATGCTTATTTATGTGCCACCTGTCAGAGTCGTATCTAGACATCTCAGGGGTCCCATATCACTCCATCTGCACCTGCCCCACACCATTACTGAGCCTCCACCAGTTTGTCAGTCCCCTGCTGACATGCAGGGTCCATGGATTCATGAGGTTGTCTCCATACCTGCACACGTCCATCCACTTGATACAATCTGAAACAAGACTCGTCCCACCAGGCAACATTTTTTCACTCGCCAACAGTCAGCGTCGGTGTTGATGGGTCCAGGTGAGGCATAAAGCTTTTTGTTGTGCAGTCATCGTGGGTACACCAGTGGGCCTTTGGCTCTGAAAGCTCTTATTGATGATGTCCCATTGAATGGTTCACAAGCTGACACCTGTCGATGACCCAGCATTGAAATCTGCATCAATTCAGGTTTGCGCTTCTGTCACGTTGAAAGATTCTCTTCAGTCATCGTTGGTGCCTTTCTAGCAGGATTTTTTTCCGGCCGCAGCGATGTCAGAGATTTGATGTTTCACCAGATTCCTGCTATTCACAGTACATATGTGAAATGGTTGTACAGGAAAATCCTCACTTCATTGCTGTCTTGTAGATGCTGTGTCCCATCGCTCGTGCGCCGTCTATAGCACCACGTTCAAACTCACTAAAATCTTGATAACCTGCCATTGTAGCAGCAGTAACCGATCTAACAACTGACACAGACACTTGTTGTCTTATATAGACATTGCCAACCGCAGCGCCGTATTCTGCCTGTTTGCATATCTCTGTATTTGAATACGCATGCCCGTACCAGTTTCTTTCGTACTTCAGTGTAAATACACATATACTACATAATCGCAAAATGTTGTTAGCAAAAATCTGCAAAAGTGCTTGAAAGATTTACTTCAAACTCGTACACGATACTCTAATAAACATGCAGATGAATGTCAGCTATGGATCGTACACAAAAGGGAAACATTGTCTGAACACTTATTAAACTATCATTTACAAATTTGAACTGAATCTGTCAGCAAAAATTTTGAAACTTTCTAGACGAACATAGGCAATTTTTTAATATATATGGTATACAGGGTGTTACAAAAAGATACGGCCAAACTTTCAGGAAACCTTCCTCACACACAAATAAAGAAAAGATGTTATGTGGACATGTGTCCGAAAACGCTTAATTTCCATGTTAGAGCTCATTTTAGTTTCGTCAGTATGTACTGTACTTCCTCGATTCACCGCCAGTTGGCCCAATTGAGGGAAGGTAATGTTGACTTCGGTGCTTGTGTTGACATGCGACTCATGTGCTTGATGCTAGTACTGTAGAGCAATCAGTACGTAGCATGAACAGGTTAGTGTTCATCACGAACGTGGTTTTGCAGTCAGTGCAATGTTTACAAACGCGGAGTTGGCAGATGCCCATTTGATTTATGGATTATCACGGGGCAATAGCCGTGGCGCGGTACGTTTGTATCGAGACTGCTTCGAACGTCTTCCTGTCGGGACACCTTCGTTCTGAAAATCTATTGATCGGCGTCTTAGGGAGCACGGAACATTCCAGCCTATGACTTGCGACTGGGGAAGACCTAGAACGACGAGAACACCTGCAGTGGACGAGGCAATTCTTCGTGCAGTTGACGATAACCCTAATGTCAGCGTCAGAGAAGTTGCTGCTGTACAAGGCAACGTTGACCACGTCACTGTATGGAGAGTGCTACGGGAGAACCAGTTGTTTCCGTACCATGTACAGCGTGTGCAGGCACTATCAGCAGCTGATTGGCCTCCACGGGTACACTTGTGCGAATGGTTCATCCAACAATGTGTCAGTCCTCATTTCAGTGCAAATGTTCTCTTTACGGATGAGGCTTCATTCCAACGTGATCAAATTGCAAATTTTCACAATCCACATGTGTGGGCTGACGAGAATCCGCACGCAGTTGTGCAATCACGTCATCAACACAGATTTTCTGTGAACGTTTGGGCAGGCATTGTTGGTGATGTCTCGATTGGGCCCCATGTTCTTCCACCTAAGCTCTATGGAGCACGTTATCATGATTTCATACGGGATACTCCACCTGTGCTGCTAGAACATGTCGTACTTGTAAAGGCACAACATTTCAGTCGAAGTGTTGGTCCGCCTCTATCAATCCGTCGGTCACCGAATCTGTTGTTGAGAAGCGTACGAATTCCGTGGCCTTCACGCTCTCCTGACCTCAACCCTCTTGACTTTTAAATGCCCCCATAAATGAAAGCTCTTGTCTACGCAACCCCGGTACCAAATGTAGAGACTCATCGTGCTCGTATTGTGGACAGATGTGATACAATACGCCATTCTCCAGGGCTTCATCAGCGCATCAGCGATTCCATGCGACGGAGGGTGGATGCATGTATCCTCGCTAACAGAGAACATTTTGAACATTTCCTGTAGCAAAGTGGTTGCAGTCAAGCTGGTACGTCCTGTTGCTGTGTGTTTCCATTCCATGATTAATGTGATTTGGAGAGAAGTAATAAAATGAGCTCTAACATGGAAAGTAAGCGTTTCCAGACACATGTCCACATAACATTCCTCACACACAAAGAAAGAAAAGATGTTTCCTGAAAGTTTGGGCGTACCTTTTTGTAACACCCTGTATAAGTACATATATAGAATTATATACAGAGAAAATATTTTTAGCCAGTGTCTCAAAAAGCTCTTGAATCGTTGAGTATCATGTAAAAATTGGAACTAAAAGACACATAATATATATTAAAACTGTACAGAATATAACATGTAATAGGGACGAATATTTTGCAAAAATATTGAAAAATTCTTGACAAATTTAGATTTTTGCACGATACTCTAAAATTGGTTGGACTGTGACCTTTACTTTTGAATATTTATTAACTATGGCAACAGGGCTTTTAGACCATTACACAAATTGTCTCCCTCACATATATTATAGCATAACTTACTTTCATTTCAAATAAATGGAACATTTTTTCTCTCTTTCAAAAAGAGTGCTTGGTTAAAGAAAATCTCTTTTACGTTCATTAAGAGCCATGGCTAAATTTCATTTCTCAGGGCGCTATTGCCAAACACATCATACGTATTCGAACATGAAGATGTCAGTCTCACTCACGATGGGTAAAAAAAATTAATTTGCTTATCGCGTAACAGTAAAGAAAGATAAATATAATATTCAAATAATTATTTTTCTCTGTGAGGCTTGATGTTCCAATATAGCTGCCAATGTGCAATGGCACCATACACACACCAGCAAAGGACCTGGAAGAGCAGCTGAACGAAATGGACAGTGTCTTGAAATGAGGCTATAAGATGAACATCAACAAAAGCATCTTAACACTAATTAACAAATTTATGTGAGAAGCATTCTTTATGCTCTGTCTACTACTCACTCTTCGTAGTTAATGTTGAGATTCAAATTTTACCGCCACATAATATCGTTGGTGTCCACAAATGTTATGTACATAGTTGTCCTAGCAGTGTGTGTTCTCTGAACAAGGAACGCACACAGATAGTGTGCGGTCCTTTTTTGGGTAATTTCCAAGAATGAATGCCTACCGAAGTCGCTCGGTTCAAACGGTACATGACGTTGCTGTAGTGACTAACATAAACATACTCATAGCGCTCGCCACCGGAGTCGCATGATCGATTTCCGATCGCACGTTCGGTATGTACCGTTTGGACACAGCGACTTCGATAGGCAATCATTCTTGGAAATTACCCCTTTATGAATAAAGTTGTTCGTTAAACACGTGTCATTGCCGTAATTTCAAGTCCTAATCCTAACAGGTTATGGGCCCAGATCACGCGATCGGTAAAAGCGATACTCTTAGTTTATTACCGCACTTCAGCTTACGAATTTCCGTTTTTGTATAAACGGAGTCTGTTAACGCGACCAATATAGAGCACGTGGCTGCTGCACACGCAGTTGGAGTGGAAACTTTATCACGCGATAACTGCGACACATGGAGAATTCAAGTCGAGGCAGTACTCATCAAGACCGACACGTGGGGGTACTTGGTTTGAGCATCGGAACTACTGCTATATCCTCTTCCTCTGCATTTAAGGCTACCAAAAACCAACAGTAGGCCTACATGTCCACAGTGAAAATACCCTGATACCAAGTAAGCCTAATCGTAAAAATGGTGCAGATTTGAGAAAGGCCAATGTTCTGATAGACTATACCACTCACAATTTTCTAAGAGAACTTAAATGATATTGAAAGAGAAGCTGGTCTGGTGAATTTTTTATGTTTATTAGTAAAGCAACCAGATATACTATGCTTCACCGAGCATCATGTCACTTGTGGTAATCAGATGTGCTTAGACAGATTCAGTTTAGCATCTCAATATTGCAGATCCAACATGGAGAAGGGCGGAACATTGATTTATGTTAGAAATAATGTAGTATTTAGTACTCTTGATGTAAGCAAATTTTGCGTTGAGCAGCACTTTGAAGTGTGTGATATACAACTGGCAACAAATAGTGTATCAGTAGTTATATTATCAATTTATAGAGCACCTGCAGGGAATCTTGGAATCTTTCTCAAACAGATTGAAATGTTTTTTCTGTACAATTTTGATAACATTGCTTCAGTCATAATACTAGGCGACTTTAATGTAAATTTCCTGGATGAAAGTTATGACAGATTGTAAGAGCTCATTAGTTGCTCCAACTCCATTCCAATGCAAGTAGTTGAATTTCCCACTAGGGTAACTGACTGCTGCAGTCCTCTAATTGATAATGTGTTTGTTGATAAGTCTAGGCACAGTAGGTTAGCATCATGGTCTGACAGCCCATTTAGGACTTGACTGACTGTCATACTTCTGACAATCCCCCATTTAATTCTTAACAGAAAACCAAAGGCTACCTGGAAAAATGTGAGACCAATAAATAAAGAAACAATGGCGACATACGGGCAGAAGCTACAGTTAGTTGACTGTTCTAAAGTATTCAGCTCAGTAGATGTCAACACAAAATTTAATGTATTTATTAATTTAACATCAAATCTTTTTGAGGAGGTGTTTCCAAATAAAAGAGTCAGAGAAAATCAATGTATCTCTGCATTTAAGCCATGGATTACCCAGGACATCAAAATTTCATGTAAAACAAAAAGAGAGTTGTATGCCGCAGCCAGACAGTCTAACAATACTGCAGTGATGGGCAATATAAAGTGTACTCTTAAGATATTAAGGAAGGTGGTCCAGAAATCTAAAGTATGTATCTAAAAAAGGAAATTGACAAATCAAATAACAAAATGAAAACCATATGGAAATATGTTAAAAGCGAGACAGGGAAAAGCCTGTCTGCCAAAGAAGTGATTAGCATAAGAACTGGGAGCCTTTCGGTGGATGCTCCCGAAATGGTGGCTAATATCTTTAACAATCATTTCCTAAAAGTCACCAACCAAATGGGATGCCAGGGTTCTGTAAAGAAAGCTACAGAATACTTGCATAACACCTTCACTAACAAAATAGATGAGATGCATCTTCAAAAAACTACAGTGATAGAACTAGAAAAAAATAATTATGTCTTTAAAATGTAAAAATTCTGCTGGAGTTGACAACATTTCCAGTAAGTTACTGAAATACTATTGTATTACTAATATGGCAGAGGACTGTACTTATTTCTTTACATCATTGGAAGAAGGTGTTTTTCCCGATAGGCTAAAATATGGGCTTGTACGACCAATTTATAAAAAGGGAGAAAAGACTGAGGCTACAGACTATCGACCAATTTCATTACTCTCCGTTTTCTCCAAGGTAATAGAGAAATTGATGCATAGCAGAATGGTTGAGCATCTTAGCCAAACTGGCTACCGCTGAGGATGTTATATTTACTTTCGGAAAGGGGTATCAACCGTGGATGCAATACATGCCTTTGTTGACAATGTTTGAAAGCCATAAATAATAATATGATGACGGTTGGAATATTTTGTGACCTGTCAAAAGCTTTTGACAGTGTAAGTCACCATATTCACCCAAGGAATGGGTGGAACTTTAGGCACGAGGCTTGAATCCTATCTGTGTGGTAGAAAGCAGAAAGTAATCGTGGAAGGACTGCATGGTGGCCAGGTATCTTCAGAATGGGGCTCTGTTACTGCAGGAGTACCTCAAGGCTCAGTATTTGGCCCACTGCTCTTTCTAATATTTATAAATAACTTAGCACTATGTACAGAATATGGGAAAATACTCATGTTTGCTGACGACACCATGTTATCAGTTAATAATCTCTCAGGGAATGTGTCAAATGAGGTTGCAAATAAAGCTTTTGCAGACTTGACAAACTGGTTTGAAACGAATTGTCTTTCTTAGAAGGGAAATGAATGTAATTGGCCTTACAGTCAACCTAACACAAATGTTACTAATGAAATGAACCTAAAAATGGGTGAGCAAATACTTGGGTCTGCATATATATAGCAAAATGGAGGACTCAACCTTCAAAATTTCGTGAAGTGACACCACCATATTCAAGAGAGGCAAAGCTCTGAAATTATTCTTAAGGCAAACATTGCTGACACTAGGGAAATGAGGACAGTAAAAACTGCATATGTTGGCTATTTTCACCAACTTATGGCCTATGGTATAATATTTTGGGGAAATCAACCAATAGCAAAAAAAATGTGTACCATGCACAGAAGTGAGCAATAAGAATTATGTGTGGAGTACATCCTATGCACTCGTAAGGATTTGTAGAGCTCTAAACAGATCCCTGCACAACACCTGCCCAATGTATTTTTTCCCTGATGTGCTTTGTTTCAAAAAATAGCAACTTATTCAAAATCAATAGCTCATACTACAGTTATACCACCCAAAGGAAACTGGATATCCATTATGAGCTAAAAGCGAGAAGCATGGTCCAGAAGGGGGTTTTGTACAGTGGCACCAAGAGTGTTAATGCCCTCCCATTGCACATTAAACTTTGGCATGTTTCCAACCAGTTCTTTAACATGATTCATCTGAAAGGAACTGCTTCAAATTTTCTTTACAGCATTGATGAATTTCTAACCAAAAATGCATAGAATCTCTTGTGTGTGCTTAAACCTTACAGAGTATGATTAATCAATTGTAGAGGTCACACAGTAAGTACAGTGTAACTTAATACAATACCCAAATTAATGTATGTCTGTATATGACACCTGTATAACTTAAGATACAGGACATCTGACAGAATATACAGTCATATATAAATTTGGGTATTGTTCTTAACTAATATGTAAGGGTATATGCTAAACTTCACACTTTCTTTAATCTAATGATAAGATCAATGTATCTGTGCACAAAACAATAATCTGTAAAAACCTTGACTCGTTCTATATTCAGGGATATGTTCCCATATGGATCTATGGAACACGAAATAAATAAATAAATAAACAAAATAAATAAATGTATCTGGAGACATGCCGCAACCTGCAGTGACTGGTGAAGGCGCTGCAGACAGGAGGGCGAAGGCAGTCCTCACTCTGTCCATCAGCGCCACGGAACTGAAGCGAGTGAAGAACTGCAGCACGACGCGCCAGGCAGGGCTCAAACTTGTCTCACTTTCCGCATCCAAAGGACGTGCTCGCAGAGCAGCGCTACCCTAACGTCTTACTCTCCACAGGGCGCAGCCTAGTGACGATGTAACACGGCATCTTAATCAGTTCTTCGATGCAGCGGACAAATTACAAGCAATGGACGTCGATATAAACGGTGATTTACTGTCGATAATGTTGCTCTAAAGTTTGCCAGACAGTTACGGTAATTTTAGGTCTGCAGTCGAATCTCGTGATAACCTACCCGATGTCGAGACACTAAAAGTGAAAATCTTGGAAGAAAACAACGCGAGAGTTCAGAAAGATAGTGAAAATGCGAGTGCTGCGACGTTTGTCAGACCGGTCAGGCCTAAACATGTCGTAAACAAATCAAAAGGTGCATTAAGTGACTGCTTTTGTTTTGATTTTTGTTCCGATTTGGAACAAGGGCGGGAAAATCATCATTGAGGTGCAGTTTTCGCAACAAGAAAGGCCACAAAGCAGAAGAGTATTTGCAGCTTGCGAAATTAGCTTGCTTTTGAAGAAACAAAGTTGATGAAGCTCATTGCTGTTTTTCCATTAACGAACGTACTCCGAAGTCTCGTGAACCAAATGTTTTGTCGTGTATAGACAGTGGTTGCACATCACGCATGTGTAACGACCTTGAAGTGTTCACAAGCGTAACCAAAGCACAAGAAAGTTTAACGCTTGCAGACAACAGTGCTACGCAAGTGACAACTGAAGGTGACGTACGCATCAAAACCTCAGCCAGTGATACCAACTTCATTACGCTGAAAAACACTTTGTGACAAAACTCGGAACCAGTCTAATCTCAGTCGCAATCACAAAGGTTGTGGACAGCATACACTGTAACGATAAAGTTAAGGTGGTTGCAAACAAAGGTTAATGTCCCTTATAACTGCACGATTTTTCTCAGAGTTGGTAACCTGTTTCACTTGCATGAAAACAGCCCAAAGGCCTGTACAGTTGGCGAGACAAAAATTACGAAAAGTGACACGCAAATCTGGCATGCTCGATTAGGACACCTGAACTCTGCATCACTGGAGATATGATTAGAATGCTCAAGGCTGAGTATGTGACACGCTTAAAATTCAGACTTCACCAAGTGCACCATATGTCTTGAAGGAAAGATCGCATCCACCCCCTTCACCAGGCGGGATGAAAAAAGTGACCTTCTGTAGTTTGTACATTCAGATGTCTGTGGGCCAATGAGAGAAAAATCTCTAGGTGGTTCAAGATATTTTGTAACCTTCATATATGAGCACAGCAGATGGTGTCACGTCAACTTTCTTCGACGCAAGGGGGAAGTTATGGACAGATTTGTTGAAAGATTTGATTCTACATCCAAAGTTTTTGAATTCCAGTCTGATTTTCAGCAGTCAGGTAACGGCAAGGAATAATGGACTCCATCTTCCGAGCGGCAGGAATACAGCGACGTCGAACAGTTCCTTATACACGACAACAGAATGGTGTTGCTGAACGAAGGAACCGATCCGTGGTTGAAGTGGCTCTCTGCATGATGCTGGAGTCTGGACAGCCAACATCACTTTGGTTGGCTGTGTTAGTAGCTTCGGCCCACATCCGAAGTCGCTAGCTAACCAAAGGACTTTCAGGGGGAAGTCCATATGAAAAGTGGATGAAGAAGAAACCAGACCTGTCACACATTCGTATATTCGGTGAAAGTGTCGTCATCCTGGACAAATCGCCAAACAAGGGGAAGTTTGAGTAGCCTACGAAGATTCCTTGCTTGCCTCTCGGATCAGATTGTTCAAGTACCTATCTTGTGTGGGTGCCAAAAGACCACAAGATACACACATCACAAGATGTCAGGTTCCTTGATCATAACAGTTTTGAACCCAAGCAAACCTATGTAGACCTCTCCGTAGATGAACAACATTATTGCCAAAGAAGAAGCATCTGCACGGAGTTTTCACCAGGAGACCTGAGTGACAACAGAAGCTGCGAGTCAGAATCATTCTCTGATGAAGAGCCACTTTACGGTTTTGAAGAAGAAGTCACCTCGCTACCACACGATATCATTTCAGATGATAACTTATCATGTGACGAGGACAGCAATTCTTCAAGTGTCAGATCTGCTCCACAGCTTGCACCAGAAGTTTCAAGTCATGACATCAACACTGATTTCTGTTGCATTAGCAGCAATGTTGAGGATGCATTGAACGGTACAGATAGTCAAGAATGGTTTTGCGCTATATACGATGAAGTCAAGTCGATGTAAACCTGGGACATCGTGGACAGACCAGCAAACAGTTCTGCAGTCAATTATTTTTCTGTCTTAAGAAACAAATACGGCAGTGATGGATCCTTGCTACGATGGAAGGCCAGAATAGTTGCACGAGGATTTAACCAGAGACCTGGAGTTGACTTTGAATGATTCGATTCTTGCAACTGGAGAGAGTGTTTCCACAGACTCCTCATGGCTCATGCAGCTGTGAGACATGCAAGTTAAACCTCACTGCCAATCACCACTGCATTCCTCAACGGTGAAATTGATACTGAAATCTTCATGGAACAGCCGGACTCATTAGCCAAGTTCTTACAGAAGATGAGAGATGTAGAGGAGGAACATCACATAGCCAAAAAGGGACATGATATGCTCCAGAAGTTATAATCTGGTGACAAAGTGTGCAAGCTTACAAAAACCGTCTACAGGTTGTGCCGAGCTGGCAGACAGTGTCATGCCAAATTAAACGCCACATTGATGTCAATCGGATTTCAGTAGTGCAGATCCTTGTGTATATGTGGACAGTGTGGGAAATTCTCAAGTCTTCCTGCTCACTTATATTGACGACATCATAATTTCGTCATCAGACCCGGAAAGGACAAGGCAGAGCCAGGACAAGTTATCTGCCAGATTCGACGTCAAGGATCTTGGTCCTGTGAAATGCTACCTGGGCATTGACGTAAATCAGTCTGTTGACAAACTCACGCTGTGTCAAAGTGGCTACATCAGAGAAGTTTTACACCGATTCCGAATGGATGACTGCAAGCCCGTAAGAACCCCGTTGGCGACCAAGATCAAACTGGATGTTGCAGCTGCAAGTACATCAGATAGGACTCAACGCTCCGAGCAGTTCCCTGAACGGATACTCATGTACATCGCCATTGGCACTCGCCCTGATATATGCCATGTGGTCAACAAGCTAAGCCAATACAACAACAGCCATAATCTTGTTCACTGGCAGGCAGCAAAACGAATCCTTAGATACCTCAAGGGAACAATTGGCAAGAAACTAACCTACATCAAGGATAAAGAGGGAATATTCGGTTTTGCAGATGCTGACTGGGGAAATTCTGATGCACAAGATGAAGTTGTAACCAGTATACGACTTCCTGTCAGCAAGTCAGCAATCTCATGGTGTTCACACAAGCAGAGGATAGTCGCTCTCTCATCAAGTGAGGCTGAGCATATGAGTATCTCCAAAGCAGCAAAGGAGGCAGTTCACCTATCAACCTTCGTGAAGGAGTTGGCTTTAGCGGAGCTGCCACGCATTGGATTATTTGCCAATTTTCCAGCTGACTGGTTGTCATTGAACAGTACAGTTTTCCACTCAAAGACGAAACACATTCACATAAAGTACGACTTCATTCGCCAGGCCCTGCAAGATTATCCACTGAAACTGGAATATCGGTCAACAGAAAACGTGGTAGCAGACGTGCTGACGAAGGCCCTTCCTGCGCCGAAGCATGAGATGTGTGTTGTTGGACCCTGACTGCGAACCTAGAACCACAAACTTAAGGACTCGAGTTCATCGATTTATACCGGTGCGTATAAATTGAGGGGGCGTGTTGAGACTCACATTTTACCACCAAATAATATCGTTGGTGTCCACAGATGATGTTATGTACACAGTTGTCCTACCAGTGTTTATTCATAAAAGGACCGCACACTGAACAAGGAACACACACAAACAGAGAACAAAGTTGTTCGTTAAACACGTGTCGTTGCCGTAATTTCAAGTCCTAATCCTAACAGTTAAGGTTACAGCCAGTTGTTACTCATCTTACACAACTCTTCTGAGTAAGTAAAATAATTACGAAATAAGCTATAAAAAGCTTCTCATCTAATTGCAACACTTGTTAGTTTGTGTTAAGCAGCTAGTGACATGAGTAGGGGTTGCCAGGAACATCATCTAACACATTCGTGAGATCATACAGAATGCTTCTCTCTACCAGCCATTAAAAAAGAAAAATTTTTTTGTTTACCACTACTACTACTAGGCTAACTACTACAGGACCTTTATACTGAAATGTTTCCCCACACCACCTTGTATTGTCTTTCTATGTGTGTGAGTAACTGTATGTTCACTGTTGTGGGTAAATACATACAGGGCGGTGTGTGAAACTGATAGCGATTACACGCTTCCGCTGTTGTAGAAATCTGCTCCAGATGCTGTAGATACCGTGTCGAGCTGAAAGTGGTAACCAAAGTACGGAGAAATATTCTTCGGGGCTCTGCTTTCAGTTCTGAGAAATGTCCAGGTACTGATTGCTATGCAACAATCTATTGTGGATTTGCATGATCCATGAAGTGACTTCTTTTCCGAAGAAAACATCGAACTATTTCACCAGAACTGAACGCTCCCGTCGGAACTGTTCTCAAGCTGGTGTTTATTAGTAAATCACAATAGCAGTATATCGCTGGGTGTATAATAACACGTACCTTCTTGAAATGAACAATATTTTATTTGTTCTATTAGCTGATTTCCTTCCATATACACGTATATTTTACAATGTGAATAAAAAACTCGCAATGGTGTCGATTTTTACATCACAAGAATGGCTCTCCTCTCCTAAAATTTTTACTCTTAAGAAGAACAAAAGTTCTATCTCCTAAGAATAATTATGTGAGCACTGACCGCCACAGAGTAATAAACAATATCTTTGTCTCTCTCTCTCTCTCTCTCTCTCTCTCTCTCTCGCACTGTCACAGCAAGTTACACTGCATGATACATCATACCATTCTTCGGAGTTAACGCTACAACCAGTGTGTCAGGCAGCGGTAGCTGATCGAGACAGACGCAGCAAAAGGTAAGTAAACCACTTTTGTGTCATTTAAGAGTTCCTAACCAGGAGCGAATTTTATTGTACCATCTGTGTGCTTTAAATAATTTGCCCCTGATAAGGAACTGGTAATATGTCACATTATCGTTTTACTTTCTGACGCAAACGAAGACGCGAGAACTGTGGGTATTAGTTTTGTTTCATGAGTTTCTGCGTGTAAATTTTATATCTATTAGTTTCACTTGAGTGCTTCGGTAATTAGGTTTTTGAATATCTGCCTATTACTAGACACAGTTCGTGCGTTTTAGTCAGGGTCTACAGTAGAGTTGCGCAGGACGTACCGATAGTCCGTTTATCTGAATAGTTTAGTTTTCCACGGTCAGGGACTGCGAGTGTTGTGTGCTGATGCGAGGCGAGTTGGTGACACTTCGCTCTCAGCTTCAGGTTGTGATGGCTTCGGTTTCACAGCTTGAGGCTGCAGTGGATTGGCGCCACTGTTGTGGGCCAGCCGTGGGGATCCGACGCAAGTTCAGCATGTCAGAGTCCTCCAATCATTCCACACCGGTGGCAAACCCAGTTATTGCTAGCACTGGAGTCATTCCAGATGTGGAAAGGGTCCTCCCAGATGCCATGAAGAGCACAGGGTGCAGCCAGCTGCACGTCGGTACTAATGATGTGTAATAGCTCTCTGGAACAGGGCATTTTCCCTGATAGACTGAAATATGTTATTGTTATATCTATGCATAAAAAATGGGGTAGATCTGATGCCAACAATTACCGTCCAATCTCCCTTATAACAGCTTTATCCAATATTTTTGAGAAAGTAATGTATTCAAGAGTAGCTTCACATATCTGACATTTTGTTAGTACTTCATTTTTACAGTTTGGTTTCCAGAGAGGTTTTTCATCAGAAAATGCCATATACGCTTTCACCAATCAAATTTTGAATGATCTGAATAACCGAACACCACCCATTGAGAGATCACAAAAAATCCCAAAGGCTTTTGATTGTGTAAATCGTGAAATTCTGCTAGACAAGCTCGAGTATTGTGGCATGAGAGGTACGAATTAAACCATTTGTGCACTGTCGCAAACTGGAAGAGTGCATATTATGAGAACTGCTCATTTCAACTTTTTGCAAAGATCAGCACATTCCTCAAACTGGGGAACTATCAGGAATGGGGTTCCACAAGGGTTGGTCTTGGGTCCTTTGCCTCTTCATGAATATAGAACGGCAAGTCATTAATATATATTAACAACAACAAAGTTAGTTCTCTCTGATGATACAAGTATAGTAATCACACCTGACAAACAAGAATTAACTGATGAAATTGTCAATAATGTCTTTCAGAAAATTACTAAGTGGTTCCTTGTAAACGGACTCTCATACAATTTACTGTACAGAACTGTATGTACTGTGACTTATCAAAATTCAGTGAAACTTTGGGAGCCTTTATATTTTATGAAGTAACAGCTTTTTTCATAATATGAGAAAACATTTTATTTTCCAAGCACAGATAAAAAACTAACAAGAATAAACAACTCGTAACCAAGCCGACTACGGCAAAGATAAATATCTATCAACTGCAGCTTTCACCTGCTGTTTTTGGCGCAGTGGATAAATGACGTCGCCACAAAACCATTCATAAATATAGACCTCAATCAGAAGCATATAGCTAAGGTAGAATATTCACAATTTTTAGGTGTGTCCATTGATGAGAGACTAAATTGGAAGAAACACATTGATGATCTGCTGAAACATTTGAGTTCAGCTACTTATGTTTATCACCAAAATTTGCAATGACCCTATTGCATGTTTGAAAATAGGCGTAGTAAGCTAATTTACTCTCATTACCCCAAAATATGATGCCATATGCAAGCAATTCATCACTGAGGAATAAAGTATTTATTGCACAAAAGCGTGTAATCAGAATAATAGTTGTCCACCCAACATCATCCTGCAGACATTTATTTAATGATCTAGTGATATTCACAGTAGCTTCTCAGTATATATACTCTCTTATGAAATTTGTTATTAACAACCAAACCCAATTCAAAAGTAATAGCAGTGTGCATAACTACAATACTAGGAGAAAGGATGATCCTCACTATTCAAGATTAAATCTAACTTTGGCACAGAAAGGGGTGAATTATACTGCCACTAAAGCCTTTGGTCACTTACCAAATAGTATCAAAAGTCTGACAGATAACCAGCAAGTATTTAAGAAGAAATTAAAAGAATTTCTGAATGACAACTCCTTTTACTCCATAGAGGAATTTTTAGACATAAATTAAGAAAAAAAGAAAAAAACAAAAAATTATAAAAAAATTAAAAAAACCAAAAAGTTGTTAATTTAACAACATAATTAAGTTAATATAACTTAATTATGACATGTACTGGAAAATTTGACTCGTTCCACATCATTACGAAATATCGTATTCATGATCCATCGAACTAGTATTAATCTAATCTAATCTAATCTCTAATCTGTCACTTAGGATCAGAAGACATTCTCTCTGGTTTCGTGCGGCTAACAGAAGTGGTAAAGGCTGCCTGTCTCGCTTGTAAGATGAAAGTAGAGCTGACCATTTGCAGCATAGTCGACAGGACCGATTGCGGACCTCTGGTACAGAGCCAAGTGGAGGGTCTGAATCGTAGGCTCAGACGGTTCTGCGACCGTGTAGGCTGCAGATTCCCCGACTTGTGCCAAAGGGTGGTTGGGTTTCGGGTTCTGCTGAATATGTCAGGTGTCCACTAAACGCAGGAGGCAGTTACACGGGTAGCAGAGTCTGTGTGGCATGGACTGGGCGGTTGTTTAGGTTAGAGAACTAGGGAAAACACAAGAAGTGCTTCAGTCACAAGGAGTGCAGGCTGAACACAGGAAGAACGTAGATACAGGAACCATCGGTATAACAGTCGTAAATTGTCGTAGCTGTGTTGGGAAAGTACCAGAGCTCCAAGCGCTAATATAACGTTTTGAGCATCAGTGCTTTCTAAGCTGGCTAAAGCCGGATATAAGCCCAGCCGAAATTTTTGCGAAGAACCTAAAGGTGTTCCGAAAAGATAGCAACAAACACGTCACCGCCAACCATGTTTAGCCTGTCAGAAGTAGTTTACTTCAATTTAGCGTCAAGTTAGATACTTCCTGTGAGTTAGTATGGGCCATTGTTGGCAACCGGAATAAATTAATAATTGGATCCTTTTACCGACCTCCAAGTTCAAATGATACAGTTGCTGAAAGGTTCAAAGAAATCTTTAATTTCAAACACGTACAATAATAGTTGGTGACGTATTTTCGCCAACATATCGAGGGTAAATTAATGTTCAATTCCGGAGGTACGCATAAAATATCTTCCAAAATTGTGCTAAACGCATTCTCTGAAAATTATTTCGAGCTGTTAGTTCATGAGCCCACTGTCGCTTCCCAAGCGTGGGTATTGCGAGGGATTGAGCGGCACGGTTCGTGAAAGGGATTTAGCCGGTTGACCTTAGTGAGAGGGAGACAGGAGGCGGGTAGAATTAAAGTCTTGCTAACTTTAATACATTGCAGTTTATTCTGAATGATTGCAACCACCACGCAGTCAGGGTGAGCTGTATTCACAGGAAGGCCAAGTCTAACACAGAGACGGTGACTGACTCCACCGTTCCGACTGCCCACTAGAAGCTCAGCAATATTTCCCAGCGCCCTACGTTAGAGTCCCGCGGCTACGCCCTGACGCGCTCCAGCGACTATCTCCGGCTGCCTGCCTACAGCCCGTTCCCCAGCCCAAGTCGGCTGCTGCTATCACGCCGACTACTCGACAATCTCCCGACAAGACGGCCGCAGAGCTGCGTGCTCTCGAGTTTTGTTAGCGTTCCCCCTTCGACCCCGCCAGCGCTTCGCATGACGAGGCGTCGAAGGCAACTTGTCCGTATTTGGTATCGTTAAAGTATTGTTGTTGCTATTGTTCTTCAGAGGCTGGGTGGAGGGATAGAGGCGCCTCTCCCTATATGGTCACGTCACGCACTGCGTCCTGAGCCCTTCATTGGCTCCTCACGACGTAGCGCCGTCGCCACCAAGGGCCCTCTTTTTTTTCCTCTCTCCACTCCCAGACCTCTCTCTAGCCAGAAATGCTTTCTGTTTATACTCCTTAACTGATTGTAGGGACTCGTGATAAGCACAGACCTTCGTTTGTATCTGCTGGCTGTTTGCTAACTTATGAAGCGCCGCTGCCCAACAAACAGTTTGAGTTCCGCCTCGGCTGACCCTTCGGCCACGCCAGGCGTCCAGCGCTACAATTTTAACTCCTTCCTACGTACTATTCTCAGCGTACTGCCTGAAACGATTGCAACCGCAGGAACAAGCCAAGTCTAATTACAACACCTCCCCCGCCAGGGAAATTGGCGTTACTCCTCAGAGTAGCGTCAATTGTGATTCTCTCACTTTATTTGGGTTATTTGCTTACATCAACACTTCACATGTTTTTTTTTTCTTTCATACACATTCGGTACACTCAATTCCATTAAGTTCTTTGTTAGACACAATTATTTTATACATACATTTATCAAGGTACATTTTTTTACAAATCATTGATACGATTACAATTAACAAACATACGTTTATCAACGTACATTGTTAAAGCATTGATACAAAATACAATTTTCATTCAACGTTGGTCATTACAGATACATAGTAGGTACAGTTTCATAACACATAAAAAGGTGAAATCAATTTTAGTGTTTTTTCCATAAGACACTTTTAATATATTTTATCTTTTGATTTTACTTAACGCCTGTTTCTGAACAGAACTGACTCTTCTTGGTTTTTCGCGCATCTTTCATATATTACTGCACCTTCAGTTTCTTTATTAGCTTGTCTTTTACTTAAGCTATTCTCTGGGTACTGATTTACTATGGTGTTTCTTATACATACTTTACCACAACAGTTACTATCGTCAAAGTACTTCCATAAGCTTTTCAAGCATTCTTTACAGCATCTACTGTTTTTACAGAAACATGTAGCTAAGCGATAGTCATTTTTATTATAATAACATATGTAGTTATTGAGTAATGTGTAAAATATCTGGAATATTTTAGTTCTTCCTCCTGCCTTTCTGCCATTCGCTGGACATCATCCAGTCTTTTCCCAGCGATTTTCAAATCGTCTAATTGTGTTACTACCTGATCCAATGGTAAGAAAAATGTCTCAATGCTAACATTAGAATTTTCTTCGTTTACAACACAACAGTCAAATTCTAAATTAATTTGAGGTATTATATCTTTCTTTGTTACGTTGCTATGAATTTCTCTATCTGTTTGTATGAACACTCTCGTTCCATACCCTTTACATTTACTATAAAAACTTATTTTTCCTACCCCTTTCATTAATAAGTCCTTTGGGGGTTCCTTTCCACATAATACTGTTTGTGTTAGTCCTTCTCCCTTCGGAGCTACATATAGCCATTCGTTACTGTTTAGATGGATCCAAAGGCTCTGTGTGCGAAAAATAGTCGCACTGAATCAATCTTCTGGAATTTCTCTTACCGGTTGTAACAATTTGGCTTCGCATTCCTCATGGTCGAATGTCGATAGCAATGCGAATGACTGTCTGCACAGTCGCCTATTCTTACTCAGATGAATCCAAAAGGCAGTTCGTTACATTTTAGGTCATCCGTAGAAAGTTTCGCGTACTATCAGTAGAAATTCTTTCTCTGGCTGTATGTATACGTACCTTCCTTTCAAATCTGGGATCTCTTTTGGTAATGGGAGATTAAAATTATTATTATCTATTAAAGGAATGTTAATTAGGTACCCTAGTATGCTACCGGAAATGAAAACATCTAAATCAATTATTCTTAACAAGAGGCGACTCGGCGAGAGGAACAGGAAACTTCACGTCTTTTAGTTCGTCTCGTATTAAACTTAGATATTTCACAATCTGGACTAGATTAATTATGTGAGGCTGCAGTATTCCCTTTTGAGCATTTACAATGACGTTTATCATCTGCTCGTATTCCTCTTCGATTTGGCCAAACACTGCCGCTAATTGTAATACTTGTTCCGTTATCGTTTTTTACCGCTTCCTCATTTCGAGTGTTCTTTACCCTCGGGGCTAGTCCCAGCTCTTTCACGGACAATATCGCACTCTCTTCCTGCAGTGCCACCTCCACTGCTGCTGCCAACGTAATTTCGTCGCCTCTGCTTCTCACTATTGTCTGTATTCTATCATTGCTTAATCCCTGTATAAAGCAGGCTCTTCCTAAGGAATCAACCAGTTCTATCGCACCCTTCAAGTTTTCTCTAGCCGTAACTCTGTTTACTGCTTCTCGAAAATCTCTCTGGAATCTGGGCAAGCCGAATAGACGAAATGCAATTGATTCCCCCTGTCCCTGTCTTGCTTGGAAAGTCTTACATGCGAAGTAGTCTATGGTACGCTTACTCGCACAGTTTTGTTCTAGAACGCGTTTCACCTCTTGCCACGTCCCGGTACGCTCGTGCACTTGCAGTCTCGACCTGGCCTCACCGGTTATCTTTGCTTTAACGAACTTCAGTAACGTTTCGTGTTCCTCTGGCTTTATCGAAAATGTACATGCGGCATTTGAACTAGTAGATTCCCTTAAATCCTTTTTATTCCCTTCGAACACTTTTGAAACAATACGTAAGGCTTCCTTCACTGACGTCTTACCATTAGCGGAGGATGACGCAACTTCATTAATTTGGGGCATCTTAACTATGTCAACACTTTACACTATAAAGGTACAATACTCTTAAGACAATTTTATAAGTACCGCTTCTCTTGTGGTGTGCCGTCTGCTCCGCGCTGCTTTGTGCCCATTACCTGTGTAATCTGATCATTCCATTTGAGATCATTTCGAACAGTCACAGCCAGGCACTTGACAGATGTTACCGCTTCCTAAGACTGGGCATTTATTTTGTACTCTTACATCAATGTGGGTTTTCGCCTTGTTATACGCAGTAGGTTACGCTTATCGAGAGACAACTGCCAGTGATTACACCACACATTTATTTTCTGCAAATCCTCATTGATTTGTTCACAACTTTCGTGTGATACTACTTTCCTGTAGACTAAAACATCAACGGCAAACAGTCTAACGCCGCTGTCAATACCACCAACCAAATTGTTTATGTAAATCGTAACAAGCACCGGAACTATTACGCTGCCCTGGGGCTCACCTGATTGCTTGTTTTGAGTCACCCCATTCAGAACGACATACTGCTCTCTGTCTGTTAAAAAACTTTCTATCCAACAACGTATGTCATCGGATACACTGTAAGCGCGCACTTTTGAAAGGCGTTTGACTCAATTCCGCACTGTCGCTTGCTCCAAAAAGTGGAGGAATATGCCACCAACCTGGGAACTAATATCTAGAGCCTGTTGTATATCATGCACAAACAGGGCCAGCTGTGTCTCGCATGACTGAGAAGCTCATCTACAGAAACCAGCATGGTTTGTTTCAGGAAACAGCAGAGTCTAGAAGGGTCACAATGTCTGAACCCAAAATATGTTCCATGATTCTACAGCCAATCGATGTCAGTGAAATACGCTGGTAATTATGTGTGTCCGATTTTTCTACCCTTTTTATAGATTGGAAGAAGGCCTAGGTCATAGCAGTCTGCTCTGTATATACTCTGACGTCAGAACGACAACGTTTTCCACAGACCGATTGTTTAGCATTGTTACTACACCCTTTGTAAATTTGAAAGCAGGTGCCAGAACACTTCATGTCAGTTAGTTTGAGCTCTTCACTAACTCAGCTTCACTCATTGTAGGACTTACTACTGCAGAACACGAGAAAATACGCTGCTAAGAGTGTACGAATAAATGCAAATTTTTGGGATCATTAGATTTCCAAACTATGCTGAAATTTCCACCGATCAGGTGTTAGCTGCATTGACAATATTCAAATGTCTTTATTTATATCTGGGTAGGTAACATAACTAATGAGGAGGTATTGAATAGAATTGGGGAGAAGAGGAGTTTGTGGCACAACTTGGCTAGAAGAAGGGATCGGTTGGTAGGACATGTTCTGAGGCATCAAGGGATCACAAATTTAGTACTGGAGGGCACCGTGGAGGGTAAAAATTGTAGAGGGAGACCAAGAGATGAATACACTGAGCAGATTCAGGAGGATGTAGGCCGCAGTAGGTACTGGGAGATGAATAAGCTTGCACAGGATAGAGTAGCATGGAGAGCTGCATCAAACCAGTCTCAGGACTCAAGACCACAACAACTACCACTAATGTATAATAAAACAAAAATGAAATTGCACCCATAAACGATTCGTTAAGTTTCCAGAATGCATTTTCGCTCTGTAGCAAAGTGTTCTAATCTGACAGCAAGTTTTAAATTGGCGCACTGTATGCCAGACTGGGACTTTTGCCCTACGTGGGCAAATGCTCCAGCCATTGAGCCATCCCATCACGACTCACGGTCCACCTTCAGAGGTTTACGTCCGCCAGTACTTCATCTCCCAACTTCCATTATGTCCATCACACCTTGCGAAAGCAGCGCTCTGATAAAACATTAAGTGAAATCTCAAATTCCATCACTCTTATTTTGTTACAACTTTTCCATTGAACATCAGTCACAATTGGCGTAAGAATCATGGGTTGACCATTATCCTAAAATATTGCATTACGAAATGTGAATAGTCTTTACTTGCAGTTTCGCGTGGCTTGAAGTAGTCACAGAAAGACGATAATGCAATGTGTTAATAAATAGCACGCTAGCTAATTACTTCACGACCGGGTGTGATCGTATCTACGATCTTGAAGTTCTTGTTATGACAAGAACTTTCTGGTCCCTTAGGAAATTGTTTTAAGGGCGCAAAAACAACTGTAATATTGAATTTCCCTTTTGTGTGATGTTAAAGCTGATGCAAGAAGACAAAAAAAAGAAAAAACTGTTTTATCGTCAATGTAACACGCACATTGGACTGCTGATCTTGGAGTCTGTTATCTTAATATTATTTTCACTTTACTTATGCTTTTTCCTGAGGAGATATTGAATCAGTTAGCAGTGCTCATTCCTATATTTCCAGAACATTTATTATAACTAAAACATATATCGTACCTTATGCTTAGTACTACAATGACGGTAGATTTTTATGTCCGTTTCATGTCCATTGAGCGCTCTTTTATATAGATAGCCATTGTGTTCTCGAGTCACCCGTTACTCGTCACGATAAGTTATAACAGTTCTTCTTCTTTTTACACTTCACTCAAACTTAGACATAACACGTTTTTATTTTTTAGTAAAGAATTAGATCAGACCGCCATAAATCTGGTCTTAGTTAACAAATGAAGCCCTGAGCGCTAAACACTTGTACTGTTTTTCTTCTCCAGCGAACAAATTGAGCCGTGACGGCTCGGGTTTGATCTATCGAACGTACCGCGTGTAATATTATCGCCGTATCGCGGAGGAAAGGGAGAAGTGGCGCCCCCTCGCGGGGGAAGTCGGCGAGGCACCTGGGAGAGTCGAGTAGTTGGATTTTGGAGGGCGAGCAGAAGCAGTGGGATGGGCGTTAGTGCGCGGAGCGTGAAGCGGTGGGTGGCGGCGAGAGCAAAGTTCGCCACGCTACCTGATTGTGTTTGGGCGCTTCCGGCGGACTAGGTGGGTAGAGGCGCCGATGCTGTCTGGAGCATGCTGCTTCCTTGTTTATGATCGATTTACCGTTTGCTTCTTGTGACTACATTCTCGTCTCTATGGCTCTGTGACAGAACAAAATGCTGCTTATATCCAAACCAACTGTGCTCGCAATGGCATCACATCAGTGTCCATCATTCTGGCGATTACTGAGTGTGCTCGATAAATACACCACAACGGCAAGCAATGTGCTTTGGACGCTTGACATTGCTATTAGGAGTCCATTGCGTAAGGCCGCGTTTATCCTGTGAGGACTTGTTCGGCATTTAAAAACTTAGTAGTTGTCAGTCACTTAAGCAGAGAAGTATGAATGCATTTGAGCAATTCAGTGTTATTGTTTTACGCCCCTCTGAATGGGAAAATGATAAAGGGCCTAACTATTACTACCCTTCCTGTGTGCCACTGACTTGGTCGTGTTTTTCAGCCACGTAATTTGTGCGTGTATTGTAACGAACCGATATGTTCCTGATTCTTTCCCTGTGACATTGAGTGTTAATCTTGTAACGAACACTGTTTTAGATATTTTAATAAGTGTGTTGCATGACATATCCTATTTGTGCCTCGCAAGTGGAGAGCGGAGGTGGTTTATTGGCCGTGATGTGTTGGTAGATCCATTTCACGAGTCCAGGCCGGTCACCAGGAGATTTACAAGTTGTACGTTGTGTTAAGTTAATACTCTTTAGTTTAAGCGTAGTGTGCTCATGCACAGGAAGTTTGTGGTTTTGCGCAGATTGAATTCAGAGTCATCTAAACATACCGCGCAGTGTGTTAAGTGGTGTCCTCTGAGGTGCTGAAAGTAGTGGGTAGACAGCTGTTTTGGACACGTTGTATATGCAGATAATTTATGTCCTTATTACGTTGTTGAGTTGCTTGCCCTTTGTGCCACAGGTGGTGCTAATTTCATTAATTTCGCCACCGGTCTTGGCAGAGGCTGCGGGAGGAACCGACCCACTGTGGCAAGCAGTTACGTAGTCGCGCTTGCCCACCGTAGCGGGCGTTGTTTACTAGCCCGACGCCTTCCTGTGTTTGGAGGCGGGAGCGTGTTGACTGGTTTCTTACGGCTTGCAGTCTGGGAAACCGTGCCTTTGGTTTACACGTGGAAGGCTTACGTTTTCCTTCCAGTACCTCGGAGTGGCTCTGTGGGTAATGAGAACGACTTATGTTGTTGGTGGCTCAGGCCGAAAGTGGTTCATTTGCTGGGTCGACAGAAGCGTCCGATCCCAGGCGTCGGCTTTGATCCGTGACGTAAGGGTGTTGTCGCGTGGCGTCATGACGGCGCGGAGTTTGGTATGCGAGTGGGGCGTGTTTGTAGATGTCGTCATGTTGTGACTTGTTGTGCTCTCTGGTGGTATGTTCAGGGTCTTCATTTGTGTGGTGTAATGGGCTCAGTTTGCTTTTGCTCGTTATCCAGAATTGTTAGTGTCGGCCGTGTTTGTAGTGGAATTCGCTTCAGTGAGTTTTAACGATTTTGTGTGAAGGTTAATTTAGTGTTCGCTGTACATCGTGTGGTAATTTTAGTAAAATTAATCGGTTGTTGTTTGTTAATTTTATCCGTCATATCCATTCCTGAACCAACAGTGCGCAGGTCAAGGAAAGTGTTCGATCCCAAAGTGTGGCTGTGTATGTTGGTATTGGTATCGGGAGATGTTTTTGAGCTATATAGGCCAATGGAAGTGTTTGATCGTAATTTATAGCTCAACAGCAGCTCCCGATCCCATATAGGTCAAGGGAAGTGTCCGATTCCGGATAATATTGTGTTTAGTGGTATTTGGGGAGTTTTGTGATGTCGCTTTTTTCGTCGTTGTGTGTGGTTTTGTATGGGGGTGGATGTCTAAATTTTATATTTAGTTTGCCCCCATTTCCCGCGCTTGTCCCGTTAGTGTCATTAGGCGCTTTGTGGAAAGTGTGTGTGTTTGTTTTTCGATGTATTTTCGTCCTCATAATGTGTACTTAACGACTTTATATGCGCCATATTGGAATCGTGGTTTATGGTCGTTTCCACCATATTTGTGACGTCATGGATCAAAGCAGATGGGCGGGATCGGACGCTTCCATAATTGCCATTTGCTATAGGTGTATAAACATGTTTAGAATTATGGGAAAGAAATGCATAGATGGTTGTTTTTTTTAGGGACAATTGAATTGTTGTTCAGACGTTACTATGTATGGCCATTAACTTATGCAGACATTTAATAGCAAGGAACTGTACTGAGTTCTGGTTTCAAGTTTTGTTGATTATGTGGGGAAATTGCTTTGAACAGACATTTAATTAATTAGTAAATAACTGAATGCTATTTGTGAGTTGAAGTTTAGGAACACAATAAACATATTAACGATTATTTTTAGTAGTTCACTTATGCAGTTAGGCGATTTACAAGGCCTGTAGTTATTTTTTTTACAACACTCCTTTATTAATAACATTGATAATACTTTTAAAAGGAAACAGTGAATGAAATGCCTCAAATCCCTTTGGTCCACACCTTCCGTCATTCACCCTTGGGAGGTATTAACAAACCGCGAAAACCCATTTCAAAAATAGTGAAGGATCGCATATCGATCCGTATTCTTCTGTTTATATTGCCGCCCAAAGACAACGAATACCATTCTTTAGGATATTCCACCGTCGTTATGCGACATCCTACTATACATTAATCATTTTTTATAAACAAGTATCTGCCTTCTGGCTGAAAGTGTTATCTATTTATTGTATTAATGAAGTCAAAAATAGCGATCACACCGCCTTCCATGAGGAGAGAGGGAATGTCGAAGGATTAACTCGAGCTATTCGCGATTTTTGGTATGAGGATCATGACATGACACAATGTTACTGGCGTACGAAGTACATAAATTGAAATTACATAAATATATATGTGATATCATTTTTCAAAATAAAGTTTTTCACTCTTTGTTCATCAGTTACTTCATTTCTTAATAGCAAGATTCACATTTATGTGCATAGTTAAGTTTGGTACATATTTGCTTATAACAATAAGAGAACGTTCATTTCTCACTTCGGGGGATAGAACTCATACTCAAGAGAATGTAAATTCTAACAACTAATACATGAGTACAGTGAGTGTTTATTTTAACTTAATTGAAGCGGACAATGTTAGAGCCTCTGTTGACTCATTGTGGTTCAATTACAGTTTAATAACGTAGCACTACACTTCGTGATGCTTTAACTTTCTGTGTTAGCTGTCTGCGGCGTTCATCAAGCAGTACATCGTCCTTTCCACTGTGGTGCCAGGGATTAAAGTGCCTTCCCGGGTTTTTATTTACAATTGAAACAGAAGTGGGAAATTATTGGTATAACTTACAACCTATTGGATACATTGATTAAGGATCAGAACTTGTCTGAATGTGCACTGTGGAAGACAACTCCATTTTCTTTGTCCATCGAGAGACAGGATTATAATTAATTTTAGCAGTGTTCACGAGTGCCGGTATTAATGGATTTAAGGTCTGAGTAATCTGACAATCTATTTCTCACTCATCTTAACTTCGACTCAAGAAATTTGCTTAATTTACGTATGAAAATGTAGTCACACAAGTGTGCAAATGTCTTTCCTCCAGTATGTACGATGGAAGTCATGGCGGTTAGCAGTTTAAAGTTAGGACTGTTTCGTCACCCACGCGTCAGCCACTCACAGAGGCTGCACAGTGTTGCGTGAGCTCCAGTACTCAGTATCCGTCCGAGCTCAGCCTGTAACAGAGCTGCCGGTCGTACATTTCCCCCTTTTTTTCCGGTTGGTTGGTTTGTTTGGGAAAGGAGACCAGACAGCGAGGTCATCGGTCTCATCGGATTAGGGAAGGACAGGGAAGGAAGTCGGCCGTGCCCTTTGAAGGGAACCATCCCGGCATTTGCCTGGAGCGATTTAGGGAAATCACGGAAAACCTAAATCGGGATGGCCGGAAGCGGGATTGAACCGTCGTCCTTCCGAATGAGTCCAGTGTCTAACCACTGCGCCACCTCGCTCGGTTTCTTTTTTTTTTTTTGTTGTTGTTTTTCCCTTGTGAACTTCGTATCACGCGAGTGCACCGGTACACACGCCTCGCACGCGTTTTCCAACGGAGGAGCCGGCCCCTTGGAGCTGCCTCCATACTTCCCTGTCAACTGCCTCCCGTGAGGCTCACAGGTAAGTGACGACGAATGTTTTAGCTGTCGCTGCATTTAGAACAACACTGAGCTTTGCGTTGCACCTATTGTCGTAGCCTTGACGTGTTTTTACACGTGCAGTATAGCACTAACTGTTCAGTGTGTATTAGTGATATTCTTATAATGCACGTCGCACTTTAGTGTGCATCTTCACACAGCATTCGTGCTCAGTTCCTTCGTTGATAGCGTTCATTTACAAAACAGTCAAATTTGCAGGTTTCCTGCAGAAAGACTTGTATTCTTTTGTAAATAGTTGATCACTTACGAGCTAATATTTACAATTAATGGTCACTTCTTTGGTCAAGTCCAGTGAACTGCTTTAACCTCCGCCGGGACCAGCCGCACAGTCCATAACTGCAGTAGAGTCCTCCCTCGGGCATGGGTGTGTGTGTGTGTTCGTCCTTAGGATAATTTAGGTTAGGTAGTGTGTAAGCTTAGGGACTGATGACCTTAGCAGTAGTGTGCAAAAATGTGTGTGAAATCTTATGGGACTCAACTGCTTTATGAATTGACTCTATCTTTATTTTCAGGTTCACTAGTGAAAGTACATATTCTTTCAAACTTTCTCCTCATTAGGAAAACTACAGATTTCGCAGCACTCGTTGCATTCATTGTTTACTGCATGAAGATCATTTTCTGCTACCACGTAGCATATCCTACTACTTAACGAGTACGCAGGTAATGCTGAATCTTTTTTTTTGGTGCCTCTCGTTGGTGCCTCTCGTTGGTGCCTCTCGTTGGTGCCTCTCGTTGGTGCCTCTCGTTGGTGCCTCTCGTTGGTGCCTCTCGTTGGTGCCTCTCGTTGGTGCCTCTCGTTGGTGCCTCTCGTTGGTGCCTCTCGTTGGTGCCTCTCGTTGGTGCCTCTCGTTGGTGCCTCTCGTTGGTGCCTCTCGTTGGTGCCTCTCGTTGGTGCCTCTCGTTGGTGCCTCTCGTTGGTGCCTCTCGTTGGTGCCTCTCGTTGGTGCCTCTCGTTGGTGCCTCTCGTTGGTGCCTCTCGTTGGTGCCTCTCGTTGGTGCCTCTCGTTGGTGCCTCTCGTTGGTGCCTCTCGTTGGTGCCTCTCGTTGGTGCCTCTCGTTGGTGCCTCTCGTTGGTGCCTCTCGTTGGTGCCTCTCGTTGGTGCCTCTCGTTGGTGCCTCTCGTTGGTGCCTCTCGTTGGTGCCTCTCGTTGGTGCCTCTCGTTGGTGCCTCTCGTTGGTGCCTCTCGTTGGTGCCTCTCGTTGGTGCCTCTCGTTGGTGCCTCTCGTTGGTGCCTCTCGTTGGTGCCTCTCGTTGGTGCCTCTCGTTGGTGCCTCTCGTTGGTGCCTCTCGTTGGTGCCTCTCGTTGGTGCCTCTCGTTGGTGCCTCTCGTTGGTGCCTCTCGTTGGTGCCTCTCGTTGGTGCCTCTCGTTGGTGCCTCTCGTTGGTGCCTCTCGTTGGTGCCTCTCGTTGGTGCCTCTCGTTGGTGCCTCTCGTTGGTGCCTCTCGTTGGTGCCTCTCGTTGGTGCCTCTCGTTGGTGCCTCTCGTTGGTGCCTCTCGTTGGTGCCTCTCGTTGGTGCCTCTCGTTGGTGCCTCTCGTTGGTGCCTCTCGTTGGTGCCTCTCGTTGGTGCCTCTCGTTGGTGCCTCTCGTTGGTGCCTCTCGTTGGTGCCTCTCGTTGGTGCTTTCCAAAATTTTTATATTTGAGGGCAGACTGGATAAGAATAGGTCTCCCTCTTCGCTTCATGTACTCTGCAATCGTTCTCTGTATAAAAAAAAAAGGGGTAACATGTCTATTTTTCGCATAAATGGAATTACCCTCATTTCACTAGGATAGCTTTGGTAATGTTTGTTATGGACAGGTTGCATAAACATAGCTCATCATGCTGTTGTTGTGGTCTTCAGTCCTGAGACTGGTTTGATGCAGCTCTCCATGCTACTCTATCCTGTGCAAGCTTCATCTCCCAGTACCTACTGCAGCCTACATCCTTCTGAATCTGCTTAGTGTATTCATCTCTTGGTCTCCCTCTAAGATTTTTACCCTCCACGCTGCCCTCCAATGCTAAATTTGTGATCCCTAGATGCCTCAAAACATGTCCTACCAACTGATCCCTTCTTCTAGTCAAGTTGTGCCACAAACTTCTCTTCTCCCCAATCCTATTCAATACCTCATTAGTTACGTGATCTACCCACCTTATCTTCAGCATTCTTCTGTAGCACCACATTACGAAAGCTTCTATTCTCTTCTTGTCCAAACTGGTTATCGTCCATGTTTCACTTCCATACATGGCTACACTCCATACAAATACTTTCAGAAAAGACTTCCTGACACTTAAATCTATACTCGATGTTAACAAATTTCTCTGCTTCAGAAACGCTGTCCTTGCAATTGCCAGTTTACATTTTCTATCCTCTCTACTGCGACCATCATCAGTTATTTTGCTCCCTAAATAGATTAGGAAATGGGACACTTAAAGTAGTAAAGCAGTTTTGCTAAGTCCCTCAGCATCACCCGACTTAATTCGACTACATTCCATTATCCTCGTTTTGCTTTTGTTGATGTTCATCTAATACCCTCCTTTCAAGACACTATCCATTCCATTCAACTGCTCTTCCAAGTCCTTTGCTGTCTCTGACAGAATTACAATGTCATCGGCGAACCTCGAGGTTTTTATTTATTCTCCATGAATTTTAATACCTACTCAGAATTTTTCTTTTGTTTCCTTTACTGCTTGCTCAATATACAGATTGAATAACATCGGGGAGAGGCTACAACCCTGTCTCACTCCTTTCCCAACCACTGATTCCCTTTCATGGCCCTCGACTCTTAAAACTGCCATCTGGTTTCTGTACAAATTGTAAATAGCCTTTCGCTCCCTGTATTTTACCCCTGCCACCTTAAGAATTTGAAAGAGAGAGAAAGCTTTTGACATCGTTAACTGGAAGACTCTAAGAAAAGGCAGACCTACGTTTCTAGCATTTGTAGACTTAATCTTTCTTCTGAGATAAGTCGTAAAGTTAGTATTGCCTCACGTGTTCCAACATTTCTACGGAATCCAAACTGATCTTCCCCGATGTCCGCTTCTACCAGTTTTTCCATTCGTCTGTAAAGAATTCGTGTTAGTACTTTGCAGCTGTGGCTTATTAAACTGATTGTTCGGTAATTTTCACATCTGTCAACACCTGCTTTCTTTGGGATTGGAATTATTATATTCTTCTTGAAGTCTGAGGGTATTTCGCCTGTTTCATACATCTTGCTCACCAGATGGTAGAGTTTTGTCAGGACTGGCTCTCCCACGGCCGTCAGTAGTTCCAATGGAATGTTGTCTACTCCGGGGGCCTTGTTTCGACTCAGGTCTTTCAGTGCTCTGTCAAACTCTTCACGCATTATCATATCTCCCATTTCATCTTCATCTAAATCCTCTTCCATTTCCATAATACTGTCATCAAGTACATCGCCCTTGTACAAACTCTCTATATACTCCTTCCACCTTTCTGCCTTCCCTTCTTTACTTAGAACTGGGTTGCCATCTGAGCTCTTGATAGTCATACAAGTGGTTCTCTTCTCTCCAAAGATCTCTTCAATTTTCCTGTAGGCAGTATCTATCTTACCCCTAGTGAGACAAGCCTCTGCATCCTTACATATGTCCTCTAGCCATCCCTGCTTAGCCATTTTGCACTTCCTGTCGATGTCATTTTTGAGACGTTTGTATTCCTTTTTGCCTGCTTCATTTACTGCATTTTATATTTTCTTTCATCAATTAAATTCAATATTTCTGTTACCCAAGGATTTCTACACTCCTGGAAATTGAAATAAGAACACCGTGAATTCATTGTCCCAGGAAGGGGAAACTTTATTGACACATTCCTGGGGTCAGATACATCACATGATCACACTGACACAACCACAGGCACATAGACACAGGCAACAGAGCATGCACAATGTCGGCACTAGTACAGTGTATATCCACCTTTCGCAGCAATGCAGGCTGCTATTCTCCCATGGAGACGATCGTAGAGATGCTGGATGTAGTCCTGTGGAACGGCTTGCCATGCCATTTCCACCTGGCGCCTCAGTTGGACCAGCGTTCGTGCTGGACGTGCAGACCGCGTGAGACGACGCTTCATCCAGTCCCAAACATGCTCAATGGGGGACAGATCCGGAGATCTTGCTGGCCAGGGTAGTTGACTTACATCTTGTAGAGCACGTTGGGTGGCACGGGATACATGCGGACGTGCATTGTCCTGTTGGAACAGCAAGTTCCCTTGCCGGTCTAGGAATGGTAGAACGATGGGTTCGATGACGGTTTGGATGTACCGTGCACTATTCAGTGTCCCCTCGACGATCACCAGTGGTGTACGGCCAGTGTAGGAGATCGCTCCCCACACCATGATGCCGGGTGTTGGCCCTGTGTGCCTCGGTCGTATGCAGTCCTGATTGTGGCGCTCACCTGCACGGCGCCAAACACGCATACGACCATCATTGGCACCAAGGCAGAAGCGACTCTCATCGCTGAAGACGACACGTCTCCATTCGTCCCTCCATTCACGCCTGTCGCGACACCACTGGAGGCGGGCTGCACGATGTTGGGGCGTGAGCGGAAGACGGCCTAACGGTGTGCGGGACCGTAGCCCAGCTTCATGGAGGGTTGCGAATGGTCCTCGCCGATACCCCAGGAGCAACAGTGTCCCTAATTTGCTGGGAAGTGGCGGTGCGGTCCCCTACGGCACTGCGTAGGATCCTACGGTCTTGGCGTGCATCCGTGCGTCGCTGCGGTCCGGTCCCAGGTCGACGGGCACGTGCACCTTCCGCCGACCACTGGCGACAACATCGATGTACTGTGGAGACCTCACGCCCCACGTGTTGAGCAATTCGGCGGTACGTCCACCCGGCCTCCCGCATGCCCACTATACGCCCTCGCTCAAAGTCCGTCAACTGCACATACGGTTCACGTCCACGCTGTCGCGGCATGCTACCAGTGTTAAAGACTGCGATGGAGCTCCGTATGCCACGGCAAACTGGCTGACACTGACGGCGGCGGTGCACAAATGCTGCGCAGCTAGCGCCATTCGACGGCCAACACCGCGGTTCCTGGTGTGTCCGCTGTGCCGTGCGTGCGATCATTGCTTGTACAGCCCTCTCGCAGTGTCCGGAGCAAGTATGGTGGGTCTGACACCGGTGTCAATGTGTTCTTTTTTCCATTTCCAGGAGTGTATTAGCCCTCGCCTTTTTACCTACTTGATCGTCTGCTGCCTTCACTACTTCATCCCTCAGAGCTACCCATTCTTGTTCTACTGTATTTCTTTCCCCCATTCCTGTCAATTGTTCCCTTATGCTCTCCCTGAAACTCTGTACAACCTCTGGTTCTTTCAGTTTATCCAGTTCCCATGTCCTTAAATTCCCGCCTTTTTGCAGTTTCTTCAGTTTCAATCTGCCGTTCATAACCAATATATTGTGGTCAGAATCCACATCTGCCCCTGGAAATGTCTTACGATTTAAAACCTGGTTCCTAAATCTGTCTTACCATTATATAATCTGATACCTTTTAGTATCTCCAGGATTCTTCCATGTAAACAACCTTCTTTTATGATTCCTGAACCAAGTGTTAGCTATGACTAAGTTATGCTCTGTGCAAAATTGTACCAGATGGCTTCCTCTTTCATTTCTTTCCGCCAATCCGTATTCACCTACTACTTTTCCTTCTCTTCCTTTTCCTACTGACGAATTCGTCACCCATGACTATTCAGGTAGTGAAGGGAGACGAAAATTTAATAATTTCTTTTATCTCGTCATACATTTAATCAATTTCATCTGCAGAGCTAGTTGCCATATAAACTTGTACTACTGTAGTAGGCATGGGCTTTGTTTCTATCTTAGCTACTACAAACAGCATAGTGAACGCATTATTGTGGCTAACCCGCACTCCTATTTTTTTATTCATTATTAAACCTATTTCATCACGCTATGTCTCTCATTTCTCATTAGCACCTTGTTGGCTGGGGAACAAATGAAGCCTTGAGCGCTAATCACTTGTACTGTTTCTCTTACGTAAGACGGACGCAGATTTATGGCGGTCTGATCTAATTTTTTACTAAATGTATAAAAACGTGTTCCGTCTGAGTGAAGTGTAAAAATAACTGTTACAACTTATCGTGACTCCTCACGGGTGACTCAAGAGGACAATGGCTACATAAAAGAGCGCTCAATGGACATGAAACTGTACTACAATGACGGTAGATTTTCATGTCAAAACACAAGGTACGATACGTTTTAGTTGTAATAAATGTTCTGGAAATATTGAATCAGTTAGCAGTGCTTATTCCTATTATCTCCTCAGCAAAACGCATAATTAAAATGAAAATAATACTAAGATTACAGACACCAAGACCAGCAGTCCAACGTGCGTGTTAGATTGAAAAAAAAAAAAACTGTTTTATCGTCTTCTTGCATCAGCTTTAATATTGAATTTCCCTTTTTTGTCATGTTAGTTGTTTTTGCGCCCTCAAGAACTTTCTGGTCCCTTAGGAAATTCTTTTTGTCATAGCAATAACTTCACGACCGGGTATGATCGTGTCTACGATCATGAAGTAATTAAAAAGACGATAATGCAATTTGCTAATCAACAGCACGCTAGCTGTGACTGCTTCAAGCCACACGAAACTGCAAGTAAGGACTATTCAAATTTCATAATCCAATATCTTACGCCAATTGTCATAAGAATCATAGATTGACCATTGTGATTGATGAAACAGTAAGCGAAATCTCAAATTCCAACTTTTGCATTGAATAACATCATTTTTATTTTGTTACATCGCAACTCCCAAAAAAAGGGATGTTGTGGACACATGGCTTAGTGACAGACTAGGGTACTTGCACAGGTTTATCTGCCACCAAGTTCCGATATATCCCGAGTTTTCATTTGAGTATTCTTCCAAGGTATTCTGGATACAAAAGCAGAGAAATTACTATTCATAATTAGAGTACTGGTGAGATTAATGGATACTATAAATAATACAAAACCCTATTTGATTACTTTTAACAACAATTATTCTTGTGTTTCACAAAGTCATTTTTCGAAAAAACGAAACAGTTTATAATAAATTGACAACATGGCAGACATTGTGATGCCAGCTTCACCCTTTCTGCGTTGTTGCCAAATTTATTCAAGATGGAGGCCATAGATGTGGCAATGTGACACCGACGTCATGGTGGGAAAATAGGTTAACAGCGTTAGCTCAATAGATTTAACTCCAACCGTCCCCCAACCGTGAAAACTGCGGAAAATTCAAATTTATTGGTGGAAATATCGGATTTCGCGTGCTCACGTTGAGATCCAGAGACGAACTAACCTAGTTCACACCACCACGACCTCATCCAACCCCTGCCTTCCCGCATCTTGAAATTGGTGCGAAATTCGCTCAGTCTGTCGAGCTGATGGAGTGGGAGTGTCTCACAATGGTAGGCTAATATAGCGTATATCACACATTGTTTAAACAAAAAATAGTTCAAATGGCTCTGAGCACTATGGGACTTAACATCTGTGGTCATCAGTCCCCTAGAACTTAGGTTAGTTAGGTTTAAGTAGTTCTAAGGACATCACACACATCCATGCCCGACGCAGGATTCGAACCTGCGACCGTAGCGGTCACGCGGCTCCAGACTGTAGCGCCTAGAACCGCTCGGCCACCCCGGCCGGCATTGTTTAAACAATTGTATTAAGAAAGTTATTTCTGAAATCGCAATACACCTCTAACATTCTCTAAATTCTGTAAACAGTCGATTTAAACACATTTCATTACTTAGTGTAATAACGTGGCCCCTTTCACTATAAGAATAAAGTCACAGAGCCCACTAAAATAGATAAGAAACTTTCTCGTACCCCAGTGCAAGAGCCAGACACAGAGCTTACAGTGACAAAGTACTTGGTGTGTCCCTGCAGTTCTTGGTGACTGTCACACTGGGAATACCCACAGCCTTCCTCCATCCTGGCACACGGCTACCCCTTGCCGTTTAACATGGACTGCACCCCTGTGGGACCAGGGATTAAGATAGGCCTGAGCTATACCTGCCTGTCTTAAGATGTGACTGAAAGGAGCCTCACCCGTTTTGGCCCTTGTGATGGCCCTTGTGATGGCCCTTGTGATGGCCCTTGTGATGGCCCTTGTGATGGCCTTCGTGATGGCCTTCGTGATGGCCTTCGTGATGGCCTTCGTGATGGCCTTCGTGATGGCCTTCGTGATGGCCTTCGTGATGGCCTTCGTGATGGCCTTCGTGATGGCCTTCGTGATGGCCTTCGTGATGGCCTTCGTGATGGCCTTCGTGATGGCCTTCGTGATGGCCTTCGTGATGGCCTTCGTGATGGCCTTCGTGATGGCCTTCGTGATGGCCTTCGTGATGGCCTTCGTGATGGCCTTCGTGATGGCCTTCGTGATGGCCTTCGTGATGGCCCTTGTGATGGCCTTCGTGATGGTCTCCTGTAGGGTTTTACCTCCATTTTTCAACATTTTTCCCAAAAAGCGAGCCAACTGGGGAAGGGGACCTTTCAAGGTGCATTGTGTCCATCATGCACTGAGACAAATCATGTCCTTCGTCAATGTGGATCTGCACTTCTGCTCGTTCTCCAACTGTTTTGCAGTCACCCTCCTGGGTGTGTACATTTCCATCACCTGTGCGGTATCACTTTCTATTCTGATGACCTGTTTGGCTACCTTGCTCGATATCAGGTGCAACCAAGCAGTCCGTTGTGGTGGGGCCACAAGTACCCTCTTAGTTGGGGTCGCTGAACACACAGGGATCACTCTGCTGATGCATCTATTCCCTGGCATACGTGGGGAGGCAAGTCACTCTGGACATCTGGAATCGGGCAACGGTTATCTACATCCATACTCTGTAAGCCACCTGACGGTGTGTGGGGGGGGGGGGGGGGTACCTTGAGTACCTCTATCGGTCCTCCCTTCTATTCCAGTCTCGTATTGTTCGTGGAAGGAAAGATTGTCGGTATGCCTCTGTGTGGGCTCTAATACCTGGATTTTATCCTCACGGTCTCTTCACGAGACCTACGTAGGGGGGAGCAATATACTGCTTAAAGTTTCGAGAACATACCTTCGCCGAAGAGTCAACAGAAGCCCGTACCGAGCAACTGAGCGTCTCTCCTGCAGAGTCTTCCACTGGAGTTTATCCATCATCTCCGTAACACTTCCGCGATTACCAAATGATCCTGTAACGATGCGCGCTGCTCTCTGTTGGATCGATCTCTCTCTCTCTCTCTCTCTCTCTCTCTCTCTCTCTCTCTCTCTCTCTCTCTCTCTCTCTCTATCAACCCTATCTGGTACGGATCCCACACTGCTGAACAGTATTCAAGTAGAGGGCGAACAAGTTGTACTGTAACCCACTTCCTTTGTTTTCGTCTTTACCATCGATTAATTTTATATGGTCATTGCATTTTAAAGCACTCCTAATGCCTACGCCCAGATAATTTATGGAATTAACTGCTTCCAGTTGCTGGTCTGCTATTTCGTAGCTAAATGATAAGGGATCTATCTTTCTATCTATTTGCAGCACATTACACTTGTTTACATTGAGATTCAATTGCCATTCCCTGCACCGTGCGTCAATTCGCTGCAGATCCTCCTGCATTTCAGTACAATTTTCCATTGTTACAGCCTCTCGATATATTACAATATCATCCGCAAAAGCCTCAGTGAACTTCCGATGTTATCCACAAGGTCATTTATGTATATTGTGAATAGCAACGGTCCTACGACACTCCCCTGCGGCACACCTGAAATTTCTCTCAATTGAGAGAAATCTTCCGAAGTAAGAATGACATGCTGCATTCTGTTGTCTAGGAACTCTTCACTCCAATCACACTATTGGTCTAATAGCCCATACGCTCTTATTTTGTTCATTAAACGACTGTGGGGAACTATCGAACACCTTGCGGAAGTCAAGAAAAACGGCATTTACCTGTGAACCCGTGTCTATGGCCCTCTGAGTCTCGTGGACGAATAGTGCGAGCTGGGTTTCACACGATCGTCTTTTTCGAAACCCATGCTGATTCCTACAGAGTAGATTTCTAATCTCCAGAAAAGTCATTATACTCGAACATACGTGTTCCAAAATTCTACAACAGATCGACGTTAGAGATATAGGTCTACAGTTCTGCACATCTGTTCGACGTCCCTTCTTGAAAACGGGGATGACCTATGCCCTTTTCCAATCCTCTGGAACGCTACGCTCTTCTAGAGGCCCACGGTACACCGCTGCAAGAAGGGGGGCAAGTTGCTTCGCGTACTCTGTGTAAAATCGAACTGGTATCCCATCAGGTCCAGCGGCCTTTCCTCTTTTGAGCGAGTTTGTTTCTCTATCCCTCTGTCGTGTATTTCGATATCTACCATTTTGTCATCTGTGCGACAATCTAGAGAAGGAACTACAGTGCAATCTTCCTCTGTGAAACAGCTTTGGAAAAAGACATTTAGTATTTCGGCCTTTAGTCTGTCATCCTCTGATTCAGTAGCATTTTGGTCACGGTGTCTGGACATTTTGTTTTGATCCACCTACCGCTTTGATATAAGACCAAAATTTCTTAGGATTTTCTGCCAAGTCAGCACATAGAACTTTCGAATTCATTGAACGCCTCTCGCATAGCCCTGCTCACACTAAATTTCGTTTCGCGTAATTTTCGTTTGTCTGCAAGGCTTTGGCTATGTTTATGTTTGGTGTGAAGTTCGTTTTCTAACTCGGTTATTGTACCACGGTGGCTCTTTTCCATCTATTACGATCTTGCTTGGCACATACTCATCTAATGCATATTGTACGATGGTTTTGAACTTTGTCCACAGATCCTCAACACTATCTGTACTTGAGACAAAACTTGTGTTGAGACATCACGTACTCTGAAATCTGCTTTTTGTCACTTTTGTTAAATGGAAAAATCTTCCTACCTTTCTTAATATTTCTATTTACGGCTGAAATCATCGATGCAGTAACCGATTTATGATCGCTGATTCCCTGTTCTCTTGAAAGTTTCACCTGTTCTACTGTCACTCAGGTTTTCTTGTTTTATCAGTGAGACACCCATACTGTAAATGGTTCCAGTAATCTGAGCATATCTTTACAAAGTCATTGAACGACACGTTCGTTCCGACATGTGCTAGGTAAATGTGTTTTAAATTGAAGTTGTCTTATTTGAAGGCTATAATGAGGTTTGTGTTATCCCTAAAAAGCTGTTTGGTGATTCTGGAATATGACTTAGAGAAAATAAATCAGCACCCATATGACGACCGAAACAGAAATATTTTCGAATCTGGTCTTTGTTTTCCACGGTAACATCGTCAAATATGAAGACGGTGCTACCGCTTTCACTGAATGTCGTGTATGTGATATCCCTCCCCCTGAATAAGCAAAAGGATTCCGTTCTTCTTCTAATTACGTGTACAGTATTTACCAAATAAAGCTTTTGACATGCAACAAATTCAGTGCGTATCTCCCTCAAGCCAATAGGCGACTCACAGTACGCTGGTTTTTCACACAAGCATTTCATCTTCATCTAGTTCTCGTTAGGTTTAGCGGCCATGTGCCAACAAAGGTGTTGCTTTAAATCGTCAATGAGTACACAGTGCACACACAGGGAGTTTGAATCGTTGGTTGCCTAGCATAGAGTATGCATACAATGATGTAGTCTGTCCAGCTCGAGACCTATGGCAGAGTGCATCGTATAATTTCATAACTGAGGGATGTCAGTGAAATTGGATGACAGTCATACTACAAAAACATAATGCACAAATACTTTTATCTGTTGTAATAGGAAGTGTCACACCAGTAAGGCGAATGTCTGGGGAGAACGAGTTGGATAATACTCTGTAACCAAATGTAGTCATCTGCTGATTGAAAATGTGTTAAAGTGTCAATTTCAGAGTTCCACTGGGATGTTGTGTTGACTCTTGAACATCCCTATATTGATCAATGTCGTCCCTTAGGAATTCACACACAAACTGCTGAGGTCATGGGTCGCTAGTCTTACACACTACTTAGCGTAATTTTGTGTACGTGAGCCTGATGGCTGGTCGATCAGCGATCGGCTTATCTTTGGCGCGTCCCCGGGCATGAGCATCTTTGGTTTCTCGGCTGGGGCGCGCGGGACGGCGAGAGGCAGTCGGTTTGGGGCGGCCGGTGAGACTGGCGGAGTTGTGGCTCGGGCGTAAAGTAGGTTGCTTCTTCCTTCTGGCAGCCACCGCGAGCGGATGTTCGGCCGGAATGTCTGCAGTTTGTGGTGAGCGTAGTGTGGACAAGTACTCTTAGGATGTGCTCCCAGCCTGACTCTTAGCCTGTTATTTGTGGGTGCCGACCCCCTTGTCTGTTACTGCTTCCGGGTGTCCTGTAAGATTTCTGTGGCATTCTGTGTTTCTGGCTCAGCCTAGAAAGGGGGAAGATTTGTACCTCAACTGGAAAGGGGGGTGTGTTCGATTGGACATCTTTTGGAATTCCTTAATGCTGTAATTTAAACAATTTCTTTTTTATATGTTCTTTCAAAATTAGCACCTGTTTCTTTGGGACACTGCAGTTCAAACAGGAGTGGCGTAATGTTAATGAGTATTTGTTATTCATGAAATGAAGTTTATTTAATGTCTCGCTGTTTTCTGGGGCACGCATGTTATTGAACTCATTTTGAAGTGTTCTGTCAGGTGAAGACTGCTCCCCACTTCAGTGTATATTCTTTTTAGTAGTATTGTAAGGTTTTTTGGATATTTGTCAGTGGGGTGTATTGATTCATTTTGTTTCTCTGTTTCTTTTGAATTATGCAGAATTGTTTAGTTTATCTGGTTACTGGCTTAACTCGCGCTTCACGCACTAAATCAGCTGATATTGAAATTGATATCAAACAGAGATTAAAAAAACAGACAGATTCAGATGTAACTTCATTTATGTTGTTTGACATAAATGTGTTGGATTGACCTTAATGAATTACGTGCAGTCGAAGTAAGGGACCCAGTCCTTCATTAGTGCTTAACAGTGGCGTGTGGTTCGGGTTGTGAACCCCGTGCTCGGATCAGTATGGACAACAAACACCCGAACCTCCGGCGGAAAGGGCCACGCGATTCGTGTCATGGCGCCTCTAACCTCGCAGCCACTACGTCAGCATTGGGAGAAAAAGGTCGTTAGAATGAAATAAGGGAAATCAGAGCTCGCACGGCAAGATATAGGTGTTCTTTACTACTACAATCTCGAACAGAGCACGGAAAACACGAATTATTGTGGAGGTGGTTCGATGACCCCTCTGCCAGGCACTTACGTGTGTAGATGTGTAGTAGTTTTGTAACCTTCGTATATGTATTGCCATCTACGTCATCTCTCCAGAGTTTATTTGGTAACTGTTGTGTTTCGAAGGGACGCTGATACTTGCACACGTCGTATCAACAGGTGCCACATATGCCTTTTTTTTTTTTTTTTTTTTTGTGGTTTTCGGGCGCACAACTTCAATGGTCATTAGCGCCCTGACTACTCTAAGAATGCACCGCGAGGCACAAGTTGACAACAACAACTAAAAGGGAAAACACAATAAAAGACAGACTGACAGGCATAGGATTAAAAAACATCATCAAATGTCCTTAGCGAGGTGTGTCAAATTGATAAAACAAAGAACACGAGCAGCTGCTCGTGGGTCATCCGCTAAAATGGCATCGAAAGTATTAGGCAGGTTAAGATCGAGGCGCAGTGTGTTAAGATCAGGACAGGACATTAAAATGTGTCTAACCGTCAGCAAGTGCCCACATGGGCAGAACGGCGCCGGCGCAGCCGTCAGCAGATGGCGATGGCTGAACCGGCAGTGTCCAATTCTTAACCTTGCTAAAACGACCTCCTCCCGCCGAGAAGGGCGTGAGGAGGACGTCCAAGCCACGGGAAGAGGTTTTAAGGCCCGAAGCTTGTTGTCGGTAAGTGCAGCCCAATCGGCATGCCACAGCGACACAACGCGCCGACAAATGACCCTGCTAAAATCGGACGAAGGGACACAACAAGAAGCTGTCCGAGGCTGGAGGACCGCAGCCTTGGCCGCGGCATCTGCAGCTTCGTTCCCAGGGATACCGACACGGCCAGGAACCCACATAAAGCTAACTGGAGAACCGACGTCCACCAGCTGCTGAAGAGAGCGTTGGATCCAGTGTACGAAAGGGTGAACCGGGTACGGATCACTGAGGCTCTGGATGGCGCTCAGGGAATCTGAGCAGATGACATAAGCAGAATGTCGGTGGCGGCAGATGTAAAGAACAGCCTGGTAGAGGGCAAAGAGCTCAGCTGTGAAGACCGAACAATGGCCATGGAGCCGGTATTGGAAACTTTGTGCCCCGACAATAAAGGAACACCCGACCCCGTCATTGGTCTTAGAGCCATCTGTATAAATGAAGGTCATGTTGTTGAACTTCGAACGAAGTTCCAAAAAACGGGAGTGGTAGACCGAACCGGGGGTGACCTCTTTTGGGAGCGAGCTGAGGTCGAGGTGAACGCGGACCTGAGCCTGGAGCCAAGGTGGCGTGCGGCTCTCGCCCACTCGAAAGGTTGCAGGGAGTGAAAAATGAAGGTGTTGAAGGAGGCGACGAAAGCGAACTCCAGGGGGTAGCAAGGCAGAGACAGACAACCCGTATTGAAGGTCAAGAGAGTCGTCAAAAAAGGAACGATAAGACGGATGGTCGGGCATTGACAGTAGCCGACAGGCATACCGACAAAGCAGTATATCGCGCCGGTAGGTGAGTGGCAATTCGCCAGCGTCAGCATGAAGACTCTCTACGGGACTGGTATAAAATGCTCCGATCGCAAGTCGTAAACCCCGATGTTGTATGGAGTTGAGGCGGCGTAAGATGGATGGCCGTGCAGAGGAGTATACGAAGCTCCCATAATCCAGCTTGGAGCGGACGATCGACCGATATAGACGAAGTAGGACGGTTCGATCCGCTCCCCACGACATACCACTGAGAACACGGAGGACAGTTAAAGAACGGGTACAACGGGCGGCCAAATATGACACATGTGGAGACCAGCTAAGTTTCCTGTCAAAGGTAAGGCCTAAAAATTTGGTTGTCTCCACGATTGGGAGAGCAACGGGACCAAGTCGTAAGGACGGTGGGAGAAACTCTTTGTAGCGCCAGAAGTTAATACAGACCGTCTTCTCGGCAGAAAAACGGAAGCCATTGGCGACACTCCAGGAGTAAAGACGGTCAAGAGAACGCTGAAGACAGCGCTCCAGGACACGTGCACACTGCGCGCTGCAATAGATGGTAAAATCGTCCACGAAAAGGGAGCCTGATACATCAGCTGGGAGGCAATCCATTATTGGATTGATCGCGATGGCGAAGAGAGCGACGCTCAAAACTGAGCCCTGTGGCACCCCATTCTCCTGGCGAAAGGTGTCGGACAGGACAGAACCCACACGTACCCGAAACTGTCGATCCATTAAAAAGGAATGAATAAAAAGAGGGAGGCGACCGCGAAAGCCCCATGTATGCATGGTGCGGAGAATGCCCGCCCTCCAACAGGTGTCGTAAGCCTTCTCCAAATCAAAGAACACAGCCGCGGTCGGGCGCTTCCGCAAGAAGTTATTCATAATGAAGGTCGACAAGGTAACCAGATGGTCAACAGCAGAGCGGCGCCTTCGAAATCCACATTGTACATTGGTAAGTAGGCGTCGAGACTCGAGCAGCCAAACCAATCGAGAGTTAACCATTCGCTCCATCACTTTACAGACACAGCTGGTAAGCGAGATAGGTCGATAACTGGAAGGCAAGTGCTTGTCCTTCCCCGGCTTAGGAATCGGGACAACAATAGACTCGCGCCAGCATGCGGGAACATGTCCCTCAATCCAGATGCGATTGTATGTACGAAGAAGAAAACCTTTACCCGCAGGAGAAAGGTTCTTCAGCATCTGAATATGAATAGAATCAGGCCCTGGAGCGGAGGACCGTGATCGGCCAAGTGCGGTTTCGAGTTCCCGCATGGTGAATGGGGCATTATAACTTTCACAATTCGAGGAGCGGAAGTCAGGTGGCCTAGCCTCCTCTGCCTGTTTGCGGGGGAGGAAGGCAGGGTGGTAATGAGCGGAGCTCGAAACCTCGGCGAAAAAGCGGCCGAAGGCATTGGAGACAGCCTCAGGGGCCACAAGGACTTCATTCGCGACCTTCAAGCCAGAAACTGGGGAGTGGACCTTAGTGCCAGATAGCCGGCGCAGGCTACCCCAGACAACAGAAGAAGGGGTAGAACTGTTGAAGGTGCTTGTGAAAGCAGCCCAGCTGGCTTTCTTGCTTTCTTTAATAATACGACGACACTGAGCACGTAATCGTTTATAATTAATACAATTCGCCACTGTAGGGTGGCGCTTAAAGGTGCGTAAAGCACGTCGACGAGCACGTAAAGCATCTCTACATGCTGCGGTCCACCAGGGGACCGGTACGCGACGTGGAGAAGAAGTAGAGTGAGGGATGGAATATTCAGCAGCAGCGAGAATGACTTCCGTGAGGTGTGCGACCTGACGATCGCAGCTTGTGAAGGTTTGATCCTGAAAGGTCGCCCTGGAAGAGAAGAGCCCCCAGTCTGCCTTGGAGATCGTCCAACTAGGGGAGATGGATAACACACGGGAAGTGGTCGCTCTAATATGTATCAGAAAGTACATACCACTCAAACCGGCGTGCAAGTTGGGGAGTACATATAGAGAGGTCTAAATGGGAATAGGTGTGAGATGTGTCCGAAAGAAAAGTAGGGGCGCCAGTATTGAGGCAGACAAGATCGAGCTGGTTGAAAAGGTCCGCTAACAAGGAGCCCCTCGGGCAGGATGCTGGAGAGCCCCAAAGGGGATGGTGGGCATTGAAGTCTCCAGTTAACAAAAATGGTGCAGGTAGCTGAGCAATAAGTTGCATCACGTCTGCCCTGGTAACGGCAGATGACGATGGAGTGTAAACGGTACAAAAGGAAAACGTAAAAGTGGGGAGAGTAATGCGGATGGCAACTGCCTGCAGGCCGGTGGGCAACGTGATGGGATCGTAGTAAATATCATCCCGGACCAGCAACATAACCCCTCCATGAGCTGGGATACCTACCACAGGGGGTAGGTCAAAACGCACAGAGGTGTAGTGTGCCAAGGCAATTTGATCGCATGGGCGTAGCTTCGTTTCCTGGAGGGCTACGACAAGCGGACGGTGCAAGCGGAGCAGCAACTTCAAGTCCTCTCGGTTGGAGCGAACGCTGCGAATATTCCAGTGAATAAGTGCCATCGTAAGAAAAGAAAGATGAGAGAAGTGGTCACCTCGAAGGCCGCTTAGGGCCTGGCTTCGAGCGAGCACTGCCGCCGCTATCAGTAGGCGGACAGTCATCGCCCATTGGGTCTATAGGGTCATCGGCCATCTCGGGAGGATGGCCGGGAGGGGGAGCTTCCTCCGCCAGTGAACGGCCAGATGTACGGCGACCAGCGGTGCGGCCAGGCGAAACGGATGACGGCCTGGGGCGGCAGCCGCTGGGTGGCGCAAGAGAAGAAATGCGCCGTGGCGGGGAAGGAGAACTGTGCTTCCTATGCGCCTTTTTGGAAGGACGTGTAGTGGAAGTACCGGTCGAAGGCTGTGAGGTTGAGGTACGGAGGAAGTCTGCACGGGATGGTTCCTTCTTGAAGGCCCGTGCATCTGACTTCGGTGTCTTCGTTTTAGCAGAAGCTGAAGAAGGTGCTCGTGTCTGTGGGGTGATGGGAGGAAGAGGAGACGTCGACCGCGCGATCTTAGCACTGGCCGAACGGACGACCGTGGTGCTGAAGGTCAGATCGCATGTCTGGGTTGCTACCTCCCGGGTAGTCCGAGGAGAGGCGAGGACAGTACTGTATTTCCCCGCTGGGAGCAGCGTGGGCTTCCTACTAGCCAATAGCTTGCGAGCAGCCGAGGTGGACACTTTCTCTTTGACCCGAATTTCCTGGATACAGCGTTCTTCCTTATAGACAGGACAGTCGCGGGAGGATGCTGCATGGTCACCCTGACTGTCCACCTCCGTCTCCTCGTTGTGTGAACCGTCACCCTCATGGGCATCCCTGCCACAGGTGACACATTTAGCCGCATTGGAACAAGACTGTCGAGTGTGATTGAAACGCTGACACTGGTAGCAGCGCGTAGGTGTCGGGATATAGGGGCGAACAGAAATAACCTCGTAGCCCGCCTTGATGCGCGATGGCAGCTTAACACTATCAAAGGTCAAAAAAATTGTCCGGGTCGGTACAAGGTCATTGTTGACCTTTTTCATGACCCTATGGACAGCCGTCACGCCCTGCTCAGCGAGGAATGATTGAAGCTCCTCGTCAGTCAATCCGTCGAGGGAGTCAGTATAGACCACACCACGAGACGAATTCAAAGTTCGGTGGGCCTCCACCCGGACAGGGAACGTGTACAGGAGGGTGGCCCGAAGCAGTTTTTGTGCCTGAAAGGCATTCTCAGTTTCCAGTAATAAGGTGCCGTTACGCAACCTGGTACAGGATTTGACAGATCCGGCTATGGCATCTACGCCCTTCTGAATAACGAAAGGGTTGACAGAGGAAAAATCCTTTCCGTCCTCAGTTCGAGAAACTACGAGGAACTGTGGGGCAGGCGGTAGTACTTTTGTCACTGTTGGCTGGTCACGTTTCCGTTTTTGGGTCGAAGTCGAAAGAGATGGAGTAGAATCCATTGCGGAGGAATCCCCCATGATTGCCAGCGTCTCCGATGGCGCGCTCCTTCCTTGTGGGGACCCTCTCAGAGGGCACTCCCGCCTTAGGTGAATGTTTACACCTCAGGTCACACCTCCCGAGAAACAGACGGAGGGACCAATCGGCATGGTCAGAAGGTATCAGCTCAGGCAATCACCCCTCCCCGGGCCTGGCCTTTACCAGGGGGTACGCGCGTGCCTTACATGTCTACCCAGGGCGGGGACTTACGCGTTACCCCGTCACCGGCTACGCGTGCGAACGCGTGGGTCGGCCTTCAGACACGCACAGGGAGGAAGGAAGAAGAGGAAAAAGAAGAGAGAGAGGGAGGGAGAAAGAGGACAGACTGTCTCAAACGCCGAGGCGGAGACCAGAGAAGGCAAGGAGAAGAAGGCAATGAGAAAGCAAGGGGAAGAAGGCAATGAGAAGGCAAGGAGAAGAAGGCAATGAGAAGGCAAGGAGAAAAAGGCAATGAGAAGGCAAGGAGAAAAAGGCAATGAGAAGGCAAGGAGAAGGCAAGGGAAAGAGTAAGGAAGACAGTGAGGTGGAGAAGAGCAAAGAAAGGAACCAACAAAAGGAAGGAAGAAACGAGAAGTGAAAAAACCAAAAGGACCACGATGATAGGTCGTGGAACCGTCCGTCTCCGGACGCAGGCGCGAACTACCCCCGTGAGGGGGATGGACTCCTTTTAGTCGCCTCTTACGACAGGCAGGAATACCGCGGGCCTATTCTAATCCCCGGACCCGCAGGGGGGCCACATATGCTTGTCTGTGTTTCCGCACCAGTCACAGATTTGCCCCACTTGAGCAGACACTCACCACATCTTCCTCAGCCTGTTGCGATGCTGTTGAGGGTGATATCCTATATATATATATATATATATATATATATATATATATATATATAGCTCTATCCGTTTCTGGACACATCCCCCTGGGTGTGTTTTGTGGTCGGATCTTAGCTGGAGGCGTGTGAGGAGGGAAGAGGTGGCTGCCTTGGCGTGGAGACAGTTCGGCTCGGCTGGGGTTGTTTGCGTCTGGACGCAGAGTGGGAAGGCCGGACCGTGATTTTGCGGTTAACAGTGTGGACAGCAGCGTGGTGAGCCGTTTAACTTGATTCGCAAGGGGAGCAAAATCTCGCTTGTTGTACTTTGTCGAGCCTGAGTTTGAAATACCTTCTATGTGCGGCGGGATGTCATTTCGTCGTCCTCTCTCTCGGTCGCTGGGATTGCTATCCTCGTTGACCGTCCCACGGATGTATATCGATGGGCTACGCTGCTCTCCGTACTCTACGAGACGCCGGTGATGGAAGTGCGTCGTTCAGTGGCACGTTAGTCTGGGTGCTTAATGTTTGATCTTCAAATGCATACTCTTAAAGTGGCACTCCTTAGTTTGCCTTGCTCAGTTACATTGGGGTTTATTTTGTCTTGCGGTGCTTCCGCTTTCCGTTAACGAAGGTTAAGCTCGTTTCGGCACCTCAGCAGGCGGGTCGGAGCCACCTTCGCGACTAAAGGGAAGCCTTTGGACTGAGAGGTCTCGTGTTTTGCGTATTGTTCATAAATTGTTCTTTTGGTATTAAGTTGGCTGAGGTTTCTTATGGATTTCCCGGCATTTGGTCTGTTGTCCGGCCCGGGCTAGGTCTCGTTATTTTAAAAGTCTGTCCTTGTTTTGGCTTAGTACGATTTTGGTTGACTGCCTGGTGGTTCTGGTAGTACGCCGGGTCGCTGTGGTTGTGTTGCATTCTGTAAGGGGCTGCGTGCTCGGAGCCGTGGAGCACCGTTTGTGTGAACTGCTTCACTGTGGAGCACTAATCGGGCCATTCTAGGTCCTCTGTATCATGCAATGATTTTATTATTATTTTAAAGTACCATTATCACTTAAATGATTTAATTCTTGTTGCGTTAATTGCAACTTGGGTACTGACAAATTTAGTAGTGTAATTACGGAAGATTTAATAGTAGCACATTCCCCTTTACCTGTTTCGTAGTCTGTTAATTACCGAAAGACCTTAAGCTCGTTGTCATATGTGATTTTCTTAAATTACTGTATTTTTGTCATGTTATTGTTTTTTAATTTGCCGGTCAGTGGTGTAGTGTTCAAAGTATTAAAATGTTTCAGGTAGCTGTTACTTGGGTGGAACACGCGGAACCGCACCGGAGAGAATAGTTGCGTGCCTTACGTGTCCGTTGCTGGCGCGGCCTGGTGTCCGTTGTTTGTTTTGGTGCACCTGAGTTAAGTATTGTGTTGCCTCCTCCCTTGCGGCCCCATTGTGTTCTTCTCATAAACATTTCCTTCTAGGCTTTTTAGTTAATTTTATGCTAGTATATTAATTTCTTACATTGGTAGCATTATGCGGCCTTCATTGTGCACACCGTTTGTCATAGCGGAGTTGATGTGCCATTGTAATTTCTTAAACTCCATTGTGTGTGCCCTTTGTGATACATATTGTCATAACAATTTCAATATGGCAATTATAATGTCTCATATATCATGATGTGCGTGTGTAATGGTGCAATAAATGGAGGCATGAAGGGCGCCAAAAACAGAAATAAGTATCCTCCTTTCTTGTCCCGATTGGTACGCTATCCCTGTACTTCTGTTGGTAAGCCACAACAGAGGGTAATCCAAATTGCCTGAGGGTGACCATATCCACGGGATTTGCTCTGGGTGTAGGGAAGTTTCAAGTATTGTGGAGGACAGTTTCGTTGCCAACAGTGTTCCTATTAATCGACGGGATTGAATTCAGTGTCCGTGAGAGTCCTGGCTATGATAAGAGTGGGATGCCTCGATCTTTGCTGATAACACAAACCTTCCAGCATTGAACGAAGTCTTCTTCGCTCTGCACGGAATACAGTCTTCTGGTATTCGCGCGCTACTGCGTTCTTCCAACTGGTATTAGGAAATGGATTCATTAAGTTCTATGTACAGTCTGACATAGTCTCTGTGGCGGCCGGCCGGCGGTCAGTTTTTAAGTCCGAGTCGTTCAGTTAAGGTGGCCAATAAAACTGACCGCCCCTGACAACCAAGTCCGGCCATCTGCACAATCTGGCAACACTGTAAGATGGGGAAGAGTTGGGAGGAAGTGTTGTCTACTTCCGAGTCGATACGGCTGGAGTGAGCCCGTGGTCTTGCGCTAACCGTCGTGCATTGTAAACTTCAGAGTCGCATGTTCGCGTCCAACTGATTTTTTTTAATCACATTTCGGTCTAAAGTTATGAGTGATTGAACATCGAAGACAATTCGCTTAACGTTCTATCACCCGCAGTAACAAGTATTCCAGAAACAATTCCGCAGTACAGCTCGTGGCTGCGTCGCGATCACAACAGCTTACGCTCGGGCGTTTCCTGGCGCTGCAGCGGCCACCGGCCAGACGCCACCCGCCGCCCGAAATTCGGCGCCGCCCAGGTGAACGCGGCGCCACGCTGTGTATATATCAACTGTCATTTTCGAATTTGAAGTTCTAGTTATCATCTTGCAGTTAAGCATAGGATTTTGCATACCTGAAAATCATGAACTACAGTTAAACGTTGTGTTGCAGATGTTACTCCTTTTTCCACTTGCAACTCAATTTTACAATGCTTACTTTTGGTGTAACAGAGGGGTGAATGTAGAGGAGGCAGCTAGAAAGATGTGAACTGTGCGTGGAGCGAGTGCCTTTGTTGAAACAATAATATCTTTTTCTGGCGTATTTTTCCCAAAGATCGTTCTGGCATGAATGATTTTCCACATTAAGGAAGTCTCGACTACTGATGTATGTGACAGATTGCCTGTTGAATGCAAATGTCGCATGATGGTAAATTGGTAAAGTTCAGAAGTCTGGTGTAGGAGTACTGCATGCTCTAATTCGAAACAACAAAAATCAACGGAGTGCCTATTATTGAACGTCATCAGGTCGCTCATTGAGCATTCCTACGCAGTACTGTTACTGGTGACGCGTTATGATGCCTTTATCGCTAACTTCCTACGAAGAAATGAAAGGCTGAGCCCCACCAAAAGACGTAGACTAGAGCAAAGAGTATTGTGAACATAATATTTTACATTTGATAGCTCCATAAGTGTGTTATGCACTACGAATTCTGCCCCAAGGGGTGTGCGCAACACAGCTGGAATTTGTTGTCAACAACTGAGACACCTTTTGGTCGCAATGTAAGAAAGTCGAGCAACAAAACTACATCACCTGTGCTACTGCATGATAACTCATTCTGTTGACTTGAGAAACAAAACTATCCAGGAGATCGAGAGACTACTTTCCTATCAGACACTTGTATTGATACGGAAGTCCTCTCTCAAGCACTTGTCACTCTCGTCATACATTCGTAAAATATTACCTTTCCCGCTCTTGATCGATCAACCGTCAAGGCAATTCATTTCTAGACGACAATACTCTTGCAACTACTATGGTTTAATGACATCGTTAAAACAAGTAGGTTTCTACTGGCGTAGAATTTGTGAACAACTGTTGCATTGTCAGATTGTTGTAGATATCGTGAAAGAAAATTCAGCTGCTGATTACTAAACGCAACAGTAATCGTCAAAGAGAAATTAAACTCATGGAAAATGCAAATAAAATATTCACTTTACTAATACAAATTAAATTCAGCTTACTACGGAAACATCACGACGGTAGTCTATCTTAATAAAGCATTAAGTTCAAAAATGGTTCAAAGGTCTCTGAGCACTATGGTACTTAACCTCTGAGGTCATCAGTCCCCTAGAACTTAGATTTAACTAGTTCTAACCTAAAGACATCACACACATCCATGCCCGAGGCAGGAGTCGAACCTGCATCCGTAGTGGTCGCGCGGTTCGGTGGCGTTCCTCTGGCTGCCGGGACACGCTGGTATCTGTGGGAATGAGGCGGCCGATATAGCGGCCAAGGCTGCAGTCTCTCTTCCTCGGCCAGCTACTCAGTCGCTTCCCTTCACCGATCTACGGAGCGGTCTATGTCGCCAAGTTGCTCATTTATGACATGCGCATTGGTCAACACTTCCCCATAATAAAGTGCGGGAAGTGAAAGCCCTTCCTTGCGCTTGGACCTCTTCCTCCCGAACGCGTCGTCGGGAGGAGGTAATTTTAGCTAGACTCCGGATAGGGCACTGTCTTTTTAGCCATCGACATCTTTTAAGCGGCGATCCTTCCCCACTCTGTCCCCACTGCTCTCAGCTGTGGACGGTCAGACACCTTTTAATTGAATGCCCCTATTTTAATCCGTTACGCTCCCGTCTACAGCTATCGCCTGATCTATCGTCGATTTTAGCAGATGACACGCGCTCAGCCGACCGCGTTCTCCAGTTTATTAGTGACAGTGAAATGACGTCAGTCATTTGAAGCTTTTTTTGGGGACAACCAACCCCTTTCTGTAGTGGATTTTTAAGCATTCCTTCTGCTTTTAGTTTCTCAAATTTTATGACTTTGTTCCCATTGCTGCTGGTTTTAAATTTCGGTTTTTTCCTGTTTCCTAAGTCACGGGCTGGGCGCTAATGACCATAGAAGTTTTGCGCCCTAAAACCACAAAAAAAAGTCCCAAGCTGAGGCATATTACAAGTGTTAAAACCACTCAGGCAGATTTATTTTTTTAATACGTAAAGTAAGTTGCTAATAACTTTGAGTGTGAGGTTATTGGAGTTGGTCTTTATGTTAACTACACTATATTTAAAAACAACTAATACTTCAGTAATCCTGCCGAGATAAAGTTTAAGGGCGAACATCTAGATCGTGAGGCCAGTATGAAGTCTCAGGCACTGGAAAAGGAATTGCAACTAAGTTTAAAATTATAGGCCCTATGTAACAAGTGACTGGATTGGAGCAAGCAAGTTGAACAATTCACAGCGGTTTTGTGTCACCATCTCCTTCAAAATACAGCTACATTTAGGGAATAACATATGCATAAAACAGATATTAAAATTTTTCACATTGAAATGGGAGTCTTTACCCAAGTTGAAATGTTAAACTTCATCTCCAGATTTAATCTTTCTAATAAACTTGTCTGCAGCCCTTGCTCTTAATTTGGTTCAAAGAAAGATACTGGGTGTTGGAGAGGTATATTCTCACCCTGTGAACTTACCTGCAACTGCAGGAACAAACTTCATTAAATTCTTCAGTTTTAGCTTTGTAAGAGCCTTAGCAGTGCATTAGCAAGTGGTCTCGGGAAATGCTAGTGCGTACAGTGAGCAGTGAGTGACCATGAGCACATATCCCCTGCAATAGCCAGTCAGATGGCATTTCCTGAAGGTGTTCAGTAAATTGTTGTTGTGGTCTTCAGTCCTGAGACTGGTTTGATGCAGCTCTCCATGCTACTCTATCCTGTGCAAGCTGCTTCATCTCCCAGTACCTACTAAAGCCTACATCCTTCTGAATTCAGTAAATTATAAGTGTACAAATATGTGGTGGAAGCTACTGTATTCTGTTGAAATTCAAATAGATTTTATTTATCTATGGTTTTACATGTGGCATTGCCAGTAAATATTAAATCATATAATGTTGGTGTAAATACAGTTACATTGTTATGTAGACAAGCTATTTCTTCCACATACTTAATTCAGTGTTTCAAGTTACACAGACTCCAAATATTTAAAAAAGTTACAACTTGCATTATTATGACACATTTTTAATAAAAGATCTGTGTTACAGGAAGCATTTTCCTTTTGGTATTTATCTACAATATTTTACTGACAAATTCATAAAAATGAGCATTTGCTGAGCTGGAAACTTCTCTTGCATTCTGGCATTGGCCCACAGTCTGAACGAAAACCAGCTCCTCAAAACTGTGTGCAGTTGTTTTGCTACATGTTAAATATTTTATGTTGCAGTCTTGAGGGATCCTTCCCCTCCTCCTTGAATCTTGGGTTCGCCTCGTCAGGTTACATGAAACATTTGTACACGTTTGTTTTGCTCATACTTGTACAACATTTCACATGCCCCACATACTATTGGATGAGTAATAAAATCTCAACAGTTTTAGTCCTCTCAAAGTGCAGGTGGCTCTTTTAATTGCATTAATTAAAAGTTCTAAATAACAGAGCAAAATTTGCTAGTTGGGATGGTTCATTTTTAGCAGGAGACAGGAACGTACATGTACATATATCTACAATCAACAACAGAAAACGAAAATTGTGGTGTCACCGCCAGACACCACACTTGCTAGGTGGTAGCTTAAATCGGCCGCGGTCCATTTAGTACATGTCGGACCCGCGTGTCGCCACTGTGTAGTCGCAGACCTAGCGCCACCACCAAGGCAGGTCTCGTGATACGAGAGAGCACTCGCCAGTTGTACGAGAACCTAGCTACCGACCAGATGTACGAAGCCTTTCTCTCTCATTAGCCGAGAGACAGAATAGCCATCAGCTAAGTTAATGGCTACGAACTAGCAAGGCGCCATTAGCCATACAGTGATTGTACTTCAAGTCTCCTGGTATCGTCAAGATCGATGTACCACAAGGAATGAGTAAAGTTAAGTATTAAACCTGCTCCGTACTTTTCTTCCTAACATTAATTACGTATCCTGTTCCAGTACTTCACGCCCGTCTGCGTTAGTCTAGCTTGCCTTTTCAGCCATCTCAACTTCACGGTGTCGGCCCAGATACCGACACAACATTGGCGACGAGGGAAAAGAGTTCTTTCTGATTGCTTACATTTGTGTCATGGCTTCGCCACATTCTCCAGATGTACTGTCCAAATTTTATCGCTTGCAGAATCAGCAGACGCAGGCGTTACTGGATGCCCTTGGACAGCTCGTCCAGGGTCAACGTGCGCTGCACACCGATGCGGCCGCCGCCGCTTCTTCGCTACCGCTGCCACTAAACGCTGTTGCACCTCCCTTTCGACCATACGTGGCAGCCGATGAGACCTGGCACGAGTGGTCTCGCCAGTTCAACTTTCATCTAGCAGCCTACAGAATTCAAGGTAAAGAGCGGCAGCCGTTTTTGCTTTCTTGTGTCGGTATGTCCACATACCGTGTGATAGTGAAATTGTTTCCCCGACGCGACGTAGCAACTCTGTCCTACGAGGAAATTTTGTCTGCATTAGATGCCTATTTCAAAGAAACAGTTAATGTGGTTGCAAAACGGTATACGTTCTTTCGTACAAAACGTATGGCCGGTCAAACTAATAGGGAGTGGGTAGCAACATCGCAAGGACTTACTAGGGACTGTGCCTTTGCATGTGACTGTGGTCTTTCTTATTCAGATACAATGGTGTGTGATGCAATTGCACAGAACGTTTCTGATGTTCGCATACGGGAGCAAATTTTGAAACTAGTTAATCCCTCCCTTCAACAAGTGATAGACATATTGGATAGACAGGACACACTTGACTGTGCTCAGGAATCTTTTGAAACTTCGCCAGCCGTGTGTAACATTAACCGGCCCGCTGGACGCGCTGCGCGGCCCGGTAACAGGGCCTCGCGCACGTCCGCACAGCTGCCACCGCGCGCTAAGCCACGTGTGCCGCGCCAGCCCACAAATGTAGTGAAATCGTGCCCGCGGTGTGCTACTAGACATTCGCGTGAACATTGCCCGTCACGCCAAGCTATTTCCTTTTTCTGCAATAAGAAAGGACATGTTCAAAGTGTTTGGCAGAAAAAGCTCAGATCAGACAATCACAATCATTCCAGGCCCTTTGTCCTTGGTTCGATTCTGGCGCGAAGCACTCAGGCTCGTGGAACTTCGCCTATGGACATTCATGTCGTTAATTCCGCTTCGTCCAGTGACACTTTCTCTAACAGTGACTGTGATCGTCCCACAAAAACTGTGCGTCGACGTCGCCGGACATCACGTCAATTAGCAAGTGATTCTGTACCAGTGTATTCAAATTGCACAAAACAGTCGCTTTTGTCGTCAGCAGGACAATAAACTTTTTGTGGACTTTGCCTTCAAAGTCTAAGTGATACCATTCCAGCTCGATACCGGAGCTGCAGTTTCATTGCTCAATCATGACACGTACAAACAACTGGGCAAACCTCCGTTGCGTTCCGCAAATGTTAAGCTCACTACATATTCCGGACAGAAAATTCCTGTGTTAGGACAGTGCAGCCTTCTTGCAACATACAAGGGACAAACAAAACTTGTCATTTTACGTTCTTCGTTCTTCTTCTACAGTGAACTTGTTTGGTCTAGATTTATTTCAGTTGTTTAACATGTCTATTGTAAATCAGGTCCTATCAGTGAATCAGACTGTGCCTACAGACAGTGTTTCTCGGCTGTGTGACGAATTTGTAGACATTTTTGCACCGGGCTTAGGTTGCGCTAAAAACTATGAAGCACATTTAGAACTGAAGGTAAACGCGCAACCGAAATTTTTCAGGGCGCGCAATGTTCCCCACGCATTGCGTGATGAGGTCGCAAGAACGTTACACGATCTCGAATCACAGGATGTAATTGAACGTGTGCAAGCTTCTCTCTGGGCCTCACCCTTAGTAATTTTGCCAAAACCTTCCGGAAAATTGAGACTTTGCGTGGACTTCAAGGCCACAGTGAATCCACAGCTAGTGACTGCTACTTTTCCTTTGCCCCGCCCGGAAGATCTTTTTGCTGAACTGTGCCCGGGAAAATATTTTTCAAAGTTGGACCTAGCCGATGCGTACTTGCAAATACCGGTGGACGACGAATCCCAGCGCGTATTGGTGGTTAACACGCATCTTGGATTGTACCGCTTCAAAAGACTGCCATTCGGGTGTGCATCCGCCCCTGCCTTGTTTCAGCAATATTTACAAACTATTTGTGCGTCGGTCCCTACTGCAGCAAACTATCTGGATGATAGAGTGATCTCCGGACAGACAGAAGAAGATCATCTTGCGAACTTACGAACATTATTTCAGGTCTTGCGGCAAAATGGTCTTCGCTTGAGGAAGGACAAATGTGTGTTTTTTGCTCGTGACTTACCATACCTGGCACATGTCATTAATGCCCAAGGCATACATCCTAGTCCAGAGCACCTCCGTGCCATACAAGAATTGCCTTCCCCTCAAAATGTGAAACAGCTACAGTGTGTGTTGGGTAAAATTAATTATTACAATAAATATGTGCGCAATGCCTCTTCCATTTCAGCTCCGCTTCATCGCTTACGCCGTAAAGGTGTTCCGTTCGTCTGGACGACGGAATGTGAACGCGCCTTTCGCCAGTTGAAATCGGCGTTGCTTTCTAATACTTGCCTCACGCCTTTCGATCCCCGGAAACCCCTTTTGTTGATGGTAGATGCATCGGATTTCGGGATCGGTGCTGTGCTTGCGCACAAAGTTGGCTCCCATGATCGCCCTATTGCCTTTGCGTCCAAATTGCTCTCGTCTGTGCAAAGAAATTATTCACAGATAGAGAAAGCAGCTTTGGCTCTCGTGTTTGGTGTTACTAAGTTCCATGATTTCTTGTATGGTCGTCACTTTACCATCATCACAGACCAAAAACCTTTGACATCGCTTTTTCATCCGACCAAGCCTGTACCTCCACGTACAGCGCAGAAATTCATTCGCTGGTCTATTTTCCTCTCGCAGTACCGCTACGATATCTTGTATCGGTCCACTGCTAAGCACGGAAACGCCGATGCGTTGTCCCGTTTGCCTGTTGCTGAGGATAAAGCATTCGAGTCTTCCGAACTTGCTTGCATGTTCATTGATTCGGAAACCGATGAAGTGGTCGAATCGTTTCCGATTGATTTTCGTCGTGTCGCTACAGCCACAGCTGCTGACCCTGTCCTTGCTACTGTTTTACGTTTTGTTGCTACGCAATGGCCTTTGTCAAAGTCTCGGATCGAGGATCCGTTGGTTCGCCGATTTTTTGCTCACAAGGAGAGACGTTTTGTTCGACGTGGTGTTTTGTTGTTGCGTTCTGATAATGATCAGTCCAGAGTCGTGGTCCCACGTTCGTTACAGTCCTCTGTTTTACGGCTTCTTCACCAAGGACATTGGGGTATAGTGCGAACGAAACAACTTGCTCGTCAGCACTGTACTTGGTTCGGAATCGATGCTGCGATTACGCATATGTGTTCTTCTTGCATGGCGTGTGCCGAACAACAATCCGCACCGCCGCGGAAAGTCTTTGCGTGGCCAAAAGCCACTTCCCCTTGGCAACGCTTGCACATTGATTTTGCTGGTCCATTCTGGAATGCTCGATGGTTGGTTCTGGTCGACGCCTTCAGTAATTTTCCTTTTGTTGTCCGGATGTCTTCCACGACGTCCTCCGCCACCATCCAAGCGTTGTCTGCTATCTTTTGCATTGAAGGTCTTCCGCAGACTATTGTTTCCGACAATGGCCCACAATTCATGTCCGCAGAATTTCAGTCATTCTGCCAGGCCAATGGTATTCAACATCTGACATCCGCGCCGTTTTCGCCTCAGTCAAACGGTGCCGCTGAACGATTGGTCCGGACTTTCAAGTCACAGATGTTGAAATTGAAAGCGTCGCATTCTCGGGAGGACGCATTGTTGCTCTTTTTGTCTTCGTATCGCTCTCGGCCCCCGAGATGGTCGCTCGCCGGCTGAGTTGCTCCACGGTCGTCCTCATCGCACCTTGATGTCTTTGCTGCATCCGCCGCATCAGGTTCCTGTGCAGCGGCAGACTCCTGCTTTTGCTCCAGGCGACGTTGTATTTTATCGCAACTATCGAGGTTCACGGCGTTGGCTCGCAGGGCGCATTCTTCGCTGCCTCGGCCGCGCGATTTATTTGGTTTTGGGGGCCTCTGGTGAGGTGCGTCGGCATCTCAATCAGCTGCGCCTCTGTCGTCGCTCGGGTTCTGCCGCTCCCCGTCTGCTTTCAGCGACGGTGCCGTCCGGTCAGCGCCCTGGGGACCCATCTACTGGCTCGCCTCATCCCCAGGTGTTACCGACGATGCCTTCTATTTTGCCCCATGGCGACGCGCCGCCGCCGCCGCCGCTTGTTCTCCCGCCGGCGCCGCCCGCATTCGACGCTTCGTTGCAGCCGCCAAGCGCCTCCCAGGGTCACGCGCCGCCGATCGCTTCCCGTGACCAGCTGTCCTCCGCCATGGAACTCCCGCCCGCTCCGGACCACATGACGTCATCGCGCGTCGGCTACCCCGACGCAATGGAGGTTGATCCTTCGGTCCCTCCTGTCTCTTTACGGGCGCATACACCGCATGTTGACGTGCACCCTGGACTAGTTTTTCAGGCGTTTCCTAGCTCCCCTCGGACCGCATGGCCGGGTGCGGGTGGCACAGCCTCGCCTGTTGTTAGGCTCCCCACCTCCTCGCATACGTCAACATGTGGTCCTCCCCACGGCGGGCGGAAGCCTTATCACACGACCGTTCGCCGATTTGCGGGGGAGGAATGTGGTGTCACCGCCAGACACCACACTTGCTAGGTGGTAGCCTAAATCGGCCGCGGCCCATTTAGTACATGTCGGACCCGCGTGTCGCCACTGTGTAGTCGCAGACCTAGCGCCACCACCAAGGCAGGTCTCGTGATACGAGAGAGCACTCGCCAGTTGTACGAGAACCTAGCTACCGACCAGATGTACGAAGCCTTTCTCTCTCATTAGCCGAGAGACAGAATAGCCATCAGCTAAGTTAATGGCTACGAACTAGCAAGGCGCCATTAGCCATACAGTGATTGTACTTCAAGTCTCCTGGTATCGTCAAGATCGATGTACCACAAGGAATGAGTAAAGTTAAGTATTAAACCTGCTCCGTACTTTTCTTCCTAACATTAATTACGTATCCTGTTCCAGTACTTCACGCCCGTTTGCGTTAGTCTAGCTTGCCTTTTCAGCCATCTCAACTTCACGGTGTCGGCCCAGATACCGACACAACAAAAATAATCACTGTATTTGGAACAAATTTTTCAAACTACCAAACTTGCATGGGTTCCACCGCTGGTCATGGCTCTTTCTGGTTTTTTGGTCTTAAATTTGTTGTGTGATATCTTTTACATAATAAACTTTCTGAAAACATGTTGATCAAAACTGGAATGAGCAAAGAATATCAACCAGATTATAGTATGTCTACATCATCACACATAATCAACTGTTATTACATACATAGAATTTTTTCCTTCAGCTTAAGCTCATGAAAAATAACAGGCATACTATCTAGAATATTACAAGTGAGGACAGTCAGTCAATGATAATCCACGTCGAGGTGATCAAGATAATACTTCCAGTATTTAAAGTAGGTTTTAGTATAAAGAAATGCTATGTTTCAGAAATAACTTACTGATTTGATACCATTAAGGCACAAAGCTTTGTAATGATTAAAATGGTGAGTGAATGTAACTGTGCTCCATCCAAGTCACAGACATATTGCTACCAGTATGACCTGTACCTCTGTCACCTTTCTGTAGACAAATGAATGAACAAATAGTTGACGATCTAGAAGATTTAAATGTAGTAGTGGGTGATGATGAAATTCTGGTTAAAAATGTGGTCTCTGAAGCATTAAATTGTTAATTACTGTGCATGTATCAACAAAACTAAATCTGTGTTTCCAACAAACAGAAACTAACATGATAACAAAGACCATTGATATCACTTCCAAGACTGGCATAAATGTGAGTTACATCTCTAGCGTCAAAAGATTGACAAAGAAAACACTGCAAGTATTTCACTGTAAGTGAAAAGTATCTGCAACAAAAGATAAATGACTTGTTTGTCATACACTGTGGGCTTACACTATAAAGGCTCACAAAAAAGTAAATTTTAGTAAGGATTATGCTCTGTTATAATGTATTGCACTAAGATATCATTCTTCAATATTGTTTTGACAGATCAACATATACTATAACACTTAACTTTGCACAGTTACAAAGTGAATGAAATAAAATGTTTGGGCTCCGATTCATGTTCCTAGTCATATCCCATACGTCCTAAATAACTTATTCTGGCAAAATTATTCTTAGCATGAATTTAGCAAAATGTAAAATATGTGAGCATTTTGGTGTTTCATAATCATCATAAAGTTACGTGGTCTTGTTTGCTTTCATGGAGGTAACTAGGCACTTTCAACACAACCAAACCTCACACAGGTCCAGAATTTTCTGCAACAGAGTGTACGCATGTAAGAAACATATTGAAGATGATAATTATTCTTGTTCATGTACAACTATTCTGATTATGAGCAGTTTAACAATGTTCTGCGTTCTAATGATGTATCACTTACCAGCAACAGTGTCTAATCACAGGTACCATTGGCATTCAAAAATATTAGTTTTTCTGTATTCGATGGCTTGAGGTGGGTTCTTCTGTCTTTTATTAAATGTCCTGTGCCTTATGAGAGGGTCTTCGCAAAAACTGAAGTTGCTACAACGTTAAATCTCTCTTGGACTACTTTTGCAATTGTTTGGCGTGGTGGTAACAAAATCAGTAAATATGCCCAAGGATCTTCATTTCTACTGATGACTGAGCTGTCAACATACCTTTGAACCTCTACAATAGCGCACAGCCACAGGGCACAGTACAGTCATGTATGTTTCACTAACTTATCAAATATGCCCCACACAGAGAAGGACTCAGTTGCCAAATTATTTGGCTCAACAGATTGTGAACGCTGCATACCTACTGGCCTACATTTTTCCAGTTTCTGGGCAACAATATTAACTGTTTCTTCGTGTTGTCTGCTGGATCCACGTTTCAAATTGCTGGCATTTCAGAACCAGGGTAGCAAGGGCAATGGATTTGCTCTGCTCAAGATTCGAAAACCGGTTTATAAGCCCCTCTTTCAGTGCATCAACATCTTTCATTGAAACTTCATGCAACTGCATTTCGGCTATTTCGTCACACACTGCCAGAAGGCCACGTGTCAGGACTATAACCTGAAAATTTAGACAAATATGCTAACTACACAACACATAAGAAAAGTACACAATAAAATGACATTGAACGTACATGAGCCAAATAAAGTAAAGTATTAACTTACCAAGCTGCCAGTTGGGTACTCCTCTGCACTGAGCTGCCTCGAAACCTGCTCAAACGGTTTCAAAATCGAACAGAGTGCGGAGCAGATTTCCCACTCATCATTTGACTGTAACAGGCCCACAGAACTTCCGTCACTAAGGGCAACTGTATTTTTCACTGCCTCTGACAATTCAACAATACGTTCCAACATATCAGGGTTGAATTCCACCTTGTGGGCAAGTCCTGGATCAATTTCTTGATGTTTACTTTGCCACTGTTCTGTCGGCATGTTAAGAGCCGCGCTGTTGCGCTGTTGCACTGCTGCTCCTCCTTTAAAAAAAAAACAACTGTTGTGACTTTCTGAACATTTGTAAGTGCATCCTGCACAACTAAATTAAGAGTACGAGCATAACAACCAAAATGTTTCCACTTGAGAATGCTGGAAACAGACAATGCACCAAATATGAAAAATGCTGTGACCACCATTAAAATTTTGTCACCAAGACTGCATTCCAGCAGTACAAATTTGTACACAGCTTTAAAATTACAAATTTAATCAGTCATTTCAGTGGTGCCGATACCAGCTCAGACTATAATCTGAATTGTTCATTTATGAAGTGTTGTTAAAGTTACTCGGCTGTGACTTGACAGATTTCTGGATGTCAGCTTCTAATGAGACAGATTGTCTTTATGCCTTGCAGAAGCAAATGAGAAAGTACGAAAAAAGATGCATGTGCTGCTGGCAACATCACGTTTGTTACAGTCCTTCTACTCGGTATTTCATAAGCGGGATTCAATGCATGTACAAAACTACGAAATCCTGAGTAGTATCACTGTAATTATTATTTTATTACCATTATGTTGTTGTTGTTGTTGTTGTCGTCGTCGTCTTCAGTCCTGACACTGGTTTGATGCAGCTCTGCACGCTACTCTATCCTGTGCAAGCTTCATCTCCCAGTACTTACTGCAGCCTACATCCTTCTGAATCTGCTTAGTGTATTCATCTCTTGGTCTCCCTGTACGATTTTTACCCTCCACGCTGCCCTCCAATACTAAATTGGTGATCCCTTGATGCCTCAGAACATGTCCTACCAACCGGTCCCTTCACATATTTTGCTTTTATGTATTCAAGTATTTATAATTATGCAACACATTGACGACGCCAATTGTATGGATGTGGTGTGCGTACTGTAAGACCTTCAGTACAGACACCATCAGATTATTTGACTTGCCGCTCTATCCCTCCTCCCCCCCCCCCCTGCGGGTCCGGGGGTTAGAATAGGCCCGAGGTATTCCTGCCTGTCGTTAGAGGCGACTAAAAGGAGTCCCTCCCCCTCAAGGGGGTAGTTAGCGCCTGCGTCCGGAGACGCACGGTTCCACGACCTATATTTGCGGACAATTTGGTTTTTCACTTCTTCTGGTTTCTTCCTTCCTTTGGTTAGTGAGATGGAGAAGAACAAAGAAAGGAACCGTCTTACTTACTCTTTCACTTGCCTTCTTCTCCTTGCCTTCTTCTCCTTGCCTTCTTCTCCTTGCCTTCTTCTCCTTGCCTTCTTCTCCTTGCCTTCTCTGGTCTCCGCCTCGGCGTTTGAGACAGTCTGTCCTCTCTCCCTCTCTCTCTTCTTTTTCCTCTTATTCCTTCCTCCCTGTGCGCGCCTGAGGGCCGACCCACGCGTTAGCACGCGTAGCCGGTGACGGGGTAACGCGTAATTCCCCGCCCTGGGTAGACATGTAAGGCACGCGCGTACCCCTGGTAAAGGCCAGGCCCAGGGAGGGGTGATTGCCTGAGCTGATACCTTCTGACCATGCCGATTGGTCCCTCCGTCTGTTTCTCGGGAGGTGTGACCTGAGGTGTAAACATTCACCTAAGGCGGGTGCGCCCTCTGAGAGGGTCCCCACAAGGAAGGAGCGCGCTATCGGAGACGCTGGCAATCATGGGGGATTCCTCCGCAGTGGATTTCTCTTCTCCTCTCTCGACGTCCGCCCACAAACGGAAACTTGACCAGCCACCAGTGACAAAAGTACTACCGCCTGCCCCACCGTTCCTCACAGTTTCTCGATCTGAGGACAGAAAGGATTTTTCCTCTGTAAACCCTTTCGTTATCCAGAAGGACGTAGATGCCATACCCGGATCTGTCAAGTCTTGTACCAGGTTGCGTAATGGTAAAATAGAAACTGAGAGCGCCTTTCAGGCACAAAAACTGCTTCGGGCCACACTCCTGTACACGTTCCCTGTCCGGGTGGAGCCTCACCGCACTTTGAATTCGTCTCGTGGTGTGGTATACACTAGATCACTCGACGGATTGACTGACGAGGAGATTCAGTCTTTTCTCGCTGAGCAGGGCGCGACGGCTGTCCATAGGGTCATGAAAAAGGTCACCAATGACCTTGTACTGACCCGGACACTTTTCTTGACCTTTGATAGTATACAGTCCCCGTCGCGCATCAAAACGGGCTACGAGGTTATTTCTGTTCACCCCTATGTCCTGACACCTATGCGCTGCTACCAGTGTCATTGTTTTAATCACACTCGCCAGTCTTCTTCCAATGCGTCTAAATGTCACTCGTGGCAGGGATGCCCATGAGGGTGACAGTTCACACAACGAGGAGACGGAGGTGGACAGTCAGGGTGACCATGCAGCGTCCTCCCGCGACTGCCCCATCTACAAGGAAGAACGCTGTATACAGGAAATTCGGGTCAAAGAGAAAGTGTCCACCTCGGCTGCTCGCAAGCTATTGGCTAGTAGGAAGCCCACGCTGCTCCCAGCGGGGAAATACAGTAGTGTCCTCGCCTCTCCTCGGACTACCAGGGAGGTGGCAACCCAGACATGCGATCTGACCTTCAGCACCACGGTCGTCCGTTCGGCCAGTGCTAAGATCGCGCGGTCGACGTCTCCTCTTCCTCCCATCATCCCTCAGACACAAGCACCTTCATTAGCTTCTGCCAAGACGAAGACCCAGAAGTCAGGCCTTCAAGAAGGAACCGTCCCGTGCAGACTTCCTACGTACCTCGAACTCCCAGCCGTCTACCAGTACTTCCACCAAACGACCTTCCAAGAAGGCTCATAGGAAGCACAGTTCTCCTCCTCCGCCACGGCGCATTTCTTCTCCTGCGCAACCCAGCGGTTGCCGCCCCAGGCCGTCATCCGTTTCGCCTGGCCGCACCGCTGGTAGCCGACCATGTGGCCGTTCACCGGCGGAGGAAGCTCCCCCTCCCGGCCATCCTACCAAGATGGCCGATGACCCTATAGACCCAATGGACGAAGACTGTCCGCCTACTGATAGCGGCGGCAGTGCTCACTCGAAGCCAGGCCCTCCGCGGCCTTCGAGGTGACCCCTTCTTATATCTTCCCTTTCTTACGATGGCACTTATTCACTGGAATATTCGCAGCATTCGCTCCAATCGAGAGGACTTGAAGTTGCTGCTCCGCTTGCACCGTCCGCTCGTCGTAGCCCTCCAGGAAACGAAGCTACGCCCATGTGATCAAATTGCCTTGGCACACTACACCTCTGTGCGTTTTGACCTACCCCCTGTGGTAGGAATCCCGGCTCATGGAGGGGTTATGTGCTGGTCTGGGATGATATTTACTATGATCCCATCACGTTGCACACCGGCCTGCAGGCAGTTGCCATCCGCATTACTCTCCCCACTTTTACATTTTCCATTTGTACCGTTTACACTCCATCGTCATCTGCCGTTACCAGGGCAGACGTGATGCAACTTATTGCTCAGCTACCTGCACCATTTTTGTTAACTGAAGACTTCAATGCCCACCATCCCCTTTGGGGCTCTCCAGCATCCTGCCCGAGGGGCTCCCTGTTAGCAGACCTTTTCAACCAGCTCGATCTTGTCTGCCTCAATACTGGCGCCCCTACTTTTCTTTCGGACACATCTCACACCTATTCCCATTTAGACCTCTCTATATGTACTCCCCAACTTGCACGCCGGTTTGAGTGGTATGTACTTTCTGATACATATTAGAGCGACCACTTCCCGTGTGTTATCCATCTCCCCTAGTTGGACGATCTCCAAGGCAGACTGGGGGCTCTTCTCTTCCAGGGCGACCTTTCAGGATCAAACCTTCACAAGCTGCGATCGTCAGGTCGCACACCTCACGGAAGTCATTCTCGCTGCTGCTGAATATTCCATCCCTCACCCTACTTCTTCTCCACGTCGCGTACCGGTCCCCTGGTGGACTGCAGCATGTAGAGACGCTTTACGTGCTCGTCGACGTGCTTTACGCACCTTTAAACGCCACCCTACAGTGGCGAATTGTATCAATTATAAACGATTACGTGCTCAGTGTCGTCGTATTATTATTAAAGAAAGCAAGAAAGCCAGCTGGGCTGCTTTCACAAGCACCTTCAACAGTTTTACTCCTTCTGTTGTCTGGGGTAGCCTGCGCCGGCTATCTGGCACTAAGGTCCACTCACCAGTTTCTGGCTTGACGGTCGCGAATGACATCCTCAGGGGCCACAAGGACGTCTCCAATGCCTTCGGCCGCTTTTTCGCCGAGGTTTCGAGCTCCGCTCATTATCACCCTGCCTTCCTCCCCCGCAAACAGGCAGAGGAGGCTAGGCCACCTAACTTCCGCTCCTCGAATCGTGAAAGTTATAATGCCCCATTCACCATGCGGGAACTCGAAAACGCACTTGGCCGATCACGGTCCTCCGCTCCAGGGCCTGATTCTATTCATATTCAGATGCTGCAGAACCTTTCTCCTGCGGGTAAAGGTTTTCTTCTTCGTACTTAGACTCGCGCCAGCATGCGGGAACATGTCCCTCAATCCAGATGCGATTATATTGTTGTCCCGATTCCTAAGCCGGGGAAGGACAAGCACTTGCCTTCCAGTTATCGACCCATCTCGCTTACCAGCTGTGTCTGTAAAGTGATGGAGCGAATGGTTAACTCTCGATTGGTTTGGCTGCTCGAGTCTCGACGCTTACTTACCAATGTACAATGTGGATTTCGTAGGCGCCGCTCTGATGTTGACCATCTGGTTACCTTGTCGACCTTCATTATGAATAACTTCTTGCGGAAGCGCCCGACCGCGGCTGTGTTCTTTGATTTGGAGAAGGCTTACGACACCTGTTGGAGGGCGGGCATTCTCCGCACCATGCATACATGGGGCCTTCGCGGTCGCCTCCCTCTTTTTATTCGTTCTTTTTTAATGGATCGACGGTTCAGGGTACGTGTGGGTTCTGCCCTGTCAGACACCTTTCGCCAGGAGAATGGGGTGCCACAGGGCTCAGTTTTGAGTGTCGCTCTCTTCGCCATCGCGATCAATCCAATAATGGATTGCCTCCCAGCTGATGTATCAGGCTCCCTCTTCGTGGACGATTTTACCATCTATTGCAGCGCGCAGCGTACATGTTTCCTGGAGCGCTGTCTTCAGCGGTCTCTTGACTGTCTTTACTCCTGGAGTGTCGCCAATGGCTTCCGTTTTTCTGCCGAGAAGACGGTCTGTATTAACTTCTGGCGCTACAAAGAGTTTCTCCCACCGTCCTTACGACTCGGTCCCGTTGCTCTCCCTGTCGTGGAGACAACAAAATTTTTAGGTCTTACATTTGACAGGAAATTTAGCTGGTCTCCACATGTCATATTTGGCTGCCCGTTGTGCCACTGAGAACACGGAGGACATTTAGAGAACGGGTACGTCGTGGGGAGCGGATCGAACCATCCTACTTCGTCTATATCGGTCGATCGTCCGCTCAAAGCTGGATTATGGGAGCTTCGTATACTCCTCTGCACGGCCGTCCATCTTAGGCCGCCTCAACTCCATACAACATCGGGGTTTACGTCTTGCGATCGGAGCATTTTATACTAGTCCCGTCGAGAGTCTTCCTGCTGAAGCCGGTGAATTGCCACTCACCTACCGGCGCGATATACTGCTGTGTCGGTATGCCTGTCGGCTACTGTCAATGCCCGACCACCCGTCTTATCGTTCCTTTTTTTGACGACTCTCTCGACCGTCAATACGGGTTGTATGTCTCTGCCCTGCTACCCCCTGGAGTTCGCTTTCGTCGCCTCCTTCAACACCTTAATTTTTCACTCCCTGCAACCTTTCGAGTGGGCGAGAGCCACACGCCACCTTGGCTCCAGGCTCAGGTTCGCGTTCACCTTGACCTCAGCTCGCTCCCAAAGGAGGTTACCCCCGGTTCGGTATACCACTCCCGTTTTGTCGAACTTCGTTCGAAGTTGATTAATATGACCTTCATTTATACAGATGGTTCTAAGACCAATGACGGGGTCGGGTGTTCTTTTATTGTCGGGGCACAAAGTTTCAAATACCGGCTCCGTGGCCATTGTTCGGTCTTCACAGCTGAGCTCTTTGCCCTCTACCAGACTGTTCTTTAAATCTGCCACGACCGACAGTTTGCTTACGTCATCTGCTCCGATTCCCTGAGCGGCATCCAGAGCCTCAGTGATCCGTATCCGGTTCACCCTTTCGTGCAGCGGATCCAACGCTCTCTTCAGCTGCTGGCGGACGACGGTTCTCCAGTTACTTTTATGTGGGTTCCTGGCCGTGTCGATATCCTTGGGATCAAAGCTGCAGATGCCGCGGCCAAGGCTGCGGTCCTCCAGCCTCGGAAAGCTTCTTGTTGTGTGCCTTCATCTGATTGTAGCAGGGTCATTTGTCGGCACATTTTATCGCTGTGGCATGCCGATTGGGCTCCACTTACGGACAACAAGCTTCGGGCCTCGAAACCTCTCCCCACGGCTCGGACGACCTCTTCACGCCCTTCTCGGCGGGAGGAGGTCGTTTTGGCCCGGTTACGAATTGGACACTGCCGGTTCAGCCATCGGCATCTGCTGACGGCTGCGCCGGCGCCGTTCTGCCCATGTGGGCAATTGCTGACGGTCCGCCACATTTTAACGTCCTGTCCGGGTTTTAACACACTGCGTCTAGATCTTGGCCTGCCATGTACTCTCGATGCCATTTTAGCGGATGACCCACGAGCAGCTGCTCGCGTTCTTCGTTTTATCAACTTGACAAACCTCTCTAAGGACATTTGATGATGCTGTTTTTTTTAATCCTATGCCTGTCAGTGTCTTTTATCGTGTTTTCCCTTTTAGTTGCTGTTTTAAACTTGTGCCTCGCGGTGCATTGCTAACGTAGTCTGGGCGCTAATGACCGTTGAAGTTGTGCGCCCTAAAACCACAAAAAAAACGGACGCCATTCTGAGTAGACAGGTAGTCAGTGCTGCCCCCCACTTGGATTCGTCGCGCTGTGACGTGCTCCACTTGTTCTCCTCGCAGACAAACTAAGGGGAGGCAGCACTGAGAGTTACTCAGCCACTTCGGGACGTGGTGGAAGACGGCTGTCGGGTTGACGCAGCGAGTGTGGGACCGGACCTATCGCACGGAGGTATACGACTTGGCTCTGAACGGAAGGCACCGTAGCAAGCAAGCGGTGGGAAGTGGGCGTCCTGTAATGTGTGTGAAGGAGTAACGATTTTTGCACTGGATGTCCCAGTGGTTCCCGAGAGTTCCGTTGGCTGCTTACGGAGAAGAGAATTGGTAAGAGCTCGTGTCTACGCTCTTTCCCGTACGGTGTTGCTGCCTGCCGTTATAAACGGGTGAAAATCAGGCGCTTGTATTGGCTATACGGGAACTGGTGATGTAAAATTACATTTGTGATTGAGTCTCAGTTGCACTGTGGCAATTTAGAGGCGAAAATTGTGGCTGTTTCATTAGGTCTGGTTCTCTGCTGTGCAACTAAGCACCATCATGTTGGTCTAAGTGATACGTTCTCCACGTTTTGTCTATGGCTTTGCGAATCGAAATCGTGGGGGAGTACACGTGTGAGTAATCTGCTATTGTATTGATGGTTATGTTGTAAAGACTGTTGTCTGGTGTGTTAAATCACGCGCTGATTTGTAGCCAGTCTAAGCAGAAGTTACCATTACTACTTGCTTATGTGCTACTGTCCTTATGATTGGCGTTGTTTGTCTTTCGATTGTGGCTGTGCTCACGTTTAAAAAAAAAATTACGGCTACTATTCGTAAGGGTTGTCTAGTAAGCAAATCGCTTAAGCTTCTATCATATGCTCGTCCGTTTGCCTATCACATTGGCTTTCTATGCAGTAACTGAAGGAATGTGTATGGCGGTTCAAGATTGTAGGCTGACGAGTATTTGAACTGGTGTTGAGGTTAAGGGCGAGATCAGCATCCCGCACGCTGCACGTGGTTAAATGTTCCGCTATTGGGGAGCCGGCTCTCTGTTCTTGGATTTTGTAAGGATACGTGATGGGTGCATCGCTGTAGTTTTTCGCGTGCTACATTGCGGGGTGTCGGTGCTAGGGCTAGACTTGTGATGTATATGTTGAAAGGGAATTAACTGTACCAAACTTAAGAGAGCTTTTAGTTTGGTTTAGGTCTGTACATGGAATGATATTTTGTCGATTGCGGCAATAACTTCCTGTGTGGGGAGATCCTCTGAGGGACTTGTATTGTACTGCTGCAGTGCACTGAATCTGAAACGTGCTGCTTAAAACTTGGGACTGCAGCTCTCTGATATATATTACTGTTTAATCTTACACGTCTTGAATGTAATATGATTGTCGAGGATTGTGTAATTAATTTTGATCGCTGGTTCCTTAAAGGAAGTATTTCGTTTTAAAATATGTGCTCGGTCAGTCTATTTAAACATTATTTTAACTCATCAGTCACATTTTCTAGTCTTGCTTTCTTAAAAGGCTTTCTGTTAAACATTTAAACAGGCAAATAGCAATCAGTTGAGTGACTTAATATTCTTTTCCTTTACTCTGTAATTTGTATTGCTAGCCTACCCCTGCACTCCACAGCCTATTGAGCTGCCTTGTGTAGAAATTGTGTTCAGGGAACCCCTCTGACCTGACACCTCGAAGTACTTTCCTAAACGACTAACAGAAAGGAGTGTCAGGCAAGTCGGTGAGACCCTGATGTTATCCTTAATCAGCAGACCGATTCATAATTGGCCCTCTTTCTGCCGAACGTAATATGATGATGTTACACTCAATGTTACTGACCTAATGATCTTCTTCTGCAATGTGGACTGCAAATTTAGACTTGTTCACGTTTGCAAGCCTTGAGGCATGGTGGTGGTGTTTCGTGGCGAAAATCCCTACATCCGTCAGAAAGGCACAACTTTGCGAGTAATCTCGAATCAGAGCTCGTACATTCCTGATGTGATGTAGGGGGTCTCGGAAAGATTTACATCGTGGATCACTTAGGCTCGTTTCACACTGGGACACACGTGATGGACACTGATAGAGATACATTCGTTTGAATTGGAGCGTTCACACCGGGACACTGTCGGTGTCCGTCACATGTGACTCAGTGCAGTGTGTTGGCTGCGGTCACCGCCGGACACGCATCAGCTCTGGTACTGGGGTGTTCACGCTGGGACACCGACCACAGGCACAGGCACAGGCGCAGCACAGCAGTGCAGAGCAGAGCAGAGCAGAGCAGAGCAGAGCAGAGCAGGGCTGCCAACAGGCAGGCAGCCGTCGCTGAGCCCAGTGGTTCTCCACACAGTGCAGCCGTGAGTTCAGAGTTCATCAACACAGAAGATTTTATAAGTCAAGTGGAAAGTCGTCCCGTTATTTGGGATATGAAAAGCGGTGACTACAGTAACAAAGTCATGAGAATGAAAGCGTGGCAACAAGTTATTACTTAGTTTGTGCCTGATTTCGATGAAGAGTGCATAGATGAAAGAAACAAAATTGGCAAGTTCTATATTCTTTTTTCACTTTAATACCGTATTTTTCGGACCACAAGAATAGCGAAATATATTTTCTACTCCTGTACGAGGCTAATAACCTACAAGGAGAATGCTATCCCTCACCCCTTTTCTTTTGCATTACCAATAGTAAGTGTACTGTTACGCAGTCTCAATGCGGGAAGAATGGACAAAATGGATGCGCTCAGAAACTATGTACTCACCCCTACAGGGCGAATGAAAGTAAAATAAATAATTTTGTTATGAAAATGTTGAAATAAAACTAAGGGTACGTCTTTTCGTAGTCTAATAAGGCGCTCCGCCTTATGGTCCGAAAAATACAGTTAAAATATTATTCAGAACAACAATAATTTAAGCATAAGTTGTTACTATAATCATGAATTTTATTTATTTACCTTAATACTATTGACTTACAAGTTTTTGACACCCGAATGAGAACAGTGCTCGTGCTTGGGTTCTGTTCAATTAGGTACACAGACAGAACTAATACAGTCAACTTGTGATATTATTGGATTTCAGACATTTTGCGTATGAGAAAAGGACAGCCACCGAGCTGTAGTTTGTAATGATACTAAGCATGACAACGCGAGAGTAAAGAAATGAAATCGGTTTATAACGTGCGCCCATACCAAGACGCGCGGCCAGCGTTTAAAAGGTACACTGACTCGCTGGGCGCAGATATTTAAAATCATTGCCGCAGCGCTGGATAGTAAGAAGCTGCGAAACAGAAGAACAATTTATCATTTGTTAGGAAAATTCTAGAGTCTTTATAGTTAGTTGTACTTCTGGTCGCCGATATGTTAACGAGTACTTCATTACCTTTGCTGTTTGGTCGCCGACTTGTTGTGTAGCACCGCTACAAGTTATATTTATTTTAGTGTGAAAACCCACGTTATCACCAAGAAAAACAAAACGCTTTTGTTAACTTTGTGACTATAAAAAAATACTTACGCGCACGCCGAGGACATTTAATTTTTACAAAATATCACACATGCAAAAGCAGCTATTGTTGGACTGTTCCACGTATGAGAAGAACATAAGAGTAAGTTTTGTATTCATTGTAAATTTGTTAATGTTTATAATTTAACGCCTTTGTTCTTTGAGAATATATTGATGCTTCACTGTACAGAAAATCTATGCTTATTCTTTTCTTTAAATTAACCACAAATAATGTTTGTTTAAATTAACTTTGTTACAGGTTCGCTCTTTATCGCGGTGTCTCGATTGTATTTGGAAGACCATTAATGTGTTCAGTTTCCGATCTGACAACTTTTTTATAAAATTTCACTGTTTTGCATTTGTTTATTATTCAAATAGGTCCCTAAGGTAAATTCATTCAAGAATCTGATTGCGTGAAAGCAATCCGGGTTAAGAGGTCATTTGAGAAACTATTTTCGCGCAATCAATCTGTACGTCTCCTGAACACAATCGAGAAGCGACGCATCAGCGATCATTCATTAATTTTTCTCTTTCCAAGTCGTACCAAAAAACTGCCAAGGAGAACTGCCGTGAGTATGCAATCTAGTGTTAAAAAGTTGCATTCTTTATCTTGTCGGCAAACATTGCCATGAATTATCATCATCAATGTTATATTTGGTTAAAAGGTTTTTTGCTTTTCACATTTAACGCTAGAAACTGCATTGTAATTATAATTGTAATTGCAAGTTTTAATCAGTTCAGTGAGCGCAACAGTATGGTTTGTTTCAGTTAACATGGTAATAATTGAACACTGTATTTGAAATGTGCAACTCCAATGAACATTAAGGCCTAACGACATTAAGTGCTAGAAATGTTATGTGAAAATTAGATTTTTTGCAGCTGCCATGGCACTTCGCCTTCAGGGCTGATGACGTAATTTGCGAAATCTTCTGATACCGTTCGCAATATTTCCTCCACGGACCAAGGAAGGTGACATGTCCTGCAATCCCTGAATAGTTAACGTATCCTCAAACTGTATTCCATCACGATCACGCACAAAGGTATGGAGGAGGCAACATGTCTTCACAATACTCTGCCAAATCCAATTTAACATCCAGTGGTCGATAGAAAATGCGCCACTTGTTTGCAAGAATTCCAAAAGTACACTCGATGTACCTTCTAGCTCTGCACAGTCTATAGTTGAACACACGTTTTTTTAATGTCTACATACTTTCCACCATAAGGGCGCAAAATAAATTTCGGCAATCGGAAACCTTCATCTCCTACTAACATGAATGAATGGCATAGGTCTTTCAAACGATAATGACAGTTGTTTCGGTGCAGGTAAATCTGGCGTACCATCTTGTAGTTTATTATTGAACACTGTATTACGAAACAGTTGAGTCGGACGATTTCCCATATGCTCCAACGTCTACAAATAAGAATGTGTACGTTGAATCACAAACAGTTAACAACAGAATGGAAAAATAGTTCTTGGAATTGTATAACTCACTTCCAGTGGTTCACTCTACTATAATGATGATGTGCTTCCCGTCCACTGCACCCACACAATGAGGAAAGTTCGCCCTCTTATGGAATCCTTCAGCTGAGGCAAGCCATGGATCTTTCGAGAGATCGGGAAAACATTTTGACTTCATTTTACGCGACATGGCAGAGCAAACGTCTCGTATAATATACGAGATAGTTGATACTCAAATTCTGCACTGAAAATGTAAGTCCATCATGGATGATCCGGCCCCCAAGTACCTGTAAAAAACAAAAAAATAAAGCATATGGAGCAAAACTGCGTGCATGTGTGTAACCTGCATAATTTTGTAGACATTATAGATAACCAACTGAAACACCCGGCAACTATAATTTTAATAAATGCTGTCATAGTAGGAGGAGAGGTGATACTCCTCCGTGGCGCGTCCCAGGTGGCGGATAGGGAAGTCCTCACCGGTTTACTGGCGGACTTGAGTGAAATAAAATAGCTCTCGCAGAGCAAACACAGCCTCTGCGGTTAACAACCGGAGTTGTAAATCGGAGCTTGCTCCAACTAAGGTTGACAACCTTCGACAGTCAAAAATGGAAAGATCTTTTAGGAAAAAATTCCACCGTCCTGCTCAAAAAGGCAGGAAAAGGCTACATCGGATTCGGTGGGTAGTCAACTAGAAGACAGCAACGAATCGGAGCGTTTGCAGCCATCCAAATGCACACTAAAACACAAAAAGAAGATTAAACATGAGCAAATAAATTATATAGCAACACACAACATAAACTCACTATCTGTGAGATCCTTAAGTTTTCCGGTCTGAAGTAAACAAAAAATTTTAATAACAGGATCCAAGACATGAGAAACACCACAGAGGAACCATTCGAATCACAAGGATACAGAATTTATATTGGGAAACAAGGACCGAGGGCAATGAAACAATGTCCCCAGTTTGGAACAGGGTTGTTAGTAAACATACAAATAATGACTCGGTGACTCGGTGCAGTGTCCCAGTGTGAATGCTCCAATTCAAACGAATGTATCTCTGTCAGTGTCCGTCACGTGTGTCCCAGTGTGAAACGAGCCTTATTGCTGCAATTTATTAGTAGAGAAGCTTGATAAAAATATTTTTATAAAGTTTTCAGTGTGGTACAAAAGTTCGCGTACGTACGGGACAACAGTATATTTAGGCGTGGCTTCTGCATCAGGCCGATTTGTTTTGGATAGAATGCTGTGTGAATTGCTGTTCTGTGGAAATGTCGAGCTTAGAGAGGCGAATGGGGAGCCATTACTCTAGCGGCACGTGCCGACATTCTGTACATCCACTGGGAGCAGCGGTAGGCTGTCGGGGCCCAGCGTCTGGGACCGGGACCGGGTTTCGCGCCAACTGCCGAGCGAGGCGGCTGTTGGCGTGCTGGCGTCGTGGGAACAGCTGGAGCTCACAACGCGGCGCTCCTCGCTTCCAGCAGGTCCCGCTTAGCCCGCCGAGTTGCTCCGTGGACACGGGCTAACAGAGACTGGATCTCGAGCAGATGGCGGCTTCCCACGTGCTGCTGCGACTCCGCGTACTTGTCAGACCCACGTCACACGAAACAGCCGCTGTACGGCGTTCCTATAGTTCAATTCTTTTATCTTGGCGGCTCGCGCATGCCCGCCCACACGCGGGAGATGGCGCGTACAACTGGCAACGCAGCAAAGAGAAGCAGCGCCATAGTATAGTGTAGTTCGCAGACTTACGTTTAGGGGGGAGCGCGCCGTTTATGAAGTAAATCCACCACGGCCGCATTAACCCTTTCGCTGCTACAGACACGTGCTCCCCGAATTCCGCGATGTGCGCGATTTTGTCATCACTGTATTGCTCGCCTGTGCAGACACACGGTGTTTCGACTACTTTGACACACTTATCATTCGATTTCACAAAACCTTTTTGGCCCAAAAATTTGATTTTTACACATCTTCTTGACTGAAACGTCCCCCCATAAATGACTTAACTTTGTTTCGATGTTTACTACATCAAATGCTGCACAATAACTGCGTTAAACCGTTGCACGAAATTTTGAAGATTTCGCAGCGGTTAAAGTCCACAGCGTATACTTTCCGTATGGTCGATTTTAGTTGCCACTAGAAATTTCAAAAAATTATTTCATTAATTTGATTCGTATGAATGTAATAAAATGCGATATTCTATTTACATAAAGACAGTATTAACCACCGACTAAGTATTAACCATTACGCTGAGCGAAAGGTTCTGAGTTCAAAGTGTATGGCTGCTAAGACAGCTCGTCGCTCAATTATTCTCCCGGAGGACTTTAAACTGTCGCGCAAAATACCGACAAACACTGTTGGTATGACTACAAATTACTCACGTTTCGTCGAAGTACAATAGGAAATAAACAATTACCGCTGTTCTTTATTGCGAAAATGCGGTTAGTGAAAATGATACAAACACGTTTCTGGAGGCTTATTGCTTGTTTGCTTCATATTCTATACTAATTGGTTTAATTAATTAATAAAGAAAGCAGACTTTCTTTTATAGAAAGTGTAGAAAAAGCATTCAAGACATTGAACAAAAGCAATTACTTTATTTATGACTGAACGTTTCTACAACTGAAGACACTCGTCCGTGCTCTGCACTGCTGTCGAGCTCTGGCAACGTCGTTCTCTGTTCATTGGCTGACTAGGTTCGTTCTGCGCATCTGACGCCGCAAAACACAAACTCGGCCGCCATCATAAATGACCCGCACTTTAAACGTGACCGCTGACGCGACCGGTTTAATAGCGTATCGGTTTGGCTCGTCGGCGTATGTAGAGCAGGCGAGACGCTGGAAAAGCAGCGTAGTTTTAACTGCGAACGATGAAAATATAAAATTCACTTGTTAAGAGCTGCAAATACGAAAGGGGAGAATATGGTGCACACGATGACTTTTTACGTCACGCGTTAAAATTACACTTAACTGAGCCAGAAGTTTGCACCACAGTCTGTTCACATCGTATATAACAATGTTTTGGGAATAAACGTGAAGAACTAGAGATAATAAGGAGAAGCTGTTGAAATTTGTCAACTGTCCAGGATAAATGGCAATGTATCATCTACATACATACTCCGCAATCCACCGTACGGTGTGTGGCGGAGAGTACCTGGTACCACAACGAGCATCTTCTCTCCCTGTTCCACTCCCAAACAGAACGACGGAAAAATGACTGCCTATATGCCTCTGTACGAGCCCTAATCTCTCTTATCTTATCTTTGTGGTCTTTCCACGAAATGTAAGTTGGCGGCAGTAAAATTGTACTGCAGTCAGCCTCAAATGCTGGTTCTCTAAATTTCCTCAGTAGCGATTCACGAAAAGAACGCCTCCTTTCCTCTAGAGACTGCCACCCGAGTTCCTGAAGCATTTCCGTAACACTCGCGTGATGATCAAATCTAACAGTGACAAATCTAGCAGCCCGCCTCTGAATTGCTGCTATGTCCTCCCTCAATCCGATTTCATAGGGATCCCAAACGCTCGAGCAGTACTCAAGAATAGGTCGTATTAGCATTTTATAAGCGGTCTCCTCTACAGATGAACCACATATTCCCAAAATTCTACCAACGAACCGAAGACCGCCTTCCGCACAACTGCCATTACATGCTTGTCCCACTTCATACCGCTCTGCTATGTTACGCCCAAATGTTTAATCGACGTGACTGTGTCAAGCGCTACACTACTAATGGAGTATTCAAACGTTACAGGATTCTTTTTCCTATTCATCTGCATTAATTTACATCTATCTATATTTAGAGTTAGCTGCCATTCTTTACACCAATCACAAATCCTGTCCAAGTCATCTCGTATCCTCCTACAGTCACTCAACGACGACACCTTCCCGTACACCACAGCATTGCTATCCACCGTATCCAAAAGATCATTTATGTAGGTAGAAAACAACAGCGGACCTACCACACTTCCCTGGGGCACTCCAGATGATACCCTCACCTCCGATGAACACTCACCATCGAGGTCAACGTACTGGGTTCTATTACTTAAGAAGTCTTGGAGCCACTCACATACTTGGGAAACAATGCGATATGCTCGTACCTTAGTTAGGAGTCTGCAGTGGGGCACCGAGTCAAACGCTTTCCGGAAGTCAAGGAATATGGCATCCGTCTGATACCCTTTCTCACATGTCTTGTGAAGCATAGATGAAGGGTGATTTGCGTTTCGCAGGAGCGATGCTTTGATTTTAATGTTTCTTTACAAAGTTGTTAAGGAGTAGACGTGTGGAAACTGGCACGGGTAGCAGCTAGCCGTGCCAGTCTAACTTATAATGTCGGTCACGTGACCGCCTTGCCGATCGAATGAAAGATGTGTGGGGGCGCCATCAGTGGAACGATAGAGAAGTAGCGTAAATTCACGTAATTGTGAATTGCAGGGTAAGCGTGTAGGCGTAGATGCAGGCCACTCTGTGCAAGATTTTAAAGTTTTTCCCGCGGGCTGTTCGAGTCATTGTTTTGAAGAGCGCGCCGCAGAGCGTAGTGTGAAGTGTGAAGCAGTCGCCCTCCGTTTCTGGCGGTGGCGCCGCTGTGGCAGTCGCAGCTCTTTGGTGACTCCCTCTGGTGGGAAAGGCGAAAGGTTGCCTGTTCACGAGCATTTAAGGGGCGCTATGAGCTCGCCCGTCGGGCAGTCTGGGTCAGTCTCTCGTCCGCATTTCTTAGGCAGGTAGTGTGTCTGTCCTTCGAATCAACCTTTAAAGCCGGGAAAATGAGTCTCCTTCCACTCCGCCCGTAAGAGACCTCAGCGAGTGGTCGCCCACTCGGGGCTTAGTTCCTGCATCTGAGTCTGCGCGTTAGGCCGCCAGCCTGCTCGAGTTGCCCGGGCGACGGTCATTGGCGGTTGGATCGTTCGGTCGGTCGGTCGGTCGGTCGGTCGGTCCGTCCCGCACTGAGACAAGAGATGACTTGTCCGCATTGAGCGTCGGCGCGTGTGAGGTCTCCACGTGAGTCCAGTGGGCCGCGCCGTATAGCGAGGGGTAGTGGCTTCGCGGCCGACACGAGAGCAACAGGAGTCAAACCACGACGTCAGTCTGGCCGGTGCGAGCTGCGACGCCGTGAGACGGGAGATCGGCGCGCCTTCCTGCGTCCGTTGAAGCGGCTGGCAGCGGACGGTTCGGGAGAGCGAATTCGGGGTGCTGCGCCAGGTCTTCTCGAGAAATCGCAGTTTATTAGACGTGATTAGTGATATCTTGTTTCATTTACTGTTCGTAAATTCTGTTTTCTTGTTGAGGTCACCAGCCGCTTTGGTAGCACGACCCCAAAACAGTCTTCTCCGTTTGCTCACCCGCGGGAAAGTGGTTGTTTTTCCCTTATAAACAGACCATTCAATTTATAGAGTAGGGGCGGGGTAGAGCAACCTGCGGTTGAGGTTGTTCGGTAATGTCCCTATCGATCTGCCGTACGTTAGCAGCTGCCTCTCATGTTTGTCGCATTTGGTGGTAACATATTTCAGGTATTAGGCCGTTACACTCCAAGAAATTACGTTTCCAAAGATCAAAACGCAGATACCGCTTCTCAAGATCATAGGCAAAAATATCAGTGTACTGTAGAGCATTGTTTAGCCAACCTTGTAGAATTTTATATAAGTTTGCATTTCATGGGCTTTTATTAAAATGATTTCGTAGAAGTTAAAAAGTCTTACGGTGAAAGGGTGGCAACTTGATCATATACTCAAATGAAGTTGCACCTTCGGTGGCAAGGTTAATATTTTAATTGTTGGTACAAAACACCAGTCTGGGGTGCATAGCTTGTGTGCTTGTGCAAATTGTTACAACTTTATCTGGTGAGTTACACTGGTGCAAATCTGCAACTTAGCCTCTCAAAGTTTAGACTGTTGTGAGCGGTGGTAACTACGGCCGTGTCAAAAGGGAGCGGCACGATTCTCTGCCCGAAAGCTCATACACCCAGAGACAAACCTTGTTTCTTTCGAACTTTTAAACAACTTTTAAACAAAATGCTTTTAGGCACTATGAATAAAGTGAATAAATATCAGATTGAGATGGGACGTTTAATTCTAAAATTGTAATCAGAAAGCACCATTTGTTAGAAGGAATTTAGTTACTCCCTGGCAAGTGACGAAACCAGAACCAATTGCACGCTTACATAGTGTGATTAAATGTGTTAATGTTCTCGATGAATCGCTAGCAAATGAAATGAAATGAATTCTTAAGAATATTGTTTGCAGATGGTGGTTGAACCGTGATTTATTTTCAAACAATCGAAGACCACCGTTCAGACTGTGTCCTAAATCGTTCATGTCGATTATGAACAACGGAGGGGCTGTAAAACATCTGTCGATACGTAATACTTCCTTGGCGAACGTCAGTCATAGAGTATCAGTACTTCGTGAGAACATACCGTTCTTGTGAAACACAGCCAACGCGGAGTATTCAGGGACTAGCTAGTTATTTGTATCTCGGAGAAACAGATTTATTGACACTGGTGAATGTGGTGGACGTCTGTCAACATGTACCGAGTATGAAATGCGAGCACTGAATGTATACAATTATTATTACCTGAATTATTTCTATCGGTTGCCTGATTTGACGATTTGTACAGCTTGTCTCACACTGATCTGTGAGAGGAGCTTGGCGCCAGGAAGTTTCCTTATTTCCTAGCAGCCATGATGGCTTTCCGTTTTCCGATCGCCAGGGCAGCACGTAGTGTCGTTTGAACATTGGCCACTACTGAAAGTTTCTTCTCAGTTGGTTGGTAAGGCAGGTTGGGGAACTACCTACTATTTATGCTCGATTTTAACGTTGCGAGGCCGCCTCCCTGTGAAATTGCGGCCCTGTGATTGGCCAGTTCAGGTGCTCGCCCGTTTTTCGCGGGTGGGTGGTGGGCTGAGGGCCAGTAGGGCAGTCCTGGTGTGGCCGGGGGCGCCGCTTGCAGGAGGTGAAGTTCGGTGAGCACGAGCGCCGGCGTGCGCTGCAGACTCGCGCCCTGCGGCCCACAGGGAACCTTGTAGCTCACTGTTCACAGTTTCGCGTCTTGCGGGTTTTATTCCTTTAGTACGGGAGGCTACCGAGCGACTGACGCACAGTAGCATCTTTCTTAGTCTTTGGCTGATTCGTGGTGGTGGTCGTTGCATGCCTGCAACCCCTTCCTTTAGTAAACTGGACCCCACTTGATAATACGGCGATCGTTACTAAAATTCCTTTTCTCCTGCTGTCGTGGCTTGCTATGAAAGTTCGTGGGGGGCAGGCTGCTGAACTCAAATCTTTCTTCCCCCACCCTCATTTGGTGGTATTATTGTTAGATTCTCAACTGTTTAATAAATGGGTCCGTTATTATTACATTCTCTCTTTCATTACGTGAAATCACCCCTAGTGTCACAGAATGATGTGCACGACCTTATAGCAACCGTTGTAGTTCTACGTCTCGCGCCATTAACGATAGGATAAAGATTCAATATCGCACGACCATTGCACCTATGACAGTAGTAATCATGTTCAACTATTCGCCATTGATACACTGGGGCCGGCCGGAGTGGCTGGCTAGTCTGGAAGCGAGCGACCGCTACGGTCGCAGGTTCGAATCCTGCCTCGGGCATGGATGTGTGTGATGTCCTTAGGAGTTATCGGTCGCCTAGAACGTAGAACTAGCTAAACCTGACCTCCGGTTAGTTAAGTCGCTTAGTGCTCAGAGCCATTTAAACCATTTTTTTTATAAACTGGTGTTTTCCGGCTCGGTGTCAGTACGTGAGCACTAATCCACTTGATGTGGTGGAAGTAGTGGCCTCTGTTTTACCTTGCTGGCTTAGACAAAAGGTTTCACAAATCACAGCCCCAACAGCAAGGTATAGTAATATGGCAATAAAAATTAAAACGAGCCACCGCTTTCATTTGCGTTCCAAAATCCTACTGCAAATCGATGTTAGCCTGCGTGAATATTTCAGACCCACATCGCTAATTCAAATTGTCGAACGATTACTCCAAATCTTTACACAGTGATGTCACATTTTAAGAAGTAGTACTAAACATGAGTATATATTACTGTAAAGGAAAACAGATTGTCATAGGTCTGTTATTGTGCTTAACATGGTTTCCAGGTGGGGTACAAAAACGAGACGAAAACCTTAGACAGGTCTGCTGACGATGTCAGCCTGTCGTCCGGACTGGTGTCAAAACACCAGCAGGTGTGTAGGCAGCACTGGGACTCGGGGTGCGCCCTGGGACGGCGACCGAGGTGTGCAGCCTGCCATCGCCTTCATCCGCCGGCCGAGTCGGTCTGTCGGGCTCTGGCGTACTCCTCGTATTTATCCTCGGGACACACTCATCACCATTTACTACGGAACGACGGTAACAAGTGTGATCACGTCTGATTTCGCACCGCCTGCTTATTTCACTTCTAATCGTAAATACTGAAAAGCACAGACAAGTGACTCCGGTGTCAGACCAGAAGAGTCGGATACTGGAAGATGTACCCCATCCCTCACTGACTGACACGTCTTGTGTGTGGCAGCCTCTCGCATTTCTGTCGACACGCCCTAAGAGACGTGTCGGTACAGACGTGACGTCTGTCGCCCTACCAGGTGGTACGGGGTACGTGCCACAGCCCGAGGTCGGTGCTAGCCAGACTCCCGGTAGCACTGGGTGGTGGCCGCTTCGCACTGCAGAGGCCGTACACCCGTCTCTCCTGTGCCTTCGGGAGCTGGTCTGTCTATTAGTAAAGTATGCGTTCAAGACCGTACAGTAATTAGCCTTCAGTTGTCCTCCAAAGTAGTTTCTACGAGATTCACATATTGTAGGTAAAACATAGAGTTACACATTTTCAATTATTACGTGAAACCGTTAGCTGTTGTGCAGCTAACATCTTGAGCTACTCTTCCCACAGATATAAAGGACGGTAATATACTGAACGACCAGTTGAACCTTGCTTGTAGACAATTTTTTCGAAGGCTTTAAACCTGTACTGTTGACGGTATAATAATGCTGGTAACCTTTGTGGTTTATTTCCTCAGGAAGCTGATACACCTTCAGTGCTTTAAGCTCACTACCCCTTACGTAATCGTGGTTTTGTCACGATGTATGTTTGCTACTACACCAGCCCTTAATTTTTAGAGCCAGGCAAAAATAACATTTTTCCTGTGAATGTGGTACACGATCCTGTTAGTCCTATACTAACTGCTACACCTACAGACAACCTCAGTTGTTGCTAGTCGCTAGTCTGGTGTATCATGGTGGCTGGGCCGGCCGCGGAGTATTATTGTATAAGGTAAAACATACATGGGAGTTTACATAATATTATTAGATATGCGCGAGGCTGCGTTTTATCTTTTAACATCAATGCTTGTTACTAGGACATTTACGTCAATTTAAAGAATGTAATATTTTTCTCGATGCATGATCATTCCGATTGTTGCAAAAGAAAACATAATTCGCTTCCTTTGTTCCGTGTTACTTCACGTAAGGACGTTATGTTTCTCGGCACGGGCGCCACCTGCCCTGTTTCCAGAGTAACTGCACTCGGCTCGTGGATCTTGCAGAGCTCACAACCGACTGTTGTATATTAACGTGACAAACCCTAATTGTGGGGCTATATTTTATTTCTGACACATGGATCTATACCGACAATTGTAAAAACGGCGATGGTACATTAATGCGAGAGTTCTTACAATTTTATAGGACTACAGAATGTCAAAGTATGAACCTTTAAATGTATTCTTGGCGTATAAAATAAGTACCAGTCGTCGTTATCATACGTCTAACGTAAGCTATGATTTCCATTGGCCTTAGGTTACCGTCTGAAGACAAATTTATACGTGAAACATAGGCAAAGAATTTCTTTATCCATTGCGACAACTGGTCGGCTGTTTGTATGCGTGGGTAAATCTAAAAGGTTATTAGTGTGTCCCATGTGTTGTTAAATGAAAGATTTGCAAAAGACGTACTTGGCTCGTTCCTACATTTCCTTTCATTGTACAGTCTCAGAAATAAAAATTGCCGAAACCGTCGTTGTTAGCTGCAGAAGAACGTGCGTTCCCGGTAAGGGTGCGGAGGCCGTCAACGTGCACAACTAGAGGGGCCACCTGTGACGTCAGAGCGAGCACATGCGTTCGTGTAAGGTCCACCGCACACCCGCTCGTGCCTAAAAGACGAAACTTTGCAGAGCTTGTCCTGACGACGGGAAGAGTGCGGGCTGCGGAAACTCTTCCGTGGACGCACCGACTGTCCTGTGAAGTGTGCACGCCTTGCGGCAGCGCGGTTCTATCCCGAAACGTAGATTAGTGACTAACTGCAGCCTGGTTCACGTCGAAGTACAGTAGGTTTCGCTCGGCTTTCCTACTGATGATTTGCTGAGACAATGTTCACAGGTAGGTGCAGGTCCATCGTAAAGGGACGGAAAGAACCGCGCCGCCGCAGTCTCATGTCAGTGTGTAGTGGTTTTCATTATTTAATGACTGGTATTATTGCAGGAGGAAGTTCGCTAGAGCCTGCGATTAAAATGGTCAGCTTTCTGTTTTTTCTAGATCTAATTGAAACAAATGTTTCATTTGGCGTGTTAGCGCCACACAGTCGGCCTCTGTCAACCCTGGCCAGAGCCACACTTGGGGGCCGAGCGCACAACGGCGGTAGCATCTCGTGTGGCGACTGTCTCCCACACCACAAGTGGAAAGCGCATGATCTCAGCATCTTTTAAATGGGGTGAGGGCGTGCAGCTTCGGAAGCATTTGCTCAATCTTGACCACATAAAACCTAAATGTTGGTGCAATACACGAAACGCACAGATTGGTTAATGTAAATAAGCTGGAGATGGAACCCAGACCGCCCTGGCGAGGACCCTCCGACTGGGCTCAGATCACAGCCTCTGCCTCCTTCAGCCCAAACCGGCAGAACACGCGTTACTTGTTAACTACCCGAGGAAAAACTCAGCCAAGGGGACCGGCATTACGAAGGAATATTTGTACATGTCCGTGCTCAAAGGCGTCACAGGCCAGCCAATACAGAATTAAAAGCACGAAACACAGAAATGAGAGTTCGAGTAATTTTGGATTGAATGCTTACTGAAAGGCGCTCGGGAGGCAGGGCAGATGAGTCGAGGGAAAGATTCCCAGCTAATTGGGACTTGGGGGGTCGTCATTCCACACTGACTGCAGAACTGGTCTCTGGCGGCGGACTCCAGGCAGACCGAGCTGCGGTCATGAGGTTATCTGTAGGGACAGTGAAACCCTCCATATGGAATGTCGGCCGGTTTGTGTTTTACTTTCGAAACTTGGTCATTTGCATCTGTGATCAGTGGACAGCAAATGTATTCAGAATCATGACACAGCTCTGTTTTAGACACAAAGTGTTCCTTTCAATAGAGTGTCGGTCCAGTACAGTTATCAATCTGCCTTTGCCTCTGCCTCTGCGAGGTTCTCAGGAGAGCTTCTGTGACGTTTGGAAGGTAGGAGACGAGGTACTGGCAGAAGTGAAGCTGTGAAGCTTTCGCCCGCGAATGGCAAAGCTCCCACGCACAAGTGCTCCACCATCTGAGCTACCCGAGTTCAAGTCTCGGTCCGGCACACAGTTTTAATCTGCCAGGAAGTTTTCTAATGGCACACAGTCCGCTGCAGAGTGAAAATCTCCCTCAAGACATGTACATTACATAAATGAAGTGATTATTGAAAGCATATTCGACAAAATCGTACCCCAAACGCTACCGCGAAATAATTGCTACCAACTGAAACAATTAACAAGCAATAATATTGACGAAGCAACATCGTAACAAAGATCACAATTCAGTTTAAAGACTTGCAGGAAATAGTTTGAAACACATTCTGGAGGATGGTAAGTAAACATCACTTAAAATACGGTGATCTGAGCAATTAGTATCCAGTTTACTTGCTTTGCATTCAACACCAGTATTTGTAAGTGTTCTGACAAAGCATTAATGTCTTATAATAGGCCCAGTGCAGCAGGTAGTAGACTGTAGAGCTATCAATAAAGTGACGAATACCAGAATGTTTCTCCAATTTCCAACGAATGATGTCACACTGATTCGTAACCACTGTGAGGCACTTACTAGTGACACGCTCCGCATTTAGTGTATCTGGAATGTTGAAGAAACGGACCGGTCGACTAACACGTAGCGGCATCATTTACAGTCGGTTCTAACAAAATGTCTCTCACAGAGAAGACGAGGATATGATTATTGTAATCAGAGCACACAACACATCGAGTACAGATTTAAGTGTCAGGAAGTCGTTCCTGAAAGTATTTGTATGGAGTGTAGCCATGTATGGAAGTGAAACGCGGACGATAAATAGTTTGGACAAGAAGAGAATAGAAGCTTTCGAAATGTGGTGCTACAGAAGAATGCTGAAGATTAGGTGGGTAGATCACATAACTAATGAGGAGGTATTGAATAGAATTGGGGAGAAGAGAAGTTTGTGGCACAATTTGACCAGAAGAAGGGATCGGTTGGTAGGACATGTTCTGAGGCATCAAGGGATCGCCAATTTAGTATTGGAGGGGAGCGTGGAGGGTAAACATCGTAGAGGGAGACCAAGAGATGAATACACTAAGCAGATTCAGAAGGATGTAGGTTGCAGTAAGTACTGGGAGATGAAAAAGCTTGCACAGGATAGAGCTGCATCAAACCAGTCTCAGGACTGACGACGACGACGACGACGAAATAAAGTTTGAGGCAAATATGACTTATCTAGGAAATTTTTCCCCAAAAAAATATTATTTGCATGAAAATGGAATGGATGAATATATCCATTTATAAGACTGTGTTTCTTGCACAATGGCGTGAAAATGTTCTTTGTTTCTTGACCTCATCGCACCATAAGTAACATTTACATTACAGCCTACAACAGGCCATTTGCTGTTACGAATTACTTATTCAATGTGCTGAAACTAAGTCGTAGCTACTGTTTATTGTTTTCAAGCGTCCGTTCGAGAAGGAATCCACACTGAAAACATCACATCACGTCGTATATTGGTTGCCAATATGCGACAGGTGATATTGTATGCGTGACGTCAGCCTTTTTGGAACACACCGGTAGCGTGAACGTTGAAGGCAACAATGTGGCATTCAGGGGAAGGAGGTAATATCTGTTGGTATCACTGACCTCATCGGTGAAGGTTTTCGAATAGAACGTGGCCTAGCGACCATTGATAGGCCTGCTAGAAGAATGGGCAAGCTGCAGGTGGCCTACTGCACACGGTCACAATCTGAACATTGCTCTGTTTGCCTGGGCAGGGGCAGGTGTGTGTGTTAATTGGTTGTTTTGCACTAGGTGTGGTTAAAGGAGTATCTTTTCACATAATAGCTGGCGTTGAAACTCCGTACAAGTGTTGTTGTTTCTGTGTTTGTACTTTTGGCATCCCAAATGTTCATATTGTGCGGATGCCGACTTGAAACATTTACACCGTCAGACGATAATCTACCACGGAAATTAGAAGGTCCCAGAGAATGTCTAATAAACTTCGTTAGAGCCATTTGAACCATTTGTTTGGAAACGCTATCTGGGGACTATGGGACGTGCCCTCTGATGTTATCAGTCCCCCAGAACGTAAACCGAACTAATCTACGTAGTTCAAAGGACATCCATGCCAAAGGCATGATTCGAACCTGCGACCGTCGCGGACGCTATGTTTTTCCATCACAGTTCAGTTACCATACGCATGCCCATGTGAGATATTAGTTTACAGCTGATTTCATATTTCATGTGCATACATATAGTTATGCAGTTTAATGGTGAAGAAAACTGCACCCTTGCTTTGTGTGCTAATGTCACCTGACTATGGGATGGTCTGCCCCTCAAATACTGTCTCTGTAAAGGGCGCTTTACGCCTGTACAATAGCACTTCGTGCGTATGTGCAGTGACAGAAAATGAGCTGCAGGTGTCGAAGTGAGTGCCAAAAGGTATACGTAATGTAAAACGTGCCTGAACATAAGTGGAAAGACCGCAAACCTAATGTTGAGATACACATCATAATGCACTGGAAATGCCTGGCTTGCTATGAATGTGTTGTGATCAATGACCACAAAACTGTAAAGCAAATGAGTTTGGTATATGTGACATATGAACAAAAACGTACGAATATAGTAACCTGATATAAATTCGTGGACGTACATACATTAACTGTCAACACAGTGACGAGTAGAATGCTACAACACGGTGTGCTGCTTATATAAAACTAAGGGAACCAGTGGAAACAAAGAGGTGCATTGAGAACTAGCAGTATGCTGTAAACATCCGTGGTTAGGAAGGCAGAGTAAGATTTGCATGCTAAGTGACGACACATATACTCATGCATTGTCGTGCTGAAAGATCCCCTGTACGTAAGTGCTAAATTACCAACGTTTGTCCCCTACACTACAAACGTTGGACACTCCTGAACTTCTGTCACTGCCTGCACCACACCGCGGCAGCTCAGAAGAGGGGCATTCTTACCCGCTGCCAGTGTTGTTTGTACATCACACCCTACAGCGGACCACGTGTTCTGTTACCTCGTTTTATTCCAGGTGAGTCGTATAAATGATGTATTGTGGGATTGGGCCAATTCCTACATTTATCCGTTTAGATTTATGCTTCGTCGTTCAGTGTATGTTTCGGAACATTAAGGCGACAGCAGGGTGCAGCAGCCATAAATGAGCATGAGAGTGGGGCTGTGCAGAAACTATGCACTCTTTCACATCGACAGCGGTGTTAAGTTCTCAAACCCACATACGGTGCTTCTGCTTCTCACGTGGCAGATGATCGCGCTTAGATACACGTAGTGCTACGGAAGATACACACTGAACTGCAGTCTGTACGTTAGATTAGCTACTACAACAACAACAACAAACCGTTTCGATACATAGCGGGCAAAAACCAGTTATCTTGCATGACGAATCCCCTCAGAACACCAACTAACTCTGCTGTACGAACCCATTCTTTGCGAAAAGAGTGCACATTTTGCATTACAAATCGTTTGATATACCTTCTTTTGTCTGCAGGGTAAATATGAGATCTTTTTCGAATGAAACTAACAATACACCCACCTCCACATGTGGTGGAAGTTTGTGCTGTTGTGGCGGAAACCAAATGATGTATGCATATGTTGGTTGTTTTATTCAGTTGCGACAGGTGATGCATATTTTACATTTCCTCATACAACGCTAAGTGGCATACTAAACCGCAAAGTAACTTTAATGCGTTTCCACACTAATGAGACAGTTTAATACATAGTGGTAGACAAATACAGTACACATTCTGTCATTAACCTATTACGTCCATGTTACCTACTGAACGATTAAAGGTTGGTTGGTCCCTTGCATGGGGGGCTTGATTTTTAATAATAATTTTGAAATTTATTTTTGGTGGTTGTAGGTCCGCTTACGCTGTGGCTCGTAAACGGTTGGCCCTGACTAGTATTTGTACGCAATCTGACTGCATGGAACACCAATGAAAGAAAATTTTCGTTAACACAATTAAGTCCCCAGCAACTATAAAACCAACGCAACAACAAGCACAAGAGTAACTGTTCTGTGTGTGTGGAAGTGTGATTCAACGTACACATTTGGCACGGTTCTTCTTCAATACGACAAGAAGTTTGCAATATCATTTATACTGACGTAATTACAAAATAGTGTAATTCTGGTTTCCTTACGCAATTAGATATACTCTAATACAAGAAGACAATGTCGTAAATAATGCATCATTACAGGTTCAGTCAACAAAGCATCTGGCTTGCGATAAAAGAAAACATTTTCCTTTTATTTGTATTACCTTCATATATTGACGAAACGCACTCTCTAATCATGACAATATTTCCACACCGACGCCTTACTATCACATCTCAACAAAAACTTTTCGGTATCACATCTCAGCAAGCACGGCCTACTACGAGTGCTCCCCAAGCACTGCCAGTGGAGGCGGCTGAATAATACTCTTTGGCGCAATCTCTGGCGCTGTGGCTCAGTGTAGCCACCTTTCACCCATTGCCAAACTATGCAGTCGTCCCCCGCTCCGACCTTACATTACCTAAATTCGATACAATCCCATATTAGAAGAGAGAATGCCTATTTTCGTCCTCTGTAGTTGAGTACGGTATCATTTTATGGACATGGTTCGCTGCAGTCACACAACAAAGACCTGCAGCAACAAGTACGAAACCTAACGAATACAAACACTGGTTTTGGGCTCTGTAGTTAAAGCGGCAGAATATGTCAGTGTCAAAGAGGCTCGAAGGATAGAACAGGCTAAAACACAACTGGCGACATCCCTATATATATCACACAAACAGCACATCAAGACGCCAAAGCTGTTCGACAGACAATCGCCACGAATCTACATCCCAGAAAAGGGAATATACATATAAAATCAATCAGGACCATCCACACTGTGACAGGCAGTCTATACTGTCCAGGAGCCGGTCATACAACTATAGCTGTCACACACACGAATCGCGAACGCCCACTGCCAACCTCAGAACAATCACACAAATACAAATCACCATGAACATTGCTGTTTACAGAGAAGCTACCACATTCCTGGAGAAGACAACGTAATTCTGCAGCAGAGGATTTATTTGATAATGAACCCATCCCGCCCCCCTCACACACTTAACGACGTTACAGGATAGCTGCGTTAATACGATACAATATATAGATGACATGGCAATCGGTGGCTCCATAGACTACAACGTGACAAACTTTCAATTACACCACTGGATGATATTGCTTTAAGACAAATAACATTAACGTAGAGGATAGATGAGTTAGACGATGAGCTTATATACATTCACAAACAAAACCGACAATGTGAAGAAGTGGTGTATACCACAATTTATCGCAACGTAGGAGTATGTGCACAAGAAAATGTACAAACACCGAACAACGCGCTCCAGTACGTGGCCGCCAAATACATCGCTGGCCGCCTTCGCGCGTGTGTGAGTCAGCACAGAGCAACTGGCTACGCCAGGAAGCATTGCGATTGGTTTTCCCTGGAAAACCGCGACCCCAGCCGACGGCTCCATTAACTAGCAAGCCGTATATGAACCCCGCCGCCGCCGCCGCCGCCGCCGCCGCCGCCGCCGCCGCCGCAAACGACAGTTCCCGATGAGAAGTGCAGTACGCCGTGTTCCAGCTGCTTGTGGATGACACGCCGCACCACTCGAGGTTACCTGGCTGCTCGGCGGAAATCTTGCGACGTCACTCGGAGAGAGACTGGACTTGGTTATACCAAATGTGCGTGGTGGGGTGCACCTCCCGTACTTATTCCCAAGTTTACTCAGGCTCACACTCAGACAATGCATAATTAGACGCTTGGCGAACGTAAATCACAAATCACTTTTAAACAATTAATAATCCAGACTGAAGAGGTTGTACGTGGGTTTTGGTGTGAACACAGACGTGTCGTAGGGTTTTCCATATCATGTGTATGTAAGGATGATGTGATATACCCAGGAATAACACTATGTACACAGTACATTTGTATTGCGAGGCACTCTTCACGCCGAGGAAAAAGGGACAGGCACGTAGTCCCCTGAATCGAAACACTCAGACCGAGTTTAGTATTGGTCTGTGGCCTACTTGTATGAGTTTTGGGCCAGTAGTTCCAATTACATGACAAATCTGCGGGAGTGACACTTGCAACGATGTCAACGTGCGTCTAGAAACAACCTCCGCCCCCAACATACTGTGTGTTCTAGAAAGACAACATGTCAGTCCCATACAAAGCGCCGCCGATACCAATGCAAAACGTGTAAAGGCAAAACGCAATGAAGAAGCGTGTGACGTCCCAAAGAGGGTCGCCGATTGGGAGACATGTTAAGAAAACACCAAGCCACACTCCGTGTAGTGCCACCTCTGGGTCCACACCAGAAACCAGCATCAAGCCCGCCACAACTAATGATAAATTCTAGATTAAAAGTAAGAAGGCTACAGAAACAAGCGATACTATCATCCTGACAATCTACGTAGCATCCGCTGCGCTGTCTGCAGTGTCCGCTCAATCACCCTCTGGATGGCAGATACTAAGGACAGAAACTATTCCTACATCAGCTGAGCCGCTGCTCGACCTCACGTTCCAGACATATATAGATATATATATATAGATATATAGATATATATATACATCTATATAATCTCAAGCAATCTCTCAATCACATCTCAATCACATCTCAAATACAGGGCCACAATAATTAATCAACACACAAACACACTCAGTGTGATTATGTGTGTAAATCTGACGCAGTCTGACGAACATATCTATAAAGTCAAACAAGTGCCAGTCAAACAGACTGCCAACATCGACATGCATTTTTGTCAGCCCGGAAACTCTAACATAGCACATGATGTGCTTATAAGGTTCTTGTAATAGAAATGGGCAACTGATATTGTGGTAGCATGTTGTAGTAGACATAACGTAGCACAGTTGTAACATGATTGCATGTTAATAAACCTTTTACTATTGCAGCCTTTGTCAATTAACACTTACGGTTGTTTCCGAGTGGACACCGTTCGTAACGGTGTGACCATGGAGATAACTAGCATCGGAGATAATCTGGTTCGTTTTGTTTCAACGTTACTGAACGGTGTAAGCGCTTGCAAACACCCCTGAGAGCTCTGTGTGTATGGGCCAACACCAATTCCGCTTCACAAGTGGCAGTTCAATACATGTGGTAACGCAGTGGTGATGCCATGAATCAGGCCGTGCACAATCTGGAGGTACCACAGTCACTGAACTGTAGTCTAGAAAACCGTTGTAAAGACCGAGTAGTAGTCGAATGGTAGATGGACAACCGGAAAGTAATTAAAAGAGTTCCCAAACGCTGTCCTCAAAATCTGCAGCCCATCTTCTGGGACATAACACAAACGAACCCCTACTACCTTCTGGATGGGGCTTTGATTGTTTGGTCATTAGCGCCCAGTCCGTGCCTTATGGGTTTTGGGCGCAAAACTTAGTACAAAAACGAAAATGGAAGCCAGCAGCAATGGGAGCGAAACGTACAAGGAAAGCTTTAACATTTGTTGCGTCTGGAGAAACTAATACCACTATAGAAGGGGGGTTGGCTGTCCCCAAAATGAGCTTCAAATGACTGACGTCATTTCACTGGCACTGATGAACTCGAGAACGCGCTTGGCCGCTCGCGTGTCATCTGCTAAAATTGACGATATATCAGGCGACAGCTGTAGACGGGCGCGTAACGGAGTAAAATAGGGGCACTCAATTAAAAGGTGTCTCACCGTCCACAGTTGAGAGCAGTGGGGGAGGATCGCCGCTTAAAAGATGTCGATGGCTAAAGAGTCAGTGCCCTATCCGGAGTCTAGTTAAAATTACCTCCTCCCGACGACGAGTTCGGGAGGAAGAGCTCCAAGCACAAGGAAGAGCTTTCACGTCCCGCAATTTATTATGGGGAAGCGTCGACCAATGTGCGTGCCATAAAAGAACAACACGACGACATAAAACACTCCGCAGATCGGCGAAGGGAATCGTGCGAATAGCTGGCTGAAGAAGACAGGCGGCCGATATAGCGGCCAAGGCTGCAGTCTCATTTCCACAGATACCAACGTGTCCTGGGATCCAGAGGAACGCCACCGAGACGCCCCCAGGTGGAGCAAGCGCAGACAGTCCTGAATCCGGTGGACCAGAGGGTGCACAGGGTAAAGAGCTTGGAGACTGAGGAGAGAGCTGAGAGAATCTGAGCAGATTACGTACTGTATCCGCTGATGGCGGCGGATGTAGTGGACAGCCTGGAGAATAGCGTAACGCTCCGCAGTATAAACCGAACACTGGTCGGGAAGCCGAAAGTGATTTGGGGTGTCGCCAACAATATAGGCACTCCCTACACCTAACGATGTTTTCGAGCCATCGGTGTAAATAAATGTGGCTTCCGTCATTTGTGCACATAGAGCAGCAAATGCCCGACGATAAACAAGTGAAGGGGGGGGGGGGGGGGGGTTGTACCATCCCTGGGAAATCGACAAAGGGGACGGAGCCAAGGCGGTGCTGTACCCCACGTTGTCAAGAAGGTTTAAGGAACGAGAATGGAACAGGTGATGGATGGGGATGACAGGTCATGTGCATAGGCGACAATTACGTCTGACCTGATAGGGGAGTAACAACAACGGGGCCCGGGTCGAACACACTGAGTAATTGTTTGTAGCATGCCACTGGCTTTTCAGTAAACGATATGTTGTCACTGCAAACATCACACTTTCACATAGACGTAAACAATCGTTCAAATCGCATAGTGAAGTGGGACGTTTAGTGGGCACCCTCGTCTGGTGCAAACGTTCTATGAGATTGGATTTCGGAATTTAGCCGTCGCGAGAGCGTTACAAGTCACGAATCTTGCCGCTCTTGTATGGACCTTCTCAATCTCTCGAATCAGACCATACTGGTAAGGGTCCCATACAGCCGAACAATACTCTGGACGAACTGACGTAGTCACTGTAAGCTACGTCCTGAAGCAATGCAGTCCTTCGTTGAAGGATTGTACCAATAAACCGCGATCTAGAGTTCGCCTTATCCGTTACTTGTGTAATCTTACCATTCCATTTGGTATCATTTCGAATAGTCACACCCATATACTTCACGGAGGTTACCGCGTCCAAAGACGTACATGAATGAGGAGTTTCAGAGTACACAATAAATGATCACCGTGTTATACGCAGTATGTTGCACTAATATTGGGAGATGACTTGCAGGAAATAAATGTGTAATAACTGTCACTACTCAATGAGGACTATCACACGAACGTTGTGAACAACTACAGCATCACCGGCAAACGGTATTGACAGCGGCCTTACACGGAACAATCTGGTTGATAGTGTATCACCAAACTGCCATGGGGATGCGTAGGCCTTCAAATAAGTTACTCTAACGTTACGTAAATCGCACAATGCGGAGGACCTATTTAAACACGTATTTACATCTCCAAGCAGGTGCTTTCTCTCAAGAATCTGGCACATGCTGGCAGATGCAGCAGAGGGATGTGTCAACCCGCAATAGTATTTTGCACATGGTTAGCAGTATTAAGGTATGTGTAACGGTATGTGCAGTCTCTACGGCATTACGCGATGCACAGGGTGATTACGAGTATTTGATTTCATTACTTCACTAATAACTCCTGAAAGCTTTGAGTCAGTATGTTCGAACTGCACGGTTGTCCGCGAGGCGTGATGGGAATAAGTAGGCGCTGTATGGTTTGGTTTAGCGAGGAGGCCCACCGTCATGTGGATGGGTTCGTCAAGCGCATTTGGGGGGGGGGGGGGGGGAGACTGAGGATCTGCATTTTCACGTCTTGGACGTCCCTTCGCCCTCAACGGCTGATTGGACACCAGTCACGGAATAATCTGTGCGATATGCCTCGATGGCACGGAGACTCCCGAACGGAACTTCAAGGTTTTGGAAGATGCTTTCTTCCCCACTCCGATTTCGAGAAGATGTGGTTGTGCGAGAACGCAGCTCGACGCCATCGACGTGGGAGTGTGATGTCCTGGAGGAACACATTCTGGTTCTGGGGTACCAAGAGGCCACTGGCATGGCAATCGATTGTGTGTTCATACCCGGAAAATACGGTGGCCAGTCTTTAATATGCGACTCCATTTTGTGGAGCTGTGTACAGCAATCACCCCAAAACCATTCCTGAGCTGAAAGCGGCCATTCAGGAGCTCATAAACATCATCTGTGTTCCGACATTTCAGCGGGTCATGCAGACCTCTATTCGTCTGTCGATGCTGTGGCGCAATGATGGCGGGCATATCGAACATGGAATGTAAGCAGATATTCGGATTTACGTTGAATGACGTGTCTGCACGCCGTAATTTGAAACAGACATACGTTTTTGTTCATATAGGTCAATAATTATCACCGTATATCTTGAGTGTGGATGGGATCTCTCAAGGCAGTCATGCTACGGGTGGAGAACATGTTTGATCGGGTGGGACTACGTAACTGCTTTTGCTTTTTGCACACTACACGAGTGGTTACCTTAACTGGCAAACCTATGTAACGGAATGAAGACTTAGTTTGTTAGTGCGTGACCATCTTGTTACAAAAGTACGGAAGACGTTTTGCAATCGGGTTATCTACAAACAGGGATGGTAACTGCACGAGATTCGAGGCAGAGGGCGGACCTCGTACTGGGCCTGGACATGTTGCGTAGCTGTAGCGAAAACCCGTAGCGTGCGTCTGCATCCAGTAGTGTATAGAAGTGGAACACAAGTGCCTGGACACTTACTGGCGGACGTTACATGGGGGCATGTTCATCTCTCGCCTTTATGGCGGCTTTAACCACTCTACGGACAGTTTCAGGGCGTGGTGGGGGGAGGGGGGGGGGGGGGGAGAGGAGGTGATAGGAATGGAGGGGCGATTATACTGAGGGCATGTAATACAGTGAACAGCTCATAATGTCTGTTACATATAATACAAATGAGTGACAGTTTGCTTCAGTGCAGTAAATCTGTACCAAGCCTGGGAATGTAACCTTCGTCTCCTGTGTACTAGGCAGGTGCGTCAGCCACTGAGTCACGAAGGCACATTGCTTAGCGCAACTGCCTGCGTGTAAGGGGAATTTACAGTAGTCTGGGGCAACAGGGAGAAACCAGACAGAGGAGGTAGGCTTGCCACGGCGGTTTGTGACGAGGTGCCTCTGCGGCGGCTCCAACACACCTGAGCCAGGTTCGATTCCCAACCTTCGTTCAAACCGTCACTTGCTGCTTTCGTCCATATACACCATATCTGTACCAGTAAAACTCTGAAATTGTCACTTCAGTTTTGGGTGTCAGCCCCTGTTTCTACACAGGTTGCATAAAAAGGACTGGCACAAATATTACAAATAATTAGTGTGGTAATGCTGAAACATACGTACCGAACAGTTCAGTTCTGTGGAATTGTGCTACTGGTCAACACTTACCTGTTTCTTTCATCCGACAGTCAGAGCCCCGAAGGTGCCTAACAAGTGGAGAGAGAAGCAAACACGACAAGACGTTTGTGGTGTTACGGATTACATTTGGTGGAAACATATTCTAGTAAATAACGAATCCGTGCAAATTACGTAGTGCAGCACCACCCAAAAGTGTCCCAAGCAAAACACCACCACCACCACCACCACCACCCTGTTCGTAACCTCAACCTTGTGATAAGGTAACCTGAATCCACCCAGCTTTCGCTCCCATACAACAAAGTTGGTCAAAAGATTGAACGGTGCACAGATAACTTAGTCTTGGTACTGACTTTCTTCTTGCAGAAGAGAGTAGATCGTAGCTGAGCGCTCACTGCATTAGCTTTGCTACACCTCGCTTCCAGTTCTTTCACTATGTTGCCATCCTGTGAGAATATGCATCCTAAGTTCTTGAAACCGTCCACCTGTTCTAACTTTGTTCCTCCTATTTGGCACTCTATCCGTTTACATTTCTTTCCCACTGACATTACTTTCGTTTTGGAGATGCTAATCTTCATACCATAGTCCTTACATTTCTGATCTAGCTCTGAAACATTACTTTGCAAACTTTCAATCGAATCTGCCATCACAACTAAGTCATCCGCATATGCGAGACTGCTTATTTTGTGTTCACACATCTTAATCTCACCCAGCCAGTCTATTGTTTTCAACATATGATCCATAAATAATATGAACAACAGTGGAGACAGGTTGCAGCCTTGTCTTACCCCTGAAACTACTCTGAACCATGAACTCAATTTACCGTCAACTCTAACTGCTGCCTGACTATCCATGTAAAGACCTTTAATTGCTTGCAAAAGTTTGCCTCCTATTCCATAATCTCGTAGAACAGACAATAACTTCCTCCTAGGAACCCGGTCATATGCCTTTTCTAGATCTATAAAGCATAGATACAATTCCCTGTTCCACTCATAACACTTCTCCATTATTTGCCGTAAGCTAAAGATCTGGTCCTGACAATCTCTAAGAGGCCTAAACCCACACTGATTTTCATCCAATTGCTGCTCAACTAATACTCGCACTTTCCTTTCAACAATACCTGAGAAGATTTTAATCAGCGTTGTGGGTAAAGAGATACCGCTGTAGTTGTTACAATCTTTTCTGTTTCCATGTTTAAAGACTGGTGTGATTACTGCTTTTGGCCAGTCTGATGGAACCTGTCCCGACTCCCAGGCCATTTCAATTATCCTGTGTAGCCATTTAAGACCTGACATTCCACTGTATTTGATGAGTTCCGACTTAATTTCATCCACCCCAGCCGCTTTATTGCACTGCAATCTATTGACCATTTTTTCCACTTCCTCAAATGTGATCATATTTCCATCATCATTCCTATCCCATTCTACCTCGAAATCTGAAACATTACTGATCGGATTTTCACCTACATTGAGCAACTCTTCAAAATATTCCCTCCATCTGCCCAAGGCATCCACAGGATTCACTAGCAGTTTTCCTGACCTGTCCAAAATACTTGTCATTTCCTTCTTACCTCCATGTCGAAGACTGCTGGAAAACCATTCTGGAGTGTAATTAGCAGCTTGACCCATAGTCTCCAACCTGTTTCCAAACTCTTCCCACGATTTCTTCTTGGATGCTGCAATTATCTGTTTGGCTTTGTTTCTTTCTACAACATAACTTTCTCTGTCTGAGTTCTAGTATGTAGCCATTTTTGATAGGCCTTTTTCCTTTTACAGGCTGCCTTGACTGTGTCATTCCACCAAGCTGTTTGCTTCCTCCTACTTTTACACACTACTGTTCCAAGACATTCTTTAGCCACCTAGTACTGTGTCCCTGTACCTTGTCCATTCCTTTTCCAGTGACTGTAATTGACTACATTCAACTAACTGGTACCTTTCTGAGATCGCTGTTATGTACTTGTGCCTGATTTCCTTATCCTGAAGTTTCTCCACTCTTATCCTCCTACATATGGACCTGACCTCCTGCACTTTCGGCCTCGCAATCCCAATTTCACTGCAGATTAAATAATGATCAGTGTCATCAAAGAATCCCCTGAATACACGTGTGTCCCTCACAGCCTTCCTGAATTCCTGATCTGTTATCATATAGTCAATGACAGATCTGGTTCCCCTGCCTTTCCAAGTATACCGGTGAATGTTCTTATGTTTAAAAAAGGAGTTTGTGATTACTAAGCCCATACTGGCACAGAAATCCAAGAGTTGTTTCCCGTTCCTGTTGGCCTCCATATCCTCTCCAAATTTACCCATAACCTTTTCATACACTTCTGTTCGATTTCCAATCCTGGCGTTAAAATCACCCATGAGCAGAACACTGTCCTTGTCCTTAACTACATCACTGAGTGCCTCATAAAAACTATCCATCTTATCCTGATCAGTCCCTTCACAATGCGAATATACTGACACAATCCTAATTTTCTTGCTAGACACTGTCAAATCTATCCACATCAGTCGTTCGTTTACATACCTTATTGCAACTACGCTGGGTTTCATTTCTTTCCTGATGTAAAGCCCTACATCCCATTGTGCTATTCCTGCTTTGACTCCTGACAAGTAGACCTTGTATTCTCCCACTTTCTCTTCTTTCTCACCCCTTACCCGAATGTCACTAACAGCTAAAACGTCCAGCCCCATCTTACTTGCAGCCTCTGCCAGCTCTACCTTCTTCCCAGAGTAGCCCCCATTGATATTAATAGCTCCCCATTTCATTACCATTTGTTTGACAAACCAGGGAGTCCAAAGATACGACGTGGCAGTTAGAGGTGGGACTCGTCACCTCCAAAGGTCCGAGGCATTGTGCTCTGATTGTTGCCAGCATCATATGTAAAGTACCAGGGAAGCAAGTTGCTAGCCTTACTTTCCCTGAGTCCCATTGGGTTTTACCCCTAACGCTTGAGGGACTAACCGGTGGATCTGGTAGTCGTTGCCGTCTGAGCACAAAGGTGACCACCACTGGCACTGGGCGAAATTTTAAAAGACGGAACTTAGGGTTGTGAGTGAAATAAAGAGCTCAAGGAAATCGATAAGGGTGGAAATGTAAGTGCATTGTACACGGTAAGTGTTACGGCGTGAAGTGAAGCGCCGGCACGCCAGTCGGTAACGAGACAGAGAGGGGGGGGGGGGGGGGGGGGAGAGAATCGCACGCTGACCAACTCCTCTCCAGGATGACAACGCGGCAGCAGAGGACGTAAGCGCCGCGACCGACTGGCGACTTGTATGGCAGCGTCAACTCCATTCACTTCGCTTGTACACTATCTAGCACATGCTTGGGCTTGTCTATACTGAAGAGAGTTTATTTTGTACGTCGCTGTTTGCCTGAGACAGATTAGTGCAATTAACTGTTGCAATTAATCAATTTTATTACAAACGTTTTGTGTAATATGATTTGTCTGAATGTTTAGAATTTCTACATACTGTTCGCTAGACAGACACCACAGTAAGGGGGTGTAGGTAAGACACGGACAGGTCAGAACATTAGTAAGTATCCCTTTCCTGAACACTTTAAAGAGAAATGCCGAGACATTGGAAATACAAAATGTAGGCCAGGTGTGTGGAGACCAGAGTACATGTTGAGAGAACAAGCTTCATCTCATTCAGTGGTGTGAAACCTATCACAGAAGCAAGCACAACACAGACTGTCGATAATTGGAATTTCGTAGTAATACTCGTCACGATACATAATGCAAACATACACCTTTTAAAACAACTGTAAATAGATTATATGCCTACTTGCTTATTACTCGCGCGTCTCGATGCTTTCCTCAAAAAATAAAGAGCAAAATAAAACGACTCTCGTTATGTAAAGCAAGTATAGTTGATAGTGTTTCTTTCATCTGCATACATATCGCTAGTACAACGAGATATTACCTGTTACTGAATTCTGTTCTGGCTGTTTGGCTACAAAGTGGTACGAACACTAATTGGGGCACTGCATAAAACACTCCACCTTTCTTGGTTATTTTGTTAATTGTTAACTATTGTTTGGGATGCAGCAAACATCCCTGATTACTGATTTGTTCGTCACGGGGAATACACACATTTATCTCGGCATCTGATGTTCAGCGTAATATGAAAATCTCAGAGGAGGACAATGGGATGCCATTGATGCAGGCAATAATACCCAATTATTTCTGTCCACTTAACACCATGACAAGTCTAATTAGCGTCTCAGTGTCTTTCGATTATAATTCGTTAGCCTTCTTACGACCTCGTTCTAATACCTCGTGGGAGAAGGATAGTAGATGGAAGGGTACAAAGAAACAATTAGTCTTCTAATGATGAACTGGAACTACACCCATGCGTCTGATTAAGAGGGAAACATTACGAAGGCAATGAATATGCTGGTTAGTATACATTAATTGTATAGAGGTGAAAATGAAAAAGTGCAGTTCTGCACAGTGCCTGCATCTGCACTTCAATTCTTCTCTTCTGAATTTTCAGTTTCTGTCTTAATCAATACATTTAAAAATTATGCGCATTATTACGTGGCACAGGATGATTAGTTTACTGTGTTTCTTGTAGCTTCCACAACAACGTTACAAGTAGAATTTCATGAATGATCACAAGATTGGACCTCGAAATCGATAGCATCGAGGTGCAAATTGTTTGGAAATCAACTTTATCTTACTTTGCGTGACAGGTGGGCAAAGACTTTTATTGTACTGATATATCGTGTTACTTTGTAATTAACCTTGTCACAGTTTCCCACAAAATATATACGAATAGAACACTTGTGATGGAAGATTATACACCTGAATGTTTGGTTAATTTGCAGCATTTTCTCTTACCAGTTGTCAAACCACGCGCCTCCTTTGTATCCTATGACACGAGCATGGGATTCTTCTCACATACCGCTACAGAGCCATTCCTAGCACAGCCAGGAATTGGCAACATTGCACTGTCACAGTGTTGCCAAATGCTTGCGACAATCACTTCCACGTATGATACTGAATTGACTCATTCAAATGGAAAGGGAATATCAAGTGAATTTAGTGACTCGAGCTATATAATCCTCATGTAAACTAAGACACTCGGCATTTATTTAGATAAAAAATTGGTCACTTATGTGGAGAATACAAAATTCACTTTTATTATCTTTCATGATGTGTTATGAGGCTGAGCGGCCAATACCATGATGAGAGTGGTGTGCTGGCAGCAGTGTCTCTCATGCCACAGTGAGTCATCGGTTCTAACCGTGGTAGGTGCTAGCGTGTGTGACCTTTTTTTCTGATATATTTTATGGAGCTGCGAATTTACAGAAAAATTCTGTAACGAAATCGGACGAAAACCTGTAACACAACTTACTGGGTCGCACTGCCAAGAGGACTTTATGTGTAATAGTCAGAAAGCAGAGATCTATGACCGCCAAGCTGCTTAGCAATACCAGCATCTCTGAAGAAATTCGAATCGACCGTCAACGATACCAATTTCAATATTGTTCCTCACGTAAGACTCACATGCCAGGGTGATAAGTATGAAGGAAATGAACCTCTTGATTAGTGTAGGGCCTCTATACTTAATGTCCACAGTAGCGATTAGGAACTCTTTGCTGACATTTGCCAACAGCGGCTCTCGTAACTCACGTGTTTCAAGCTTCAATTGGATTAAAGGTATGTTATGTAGCAGCGATGGCGAGGCATGACAGAATCTCTGACCAGAGAGTTATTTATCGTTGCTAGTCTGCGCTTGACCGCGCGAGAGTTCAGTAGAGTTGCGAGGCAGTAGTTGTACGTAGCGAGTCACGAGAGCATGTAATTCGTCAGTGCTAGTAGCGCGCGAGAGATAGTCGGAGTTGTGTGTGAGGAGTCGGCGGGCGTCGACATGGGGCTCTGGTCAAGATTCAGGACGAGGTATATTTTTTAAATAAGGAATGAAGCAGCATTGCGCAAATCTGAGAATGTAATGTATCTTAACTGTAACCAATTATTGGGGCGCTTCTTGAATAAATTATTTTCAAACCAAGCATTTTTAAGAAAAGCAATCATTTGAATTAAAAGAAAGTTTCCCATGCATTTTCTTAAAGAAAAGTTTCACTTAAATTCAAAGTTGCACAGGGCCTAAGATCGACATTTCGGTCTATTTGCGTTTTCATTGTCACTGAGATTTCATTATCATTGAATTGTCTTACATTTTTGTGGGCAGCTTTCACTTGGTTTAGATTGCTATTTCTCATTTGTCATCGTCAAATTATTTTATTTGCTGGGAGCTTACATTAGGTTCTATTCTCGTTAACATTTAAATATTGTCTTTCAAAATTTTGCGGGGAGGTTACACTTAGCACGATTTTCATTGCCATTCAAATTTTTGCCATTCAAATTTCTCCGGGGGAGGTTACAAGCTATCCGGAGAAAAATTGACAAAATTGCCCATATTTGAATATTTTAAATATCACTTTTGAACAGCGTTCACTTCTCCATTAGTTAATGTATGGACCTCTAAACAAGCAATTTGCCTCAGTAGCTATAGAGCAGGTTCTGAAAGGTATTGACACAATCTCTCCAATACATGGGTTTCTTTATTTGATTCCCTAACACATTACAGTGCATTTACTCTCTGTGCCTTGGCTAAGTTATTTTTGTCATGGATTCGTATGTGTTATTCTTAAGAATCTCCTGTGGAAGGAAAAAGAACTGGACCACACTTTAATGTCATTGTTTCTGATACAGCATACTATAATTAATTCTGTACCACATTGATGTATTGCATACTAGTGTAATGAAATACTTTTCAAATAAAAACGGTTTTGTGCCTTCGTTGCTATCGAGTATGAAACACAAATCGTAGACAGATCTGATGGGTCACCACTCAACATTAAAGCATTGTACACCGTCGAGAGTGAGGAGTGGTCCAGAAGTTGTCAGCAGAAGGCGAGGCAGCGCAGTGCCTCAGACCCCCGCCGGCTGGCAGCAAACGGCTGCCGCAGATCTCAAGTGACTGCGATGCTCAGAGGCAGGTGGTCGGCCAAGAAATCTCTCGCTGAAATATTGTTAAACCAAGCTGTTATTACCGATGTGACAGAGAGAAATATATTGTACATTCACTTTTAATTATACTCATAGCTTCAGCACCAAGAGGAAGGGGGTGATAAACATTTTATCGATATGCGCTTTCAGTTACGGGACGTCATATTAGCTAGTCTCGCGTTTTACCTCAAGACTACAGTTGAAGTCAAAGCTTCCTCCGGGAGGTTCCGCCGTATACAAAGTTGCCGTATCGAGCAGATTGTGTGACAGAAGTCTGAGGAGAGCACGACTGTATTGTCCACATTACGTGATCGACTCGGCAGTCAATTTTTTGTTCAAGACTGTGTCTGCAACACATATTGCACGCTGAAGACCCAGTAGAATTATGAAAAAAATTAGTTTGAATACTTTGAAGCTATAGTTAGCGTTGCTGTCGTGTGTGTGTGTGTGTGTGTAAACTTCCAATGGCCACTCAAGGAAGACAAGGATACACAGTCTATCCACAAACGGAGATGTATTAGGCTTCAATAGTATAATCATTTTGAATATTTAGCACTATTGTACCACTGATGTTTCACTCGTTTTCAACCAATGATTCCCACAGCTACAGGAACACTACTTGTCCGATAGCACTACGTAAGTATTTTGTCTAAGAGGTATCACAAGATCAACCCGACACAAACTGTGGGAAGTTTGTTTTACAACCTTCGTACCTGGGTAAAGAGCTTTTCCTATTTACGATATCTGTGAATGTTGCGGTATAAGACGATTTAAGAAGAAACTAAAAACTGGCATATCTGAAGGAGTTTAAAGAAATCGTCTTAACGGCACTATGTAAGCTTTTTGCCTTCCAAACCACGATAGAGTACGGCCGGTAAACGATTCACAGACAACCAGCGAAATGCGGCAAATTTCACAGAAGGAAAAGGGGGACTAAATGACTCCTACTGGAGGGTATTGTTTTTGTAATCATTTAAATAAATCAGGTAAAACGAACAGTGAGGTTGTCAGTAAATGCACATTACTGTTTTCAGTATGATGTTGCACTGCCGAGGACCTGTAACGATAAAGCGCCCGTTTAGGTCAGGCTTATTGTATACAAAAGTGGAAGAGAGAGAGAGCACCACTAAATTCTACAATCCGTATGCATTGTATACACACAGAAATTACTGTTACAGTGTACTTATGGAGCCTATTGGGTTGAAGCATATTTTCCGGTGAGAGAGCACTGGCAAACAGTCTTCGCTACATTACGGTCAGCGACGAAGTGTAAGGTCAGAGTGACGCCAGTTTAAGTAACCTAAATTCTAGCTCACTGAGTCGGATGCCGGTTTTGCAACTGTGAAATACTTTCGTACATTATAGAGGCGAACATTATCGGAATATTAGTTCAAATGTAATTTTGAACTTAGATTGATAGAATGAAAATCTTTCTTTTTATTGCATAGGAAACCAAAGCTCTATTTTCTAAAACGTTCTGTCATACACAACTTGGAACAGGTCACGTTGACCAAATCATATGGAAGAACTGACAGCGACATAGCCAAGGGATCTTACGGCCTTCAGATTTTTCTTTGGCAGAATTCGACAGCGTTCTCTAGGTGCAAGTAAATGAAAAGGGCAGCGCGTTTTTGTTATCAAGTAACGTTTTCATCAATTACTTTAGTTTTAATGTAATCTACGAGTAATTGCTCATGTTTGATATTAATATGAAAAGAATTCCGTAGGCAGGGAAAGAACCTGTTCTGGGTCAACTACTATAATGACCAAAAGGTATTAAATGATCCTCAAGCACATGGGTTCCAGCAACGGTATGAAGAAAATGATAATCGAAAAACTCCACTCTGAATTATCCGGTAACTTCAAACTATTACCGTCATTATTACTAAGAAATTTGCTGAATTTGTGAAACTTTAAAATGGCTTCATATCTAGGGTGTGATGCCTAGAAGAGTCCATACGTGCTGCTGACATGAGAATAGCATGATGTCCGCGTCAGAAGCTTGCTTCTACTTGGCATTTTGTCCACCGTGACTAGTCAAGTAAATGGTTCATTTTGTAAGCTAAGCACATCATCCGTTACAGCACACACCTGGGGCTGGGAAATTTGGCCACGATGGTCTGGTGGAACGAACTATCACAGGTGAAATGAAATGCGTGGGTTCAGGCATTTACTTTTAAGAGGCACAGACAGAATTACTTTACCTCTGGTAACTTCAAGAGGAAGACGCTATAATCCAGAATCCGCATTAAACATCACATTGCTTCATTACCAACAGGGGCTGAGACGGTTTACGTTGGGAAATGACAGAGGCGGAAGTCGTGGTAAACAGAAATACTGCCGGCAGTAAATTTAGTTACATTCGAAAATTTTATTTTATTTGATGAACCGTTAGCCATTTAAATGAACAGCGCTCTTAGTGACGTTGAAAAATTTGGTGCTGGACTGCGATTCGAATTCGTATCTCCTCTTTCAAGGATCTGAATCTTTCGGAAGAGTATAGTTCAATCATTTCGTTCCTTTTTCCCAAGACGGCAATCTTTTCAAGGTCTCCTCCAAAGGTAAGTATGTGGGTCCGAATCCTGCTCAAGTACGAAAGTATTCATAATTTCATTTCAAGCCGTATCACGTGCGCACCGGCCTGCTAGTGAAAATTAAAAATGCACGTTAATGTCTATTCATGTGTTGCCAATAATCATTTCAAGTCAAACACGCGAACATCTTACTTTTGGTGAGTAAGCAATTGATACTTAAAGGAGGACGGTAGGTGTGCGATTCGATTGTCACACAGGCACAAAAATTTTTATCATCCACGAATATAGCTTATTTTAGATTCAAACACCAAGCAGCTGGTAAGAAAAACCGATACGTAACATTTGACTTAACGTGTTGGTTTCGTATGTCCGTCGTAAAACTTCATGCATTTAAAGATGAAGCGCATGATGTGAACACTTAACAGGGATGAAACGATGTCAGATATACCTCCATTCAGAAGTAATAAACCGGGACTCGTATCAAGACCTTTCGTGGTTTATTACAAAAACTGTCGTCTTGAATTTTCAAGTTCAGATTTGGTTACGGATATACACGAAAATTTCGGTAATTTAAGACTCTTCATGGCTAGTCAGTAATATGATATGATTAGATTAGATTAGATCGTCTTCACACTCTGCATGAAAATTCTATCACAACTGACCTACATTTCACGTTAAGACTACCCCAGGTGCCAGTTCTCGAAATATTCTCAGTAGTGTTTCGCAAAAAGAGTGCCTTCTTCTCTAACGGGAATTCCCGGGGGGTTCCTGCAGCGTTTACGTAATATTCGCATGACGATCGGACCCACCGGTAACAGATCTGTGGGGGGGGGGGGGGGGGGCAAGCTTCTCAACTACCCTTAACGACATGGTGGGGAGTTTTGAGACTTACTCTACAACCGACTGCACCACCCTTTCTACCAGCAGCCCCCTTTGTAGAAAACAGTTACACTTTCCTAGAATTCTCTCAGTCCCCTGAAGCTGGCAGTAGTAGGGAAGGCGAACTGTCCTTCCCTCTCGTACCGCTTTGCGACACACTGCCTGGATATTTGTTTGACGTGACATTACTTTCCCCTCAACAGTAGTAGTCGATACCAGTAATATTGACCTGTGCGAAACTAAGAATCTCATTGTATACAAAATTATATGAATTTTTCAGGAAAACGGCTGTTATATTTCAAGCTAAAATTTATGAAAAGGAATTACTTTATTTTCGCGGTTACAATCGATATGTACTATCTCTAAAAGTACAGTTGAAACTTTTTTTACACATTTAAAACCACGAAGTATTTGACACCCTTAATAATAACAATATTGGAAAGGGTTTACAATTGCTTTACCGCAGAGTGATGGATTAGTAAGCATGGCTCTGATGTGATCGGAAGTAGTTTTGTATTTTGGGCGAACAATGTAATTTCGGCGTTATTAATGCGAAAATGCAGAAGAATTTGTGATGTATAAAATGTGACAAAATAAATTGTCACTGCAAAATTTGTTTTTACGTTAATCTTGAAATGGAAATGATCGTATGGCAGTGTTGGCCTGCAGGCCCCATTCGGTGGAGTTGGGCCGCCGCATCGCGAGTCCACCTTAGGTGACGCCCGCCACATCGGCGTGACGGTGGACGCTCAACACCCAGTCCCCTGCCGGGAATAGAACCCGGGCCTCATGTGTGGTATGCGGAAACGTTACCGCTAATCTGCAAAATTATTTAGATTGGTATGTTTACCTAAGACAATGAAACACGGGATGGAGTCGCAATACTTACGCCGTGAAAAGAAGTACGACGAAATAGTTGTATCGAGTGACAAAAGGACGATAGTCCACCTCAAAAAAAGAGTGAGAAACATGCCGAACAGTGTGTGGATGGCGAAAACACGGTGAATATAGAACAGCATTAAAAGTGGTAGTGCGACCTCCAGACCAGATGTGAGGTAACTCAAATCATCCCACTGCTGATGGCTTAAAACAGTAAGACGAAACGCGTATGGATTCAATGAAATAAATAGCAGCAGGAAAAGGCAGTTCGATTTGCAAAACAAGTATTTATATGCTTGCTGTGGAGGATATCCACAGAAACAAACTTGTTATTTAGATCAGTTGAACCGTGAGAATCTGGCATGCGAGAATTTCAGCTTCAGGAATTAGACCCGTAGACACAAACAACTGGAGCCAACTCTACGTATCTTTTCTTGTAAACTAAAAAGTTTATTCTAATCTTACTCCTGTCAAATCTTCAGAAAAGGCTTTGTAATTGTTGTGTACATAGTTCCGCGTAGTCAGCGCGTACACAACTTTCCCACTAGAGCGCGCCCCGCTAAGCACAACAGCGCAGGCGCAGCACTCGTCCGTCTCCGCACTACGAGATGGCGCTGCCTTAGAGACGGACCAAATTCTGCTTCCGTCGATCCGCGTATTAATGTGTAACACAGCCAATGAGATTGCTGCTGACGTAGAACCTTTTCTCCTCGCAGTGATACCTGAACGCGCGAGTGCAGACCTCCGATTAATGCAGACTGACTAATCTTATTAGGCGCAGACAAACTTGACTATAGACTGGTATAGACTATCATATTCCTGTACATAGCCATGAAGATAAATGAATAGACACTTTGTCAAGTATCAGAGATGTGAGAGTAAGATTAAGGTACCAAGACCAAAGGAACTTCAGATTCTCAATTGTAGATAGCATCCAGAATCAAGTTAAATAATGTCTATGCTTTTTATTACTTTGAACAGAAGTTGATTAATTTTCAGACACATTTATTAAAGTTGGTCACCGTCAATCTGCTACTCTAAGCGTGCAAGTGGCATTTCTATCGTCTGACCTAACGGCAGAAGATAAACACGCCACGATAAGACCACGAGACATATTACTGACACTCGCCTACTTCGTTAGAGCGACAAGTGAAATAATCTGATGGTGTGTGTACCAAAAGTCACAGTACGCACACCACAGTAATCTACCCCTGCTTCCTAATTGCTGCTATTCTTAACTAATGTGCAAATTCGAGCAGCATACCACTAATAATGTATCCGAGTATTACCACAATTTTTTTCTGCTCATTTGCAGTAACACACATTTAGAACAAACCGCCACGCATCACATCAAATGGAACTTGCAGGAAAGTCATCCCGTGTCCTTCCGCAGTCACTAAACGATTCTCCCCGATTTTCAACAGCATCATCAGCAAACGGTCACGGTGCATATATAATCTAACAGAGCTCGTGACATCTTATCTCCCTGCTACAGGTGCCCTCGTCTGATGACTCGCCGGCTGGGACGACTCGAGAAGTCTCGTGGCCTCTCATGTATGTGAGGACCTGTTCCGTACACTACCGGCTCTGTCGGAGGCCCGGACGTGCGCGCACGTGTGTGTGTGTGTGTGTGTGTGTGTGTGTGTGTGTGTGTTCTTTTACCCTTCCTATAGACTGGAGTCACCTGCATTTTTTTCCATTCACTGGGGACACTGAGCTTTCACGCCATTCGCTAAGACAGTAAGTACATCACTGTGTGGTCTAAGTTTACCGTAACATTGCTACTGATAGGCGCGATTCACAGGTAACGCGTGGTAATTTATCGTTTTCGCTCTCGGTTTTGTGTGTCGAGCTGTTATGTCCTTAAACTTCCCGTCCATTCACTAGGTGTAATGGCCTTACGACAGCTGTATCTCAAGTAGTACTATCTTTAACAAATTTCATGGTAGCTTTCTTGAAATATTTAATGAAACTTTTCCAATTAAAGCCAAATGTAACAAAACGACTAAGAAGATTAAATGGATAGCTCGGGGTGTTTACCGTAACTACATAATGAACTGAAACATAACAGACATTTTACTGTGTATGTGAAACATTATAAAGCAATCTTCAAAAAAATTGTAAAGGCAGCAAAACAAATGGCAAACAATAAGTTTATTTTACAACATAATAGTAAGACAAAGGCAGTGTGGTCTGTTGTCAAATCAGAGCTAGTAATGAAATAACTACTGACTTTAAATGGATGATAATGTTGTTCTAAACCCAGCTCAAACATTGAACACACTAATCTTAGGTGTTAAATTCTTCATAAATGTAGCAAAGTCCGAAGTTGATGTAGCAGGATAGAGTAAAGTAAATCCCTTTGGACTCTACCAAGAAGCTGAGTATCACACAGATTTTAGAAGAGTCACAATAAAGGATGTGAAAAATGTTATATTGTCATTAAAAAATGAAAATTCTGCTGAGTGGGATAGGACACCAAGTAAAGTGATTAAAGCAGTATATTACATAATAGCACAGCCACTAGCTAAAATAATCAACCCATCTTTTGAACAGGGGTGCTTTCCTGCTGTGTTAGAAATAGGGCGATAGTTTGCCATATCTTCCCTCGACCTTTCCTTAAACAGAGGTCTCACTTTGGCATATTTTATTCTCCCAATCCTGTCAAAAGTGTTTGAGAAAGTAGCTGCAAATCAGATCAAAAATTTTATCATAAAAAATGATAGTGTAAGTAACCAATTTGGATTCCAACAAGGAAAAATACACTGGATGCAGTAAGTAACTTTATTGAGAAGATATGCAAATCATTGAATCAGAGGAGTAAAGTCGCAGGTATCTTCTGCTATCTTTCAAAAGCATTTGACTCTGTGAACCATGACTTGCTTATCTGCAAATTAAACAAATATGGGATTAAGGACAAAGCTCTGAAATGGCTCACATCATACTTTCACAACAGAAAGCAAAGGGTGTCGCATCAAATGCACTGAATTATTCTAAATGGAGTACAGTATCGCAAGGCGTGCCTCAAAGCTCCATTTGAGGCCAATCCTGTTCCTATTCTATGTAAATGACTTGCCCATAAATATAAATTCCCCGTCAGTTCTGTTTGCAGATGACACTTCTGTTTGAAGACGATGCAGAAAAAATTCATTGTGAGCACAATGGGTACTCTAGAAAACTGGTTCCAGTTAAATGGCTTGAAACTGAACATTGCAAAAACCAATATGGTACATTTCAAAACCAAACATTTGAAATGTGTGCATCTTAAAATACATCACAATCATCCTATGGTATTAGTTAAACTGGAGTACACATATTGAGTTACTGTGTTAAGTTGTTGTCCACATTTAGTCCTAGGAATTTGACTATCAAACTAAGCAGCTTTGCATTTGCAATGCAAATACTAGCAAACTCTACTGACATGAGTACACGAAAAATAGCAATCAGTTATTTTGAATCTGTCATTAGGTATGGTATTTTCTGGGGAAATTCAAGTAGTGTATCTCTAATACTGAAACTGCAAAAGAAAATTATATGATACATGTGTAGTGCACAACAAACAAAATCTTGTCGCCCATTATTTCGGAACCTGCAAATCCTAAGAGTTCCCTCCATATACATTTATGAAATTATAATCTTTGTACACAGCAGACAAAAATTATTTGAGGAAAATCATTTTAATCACACATGTAACACAAGAAATAAAATTATTTTATGTTACCCACACACCATTTGAAATTACATGCACAAACTCCACAGTGAATGGGGATGAAAATATATAACAAGCTAATGGGCAAAAATATATTTAATATGAAGCCAGAGTGTCTAAAAATAAGGCTACAGCAGATTCTGTGGGATAAATGCTACTATTCAGTAGAAGAATTCATAGATGACAATTTGAGAAAGGGGTAATTATTAGACTTTTATTGTATGTGTAAAAAAATTGTATTGTACCATTTGTTAAAATCAGTTTTAATTGTTAGTTTTTTATTGTATGTGTATTTTTATATTGTATTATGGTACAATTTGTTAAAATCAGGTGTTGTATGTATATGGTAAAACATTACCAAAATTTTGACGTGTCTCCTGTACCTGAATCAAATGATTTAGATTATGTACGTTATGAGAGTAATAAACCACAATTCACTGTGCCTCCAGTGGCGAGGAAGCAAACACTTATAAAGGCGAGAATCAAAAACACGACGCCATTGGAAAAGGAGCTACACGATAAAATATGTCGGTCATACAAAATGCCAGAGATGTAACTGAGCAGTAATGTATGTCTTGCAAAAACTTAATTTGTGACTGCAAAGTGTGGCTCTGGATGTAAAGTGCTTACCTTTGTGGCAGAGGATACTTGACCGTGTAACATGTCTTAGGGTTTCTTTTTGTTCTGCTTCATATGGAGTGTGGGAAAAAACGAGTGCTTAAACTCGTGTGTGTGTGTGTGCGTGCGCCGAGTAATCAGTATATTTTCGTGTGCCCGGCCCCTGTGGGAGTGATACGTGGGGGAATGGTTCTTTAAATTTGGTAAGCAAGCTTTCACAGGCTCTCTGTGTTTGTGTTCACGTGTGTGACAAGCTGAAGAACTGAGTGGCACTCTCGGGTATGTCAAACATGTCAATATTCGTGCTGCCCTTCATACACATGAGAGATCGGGAACATAGCAGGTGAGTGATGTTGAGGGTCCCATACATCTACACTTACACTGGAAATGTGCTTAATTCATTAGATAAAAAATTGCATGGAACTGGTATATGACGTATTTCATTGTGTAAATCACAATATCCTTTTAAGTAAATTAGAATATTATAGTGTAACAGGAATTGCTGCAAAATGGTTCAAATCTTATATCTCTGGCAGGAAATAAAGGGTGTTATTAGTAAAGAGACAAGTATTAAAGCATCAGGCATCATCCAACTGGGAACTAATTACATGTGGGGTCCCACAAGGTTCCATTTCAGGGCCCTTTTTCTTGTGTATATGACCATTCATCAATAACATTACCAGATGCCAAGTTCTTTTTGTTTGCCGATGATACAAACATTGCAATAAATAGCAAATCAAGTGTAATCTTAGGAAGATTAGCTAATAAAGAATTGGCTAGGAACCTGTGATTAATGTCCACAAATATTTTGTCACTAACCTTTGAAAAAACACACTACATGCAGTTCAGAACTTTTAAGACAACTTAAGATCCCAGCACTGGCAAAAGTTAAGGGGTGTCCCAGGAGTATATGCCTAACATACGATGACAAGCAGATAGAAGTGGACAGTGTTGAATTTCTCAAGCTGTAATCCCAAGAATTTAACTGGGAGGAGCACACCACAGAACTGTTGAAGCGTCTTAAATCTGTTTGCAATGCGAATTGTGTCAGGTATGGGGGATATAAAAATGAAAAAGCTGGCATACTATGCTTACTTTCATTCCATAATGTCATATGGGATTTTTTTTGGGGCAATTCATCACGACAAGCTAAAGTTTTCCGGGCAGAAAAACGTGCAGTGAGTTATATGTAGTGTGAACGGAAGAACATCCTGCAGAAGCCTGTTTAGGGAACTAGGGATACTAACTACTGCTTCCCAATATATTTATTCCTTAACAAAATTTTTAATTGTTTAGTAGTTGTATTACACGTTTATTACCTTGTTGTTGTTGTTGTTGGTTGGTTGGTTGGTTGATTGAGGTTAAAGGGACCAAACAGCAAGGTCATCAGTCCCTTGTTTCAAATAGACTCCATTCTGCTAACGGGACATCTCAGTATAGTCAGAAAAATAAAACGGATAAAGGGGAAACGTAAAAGGGCAGTCACGTTGTCATTAGTAAAAACAAATGAGGGAAGTTGGCAAGAGAACGAACCCAACACTATGCTGAAACAGCATAGGCAAGACCACCTGTGACTTAAAAGGTACAACTGCTATAATGCAGAAAGTACGTATGGGAATAGAAAAACTAACCAAGCCTTAAAAAGAAGGGGTAAAAACAGAGTAAAAGGGAAAGAGAAGAGGATTCCGGTCAGGGAGGTGAATCGGGAATCTCTGAACACTGCCTACAGTGGGAGACACCCAAACACTCACCGCCCTGCCCCAACACCAGAGGGAGATTAAAAACTTTAAAACTGAGAATAAAAACCACTCTCCCGGAGGAAACCTAGAACCAGACAGACCATCCAGGAATCGTCAGCCAACATCAAAGGTAAAGTGTGGGGGAGTCTGTACTTAGCACGCAGAGCCAAAAGAAGGGGGCATTCAACCAAAATGTGGGCCACTGACTGGAAGGCTCCACAACCACATAGCGGGGGTGGCTCATCACGCAAAAGGAAACCATGGGTCAGCCTGGTATGGCCAATGCGGAGACGACACAGTGTGGTCGAGTCCTTGCGGGAGAGGCTAAAGGAAGAACGCCATGGGCCTGTATTCACCTTAATGGCACGAAGTTTATTAGACAGTGGAGTAGCCTCCCAAGAATTGGCCCATGACTGTGCAAAGTGGGATTTGATGTGAAGCCGTAAATCCGCTGCAGGAGGGGTTACAGAAAACGGGGGGTAAGTAACTGCTCCCCCAGCCAAACGATCAGCGAGCTCATTACCCGGGATACCCACATGGCCCGGGACCCATAGGAAGTCAATGGAACAAGCAGCACGGTGAAGATCAGCGAGATGGTCATGGATGGCAGAGACCAAGGGATGGCGCGAAAAACACCGGTCAATAGCAAGAAGGCCACTCATCGAGTCCGTACATAACAAAACGCGGTTGTGTTGGGATTGTTTAATAAAGGTAAGGGCCCGGGAAATTGCCATCAATTCCGCAGTAAACACCCCACATGAGGGTGGCATACCCAACATGATCAGCAGATTTAGAGCCATCAGTGTAAAAAACAACAGCATCCCGAAACTCCCATAAAATTTGGCGGAAAAAGGAACGGAACACCACCGGGGGGATGGAATCTTTCGGACCGCGGCGGAGATCCATCCGAATTCGAGGCCGAGGAACTAACCAAGGAGGGGTGGAGGGGAGGGAGCGAGGAAGACAGGACAAAGAAGGAAGCCGAAAATCACGGGTAAGAGACGCAAGGCGCAGCCCAACCGGTAAACCCGCCCGAGGGCGGGAGTCAGGCGGGCGACGTCCATGGTCTGGGAATAGGATAGAATAGGAAGGATGAGCGGGAGAAGAACGGATAGTAAGGGCATAAGACACCAGAAGCTGGGACCGCCGAACAGAAAGGGGGGGGATCCCAGCTTCAACCAGGAGACTATCAACAGGGCTAGTAGGGAAGGCGCCGGTGGCCAAACGGATACCACGATGGTGGACTGGATCCAGCACGTGCAGCGTGGAAGGAGCAGCTGAACCATAAACTTGACAACCATAGTCCAAACGTGACAGAACTAGAGCACGATAAAGACGGAGGAGGAGGGAACGGTCCGCACCCCAGGAGGAGTGGGCAAGGAAGCGAAGGACATTGAGTTTACGGAAACATCCTACCTTCAGGAGTCTGATATGGGGCAGCCAAGTGAGCTTGTTGTCGAAAAGAAGACCTAGGAAACGAAACTGTGGAACCACAGGCAATCTTTGTGCAGCGAGATAGAGCTCTGGATCAGGGTGGACCGTAGTACGGCGACAGAAGTGGACCACCCGCGATTTTAAAGGAGAGAATTGAAACCCGTGGGAGAGGGTCCATGCAGAGGCACGCCGTATAGCCACCTGGAGCTGCCGTTCTGCAGATGGCATCGAGGAGGAACTAACCCAAATGCAGAAATCATCCACATACAGGGCAGGGGCGACCAAGGGACCGACAGAGGCCACAAGTCCATCGATAGCAATGAGGAAAAGAAGGACACTCAAGACAGAACCCTGTGGGATGCCCGTCTCCTGGGTCCGTGGAGAACTGAAAGCAGTACCAACTCGAACTCTGAATGACCGATGGATCAGGAACTGGCGGATAAAAATCGGGAGTGGGCCCCGAAGACCCCACTGATGAAGGGTTAGTAAGATGTGATGGCGCCAGGCCGTGTCATAGGCCTTGCGAAGGTCAAAAAACACTGCAACCAAATGGCGGCGCTGGGAAAAAGCCTGCCGAACTGCGGATTCCAAGCGAAGCAAATGATCGATTGGAGATCGTCCCTCTCGAAAGCCACACTGGTAAGGGGACAATAGATCCCGAGATTCGAGGACCCAAGTGAGCCGACGGGCGACCAGCCGTTCAAGTAACTTACAACCAACATTGGTCAAACTAATTGGCCGATAGCTGTCAACAGATAGGGGGTTCTGACCAGGCTTAAGGACAGGAACCACAATGCTATCCCTCCACTGAGAAGGGAAGTCACCCTGGAGCCAGATACGGTTAAACACCCGAAGAAGATGGTGCCGTTGTGGAGCACTGAGATGTTGAAGCAGCTGGTTATGAATGGAATCTGGGCCAGGAGCCGTATCATGAGAAGCAGATAGAGCAGAAAGAAATTCCCATTCAGTGAAAGGTTCGTTGTAAGATTCTGACTCACAAGTGGTGAAACATAAGGTGACAGCTTCAGCCTGCTGTTTTTGATGAAGGAAAGCAGCTGGATAGGAGGCCGACGCTGATGCCACAGCAAAATGGGTCGCAAGATGTTCTGCGAGAACTAATGGGTCCGTACAAATGCCATCTGGGAGGTGAAGGCCTGGGAGGGTGGACTGCCGATGGCAACCTTGGAGAGAGCGAAGTGTAGCCCATACCCGTGACAGAGGGACAGTGGAACCAAGGGAAGAAACGAATCGTTCCCAACATATCCGCTTGCTCTGTTTGATTAAATAACGGGCTTTAGCGCGAAGGCGCTTAAAGGTAGAAAGGCTGGCTACAGATGGGTGCCTCTTAAAGTGTTGCAAAGCTCGACGGCGATCACGGATGGCAATGGCAATGGCCGTACTCCACCACGGGACTTGCCGACGACGAAATTGTCCAGATGAGCGCGGGACAGCAAGGTTAGCAGCGCGAACAATCGCGTCAGACACGTCACGTAGGACGTCATCAATACAACCCGACAAAGAGGGAGAAAACTCGACCTGTGCAGTATATAGAGGCCAATCGGCGCGGTGGAAAGACCAACGAGGTAACCTCTCCATCGGGGAGCGGGAAGGGAGCGTGATAATCAACGGGAAATGGTCACTATCACAAAGGTCGTCGTGTGGCGACCAGTGTAATGAAGGGAGGAGAGAGGGAGAAGAAAGAGAAAGATCAATGGCAGAAAAGGTACCATGACCAGCACTGAAATGAGTAGGGGAGCCATCATTAAGAAGGCACAGGTCGTGGTCTGCAATAAATTGGTCGATAAGAAGACCTCGTCTAGATGGATAGGCACTGCCCCACAAAGGATGACGAGCATTAAAATCCCCAAGGAGGAGGAAGGGAGGAGGAAGTTGCTGAAGAAGGGTGGTTAAGGCAGCAGGTGTAAGAGTTCTGTCAGGAGGGAGATAAAGATTGCATACTGTGACTGCAGAGTCTAAGTGGACCCTAACAGCAACCGCTTCCAATGTAGTTTGGAGAGGAATCCACGTGCTAGCAATGTCTGTACGGACCAACGTACAAACGCCACCAGAAGCCCGCAAGGGTCCGACCCGATTTCGACAGAAAACACGGAACCCACGGAGGGTCGGTGAGTGAGCATCAGTAAAATGAGATTCCTGGAGAACCACACAAGCTGCTGAGTAGGACGAAAGAAGGGATTTCAATTCCGGAAGGTGACGATAGTAGCCATTACAATTCCATTGGAGAACCACAGAACGATGGTTTAAATGAGGGCTGAACACGCTAAATCCAGTCATACCGCCGGGTCCCCACCCGTCACCGACAAGGAGGGGGCGACATCCATAAACGACAGGTCAGAATCCGGTTGTGAAGCCGGAGAAGGGACCTCCGGTGACACCAGAGGCTCTTTGTCCCGGGACTTATGTTTCTTCTTCTTTTCAGGCTGAGATCGAGGAGGGCTGTGTGGCATAATGGAGCCAGCTGCAGCAAGATCAGGAACAGAAAGAGACCGGGCGACCTGGGGGCCGATAGACCGCGGCTCTCGCGGTCGCCGCGCTGCAGCAGACCTTTGACCTGGAAGGTGCCGGGAAGGGGCATCCCGGGAGAGGCGCCCTTGACCGGCAGACGCCGAAGGAGTGGGACACTTCTCCGGCTGGGGAGGGGGAGCGGCGCCCAGAGGAGAAGGTGTGGGAGCCGCAGGGGAGGGGGGAAGGAGAGGGGTCCGGGACGGGGGTAAGGAAGGGGGAGGAAGGGATGAAGATGTAACCAAGGCGTAACTAGATGTCATGGACACAGGGTGCAATCGTGCATATTTCTTACGGGCCTCTGTGTAGCTTAAACGATCAAGAGACTTATACTCCTGTATCTTTTTTTCTTTCTTATAGACTGGGCAATCTGCTGAACGTGGAGAATGACTACCATGACAATTTACACATACAGGAGGGGGAACACAGGGACTCCCCTCATGGAGTGGACGTCCACAGTCACCACAGAGAGGGTCCTGGGTACAGCGAGAAGACATGTGGCCAAAACGCAAGCACTTAAAACACCGCATAGGAGGTGGGATGTACGGCTTCACATCACAGCGATAGACCATAATCTTAACTTTCTCAGGAAGGGTATCCCCTTCAAAGGCCAGGATAAAGGCACCAGTATCAATACGATTATCTTTAGGACCCTTCTGAACACGCCGAACAAAGTGAACACCCCGCCGTCCGAGATTGTCCCGAAGTTCCTCATCAGTTTGAAGGATGAGGTCTCTGTGAAAAATCACACCTTGTACCATATTTAGAGACTGGTGAGGGGTAATGGACACGGGAATTGTGCCAAGATGGGTACAGGCACGAAGGGCCGCAGATTGGGCAGCCGAAGCAGTTTTTATCAGTAATGAACCCGACCGCATCTTGCTCAGGGAGTCCACTTCGCCGAACTTGTCTTCAATGTGTTCCACAAAGAATAAAGGTTTGACACTGGTGAAAGTATCTCCATCAGTCCTGGTGCAAACTAGATAACGGGGGAAAGGTTTTGCCCCTAGACGACGGGCCTGACCCTCCTCCCAGGGGGTAGCCACGGAAGGGAAGGCCGAAGGGGCAAGAGAAGCAGCACTTGAGGAATCAGTACCACGCAGAGAGACGGCCGCAGAAGAGCGGCCAGAGGTTTGGACCCTTATGCGTTTCATCTGCATAGCGTCCGCCCTGATACCACCCACTCCGATCAGGGGCTCTCCTCACGGGCGCCACCCAGCCACAGCAAGGGCCGTCTGGCACGGCGGCCATTGCCGGGAGTTCCGATGCTCCAGGATGACGAGCAACCACTCCAAGGCATGCATGAGGAGGTCACAGCTCAGGTATCAGAAGTGTGATCCCTGTGTGTTCAGGGGGCTCAACCAAAAGGGTACATAGCGACCCCACCACACGGGCTGGCTACCGTGCTGGCTATGCACCCTAGCATCAGACAACGACGTAGAAGAAAAGGTGGAATATACTAGGAGGGCACACGTCGGAGACACTAGGTAAGGTGCTCTTCCCCAAATGGCTCACACTACGGAAGAGAAATTTTGGAATGGAGGTCAAACCCCAGAGGGGGACCAAGGAATGCCAAAAGGAGGAGATGATTACGCAACAAAGCCAGAGTGTAAAACCAACAGAACCAGGAGGATAGCGGGGGCCAACATAAGCAAGGACACCAATAGAGGGAGAGGAGAGGGCGAGGGGAAAGGGGTATGGAGGGGAAAGGAGGGGAAGGGAAAGGAAATGCAGCCCGGGAGAGAAAGAAGGCTGCAATGGCTCGGGGCCCCGTGCTCGCCACGCACGTATCCACAAAAGAGTTGTGGACCCCCTGGGGGGGTGTCATGAATGGCAGCTTGCTCTACACGTAGAAAAAATGCAGAGTCAACTTGTGTCCTCATGGAGTCCCTTCCAAAGCTGTTTCACAGACGAAGACCGCACTCCAGTTCCTTCTCTAAATCCTCGCACAAACGACAACATGGCTGACATCAAGTACGTGTCCAAGGAATAGAAAAGCAACTGAAATGACTCCGAGGAAAGTCCACTGGACCTGACGGGATACCAATTCGATTCTACACAGAGCACGCGAAAGAACTTTCCCCCCTTCTAACAGCCGTGTACCGCAAGTCTCTAGAAGAACGGAAGCTTCCAAATGATTGGAAAAGAGCACAGGTAGTTCCAGTTTTCAAGAAGGGTCTTCGAGCAGATGCGTAAAACTATACGCCTATATCTCCGACGTCGATCTGTTGCGGAATTTTAGAACATGTTTTTTGCTCGCGTATCATGACATTTCTGGGAACCCAGAACCTATTCTGTAGGAATCAACATAGATTCCGGAAACAGCGATCGTGTGAGACCCAACTCGCTTTAGTTGTTCATGGGACCCAGTAAATATTAGATACAGGCTCCCAGGTAGATGCCATTTTCCTCGACTTCCGGAAGACGTTCGATACAATTCCGCACTGTCGCCTGACAAAGTAAGAGCCTACGGAATATCAGACCAGCTGTGTGGCCGGATTGAAGGAGTTTTTAGCAAACAGAACACAGCATGTTGTTCTCAATGGAGAGATGTCTACAGACGTTAAAGTAACCTCTGGCGTGCCAAAGGTTAGTGCAATGGGACCATTGATTTTCATATATATATATATATATATATATATATATATATATATATATATATATATATATATATATATATATATATATATATATATATATATATATATATATCCTAGTAGATAGTGTCTGAAGTTCCATGCGGCTTCTCGCGTATGATGCTGTAGTATACAGAGAAGTTGCAGCATTAAAAAATTGTAGCGAAATGCAGGAATATCTGCAGCGCATAGGCACTTGGTGCAGGGATTGGCAACTGACCCTTAACATAGACATATGTAATGTATTGCGAATACACAGAAAGAAGGATCTTTTACTGTATGATTATATGATAGCGGGACAAACACTGCTAGCAGTTTTTCTGTAAAATATCTGGGAGTATGCGTACAGAATGATCTGAAGTGGAATGATCATATAGAATTGTTGGTAAGGCGGGTACCAGGTTGAGATTCATTGGAAGAGTCCTTAGAAAATATAGTCCAACAAATGATGGTGGCTTACAAAACACTCGTTCGACCTATACTTGAGAATTGCTCATCACTGTGGGATCCGTACCAGGTCGGGCTGATAGAGAAGATCCAAAGAAGAGCGGCGCGTTTCGTCACAGGGTTATTTGGTGAGCGTGATAGCGTTACGGAGATGTTTAGCAAACTCGAGTACCAGACACTGCAAGAGAGGCGCTCTGAATCGCGGTGTAGGTTTCGAGAGGGTGCTTTTCTGGATGAGGTATCTAATATATTGCTTCCCCCTACATATACAATCACGAATGTAAAATTGGAGAGATTCGAGCGCGCACGGAGGCTTTCCGGCAGTCGTTTTTCCCGCGAACCATACGCGACTGGAACAGGAAAGGAAGGCAATGACAGTGACACGTAAAGTGTCCTCCGCCACACACCGTTGGGTGGCTTGCGGAGTATAAATGTAGATGCACTTTTCTGGGTGCCACTGCGTCATCAGCAAACAGTGGAGCACGTAATTGTGATCAAAGTGCAAAGCAGCTCAACACACTGGACCTAAGTGTAGAAGCACGGAAAGGTATCCTGTTTGCTGATGATTCGACAGTTCTATTAAAAGGTGAAAACAGCGATGAGCTGCAATCAAGTGCTCCACGAGTCGGGCAGACCACATCCGCCAGCAAGGCTGCGGTTTCTGTGGGTTGTTCTGTTGTGGTGTACAGACATTCACCGCGACCGAATTTTTGTTTAGGATTGTAAAGTCGAGAGCGTCCTGTTACAAAACTCCGTTGTGTTCCACTGTGAGAGAATACGAAACAGCTTTCCACCGGTACGCTTAGTACGTTTAACCCAACACGAAAAATGAATATGACTACAGCAGTAACTCTAAATAGCCACATCTAAAATATTTAGAAATATTGTGGAGAAATACACCAGCAGTTTCAGTACCTTTACAATTGAAAATAAGGCAGTCCCAATAATTAAGAGGAATAATTAAAGAATGGAAGCGTGCAAACATGTAGCAGTACTCAAACTTCCACTACCTTGCGACAGGGAAGTCAAAACAACCTTCCGTGACATTAAAAGCAAGGGTGATAACATTGAGTGGAACGGGAATTCTACTGTTAAATGCAGACGAGAGAGCGGATAGGTGGAAAGAATACATTGAAAGCCTCTATGGGGGAGAAAATTTGTTCGACGTGATAGAAGAAGAAACAGGAGCCGATTTAGAAGGGATAGGGGACCCCCATATTAGAATTTAAAAGAGCTTTGAAGGACTTAACATCAAGTAAGTCAGAAGGTATAGATAACATTCCATCAGAATTTCTAAAATCGTTGGGGTAAGTAGCAGCAAAACGACTATTCACGTTGGTACGTTGAATGTACGAGTAGCGACTGACTTCCGGAAAAGCATCATCCACACAATTCCGAAGACGGTAAAAGCTGACAAGTGCGAGATTTACAGCACAATCTGCTTAACAGCTGCTGCATCTAAGTTGCTGACAAGAATAATATACAAAAGAAAGGAAAAGAAAATTGAGGATGCGCTAGATGACGATCAGTTTGGCTTTTCCTGTAAAAGGCACGGGAGAGGTAATTCTGACGTTGCGGTTAATAATGCAAACACGACTAAAGAAAAATCGAGATACGTTCACAGGATTTGTCGACCTAGAAAAAGTCGTTCGACAATGTAAAATGGTGCAAGATGTTCGAAATTCTGAGAAAAATAGGGGTAGGCTATAGGGAGAAACTTGTCATGTACAATAGCCAAGAGGGAATAATAAGAGTGGACGCCCAAGAACGAAGTGCTCATATTAAAAGGGCCCCTACTGCTCAATCTGTACATCGAGGAAGGAATTATGGGAATAAAAGAAAGGTCCAGAAGTGGAATTAAAATTCAAGGTAAAAGGATATCAATGATACGATTCGCTGATGACATTGCTATCCTGAGTGAAAGTGAAGAAGAATTAATGATCTGCTAAATGAACAGTGTTGTGAGTACAGAGTATGGACAGAGAGTAAATCGTAGAAAGACTAAGGAAATGAGAAGCAGTAGAACTGAGAACAGCGAGGAACTTAATATCACGACTGCTGGTCGCGAAGTAGATGAAGTTAAGGAGTTCTGCTACCTAGGCACAGGACGGAGCAAGGAGGACATCAAAAGAGTAGCAACGGCAAAAGGGCAAAAGGGCAAAAGGGCAAAAGGGCATTCCTGGCCAAGAGAAGTCCACTAATATCAAATATCGGCCTTAATTTGAGGAAGAAATTTCTGAGAATGCACAGCATTGTGTGGAAGTGAGACGTGGAATGTGCGAAAACCGGAACAGAAGAGAATCGAAGCATTTGAGACGAATGTTGAAAATTAGGTGGACTGATAAGGTAAGGAATGAGGAGGTTCTACGCAGAATCGGAGAGGAAAGGAATATGTGGGAAACACTGGTAAGGAGAAGGGACAGGATGACAAGACATCTGCTAAGACATGAGGGAATGACTTCCATGGTACTGGAGAGAGCTGTAGAGGGCAAAAACTGTAGAGGAAGAGATTGGAATACATGCAGCAAATAGAGGAGTTAGGTTGCAAGTGCTACTTTGAGATGAGTTTGGCACAGGAGAGGAATTCAGAGGAATTCGTGTCGGGCCGCATCACACCAGTCATAAGACTGACTGGGGGGGGGGGGGGGGGGGAGGAGAACTTTGCGGCGCAACCAACCTATGGGAGAAAACCGGTAAATCAAACCTACTGCAGCTCACAGTCCCATCCCCCAATTAAATCACGGAGGAACAACTTACGGAAGTAACTACCCCACGTCTTATGGAACCCACCACCCCCTTTGACGGTATTTGTTGGGTTTGGATTGTCGGAGTCCACACGAACGTGTTCAGAGACCTGTACCCACTAAAAATCGGACATACGCAACAGACCACCTCAGCCACACTGCCGATCTTGAGGAGCGAGTTGATACTCAAGTACAACAGTTAACAGACACACTGTATACTTTGTGTGCCGTATTGCAGCGCGCATTATCAGAAAAAGGGCATGTGTAAGTAAAGATGCGATGTAGGAGATTAAAGGACCTTCCGCAACAGTGAACTGCTTTGTCATTAGCCATTAATTAATAGACTGAGTTACTGATTTCTGATCACCCAATAACCGTGTGCACAATCAACATTCATGTACCCAAAAATCAGAGAAGTAAAGTAAGAAACGTGCATAGAGGGGACATGCATTCATCTGATTGAGAAATTTCTAGTCTAGTAAAAACAGGCAAGAGAACAGATGGAGATGCCCTGACATTAACTCAAGACTGTTAAAGTCACTATACAGTCGGACAGTATCGTGAAACTAACTTTGTAGGCACGGAGTTCACTTTCAGAAGAACGAATGACATCGTCACTTATTAAACTAGCACTGTTCCGGTAACTGACCAAGGTAACTTGTACTCAGGGATACTGGCGACTGAGTTTAACATCCAGGGACTATCTGGGAACCCGGTACCAGTTGCAAGTTGCCTAATTAATGCCTTACAGCAACTATAAAAATTCGGTTTTCAATATTTCGTGTAGTTATTGACTGCTTTAACGCAAAAAGACACACTAAATGTTTAACATACGATTGTACGTCTTACCGAGCAGATGTCTGCTAGTGTGGACATCTGGGAACTGTCGAGGCAGCGCGACTCCTCGCGTGCGACTTTATTCGTCGAGCATCTCAAGGTGAGTGCACTTACAGACTTCTGATAAACTTCAATCTCGTAAGCAGGAAAAAGTTTAGCAAAAGTTTGAAATTATGCTGCAAGTGAAATATTTAGCGCATTAACTCATTTGCAAAGCAGTCAGAAGTTTGACGCCGTCTTATAGACGGCAGTTAGAGTCTAAACAGTGGGCAATTTCCTGGCACATTTACAGCAGCTGGACTATAAGGTACTGAATTTTCACATGTGAACAGGAACATGGAAATATCACTATAATAACAATATCAACATCTTCGTGATAATCATATGTACACCAATTATAGTAACTTGCGAACAACAAAGTTTGTCTTAACAGAATAAGGGTAACATGCGTTACATATAACAGCATAAGCACTCTGAAAATGTTTATGAACAGTCTGTTGTATTATTACCTAATTTTTTCATTCACATTCTTCGTCACTGAAACTATTTATAAGGAAATATGACTATAAAACTATTTATAAGGAAATATGACTATAAAACTATTTATAAGGAAATATGACTATAAAACTATTTATAAGGAAATATGACTGTAAAACTATTTATAAGGAAATATGACTGTAAAACTATTTATAAGGAAATATGACTGTAAAACTATTTATAAGGAAATATGACTGTCAATAACTGAACTACTGCCTGGGGTAACATTTCTACAAACATATCTAAACAATCGTATGGACATTACAGAATAACGATGTATTTGAATTACTGCAAATTTATATCCATAAAGTAAGACGGAAGCAAAGCTTAAGTGCAAGCAGTTTTTCACCGCCAGGTAACAAACTAATTTAAAAACAAAGTTTCAAAAATTTACAAAGCGTTTACACAAACTTGGTTCACTATATTGGCATCAAAATAAACTTTACTGCAAACAAGCAGCTTGTAAAGTATCCAATTTACCAACTAGCATCATAAAAAGAAACTACACAAAATATACCATTTCTTTTTGTGTAGTAATATTGATAACACGTGTAGCAAGAGGAATGACGTGCAAACTAGACATGAAGGACACTTACTGAGGCTCAGTAGCCTCCCCTCAACACGTGCCACCCATCTGGTCACTAAGAAAGCCAGGGTGTCGCACAGTTCCTATTACAGAGAGATTCTGGAGCAAACTTTATCCGCCAAGTTTCATTAATGAACCCATGTCTGGAAACGTACAAAGTCCCTTTTACAACTCCTACAAGTCTGTAATAGGAATTGTGACATGCCCTGGGCATTGGAAGTGGCTAGTCATCTTACATTATTCACTTTAAGTGCAGTGCTACAAATAGCAAGACCAATACTGTAGGTAAGTTCCAGATTCCAAAACAGTTTTAATGATTTAAAAAGATTGAGTGGAAAACTAGGCTTTAGAGTTTCTATGAATATGTGCCTAGATTTCCACATTATAAAAAAGCATTATGGCATCTCTGCAGTCATAAAATCATCTTTCAGCAATTACTGTATTAAAGAGGCGACATAAATAAACCATCATAGGCCGAGGCAATGTCGAACCACAAATTAACGATAAAAAACTTATAATTAATCTACCTTAAAATTTCCATCTCAAACTGCGTGGACACATTTCGTTGCAAAATTTCCACACCAAGCCAAATGCTCATTAACGTAAAAAATGTAACAGCACGGTGCGGCAATTTTACAACAGATTTCTTAATTTATATTAAATTTATTTAACACCACTGAAAATGAGCCATGAGCATGAATGGTGTGGTATTTGTTACTAAATAAATGGCCAAAATGACCATCGTTCTTTTTTGATAGATTCTGAAGTCATGATATGCTGCCTGTCTGTTATCGGTAAAATATTCATACTTAATTGGCAGCTAAAATACAACAAATAACTATCATTTATCCACACCATTTAACTGGCACATTACATACAAACAAGGTCCGTTATTTGAGATGGTAACTATTTCATTTATTTTCATTTAAAATACAATGCATCGTGTGAGTCAGTTGGAAATCCACAGCCTCTCTGCAGCATATTGTTGCTAAACGGAAGTGGGAAATGATGCTCAAACCACAAATATATAACAATTTTTTTGGCTGAACGTATTACAGTTTACAATGAGAAAAAATTAAGCTGCAGAACAGAAACAAAGTTGAATACCATGTAAAGTATATCTAAAGTGAAAGGAAGGCCAGAGCTACTTCATGTGTTGTGCACACACAACCAACCCGACCAGATCTCACCGGCTGTGTTGAAACATTGAGAAGGGAATGGCACGTTTGAGGTGCTGGGCTAAGGCTGGCATCTGGCACCGCATTTCTTCTGAGCCGGCTCCTTTCCTTCCATACCGGACATAAGTGATAGCCACTGCTTCTGCGTAACATTGCATCCAGCGCAATACTAGTCCGGTCGCCTCGATGTAACTACAGCGTCGACGCGTGACGTAGGATCCACGACTTGCAGTCTGCGGCATTCATGAAGTGCCCTCCGTACGCTGGTGTCCTGGCTTCTACAATACTGAGGTACACGTTTTTGGGACGGTGAGGCACGTACGTGGCTGCTCGGCAAGCAGGGCTTCTGACGCCAGACAGATTGGTGGAGCTTGGTTGCCCTGCAGGCAGCTGACATCCGTTGCCCGTGTAGGGTGCAGGTGAAGGCATCTGGCGAAGCTCTAGACCTCGTGTCTTCCCATTAGCAGACTAGCAAAACATTTGTCCAGAATGACAATGGTATTTCTCCCAGTAGCGGACACCAAAATACAAGTGATGGGCTCAGGGCAGACATCCGTGAGGTCTGGATGAAAGACCCGACTCTTAAAGTAGCGTCTGGGAGACTGCTTATTAAGAAGGTATTGTTTTGGGATGAAGTACGTCGTACTTGGCTCCAGCACAGTGCCCTGTCCTCATTGTCACTTCAATCTTCTCAAAACATCTGGCACCTCCAAACTTACTTTCGTGTCCGTCAGGAATGTCCAGCCTCTAGCATAACGTCACCGGAATTTTCAACGGCAGCCTGCTTTGTGTCACAAGCGTTTGTTCACTTGCCACGAAGGGCACTTCAGTGCCGTGCTCCTCTCCAGGATTGTCTCTCTACTAATGGCAGAAATAGGTTTCCAATATTCCCACTTCTTTTGGTGAGGACATCTCCAAGAGCAGCAAGTTCCCACGGTCAAGGACGCTTCCTTTAGGCAGGACGGCGAAAGAAGCCTTCCATACATTCACTTTTGTTGCAGAGAAACGTCTCGAACCATGCATCACGTTGTGTTCCAAATGCAGAACTCCTGCGACTGAGTATGTAATGGTAGGATCTCTGCCGTGTATACACCCAGTATTTTAGGAGCTGTAGCATTGCAGGCAGCCAGCCAGGATGAAACCTTCAGAATCACAGCCACTTCCGAGTTGCTCCCTTTACTACCAGCTGATGGGCTGACGGTGACAAATTTAATAATGCTCGTCAACAGCACAGTCTTCACAATGTTCAGATACAAGCATTGCCGAAAGTTTCCCCACATACATTGTGGAGATTCAAAATACTACTACTACTACTACTACTACTAGAATGCCTGAGGAGGTCGTCCTCCCCATCAGAGAGAAGATTAAATAAAGAAAATGAAAGACACCCTCCGGCCTCGCAACCTAATACCGTCGGGGTCGAAAAAATCAAGAGTTGGCCAAGAGAGACCGACAGGAAAGGAAACAGAATACGCCTGACAAGGAAGAGGAAACAATGCCAGACGTCTCTAGTAGTGAGCAGACAGCGAGACAGATACAACTTTTTTAAAATGGTCAAATACTATTTGACAAACAGAACAAAGATATGTCATATGTAAATCATACAGTATTAAATTTATGCTGAGGCAACATGTTGACAATACCATGTTCTCTAATACTGCAAGAACATTCTCTGGTCATGATACAACTCAACAATGGGTACGTTGTTGCATTACAGGCAACATTACAAAACTGAATACCTCCAAGGTACCAGATACTTGTGCTGTTACATTTACTGAATCGTTTGAACAGTAATTTTTAGAACAATGAAATTTACGATTTAAAGGCCTCTGTAGTCACTACAGGGTACACCACAGCTAAAAAATAAATACTAGTATTAGAAGTATTTTCTTAACGTCGAGTACAGATGAAATAACTCTGCAGGTTGTTTGACCTGATCCTAATACACAAAATAATATATTTCACATTACTAAATTGCAATCAGACTGTATGAAATACTGAAATATGGGAGGGGCGTTCAGTAAGTAATGCAACAATTTTTTTTTTTAAAGCAGGTTGGTTTCATTCAGGATTTCAATACACCATATTATTCCCTGCGATTCTGCCTACAAAACTTTACTTTTCAACGTAACTTCCGTTCAGTGCCACGACCTCGCTGGTAGGGCTCGCACGCCTGCGCGACACCACAGCTCCACTCCGCTCTGCTGGTCGACGTCTCGTTGCACCGACAGCCTGCCTGCAGGGACAGATCTTCAGTGGACAGATCTTCAGTGGACAGATCTTCAGTGGACAGATCTTCAGTGGACAGATCTTCAGTGGACAGATCTTCAGTGGACAGATCTTCAGTGGACAGATCTTCAGTGGACAGATCTTCAGTGGACAGATCTTCAGTGGACAGATCTTCAGTGGACAGATCTTCAGTGGACAGATCTTCAGTGGACAGATCTTCAGTGGACAGATCTTCAGTGGACAGATCTTCCTGAGCCATCCGACAGTCCGGATCTCGCACCGTCTGGCTTCCATCTGTGCCGATGAAGTTTTCTACGCTCGTCTCGAGTGTGTAGACTCGTTCGAGGTCTTGCGATGCCACGGAGAAGGTGTTCATTTCCATTTATGTGGCGACGAACGCGCTGGAGTCGTTCCTTCAGCTTCCTCACGGTGGCGCAACACACTTCAGAGATGACCTTCACACAGTGACGGATGTAACCGAACATAGCAACACCTTCACAGTCTCAGAAGACCGCCACCATGACTTTAGTGGGCCAGGATGTGGCTTCGAACTTTGTCTCCGGAAGAGATGGTATGGCGCCACCCACGTATTGCAGTTTTGTTTCTGGTTCGAAGTGACGCACCCACGTTTCGACGAAAAATCACCACCATCAGCCTAGTAACGCTGAGACAATTCGGCACTTCGATGCCCTTTACGGTCCTGAGTTCGGCGGCGAGGAAGCCAGCACGGCACACCCCCTACTGGTGGGCGGGTGTAGCAGCGAGCAGTCATCCGACGTGACCGGCGGATCTCAGGATTGGCACCTGTGCTTTCTGCCACTACCAGGTCTCCGTAGATGTTCTCCAGCGCCCGCCAATATCCGCGACGGTCTGGTTTTGCACCGAAAACTCGGCAGGTCTCTCCTCAGAGGCTACGTACAGTGCTGCCACTTATCGGAAACCCGCGGAATATTCCTACTTCGGTCCCTACAGTTTCATCATGCCCACAACAAATTGTGAATTTCTGGAACTGACATTGGCTGAGAAAAATGTGTCGCATTGCTTACTGAACGCCCCTCTTACACAGTGTTACAAACTCAGATTGTCATTACGTGGAAAAAGCATCACACAGAAATAATGTTGAGGGATATTACAAGTAGTGTGTCTAGAGACATTTTGGAGGAGAAAGTACTGCCATTGTGGCAGCTGTAGTAATGTGTGCGGATAACAAAAAGTACAGTAACTGCCTGTATACACAGGTTACATAACAGGAACTAAATATAACTTTCCAGAAATTATTCTGTGAGTTTCTAAATTATCTTAAAGTAAGTTTTCTACAAATAAAATTTAAAGACGTAATGACAATCATTTACAAGCTCATTAAATTCCCAACTGTGCTTACACCTTCATCAACAATTTTTATATCTAAGTTTCACAATCTTATTTCGAGGCTCTGAGCTCTCATATAAACATTTTCTAAAAGATGTAAAAGAAAACATCGTCCACTTACAAATGTGTACCATGTTGCACGAGATGTGATGTACAGATTAAAGTATCAGCCCACACAGGAAGCCACACATGTGCAACATTCTGTATCAAAGACAAAGGGAAGATCAGTACAGTATATAATAGTTCCATACCTAGTATAACTCAAGGACGAAGATTTCGTCCTTTCACTGCAGGACCATACTGTATCGTGTGAGAACCACAACTAATCAAATCTACTAACACAGAATGAACGATTAATCAGCTGTTCCAACTTCAGCCGATTAATCAGCTGTTCCAACTTCAGCCGATTAATCAGCTGTTCCAACTTCAGCCGATTAATCAGCTGTTCCAACTTCAGCCGATTAATCAGCTGTTCCAACTTCAGCCGATTAATCAGCTGTTCCAACTTCAGCCGATTAATCAGCTGTTCCAACTTCAGCCGATTAATCAGCTGTTCCAACTTCAGCCGATTAATCAGCTGTTCCAACTTCAGCCGATTAATCAGCTGTTCCAACTTCAGCCGATTAATCAGCTGTTCCAACTTCAGCCGATTAATCAGCTGTTCCAACTTCAGCCGATTAATCAGCTGTTCCAACTTCAGCCGATTAATCAGCTGTTCCAACTTCAGCCGATTAATCAGCTGTTCCAACTTCAGCCGATTAATCAGCTGTTCCAACTTCAGCCGATTAATCAGCTGTTCCAACTTCAGCCGATTAATCAGCTGTTCCAACTTCAGCCGATTAATCAGCTGTTCCAACTTCAGCCGATTAATCAGCTGTTCCAACTTCAGCCGATTAATCAGCTGTTCCAACTTCAGCCGATTAATCAGCTGTTCCAACTTCAGCCGATTAATCAGCTGTTCCAACTTCAGCCGATTAATCAGCTGTTCCAACTTCAGCCGATTAATCAGCTGTTCCAACTTCAGCCGATTAATCAGCTGTTCCAACTTCAGCCGAAGAGACACTAAAAGACAATGTGCAAGTCTTCTCATACTTCAACATTAGGCACAGTACGTAGTTACCTGGCGTGCCAATTAGTGTTAGTTGAATCTTACATTCTAAAATACATCAAAATGGTATAAACACAGTTACTGGATTGTGAGTAATATTTATACACAGTGAGAAGACTGATAATATCCAGCCCCTCACAGTTTCCATCTCATCTTCGGGAAAATGGCACATATTTCTGTAAATACATGTATCAGTTGCTTACCTATGAAGTACAATTGTAAGAGTGACCTATAACTTAAGGAATAATAATATTTATGGCTACAAAAGTACATCTGGGTTAGAATTTCAGGCACGAGTGACGAACAACCAGATCATAAAAATATTCTCAAATTACGGTGCACAAGAAGTATCTTCCACATCAATCGTCTTCAGTACCTTTAGAGACAGACTACCGTATAGAACAGTTTCAGATTGACTGCTTTGCAAATGCCCAACTGTAGGAAAGGTTTGTGATTTCCAAAAATCTTTAAACATAATTTCAAGCTCTCATTATGAAACATTTAATATAAATTTTCTATATACATCTCGTACCACGATGTTAAACTTTTCTCATAAGGTTATACCTCCTAAGTACTAAATTATGACAGGAATTTAAATTCACTCCATATTTGTATGAAATAGTGAAAAATCAAAGAAAGCAGTTATATAGGCTACGTGCATCTGGTACTGTGTCATGAACCGGATTAGTCATTTAGTAATACAGACTGTAGTGTTTGGGTACAAAAACATTCTGTCCTCCTGGATCCTTCAGCGACTGTGATGTGTACTGAGATCTGCCTGCAGTTGTGAATGGTGTGTGTACAGCAGAAATTTACCATATTTGCAGATGACGCCATCATTGTAACAGAATATCCGTCAAACAATCACCAACTACATTTCCACCAACATTCTGTAGCAGGTTGGTCAATTCCCTTCCTGCCAACGTAAGCAATGTACATCTGGTCACGAAAAGCCAAACAGAACACTCAGTGACACTGCTGGTTATTCAGATAGAGATTTGATAGCATCAGGTTCTTAGGCATTCACTTACAGTGCAAATCACGCTGGGAACGTCACGTTTATTGGACTGAGGAGTGTGTCAGCTCAGCATCTCTGGAGATTAAGAGGTCAGAGAGGTAGCTTATTCTGCTTCTGCACACTACCTACTGTCACATAGGACTATGTCCTGCGGGAACTCTCCTCTTAAACCGTTTTCACTGCTTCGTAGGGAGGTTAGAGTCGTGTACAGAGAGAGCCCGTGAACCCCCCCGTTGCAAATAGTTTAGTCAGCTGAGAATATTTGCTACTGCTTCCCAACACCTATTTTCCCTAATATGTCGTGTGCCTAGAGACTAGATCTTTGGTAACAGAACTCTGCCATCAACGTGTGTGGCACTAAACAGAGGAATTATGTGAACTGTGTGCGCTGCAGAGACGCTATGCCTGCTGCTTTCCACCCCCTTCCCGCTGAACTGAAAATCTTAATGAACAGTAAATATATATTTAAAACTAAACCACATAACTATCTCTAAACACTACGTTGGACAATATGTTTATAGACAACTCATCTAAGATATACCCAACAAATTTCCTAATTGACAAACGTTAATACTAGTATTTCAGAGCTCAATGCAGCTTCACAGCCTTAAAGGGCACTACGTATGACTCGTGCGTTGTACTAGAAAAGCAACAACTGGCTAATCTCCTGACTTCGTGATAAGAACATACCACTCAGAGAACGAATGACTGAACACCACATCAAAAGATCTCTACCAGGGCCAAACATTTACAGAAGTGGGACCAAGTATTAAAAAGCGTCAACTGAACTTTGAAGGTATTAGTCGATCAAAGTGCCAAATTCTAGGAAAGACACTGTTTAAGCATGTTAACACGGTCGTCCAGCAGTGAAGCCGTGCAAATAATAGCGATCATCTACGTGAAAGAGGAAAGTGGCTAGGTTGTGCAATATCGTCGATACAAAGTACCACCGTACCTATTGTGAAGGACGAGGACGAGTACACGTTTGAATATAATATAGCTGACAGCAACAATGTGCAATAGCGTGCGCGGCGAAAATGGTCAATAGAGTTTCTGGGTGGGTGAGCGGTAGTGGTTACTGAAGCACACGAAACCCGCCGCCTAGTCAGAGACTGCGGCGAAGGGTCGAACGGAATAAATGGAGAGCGTCTACTGCAGAGGTTAATGCAGCATCAAACGAGAGAGTAACAGTGATAATGGGCCTCAATTTTAGATAATGGAATTTTGAGGACAATGAACCCAATCAGGATTACATCCTGTTCCTTTTATCAAACAGTTCAGACATTTCAGAGACATTAAACCAAACAAGCTAAAATAGACACGTGCGTTAGCCACACGAAGTGTTAAGCACATATATGAGACAGTGTATCCGAAAATTATTCCGAACGCGAAGAATTTGAAACGGCATTCTCAAATTTTGGTCTCGAGAAAAAACAAAGGGATGTAAAGTCAAAGCTTCCAACATATGTCGGGGATAGAGTGCAAAATCAATGGCCACAACTTGCCACAAGCACAAGAAGTAATCTGAGAAGCCTTGATTTATTAAACCAAATGAAGTTTTGGAGACGGCCCTCTCCGAAACTGAAGTTATGGGAAATGGGTCAGAAGTCACAATGTCACAATGAAGACTATCAAGTGTAAACGCGTCACTGTCGATAAAAACGAGAGAGAGAGAGAGAGAGAGAGAGAGAGAGAGAGAGAGAGAGAGAGAGAGAGAGAGAGAGAGACTCAAATACATTTTAATGATGGATTATCATTTGGGTCGAGGGGGCGGTCGACAGCATGGTCAGCAGATATCATTACCCTGTATCCCAATGTGGCCAGGTGGCCAGGTGCGCAGCAAAACACCACCCCTTGCCACAGTGTTGGAGCTGCTGTAAGGAGTCACGGACGAGCTGCATCAGCGGGTCTACCGGATTCATTTGGTGTAGTGCCTGCAGTGCACCAAGACAGTCGCAAGAGATAACAAAACTCGTACGGTGATGTCTGAACCCTCTCCAGTGCGATCAGAATGCCATATAACTCCACATCAGAATTTGTAAATTTTCCTGGAATACTCACTTCAAAAACCCTATCAGGGAAAACCACAGAACAAACGAGAGCATTCCCCTGCTGGGATCCATCTGTATAAATAACTATAAAACTATGGTACATACTTAAAATAGACGAAAACAAAGTTTTAACAACCAAGTCTGGAGTACAACTTTTCGTGTACCGTGTCAAGCTTAAAATAACTTTGGGCCTCTGAAGACACCAACACTGCACTTCGTTGCATCCCAGACAGATCCAGATCGTTTAGACAGTCTGTAGTATCTATACCAAATGGCTGGGTCGCTTGGGGCCGATTCCAGAACAGTCGTTCGAAGGTGGGTTGGATCACTGAACTAAATGCCAATGATTGAGGTAACGCTGAAAGTTTCAGCGCCTGTCGAGCCCAAAGGACACGTCGCCAGCCTCTAGGCTGGTCCGAAAGGCTCCAGTCGATATCCGAATGCCCTCACGGTGGACAGCATCTAACATCCGGAGGTAGGAAGGACTGGCGGATCCGTAGACCACGCTGCCATAGTCTAAGCGTGATCGAACAAATGCTTTGTCAGCACTGTTTTCCGCCAGGGCATTTCAAAATGTTCAACAACCGGAAGCCCTTTACACACACACACACACACACACACACACACACACACACACACACACACACACGGTTTCCAGCCTCCTAGCCTCCTAATGGTCAGCTTTAGCGCCTCGTCGTCGCCGTAATATCAGAGAAAGAAGAAGATTGTAAAGTCATCCACAAACAGAGCATTTGACAGGGATCCTGACTGCAGAGGAAATGCCATTGATAGCGATGGCAAACTGTGCCACTGGGGCACCCCTTTCTCCTGAACATGCCAGTCAGACATGGCATCACCAATGCGATAACGGAAACGCCGGTCCTCGAGAAAGGATTGGATCAGAAACGGCAGGCGTCCACGTACTTCCCATTCATGAAGTTGGCGAATGATGTACCTCCAAGTATGTCGTATGCTTTTTCGAGGTAAAAAAAATGGTTTTGGCCTGAAGAGGACTCCTGTATCGCCGTCTCCAGTAGAATTAAGTTGTCAAAAGTGGAATGATAGCGTCCGAAACCGCACTGGGAGCGGCCAAGGTGGCTTCAGTACTCTAGCAGCCAGGCGAGGCGGCGGTTGACCATGCGCTCAACAGTCTTACCTGTACAGCTGGTAAGGGTGACACTCCGATAACTTAGGGGCGCTATAGTCCTTGTCTGGTTTCCAGAATGGAATTAATATTGCCTCCTTGCAAGTCGTGGGGTACTGTCCTTCAAACCAGATCTAATTGAAACAGGAGAGGAACTGACCTTTCGCTTGAGGGCACAGATGACTAAGCACGGTATAGTGAGTATCATCAGGTCTGGAGCAGTGTGTCTGGCTGCAGATAAAGCTGATTCCAGTTCCCATGTGGAGAATGGAAGGTTGCAGGCTTCCTCATTACACGTGAAGAAATTGAGCTTCCTCATCTCTGCAGTCTGACGGAATACCTGAACAGCAGGAGCTTGTCTGTATGACTTAGTAACGGTAAAGAAGTTTGCAAAACCAGACTGTCTAATGGGATAGCAGCAATCAGTGATTGTATAATGTTACGTATAATCCGTCTTGAATGCAAATTTTTTTTATTCATATGAGCGGTTTATGTTCATCCAGAACAATCTTCAGATCTGTAACGGTAATTATACTAATTTACTATTTCACGAAAGCAAATCTTTTTCATCCAATCTAATCAACATCAAATGTACCAGAACGTACCTGATATTTCTGTTACAGGAGTAACCTGTCCAAATCCATCAACTCTCATGCTGCGTCACAAAATTGGTTGGCAGAATGCACGTCATTTATATTAATTATAACACTATTACCAACAGGTGGCGTATGGAACATTTGTTACATTCCATTTGCACATGCTGTATTCAGTAGATTTTTTGATTAACTTATCTCCAAAAATACTTAAAATCTGTAGATGTCGAGGTTAAAATCTGTACTTTTCAAAATTATCCGTGGTTCCCGCCATTTCGGTGTTGTGCCGCGATCCGCTCAGTTGTCTGATGTCCATCGCCTCAAAGCACTCAGTCACCAACATTGAACACAATTTAGACATCCTGCATAGTGCTCGTAAGGGACGGTTTCTTAAGATTTGAGGAAATTGAAATACACACCCACAAAAATAAAGATCCAGATTTAATCCTCAACGAGCAACACAAAAGTTTTGTCTCAAGTACAGATAGTGTTGAGGATCAATGGACAAAGTTCAAAACCGTCGTACAATATGCATTAGATCTGACTGAGGTTAACAGAATCATAGTAAATTTCACTGCCGCATTCGCAATCCGTACACTCACTCACTGGGAGAGGAAGTACATATTCACAGGAGAAGACAGCATTTCCACCCAAAAGTTTCGTTCTTACTGGGAATACATATCGTAACAGATCATAAAACACTTTCATTCTTACTAAATTTGTACCTAACGAACAGCATGCCAACGCAATGGTTGTTAGCGCTTCAAGAGTGTGATTTTGAAATTCATTACATACCGGTACAACAAAAATAATTGATCAGATGCTCCTTAAAGATTATGAAAGAAATGCGTTTAAGTCGTGCATATGAGCAAAAGCAAGTGATCATTCTTCTTGTGAGGGATGTACAGGGCGAGGTTTTCACAGAAAAATTTCTCCGTAATATCAGATGGGAGCAGGTGGTGATCGAAATTCTTAAGACTACTAAAAAAATATCATCCTGATGCAGAGTGTACTTTAAAATGCCAACACCTTTCTCGTTGTACAAAAAACCCAATTTGTGGAGAATGATGGTAGAAGAGCAGGAGCTTTCAAAAAGCGGCTGAACATCTGAATATTTTATGCCAATTGCGTTCACGATAAACCACCCCCCACTCCCAGTCCTGTAAGTGTGGGAGCGTAATTAACGAAAATAAAACCCAAAAACTTAAGGTCTCGTCTCCCCTCTTATTCTGAAACCTCGAAAAAATAATAGCGTTTATATCACATCACAGTGGTACCATCGCTGTGACCAAGCCATCGGCAGTACGCCCATTATTTACCGTATTTAACAATTTTCTTTTTATGTTAATTGAATCAAATTCGTGGATTAACATAAGAAAGGTACAACTTTGAACATGGCTGACGTTTGCAGCAATCTATACACAAATTTGAAAAATATGTAAAAATCAGCCAACCGGTTGCATAGGTTTTCTATATACCTTCACCAGGTTTCGTCACCGGTGTTACTTATGTTTTAATGCCTGACCTTTTGAAGAACATTATGTTTTATATTTTAATGTATGACTTGAGCAACTCAGCTCTGAAATCACTGTGCATCTTTGATATGTTCTTCATGTAATTACCTTACCTTGAGATGAAGTCACCCTTAGAAGTGAGGAAACCTGGTCAAGGTATATAGAAAACCTATGCAACCGGTTGGCTGATTCTTACATGTTTTTCAAATAAGAAAGGTAAATGGTTCAAATGGCTCTGAGCACTATGTGACTTCTGAGGTCCTCAGTCCCCTAGAACTTAGAACTACTTAAACCTAACTTAAGGACATCACACATCCATGCCCGAGGCAGGACTCGAACCTGCGACCGGAGGGGTCGCGCGGTTCCAGACTGTAGCGCCTAGAACCGCTCGGCCACCCCAGCCGGCCGAAAGGCAAACGAACTACATATTATAAAACAGTTTTGTAGCAACCCGTGTTCACTCAGGTAAGAGCAGCCCTTACTGGCTTGCCATCTTATTTATTACTTTTCATGACGTCTCCTTTCCGGCTTAGAATTTTTTTAGAATGTGACTTTTAAGTACTGCATCTCTTTCCAGTCAGTACACACTTCAGTTTATTAATGTCTTATATACCTATTATGTTATAGAACAGTTTAATTCTGAAGACGACGCTCGTAGTAGCGTCGAAACCTGGTGAATTTTGACTTAATATTTGTGACTGAGGGGTTATTTGTTCTAATATAATACTGACACGGTCACTGAACCTCAGCAGCGATGTTCAAAGTTTATTATAAAACCAGCAAGAGAAAAATAAATATGACCCATTGAGCAGCTATAACATTTTCAGTTCGTGCAGAATACAAAACATTTATGTTAGCGTCTTAACAATAGGTACCGAAAAAGAAATGGTGTTAAACTAGTACTATTTGAAGAGGTAGTATCGAAGGAAATTGAAGATCCGAATTGTGAAATAATTTGGGTGAAGGTCACGGTTAAAGCAGGCACAGACATGGTAATTGGATGTGTCTATAGGCCCCCTGGCTCAGCAGCTGTTGTGGCTGAGCACCTGAAGGATAATTTGGAAAATATTTGGAGTAGATTTCCCCACTATGTTATAGTTCTAGGTGGAGATTTTAATTTGCCGGATACAGACTGGGAGACTCAAACGTTCATAACGGGTGGCAGGAACAAAGAATCCATTGAATTTTTTTTAAGTGCTTTATCTGAAAACTACCTTGAGCAGTTAAACAGAGAACCGACTCGTGGCGATAACATTAGACCTTCTGGTGAAACAGTTAACGCAGAACAGGGAATCAGCGATCATAAAGCGGTTAATGCATCGATGATTTCAGCCGTAAATAGAAATATTAAAAAGGGCAGGACGATTTTTCTGTTTAGCAAAAGTGACAAAAAGCAGATTACAGAGTTTCCAGAATGAGTTTGGAAGGTAGGAGACGAGATACTGGCAGAAGTAAAGCTGTGAGTACCGGGCGTGAGTCGTGCTTCGGTAGCTCAGATGGTAGAGCACTTGCCCGCGAAAGGCAAAGGTCCCGAGTTCGAGTCTCGGTCGGGCACACAGTTTTAATCTGCCAGGAAGTTTCAGATTACAGAGTACCTGACGGCTGAACACAAAAGTTTTGTCTCAAGTACAGATAGTGTTGATCAGTGGACAAAGTTCAAAACCATCGCACAATATACGTTAGACGAGTATGTGCCAAGCAAGATCGTAACAGATGGAAAAGAGCCACCGTGGTGCAACAACCGAGTTAGAAAACTGCTGCGGAAGCGAAGGGAACTTCACAGCAAACAAACATAGCCAAAGCCTTGCAGACAAACAAAAATTACGCGAAGCGAAATGTAATGTGAGGAGGGCTATGCGAGAGGCGTTCAATGAATTCGAAAGTAAAGTTCTATGTACTGACTTGGCAGAAAATCCTAAGAAATTTTGGTCAAAGCGGAAGGTGGATCAAAACAAAATGTCCAGACACTCTGTGACCAACATGGTACTGAAACAGAGGATGACAGACTAAAGGCCGAAATACTAAATGTCTTCTTCCAAAGCTGTTTCACAGAGGAAGACTGCACTGTAGCTCCTCCTCTAGATTGTCGCATAGATGACAAAATGGTAGATATCAAACTAGATGACAGAGGGATAGAGAAACAATCAAAATCGCTCAAAAGAGGAAAGGCCGCTGGACCTGATGGGATACCAGTTCGATTTTACACAGAGTACGCGAAGGAACTTGCCCCCCTTCTTGCAGCGGTGTACCGTAGGTCTCTAGAAGAGCGTAGCGTTCCAGAGGATTGGAGAAGGGCATAGGTCATCCCCGTTTTCAAGAAGGGACGTCGAACAGATGTGCAGAACTATAGACCTATATCTCCAACGTCGATCAGTTGTAGAATTTTGGAACACGTATTATGTTCGAGTATAATGACTTTCCTGGAGACTAGAAATCTACTCTGTAGGAATCAGCATGGGTTTCGAAAAAGACGGTCGTGTGAAACCCAGCTCGCGCTATTCGTCCACGAGACTCAGAGGGCCATGGACACGGGTTCACAGATAGATGCCGTGTTTCTTGACTTCCGCAAGGCGTTCGATACAGTTCCCCACAGTCGTTTAATGAACAAAGTAAGAGCATATGGACTATCAGACGAATTGTGTGATTGGATTGAAGAGTTCCTAGATAACAGAACGCAGCATGTCATTCTCAATGGTGAGAAGTCTTCCGAAGTAAGAGTGATTTCAGGTGTGCCGCAGGGGAGTGTCGTAGGACCGTTGCTATTCACAATATACATAAATGACCTTGTGAATGACATCGGAAGTTCACCGAGACTTTTTGCAGATGATGCTGTGGTGTATCGAGAGGTTGTAACAACGGAAAATTTTACTAAAATGCAGGAGGATCTGCAGCGAATTGACGCACGGTGCAGGGAATGGCAATTGAATCTCAATGTAGACAAGTGTGATGTGCTGCGAATACATAGAATGATAGATCCGTTATCATTTAGCTACAAAATAGCAGGTCAGCAACTGGAAGCAGTTAATTCCATAAATTATCTGGGAGTACGCATTAGGAGTCATTTAAAATGCAATGATCATATAAAGTTGATCGTCGGTAAAGCAGATGCCAGACAGAGTCATTGGAAGAATCCTAAGGAAATGCAATCCGAAAAGAAAGGAGGTAGGTTACAGTACGCTTGTTCGCCCACTGCTTCAATACTGCTCAGCAGTGTGGGATCCGTACCAGATAGGGTTGATATGAGAGATAGAGAAGATCCAACGGAGAGCAGCGCGCTTCGTTACAGGTTCTTTCAGTAATCGCGAAAGCGTTACGCAGATGGTAGATAAACTCCAATGGAAGACTCTGCAGGAGAGACGCTCAGTAGCTCGGTACGGGCTTTTGTTGAAGTTTCGAGAACATACCTTCACCGAAGAGTCAAGCAGTAGATTGCTCCCTCCTACGTATATCTCGCGAAGAGACCGTGAGGATAAAATCAGAGAGATTAGAGCACTCACAGAAGCATACCGAAAATCCTCCTTTCCACGAACAATACGAGACTGGAATAGAAGGGAGACCCTGTAGAGGTACTCAGGGTACCCTCCGCCACACCGTCAGGTGGCTTGCCGAGTGTAGATGTAGAGGTATACTGTACACATTTGGAATTTTGAAAACTTTTATTGTCTTTGGAATGGTTGTCAGGCATCTGGTAATAACTCTTGATGACGGGTTTCCTGTGACGTGAGGTAGTTGAGGAGGGAGCAGGCAGAGCACGTATCGCCGCCTTTTGGTCATTGTTCTCGGCTGGGTAAGGCTTCAGCATATTATAAGCCATCCGCGTGCTGAAGTGTTAGCGTGTGGTCAACTAGATTGGACAGTCATTTCAGCTCATCAATTTGCAACTTCATAATGTGTATTCATTCCGCATTAATATTTGCTTTTGGTGCTTAACATTGAAGTCAGTCCGAATAGCAATTCAACAGCAACTATTAAAACTGAGGAATTGTTTCCTGTCAACGTTGTTTGAATGAGTGACATGTTCCCTGCTGCCTGTGCGTGCTCTGCTTCCTCTGACCGCACTGCTGTTTCAAATCACATTTGTTACCCTGCCTGTGTATAACATTAGCCTCTGTAGTTGTCACTACATCCCTGTCCTAATAGCCTGTTACGCTATCATTCAGTTTAGTATTTGATACGTGTTTAGAAATTCAATCACCGAATTTACCTTAGGGTGGGCCTTTATGATTCGCATATTTCTTTAGGGCAAAATGCAACGTTGCACAACCAGACGCCTACATTAGCAACAGAGCCACTAAAGAAAGATAATTTACTGAAATGAAATACAGTTCCAGATACCTCTGACACTAGTGATGTATATACGCCGACTGAAGTGGCGAATGAAAATTTTTACGAATGGCTGGATTCGAACCCAGGCCCCTTGTTCACTAGGCAGACACCCTAACCCCTACGCCGCCCTGTCAGTGGTTTCGCAGAATCGCCCCGACTACCCTAGCACGCTTCCATCCTCCATCGTTCCACATCACACTTGGTATTCCCAAAAAGCTAAAAGCATTGCTGAGGCTCTCCAACTGTATAGGAATAGCACCTCGGCATCTAATGGAATCTAATTTGTCACCATCCCGGCACGGCAGGATATGCACACACCTGTAGTTTCATTTGACTACTTTATAATTTTGTTATAAAACTAGCAGCCAGAGGCTGAAGGAGTCATGGCCTGCGCGACCCACGGCTGCCGGCTCTTCTTCAGAGCCTATCGCCACAGCAGGTAAGCCCTCCTGTGTTCCAGTTAAAGGAGGGAAAAAACAAGGAATCCCAGTAGAATGCTACACCACGATGCCAGATCCCATCGTGCCATCAGACTCAGAACCCAATTTCGTTCGTGTTCTTCCATTCCAAACGGAGGAGGTAGAACAAAATATTGGTCATCAGTAGAGGGAACTATAAACAGTGGTAAACCGTGGTGGATGCCGTAACGAACACGACTCCCGAGATTAAGACGAGCCTCCTGTGAGCACGATCATTTTCGGAGGCAAAATATTCGTCATACAGTTTGAGAGATCAGGAAAGAACATGCAAGAACAAGACTTCAAATGGTTTCAGTTCAAACTCTTCCTTTATCGCCTGGTAGTAACATCCACCCTAGCACTTTGATAGGACCGTGACTACTCACTGCCTCGATTGTTGTTTAAGTAGGGGGGTTTAGGTTTTGATGTTGCTAACGTCACGTAGCGCTCTGTATGAAAATCACTGGCTGTGCTGTGCTGTGTGCAGTCTGTGGATGGTTGGCATTGTTGGAATATCCGCTATTGTAGTGTTAGGCAGTTGGAGGTGAGCCGCCAGCAGTGGTGGATGTGGGGAGAGAGATGGAGTTTTGAGAGCGGACGATCTGGACGTGTGTCCGCCAGAAACAGTAAATTTGTAAGACTGGATGTCATAAACTGATATATTTGTTATGACTTTTGAACACTATTAAGGTAAGTACATTGATTGTTCTCTATCAAAATCTTTCATTTGCTGACTATGCCTATCAGTAGTTAGTGCCTTCAGTAGTTAGAATCTTATTTAGCTGACAGTATTGGCGCTCGCTGTATTGCAGTAGTTCGAGGAACGAAGATTTTGTGTGAGATTCATTTTGTAGGGATTTTTGTCAGTCAGATTGCATTGCGCTAAAAATAGTGTCAATTTAGTGTTGATCGGAATAAGTAAAGAGCGAAATGTCTGTACATTCAGTTCTGCTCAGCTGTTTGAAAATCAAATAACCTAAGATGTTTATCAGCACTGTCATTCATTAATTATTCAAAGGTGATGTTTCAGTTGCTCGAGGTTGATGCCCAGGTCCTTAAAAGAGGAATTGGCTACCAGCACCCAGCCTCTTCCTTACAGGTCTCACATCTGTCAGGTGTTCCTTTCAGCCTACAGGTCACAGCCAATGTAAGCTGGTATCAAACAACACCACGCTCAGAAATTTCCAACAATCTGATTTTTTAAAAGTCTCTCCCATTTCCTCAGAAATCTTAGTTCCTGACAACCCACGCAGTCCTGCGGAACTGATCATACGGGGTGCTTCACGAAGACATCCAGACATTTTAATGTTTTGTTCTACAAGTAAGACTAAAGGAGGAAGTTTACATGAGCATAGGTTCGCAAATGTTTAGTTGCAGAGTTACAGCTAATAAAATATTTTACCTGAATTTTAGCAACTTTGCTAATGCTAAGCCATCGCAAAACTATACGGCGTTAAAGTGAACCACAATTTCCATTTATATTGTTATTGGTCTGGTGAATATAATGAAACATGTCCCAGGCGTATATCTGCATTACTTGCCCTTATTATGAATGCAATATACGAAATTAAGAACCACCGTGCGAAGCTGAAACGAGCAACAAAATCTGTTCATACACGTACAGCTAAATGCACTGAACTCTGTGGAGACATTTTTGAACATTTATTGAGAAACTGTATGTACACTGAACAACTCCCTTAACACTGTGTTTTGTTTTCAGGTCGAACGTGAGTTAACGTATGGCATGGTATTAACAAAAGCGGGTTATCTGACATTCACACACATTCAGTTAACGTTATTACCATCATTTTTCGAAAATTAAATTCTCTACAGCTTCTGTTTGTCTATAGTTTGAGAAAGAAATTGGGTCAAGTAGTTAATAAATTACAAGTTGTACGAAATTACTTCTTTGCCCCTCTGAATGTTTTGGAAAACTACTGCAGATACACGTCTGGGACATGATTTATTGGAGTCACCAGACCAATAACAAAATAAATCTTTCTTTGCTTTAACCTCGTATAGTTTTGAGATGGCTTCATATTAGCGAAGTTGTTAAATTTCAGGTAAAATCTTATTAGCCATAACTCCGTAACTAAACATTTGCAGACCTATGTTCATATGAACGTTTTTCTTTAGTTTTACTTGTAGACTGACATATTAAAATATTCGCAAAATTATGTGTAAGGCTAACGCACGTGATACCAGAAACCCATTGCGAGGCCGACATTTAAGCATTCCAATGCCTTGTACAAGAACCAGACTAGCTGCCGAGGACACTCAAATATCTGAAATTCAGTTGTTTTGTCTGTATGACAAAACACTTATGAAATTTATGTACCATCCGATTGCCACGGACCCCAAAGGCATTAAAAAATTGTGGGAGTTAAGTTTAGTATGAACAGCCATGACCAGGTGAGACCATTTGCATACAGTGGTGTAAAGATTGTGGAGGTTACATCTGTGAACCCAGGATATAATCCTACGACAGAGTGTCTGGCAACAGTGACAAGTGGCAATTGAAGCAACAGGGGATTTTCTCGAAAATGAGTTGGTGCCACCATTTTGTTCTCTGTGCTGCCATCTATCGATTACGCTCTTAAAACACGAACAAAACAGGTTTTTTCTGCCCTAGAATGTACCTCGAAAACCGTCTACATATGCAAAACTGTCTTTCCACTTCTGGTTGCAAAGCAAAAGAGTGAATCCATTGTATGATGAAGTAGAACTTTATGTATCCTTAGCATGTGCCATTATTAAAAAGGTTTGAAAATACAAAACTCTTTGTATACATTATGTATTTTGTCCGAATAACACAGTCTTCCCAGCTTATTACTTCATAAACTTTACGTTTGAGCCTATGGGTGGCAATTTGTCAAGTTGTCCTTACTGCAAACTAATGTGAAAAGACAGTTGCACGTCAACTGTTACCTAGCCATATTGGCGCGTCTTTCTCGGCTTGGCTTGTTCGGGAGTTATGGAGAACGTTTGTGGTATTGTTGCTGGATAAAATACGAAGAGTGCTTTATCATTTCCTCCATGATCATGGATGCTACTGATAGAAGCCATGTACAATCAGTTACAAAAGAAAAAGGTCGTGAAAGTCTGCCATTCCTTCTGGCTGGAAGAGGAACAAAACGAAACACATAGTTAAGATTTAGTCCTCAACCCCAGTATATTATGCTATTTCACTGCATGGAAATAACATAACGAACATTTCTGTAAACAGTAAGTTTCACTGCGATGTTTTAGGTTTATGTTAATGTAAACTACAGTCATTTTATATGGCTGCAGACAGGAACGATTTTCGTGATTGAACAGTGCATCACTGATTATATAATCATTTGTTTAGGAAAACTTAGTACAGTATATGATTTTTTAGTGCATTATCCTAGCTTCTTATTAGTACTGTTCTTTGGTAGATATTCCGCAAGTGGATTTCCAGTTCGTACCCATTGCAAGCATGCAGCTTCATCAGTATACCAGTATGCAAGAGTATCAATGCAGAATATAAGGAGATCACACCGGGCCTTTTGTAAAGTTGTAGACAAAATTAAACAGGACACACACACACACACACACACACACACACACACACACACACACACACACACACACACAGTCTAATCTCCGAGGAGGCGTCGCATTGAAGCAGCAGATTCCAGTACAAACAAAAGCTTCAATCAGATACTATTTGCCCATTCTGAAAGCAGTAACCTAACTCAGCAATTGCGCGTGCGCCAAAAGATATTTTTTAGTGTTCTTGGCATATCAACAGCGAGAATACAAAGAGTCTGTACACGGTACTTACAGACAGAAGCTCCAATTGAAAGACGAGGTGGAGACCGAATGGCGAATATTTATCAAGGAAAACGGGGTGTGGTTAAGAAGTTTGAGAAGCTGAAACCAGTGCAATCACACGCTACTGCTGTGGAAAAAACATTAGTAGACTATGTCCAGTGAATTATCGATCGCAAAGCTTTGCAAAATGTTTAATGCGGATCCAGAGAAAACTGTGGATAAAGTTACATACGAGTTTTTCAGATTTATTTTTATATCTGATAATATCAGTTTCGCTTCCCCGGAAACCGACTGTTGCTCAGTGTGCATCAGTTTAGAACAAATACAGCAATTAACCCGAACAACTGGACATGAGGTGAAGAAACAAGAGTTAACACAACTTGCTTTATACAAAGCTAAGGCAAATGCTTTTTATAATATACTGGAAGTTGAGGACAATGGTGAAATAACCCTGACATTTGACTGCTAGAAAACTCTTCCACTGCCTAAACTGCAAGATCAAAGTGCTTATTATGCACGTTAAATATACGCGTATAATTTTACAGTCTGTCAAGGACCATCTGGTTCATTGCAAAACAAGAACACATTTATATACACATGGAAAGAAACAGACTTTGCAAAGGGATCCAATGAAATTGTGTCTTGTGTACATCACAGGTTAACATCTACATACGTAACTACCATCCGACTGATGTCAGTTGTGGAGGGCAAAACAAAAACCAAACGATGTTGGGTATGCTGTGCTATTGGCTAACACGAGAAGCTCCTGTCTACGTGAAACGAGTGAAGATATTTTATCGAACGGTTGAACATTCGTTTCTACCATCCGACAATTTTTGGCCAAACAAAAGTTCACCGAGTGAATACAATGAAGTGTTTGAGGATCACGGAATAGTTTTGCAATTAGGAATAGATATCTGTGTTGGAAGGCTGCAGTTGCTGGTGTCTTTAAGCCACCTCGTCAGTGGCACTTCAGATTTGCCCCTGTAAAAGGGGTTCTGTTCACCAGAAGTAAACAAAGAGAAGCACCAGCAAGAGGGGAAGTGGCTCATAGAATGGAAACTGGTGAAGGAAGAGGGATATGCAGACGAGACAGTCATCTCGTCCATGGAGCCAAACGTTATCAGAATTGGAAGAGCCTTAAAGGAAGCTGAAGCGAGGGATTTTGATTTCCTGCTCAAAAAGCATTTCGGGCACACTTGGTAAAAAAGGAAAATCTCGCTTTCTACAAGAATGTAATTCACTGTCAGACAGCTGGGAACAATGCAGATGAAGATTCATCCAGAGGAATGAGTTGACAGTGTAATTTAGAGGGGACGGGCGGGACTTTAAAGCTTGTGACGTATTAACTACTTTCAAACTATTGTTTAGTGTCATACCTTGTAATCAAAACCTTGAGGTTCGCCGATGACGTAATTCTGTCAGACAGCAAAGGGCTTGGAAGAGCAGTTGAACGGAATGGATAGCGTCTTGAAATGAGCATATAAGATCAACAAAAGGAAAACGAGGATAATGGAATGTAGTCGAATTAAGTCGGGTGATGCTGAGGGAATTAGATTAGGGAATGAGACAAAGTAGTTAAGGAGTTTTGCTATTTGGGGAGCAAAATAACTGATGATGGTCGAAGTAGAGACGATATAAAATGTAGACTGGCAATGACAAGGAAAGCGTTTCTGAAGAGAAATTTGTTAACATCGAGTATAGATTTAAGTGTCAGGAAGTCATTTCTGAAAGTATTTGTATGGAGTGTAGCCATGTGTAGAAGTGAAACATGGACGATACATAGTTTAGACAGGAAGAGAATAGAAGCTTTCGAAATGTGGTGCTACAGAAGAATGCTGAAGATTATATGGGTAGATCATATAACTAATGAGGAGGTACTGAATAGGATTGGGGAGAAGAGGAGTTTGTGGCACAACTTTACTAGAAGAAGGGACCGGTTGGTAGGACATGTTCTGAGGCATCAATGGATCACCAATTTAGTGTTGGAGGGCAGCGTGGAGGGTAAAAATCGTAGAGGGAGACCAAGAGATGAATACACTAAGCAGATTCAGAAGGATGTAGGCTGTAGTGGGTACTGGGAGATGAGGCTTGCACAGGATAGATTAGCGTGGAGAGCTGCATCAAACCAGTCTCAGGACTTAAGACCACAACAACTTTGTAATCACATTCAGTTTTAGTCATTAAATCTTTCGTAACACTATTAAGGTGTGTGTGTTTTTATGTAATGATAATATATGCTCATCGATCTCTACAGAGGCGTAACTCCGTAGATCCCCGGGAACAGAGGCAAAACTCCGTGAAATCAAATTATTTTAGGTAATTACTGGCAAAATAAAAGCCAAATTTTTCAGGGATTGTCAGAAATAAACTCCTTTGGTAAGCATAAATCTACGATGAAAAAGAATTTCGAATATCTTTCATATGAAGTAAGAAGTTTTTTGCGTTTCCTGAAAAAAATGTTCTAGTGCACTCACTGCATTTTGCTTCTGGACACCTCAGATACGCAGGGATTGTTAGAAGTAGAAGACAGACATCAGGCCTGATTTTCGTTGAAGTCTTTCTCTTTCATTCTTGATATTTAATATCCCATTTCGCTCTTTAAGTGATATCGCATTCAGTAGCTGCGAGGAGGGTATCTCGCCAAACCTGTCACAACCAATAACGAAAGATGTGGGGAGGAGGAAAGTTTGAATGCGAATTACTTTGGTGATGATGCTGTGGTCTACGGTAAAGTAGTATCACACGAAAGTTGTGAACAAATCAATGAGGATTTGCAGAAAATAAATGCATAGTGTAATGACTGGCAGTTATCTCTCAATATTAGTGTAACCTACTGCGTATAACGAGGCGAAAATCCCCATTAATGTACGAGTACAAAATAAATGCCCAGTCCTTGGAAGCAGTAACATCCGTCAAGTATCTGGGTGTGACTATTCGAAATGATCTCAAATGGAATGATCAGATTACACAAGTAGCGGGCAAGGCGAACTCTAGATTGCGGTTTATTGGTAGAATCCTGAAGCGATGCAGTCCTTCAACAAAGGAAATTGCTTACAATACGTTAGTTTGTCCGGTCAGTATTTTTCGTCTGTGTGGGAGCCTTACCAGTTGGGTCTCATTCAAGAGAATGAAGAGATCCAAAGAAGAGCGGCAAGATTCGTGACCGGTACATTTTGTCATCGCGTGAGTGTTACAAATATCAAACGAAGTTTGAAGTGGGACACAGTTGCAGATAGACGACGCACTAAACGGAAGAGGCTGCTCACTAAATTCCGGAATCCGATCTTCGCCGAGGATGTAGATCATATACTATTACCACCAACTTTCCACTTTCGCAATGATGACCATTCAAATGGTCAGTCGTTTTTCCCTCGTGCGATCCGCGAGTGGAACAGAAGGGGTGGGGGGGAGAATACGACTTAGGCGCGAACTGCGCCTCAGCCACACACCGTTTGGTGGCTATTTGAGTATATATGTAGAACTACATGTGGCAATGACCTATGTTAGCAGCAACTTCCCATGGTTGCACTTCTTACATACAAAGTAGCGTAAGCTTTTCTTATTGATATAGTTATTAGACTCAACTACCGAAGACTAATTTGAAAAGTATTTTACTCTGACAAAAGATTTACGCTCTTCGCTTATTAGCTTTAGTAATAGTTACTTTCTAAGAACCTTCAACATCGCAGCGCGTCAGCAATCGTTGGTTAATATATTAAAAACTAAAAACCCGCCTAGACTGCGAAAAAGCGCCTAGTGGTAAGTGTTACCCCTGGTTTCGGCGTAGATAATTACACCTTCAGAACAATAAAACCCATAAGTGCCTAAAAAGACCTTTGTCAATTATTAAAAGAACACCATAGCTACACATTTATAAATCAAAGAGAAATGGAAACACAAACAGTACATACGTACGAAGTCAAAACCACTACTTAATGGCGTACGCTCCAGCCCAGACCGGCCCATGTTCGATAAACTGCAGCCAAGCTACAAACTGTCGCTCACTTGCAAGCCTGACCCGTTACCAGCAGGTGGCCAGCAGTACGTGGCAGAACTAAAATAACGACCGCTTGTTCACGGCGTTTCAGGCTAGTATCTGTGAGCAAACTGGGGACAGAAAAATTTTAGTATTATCGCTAAAATCAAATTGTTGTTTCTCGCTGTCATTGGCTACATGAAATTATCCTCTCATTGACTACACGAGCTGCCCTGTTACCAATCAATGAGCAGTCCTGGTTGGCACTTTGTTTCAGATTATAGGCGACACAAGCAGATTCCAAACGAAGAAAGAATGACAGAAAAATTAGACAAAACAAAGTCAATACGACAGTGACAGACAAAATAATTAACTTAATAGAACAAATAAAGTCTCGATCAGACTTAGAAATAAAATTTTGCTGTATTTTGCGGGGTTCGAACCTATGGACTTTCACATCTCAGTTTTTACGCTAACCTCTGTGCTACACTACTACATGGTGTCTGGTTAGGTTAGCCTTTAAAAATCGAACTTCGCATAATGCGGCAAGCTTATCTAAAGTAAACCAGCCTCTGTAATTGTAACTTTTATACATCGCCAAATGACATCTTGTGTAGAAGACTCCAATGGCGTGGTTAGTGCTGTGTATGAAACTTGTGTATTTCATTAGCATCGTACGTGTGCGGGAGCGTGTTTTGCTGGGTTTGAGCACCAGAATGATGGTGCTCTCCCGCCATTGCGATGGAAAGACGCCATCGTACCAGATCCAGTTGATGACAAGAAGATGTCACTTGTATTCAGATGAGAGATGTTTGATCATCTGGCTGTGGATGCGATCAGGACCAGGAGCTATGTCAGGGCACTGAGGAGCTCCCACTCTGTAAATGGGGCGTTATAGAATTTACTGCAGCGTGAAGTGAATGAGAGGACGTTCCCTTCCAGCCACTGAGTGCAAAAGGCTCTCCAATGCAGAGGCTCGAGAAAAGTACTCGGCAATCGCGTTTGTGTCGGTACATAACTCGCCATTTATGGTAACACCGGGGACAGCTGTTGGGGCCTGGTACCCGGAAAGACGTTTGATCTTTGCCCAGAGTTGGGAAGGTGATGTATGGCACCCAATGGGCGAGACGTATCTCTTCCAGCACTCCTGCTTCCATCACTTGATATGTTGGCGAACGTGGGCACGGAGCCGTTTAAAGGCTATGAGGTGCTCCAGGGAAGATTGCCACTTATGCCGCTGTAGAGCTCGCCAACATTCCTTAATTGCTTCAGCGACTTCCGGCGACCACCAGCGGACTGCCGTACGCCTCTGGCACCCTAAAGACCGTGGGATCGCGTTTTCTGCCGCAGAAACAATTGTGCTCGTCACCTGCGCAACCATCACATCTATGTTACCGTGTGGGGGAGATTCAGCAGTGACAGCAGAGGTGAAAGTTCCCCAGTCCGCCTTGTTCAAAGCCCATCTGGGCAGGCGTCCATTGCCTGACGCTGGGGCAGTGACAGGAAGATGGGGACGTGGTCACTACCACACAGGTCGTCATGTGCTCTCCAGTGGATAGATGGGAGAAGTCCTGGGCTGCAGATTGATAAATCAATGGCCGAGTAACTACCATGAGCCACACAAATGTGTGGTGGCCCCAGTATTTAAGAGGCAGAGGTCGAATTGCGTCAGTAAAATTTCGACATCTCTGCCTCCGCCAATAAGCATGATACTACCACACAAGGGATTATGGGCATTAAAATCTTCCAAAAGTAGAAAAGGAGTTGAGCAATCAGTGCAGTTAATACATTCAGGGGTACTGCACCATCTGGAGGAAGATATTCATTGCAGACAGTTTATTTCCTGTGTAGTGTCACCACCAGACACCACACTTGCTAGGTGGTAGCCTTTAAATCGGCCATGGTCCGTTAATATACGTCGGACCCGCGTGTCGCCACTATCAGTGATTGCAGACCGAGCGCCGCCAGACGGCAGGTCTAGAGAGACTTCCTAGCACTCGCCCCAGTTGTACAACCGACTTTGCTAGCAATGGTTCACTGACAAAATACGTTCTCATTTGCCGAGACGATAGCATAGCCTTCAGCTACGTCATTTGCTACGACCTAGCAAGGCGCCATTATCAGTTGCTATTGATATTGTAAAGAATGTACAGACAAGAGCTACGTTCAACATTAATGGATTAAAGTTAAGTATTCCACCAGTTACCTCTTTTTTCTGAAGTCTAAATTCCTTGTCCTGTTCCAGACCTCACGCCAGCCTGTGTGAGCTTAAACGCCTGCCTTTCGCCTTCCTCTTACATTAGTGGGTTGGCCCTCCTGCCAATCCACAACATCCTGCATCATTCTGACAGCCACAGCTTCAAGACGGGTTTGAAGGGGCACATGTTCACTAGACAGAGTTTAGGACATAAAAGCAAACTCCACCAGACACTATTATAGTCACTATGGTTCCTGTAATATCCCTTATAGCTGCGGAGGGAGGGGGGTCGGCATTGCTGGCAACCAGGTTTCCTGGAGCGCAATGCAGATAGCAGGTGTAAAGCTTAAAAGTTGCCGTAGCTCAGCCAGGTGGTGTGTGTCATGGTCTGGCGAGACCTAGGTCCTCAGTGGACGCCAAAATCTCCACTCCATCCTCAGCTGCAGAGCTTGTAGGTAGTAGTGGTCCTTTGTCTTAGGGGTTTTCTTTTTGGATTTCTCTTGCTGCTTTATGGGTTTCCCTGGCTGGGAGGACTTCACTGGCTCAGTTTCTGGGACTGAGGATGAGTTTGGAGCCCTATGATCAGCTGCTTTTGGGCTCTTCAGCCACTGGCGCGTGTCGTCTTTCCCACTAGAAGAAACCTGGGAAGGGAGTGACCCAAGGGGCCCCTTCATAACGAGAGAAGCTGAAGATTTACGCTTCTCCAGCTTGAAAGTGGGGATGGATGTCCCTGATGGTTGGGGGCATTGCTCCCAAAGTAGGTGGTGCAGGAGCAACAGGGAGGGAAATTTGCCCCACAATCAAGGGGGCAAGTGTAGTCTTCTGGCTCTGAGAAGTGACCTGGGTTGGTGGAACTGATGGTGTCAGAACTGTTGTAGTGGCAGCGTAGGACTGTCATATGCACAGGATGCAGGCGTTCAAATTTTATCTTAGCCTCAGTGTAGGTCAGTCTGTCCAGGGTCTTTTACTCCATGATTTTCCTTTCTTTCTGGAGAATCCTGCAGTCAGGCAAGCAAGGCGAATGGTGCTCTCCACAGTTGACACAGATAGAAGGGGGGGCACATGGAGTATTGGGATATGACGGGCATCTGCAATCTTGGCATGTGACGCATGAGGTACAGCGGGAAGACATATAGCTGAACTTCCAGTACTTAAAACACTTCCGCAGAGGGATATAGGGCTTTGCATCACACCGGTAGACCATCACTTTGATCTTCTCAGGGAATGTATCACCCCCAAAGGCCAAGATTAAGGCACCAGTGGCAGCCTGATCATCCTTCGGACCCAGTGGACACGCCGGACAAAATTTACACCTCGCCGCTCTAAATTGGCGCACAGCTCACGTCTGACTGCAGAAGATTTTTTTTTTTTTTTTTTTTTTGTGATTTTAGGGCGCAAAACTTCTATGGTCATTAGCGCCCAGCCCGTGACGTAGAAAACAGGAAAAAAACGAAATTTAAAATCAGCAGCAATGGAAACAAAGTCAGAAAATTTGAGAAACTAAAGGCAGAAGGAATGCTTAAAAGTCCACTATAGAAAGGGGTTGGTTGTCCCCCAAAAAAAAACTTCAAATGACTGACGTCATTTCACTGTCTCTAATAAACTGTAGAACGCGGTCAGCTGAGCGCGTGTCATCTGCTAAAATCGACGATAGATCAGGCGATAGCTGTAGACGGGAGCGTAACGGATTAAAATAGGGGCATTCAATTAAAAGGTGTCTGACCGTCCACAGCTGAGAGCAGTGGGGACAGAGTGGGGGAGGATCACCGCTTAAAAGATGTCGATGACTAAAAAGACAGTGCCCTATCCGGAGTCGGGCTAAAATTACCTCCTCCCGACGACGCGTTCGGGAGGAGGAGGTCCAAGCGCAAGGAACGGCTTTCACTTCCCGCAATTTATTGTGGGGAAGTGTTGACCAATGCGCATGCCATAAATGAGTAACTTGGCGACATAAACCGCTCCGTGCATCGGTAAACGGAAGAGACTGAAGAGCTGGCCGAGGAAGAGAGACTGCAGCCTTGGCTGCTATATCGGCCGCCTCATTTCCACAGATACCAGCGTGTCCCGGGAGCCAGAGGAACGCAACTGAGACGCCCCCCAGGTGGAGCAAGCGCAGACAGTCCTGAATCCGGTGGACCAGAGGGTGCACAGGGTAAAGAGCTTGGAGACTGAGGAGAGAGCTGAGAGAATCTGAGCAGATTACGTACTGTATCCGCTGATGGCGGCGGATGTAGTGGACAGCCTGGAGAACAGCGTAAAGCTCCGCAGTATAAACCGAACACTGGTCGGGAAGCCGAAAGTGATTTGGGGTGTCGCCAACAATATAGGCACTCCCTACACCTAACGATGTTTTCGAGCCATCGGTGTAAATAAATGTGGCTTCCGTCATTTGTGCACATAGAGCAGCAAATGCCCGACGGTAAACAAGAGTAGGGGTACCATCGTTGGGAAATTCACATAGGTCTCTGAGCAAGTCGATCCGGGGACGGTGCCAAGGCGGTGCTGTACCCCAAGTTGTCAAGAAGGTTTTAGGAAAGCGGAAGGAAAGAGAATGGAGCAGTTGACGGAAGCGGACTCCCGGAGGTAGTAGGGAGGAGGAGCGGCCTGCATACCCGACATCAAAGGAGGCGTCGAAAAAAAGGTTATAGGCTGGATTAGCAGGCATGGAAGACAGATGGCTAGCATAACGACTCAGAAGGACTGCCCGCCGATTGGACAGCGGAGGTTCAGAAGTCTCAGCATAAAGGCTTTCCACAGGGCTGGTGTAAAAAGCTCCAGACACTAAACGTAATCCACGGTGGTGGATAGAGTCGAGACGCCGAAGAATAGACGGCCGAGCAGAGGAGTAGACTATGCTTCCATAATCCAATTTCGAGCGCACTAAGGCGCGATAGAGGCGGAGAAGGACCACCCGGTCCGCTCCCCAAGAGGTACCATTCAGGACACGGAGGGTGTTAAGGGAACGCAGACAGCGAGCCGAAAGATAGGAAACGTGGGAGGACCAGCACAGCTTTCTGTCAAACATAAGACCCAAGAATTTTGCGACGTCGGAAAACGGAAGGTTGACAGGACCTAGATGTAAGGAGGGCGGAAGAAACTCCTTACGTCGCCAAAAATTAACACAAACGGTCTTACTGGGTGAGAAACGGAAGCCGGTTTCGATGCTCCACGAGTGGAGGCGATCGAGACATCCTTGAAGACGTCTTTCAAGAAGGCTGGTCCGTTGAGAGCTGGAGTAGATCGCAAAATCGTCCACAAAGAGGGAGCCCGAGACATCAGGAAGGAGACAATCCATAATTGGATTAATGGCGATGGCAAACAGTACAACACTCAGCACGGAGCCCTGGGGTACCCCGTTTTCTTGGGAGAAAGTACGGGAGAGAGTAGTGTTCACCCGCACCCTAAATGTGCGCTCTGCCATAAATTCGCGAAGAAAAAGGGGCAGCCGGCCTCTAAAGCCCCAAGAGAACAGTGTGCGGAGGATGCCTGTCCTCCAACAGGTATCGTACGCTCTCTCCAGATCAAAAAATATTGCTACCGTTTGGCGTTTCCGGAGAAAATTGTTCATGATATAAGTGGAGAGAGCAACAAGATGGTCAACAGCAGAACGATGCTTTCGGAATCCGCATTGGGCTGGTGTTAAAAGACTGCAGGACTCCAGCCACCAAGCTAAACGGTAATTCACCATACGCTCCAAAACCTTACAGACACTACTCGTGAGAGAAATGGGGCGATAGCTAGAGGGGAGATGTTTGTCCTTTCCAGGTTTCGGAACGGGAACGACAATAGCTTCCCGCCATCGCCTGGGAAAGGTACTGTCGGTCCAAATTCGATTATAAAGGCGAAGGAGGTAACGCAGGCTATGGGTTGATAAATGCAGCAACATTTGGACATGGATACCATCCGGTCCTGGGGCGCAGGAGCGAGAAGAAGAGAGTGCATGTTGGAGTTCGCGCATGGAGAAAACAGTATTGTAGCTTTCGCGATTTTGAGAGGAGAAAGCAAGATGTCGCACTTCCGCTGCACGTTTCTTCGGGAGAAACGCTGGCGGGTAATTTGAAGAGCTCGAAATCTCAGCAAAGTGCTGACCCAATGAGTTAGAAATTGCGACGGGGTCCACTAAGGTATCATGCGCGACAGTGAGCCCAGAGACCGGGGAGAAACTAGGCGCGCCTGAGAACCGTCGAAGCCGACTCCAAACTTCCGAGGAGGGAGTGAAGTTGTTAAATGAGCTAGTAAAGAATTTCCAGCTTGCCTTCTTGCTATCGCGGATGACGCGACGGCATCGCGCACGGAGCTGCTTATATCGGATACAGTTGGACAAAGTTGGATGGTGACGGAAAATGCGAAGAGCACGTCGCCGCTCACGTATTGCGTCACGGCATGCCTCGTTCCACCAAGGAACTGGAGGGCGCCGGGGCAATTCGGAGGTGCGTGGTATTGAACGTTCCGCAGCTGTGAGAATAACGTCGGTAAAATGTGTGACCTCATCGTCGACGCTGGGAAAGCGACGGTCATCGAATGTCGCTAGAGACGAAAAAAGTGTCCAATCGGCTTGGGCAAACTTCCAGCGTCGCGAGCGCATATATGGCAGTTGAGGCTGCAGTCGAAGAACACATGGAAAGTGGTCACTCGAGTGTGTATCATCAAGGCCGAACCATTCGAAGCGCCGAGCTAGCGGAACAGTACCGACCGCAAGGTCCAAATGGGATAAATTTGCCGTGGAGGCAGACAAAAATGTGGGGACCCCAGTGTTGAGGCAGACTAGATCCGCTTGGTGGAAGACGTCTAGCAATAGTGAGCCACGTGGACAAGGATGTGGAGATCCCCAAAGCGGGTGGTGGGCATTGAAGTCCCCAACCAGCAAATAGGGGGGTGGAAGCTGATCAAGAAGATGAAGGAGATCAGCTCGTGCCATTGGTGTAGACGATGGAATGTATACCGTACAAAGAGAGAACGTGTATCCAGAAAGGGAAAGACGGATGGCGACAGCTTGGAAGGAAGTGTTTAAGGGGATTGGGTGATAATGGAGAGTATCATGGAGCAGAATCATGAGTCCTCCATGGGCTGGAGTGCCTTCAACAGAGGGGAGGTCATATCGGACGGACTGAAAATGAGGGAGAACAAAGCGGTCATGGGGACGCAGCTTTGTTTCCTGAAGACAGAAGATGACCGGCGAGTAGGATCGTAAGAGGATCGACAATTCCTCCCGATTGGCGCGAATGCCGCGGATATTCCAGTGGATAATGGACATAGGGTGAACAGAAATGGAGGAACGTCACCAAGGGTGCTGTCAACTCAACGACTGCTCAGAGCTTGCGACCGACAGGATGGAATGGCATTCAGTCGAAGGCAGAAGATCCTGATCCATAGGTTGGTCAGGAGCAGCTCCTGCCACCAACGATCGGCCAGTTGACCGGCCACCAACAGTGCGCCTCAGCGACACAGAAGATGGCCGAGGGCGATTTCCGCCAGGTGGTGCTGTAGATGGGACACGCCTTGGCGGAGAAGGAGAGGAACTGTGTTTCTTCGTAGCCTTCTTGGAGGTATGTTTAGATGAAGGAGGAACCGATGGATGTGAAGTTGCAGTACGTACGTGCAGAAGATCTGTGATATATGATACCATGGACCATATTTAAGCTCTTATGGGGCGTGATGGTTACAGAAACATCACCCAACTTGTCACAAGCGAGCAACCTCCGTGACTGGGCAGAGGGTGCTGTTTGATAGAGACTGACCTATATCATTTTGGCCAAGTCCTCCACCTCCCCGAACTTGTCCTCTAAATGCTCAACAAAAAACTGAGGCTTCGTCATGAAATATTCTCCATCAGCTCTCAAACATACAAGGTACCGGGGCAAATACGATCCGCTGCCAGCCTGACACTCCTCCCGTGGTGAGGCCAGGGAGGGGAACGATTTGGGGTCGTACTTCTGTGCATTGAATTGAGCTCGTGATTGCTTAGAGACTGTTGGTGTTTCACCACCAGCAAGAGATGACGGACTACACTTCACTGCATGTCATCCACCCTGATGCCACCAACCAGGAGCCCTCCCCATGGGCGCCACCCAGCCACAGTTAAGGCCACCTGGCAGAATGGCCATTGCCACGAGTCCCAATGCCCCATGGAGATGGGCATCTACCCTTTGGCATACGTGAGCAGCTAACGGCGCAGTCATCAGCAGAGCAATCCCTGTGTGGTCAAGGGGCTACAACCAACAGGGTACATGGCGGCCCTACCACAATGGACTAGCTACTGTGCTGGGTATCAGGTGCAAAGAAGTCACTGGTCATTGTCGACGCACAAATCAACACTGCATAGTGCATGGAGGAAAAAGCATCCAGGAAGGTGTCCTCACCCAAGAGAGAATGGACAGGACTGCAATGCGACAGTGAGAAAGTGGGCTAAAGGTATCAATGCACAACGGATACGATGCACTTTGTAAGGCGCCTTTCCCCAATTGGCTCGCTCTTCGGGAAAATTTTGAAGAATGGAGGTCAAATCCCTAGACGGGACCATCACAAAGGCCGAAATGTGTGATACTCCATTTAGTCGCCTCGTACGACAGGCAGGAATACCTCGGACCTATTCTAACCCCCAGACCCGCAGGGGGCGGCTCCAATGTGTGAAGTGTCAACTATTTAGTAATTTTTATCAGTATAGTTTACAACTTTCTCACTGCATCTACAGCACAAAATGGGCCAAGATCCTTTGACCAAAGTGCAGGTGAAGTCGAAATTTCTAATTTTGACCATAATCTGCTGTGGTCTTAAAAACTCAGGACGATATGGCTAATGCTGATGGTTCTTCAGATGCAGACAGTCCATAATTGAGGCTACATTGCAAAATATCAACCAAAGGAGAGGGCGACAGAAAGAAGTGTAACTAGTAAAATTCGACAGGCCTGAGAAACAGAACGACCGCTCTTTGCAGTTTTCTTTCATTAAAATGTACGAATTGGTTAACCAGTGTGAAAGATAAAACCACATGCCATAATGTAAAACATCATGACAGAACATTTTCTACATTTATGTCTAGTCCATTAAGCAGAAACAGAGGATAACATGAAAGTCAGAAGACTGTGGCCATGCATTAACTTTACAAGCCCTCTCCCCAAAATCACACATTTGGAAAAGGATTTTCTTACTTTCACAACTACGACCCACAAAAATAAATGTACATCTTGCAGGTCTGAAATTCTTTCATGCATCTGAAATGTTGCCCTTCATGGCAGTCGATCCACATTCCGATGTTCAGGTTGTCACAATTCATGTGTTATATAATCGTTTATTAGTATAACTATACAGTTGTGAGTAGTAGTTTGCTTCAGAGTATCATCAAAGCTGTCAACCTGCAGCGTGTGTTGTAGCTGTGACGTATGATACAGGTTAAATAGAACATTTTCCGAATCCAGCAAGTAACAGCGAGAGCATATGGGTTTCCTTCAACACTTATCTGTTGAAATCGTATCAGAGGGACTACACAGAGGCATTTTGCTATGTATTAGTTTGAAAATTAGAACATTCCTCCATCGTGCAGTTTGGAAACACCAAAATAGTGACACCACAGCAAAACACCAGATTACTAAAATGCACTTTACTGTAAGTGGATGAGCAATGCAGAATGGACGGCATCACGCATATTTTCATGACAAAGTTGAGTGCTTGTATGTTCCACACAAGGACACTATTGAAGTTGTTCAATACATCAAAGGTGTAACTCCAGACCTCCAGATGATAAATGCTCACCTTTGTGTAGTGGATTTTGAATCAAAAATACAATACAGGAGAATACTATAAAAGATCCTTGGGAATTTTCAACTGATCTTGTTGGCGATTGACTTGCCTTCCCAAAAAGATTTCATTACAACAAAATCTTTTATGTTTCCGAAATCCAAAAGTAGTTCGAATGTCAATTATGGATTGACTTCCAGGCTAAATCCAGATTACGTGTGATCAAAATGAGAAATTTAATACTAGCAAAATTAGAAATTTTTCATCATAACTATGCCGTTTGGAGTAAGGATCTTAGTCTCTAGTATAATGAGACACCTCAGCATTAGCAACACGTATCCTGTCCTTTGATTATTCTGTATGTCAACTGATCAGCTGGCGCACACACATGCTGTCGACGGGAAGTACCTTTCAGACTAGTCAATTTGGTCAATGCTGTTTATGAGATACCTGCAATTAATACTACAGCAAACATGTTGCCATGGAAATATATGGAAATACTGACAATTTCTGTCCAGAGCGTACACATCTGCACAGCGCAATGTGGCGTATCAGTTCCATATACTGCAGTCACAGTTCAATCATGGTACTGCCATACAACATGTCGTGGAAAGTTACAGAGCCGGTTGGTTACATACACAAAGATTTAACTCTGCAGCGTACTGTGCGCTGATATGAAACTTCCTGGCAGATTAAAACTGTGTGCCGGACCGAGACTCGAACTCGGCACCTTTGCATTTCGCGGTCACGACTCACGCCCCGTCCTCACAGCTTTACTTCTGACAATACCTCGTCTCCTACTTTCCAAACTTTATAGAAGCCCTCCTGCGAACCTTTGGAAGGTAGGGGACGAGGTACTGGCAGAAGTAAAGCTGTGAAGACGGGGCGTGAGTCGTGCTTGGGTAGCTCAGTTGGTAGAGCATTTTCCCACGAAAGGTGAAGGTCCCGAGTTCGAGTCTCGGTCCGGCACACAGGTTTACTGTGCCAGGAAGTTTCGCACATTTGGATAGTTTGCCATCCCAATTTGATTTTACGAGTTGACCGACTCACCTCGATTCCAATGTTGGTTTAGGTCAGACAACCACCTCGCTTCGACAGACCTCCATACACACTGCGTCTGAATGTCACATTGGCCCCATTACCAGAGAGGAGATGGTCCACTTCCCAGTACAAAGAGTGGCAATCTGGCAGTCTCAGTGCTGCTGTGGAGGCCCAATCAATGCTAACTGCTCGGGATGGGTACTCTTGTTTTTGAAGTACATGCATCATCTCCATTACGAAACCCGAATCAACATGAGCAGCTGCCTCTCTGGTACTGCGAACAGCTGACAGCAAGGGGAAACTACAGCTGTAATTTTTCACGAGGGCATGCAGCTTTACTGTATGGTTAAATGGTGGCGTCCTCTTGGGTAAAATATTCCGGAGGTAAAATAGTCCCCCATTCGGATCTCCGGGCGGGGACTACTCAGAAGGACGTCGTTATCAGGAGAAAGAAAACTGGCGTTCTACGGGTCGGAGCGTGGAATGTCAGATCCCTTAATCGGGCAGGTAGGTTAGAAAATTTAAAAAGGGAATGGATAAGTAAGATGTAGTGGGAATTAGTGAAGTTCGGTGGCAGGAGGAACAAGACTTCTGGTCAGGTGAATACAGGGTTATAAACACAAAGTCAAATAGGGGTAATGCGGGAGTAGGATTAATAATGAATAAAAAATAGGAGCATGGGTCAGCTACTACAAACAGTGAACGCATTATTGTAGCCAAGAGAGATGCGAAGCCTACACTTACCACAGTAGTACAAGTTTATATGCCAACTGGTTACGCAGATGAAGAAATTGAAGAAATGTAGGATGAGATAAAAGAAATTATTGAGATAGTGAAGGAAGACGAAAATTTAATAGCCACAGGGGACTGGAATTCGATAGTAGGAACAGAAGGAAAGGTAGTAGGTGAATAATGAATAGAGATAAGGAATGAAAGAGAAAGCCGCCTGGTAGAATTTTGCACAGAGCATAACTTGATCATAGCTAACACTTTTTGTTGTGGACTGGCAAGACAGCCAATCCACTGTGACGGGTAGCCGAAAGGCACGCGTTTAAGCTCAGGCAGGATGGCGTGAGGTCTGGAACAGGACAGTGTCTTGAGACTAGCAAAAAAAAAAAAAAAGGTACGTAGAATCTGGAATACTTAACTTTAATCCATAATTGGTGAACATCGGTGTGACGGTACATGCATCACAAGATAAATAGCAAATGATAATGGCGCCTTGCTAAGTCGTAGCAAATGACGTAGCTGAAGGCTATGCTAACTATGGTCTCGGCAAATGAGAGCGTAATTTGTCAGTGAACCATCGCTAGCAAAGTCGGCTGTACAACTGGGGCGAGTGCTAGGAAGTCTCTCTAGACCTGCCGTGTGGCGGCGCTCGGTCTGCAGTCACTGACAGTGGCGACACGCGGGTCCGACGTATACTAGCGGACAGCGGCCGATTTAAAGGCTGCCACCTAGCAAGTGTGTCTGGCGGTGACCCCACACTTTTTTTTAAATCATGAAAGAAGGTTGTATACACGGAAGAAGCGTGTAGATACTGGAAGGTTTCAGAGATTGTATAAGGGTAAGACAGATTTAGGAACCAGGTTTTAAATTTTAAGACATTTCCAGGGGCAGATGTGGACCCTGACCACAATCTGTTGGTTAGGAACTGTAGATTAAAAACGAAGAAACTGCAAAACGGTGGCAATTTAAGGAGATGGGACCTGGATAAACTGACTAAACCAGAGGTTGTACAGAGTTTCAGGGCTAGCATAAGGGAACAATTGACATGAATGGGGGGATAGAAGTATAATAGAAGAATGGATAGAGTTGAGGAATGAAATATTGAAGGCAGCAGAGGATCAAGTGGAAAAAGATGAGGGATAGTAGAAATCATTGGGTAACAAAAGAGATATTGAAAATATAAAAATGCAGTAAATGAGGCAGGCAAAAAGTAATGCAAACGTCTCAAAAATGAGACCGACAGGAAGTGCAAAATGGCTAAGCAGGAATAGCTAGAGGGAAAATTTAAGGTCGTATAGGCATATATCAATAGGGGTAAGATAGATACTGCCTACAGGAAAATTAAAAATACCTTTGGAGAAAAGAGAACCACTTGTACAAATATCAAGAGCTCAGATGGAAACCCAGTTCCAAGCAAAGAAGGAAAGCAGAAAGGTGGTAGGAGTATATAGAGGGTCTATACAAGGCCGATGTACTTGAGGGAAATGTTATGGAAATGGAAGAGGACGTAACTGAAGATGAAATTGGAGATATGATACTGCGTGAAGAGTTTGACAGAGCACTGAAAGACCTGAGTCGAAACAAGGCCCCGGGAGTAGACAACATTCCATTGGAACTACTGACGGCCTTGGGAGAGCCAGCCCTGACAAAACTCTACCATCTGGTGAGCAAGATGTATGAGACAGGGGAAATACCCTCAAACGCCAAGAAGAATATAATTCCAATCCCAAAGAAGGCAGGTGTGAAAGTTAACGAACAATCAGTTTAATAAGTCACGGCTGCAAAACACTAACGCGAACTCTTTACAGACGAATGGAAAAACTGGTAGAAGCCGACCTCGGGGAAGATCAGTTTGGATTCCGTAGAAATGTTGGAACACATGAGGCAATACTGACCCTACGACTTCTTAGATGAAAGATTAAGGAATGGTAAGCCTACGTTTCTAGCATTTGTAGACTTAGAGAAAGCTTCTGACAATGTTGACTGGAATACTCTTTCAAATTCTGAAGGTGGCAGGGGTAAAATACAGGGAGCGAAAGGCTATTTACAATTTGTTCAAGAACCAGATGGCAGTTATAAGAATCTAGAGGCATGAAAGGGAAGCAGAGGTTGGGAAGGGAGTGAGACAGGGTTGTAGCCTATCCCCGATGTTTTTCAGTATGTATATTGAGCAAGCAGTAAAGGAAACTAAAGAAAAATTTGGAGTAGGAATTAAAATCCACGCAGAAGAAATAAAAACTTTGAGGTTTTCCGATGACATTGTAATTGTGTCAAGCAGTAAAGAACCTGGAATAGCAGCTGAACGGAATGGACAGTGTCTTGGAAGGCGGATATAAGATGATCAACAAAAGCAAAACGACGATAACGGAATGCAGTCGAATAAAATCAGGTGATGCTAAGGGAATTAGATTAGGAAATTAAACGAAGTAGTAGATGAGTTCTGGTATTTGGGGAGCAAAATAACTGATGATTGTCGAAGTAGAGAGGATATAAAATGTAGACTAGCAATGGCAAGAAAAACGAGTCTGAAGAAGAGAAATTTGTTGACATCGAGTATAGATTTAAGTGTCAGGAAGTGTTTTCTAAAAGTATTTGTATGGAGTGTACAGTGTAGCCATGTATGGATGTGAAACAAGAAGAGAATAAAAGCTTTCGAAATGTGATGCTACAGAAGGATACTGAAGATTAGATAGGTAGATGACGTAACTAAATCAGGTACTGAATAGAATCCAGGAGAAGAGTTTGTGGCACAACTAGACTAGAAGGAGGGATCGGTTAGGACACGTTTTGCGGCATCAGGGGATCACCTATTTAGTATTGGAGGGAAGCGTGGAGGGTAAAAATCATCTCCAGTCTTCCGAAAAGGGTATGTATGTAATTAATGTACACAAATTTAAAATTTAGTTTTGACATTTACAAGGTGTCCCATCAGTAAAAGGAATGAAGGAAACGTGTTGGATTGAAGAAACCAATGTTCCATCGTAATTTACACACAATACAATCTTCAGGCATGTGGTAGGAATGATTTCCTTATTGTGATCACGGAGTAATTTACGATAAAGTTCCGATATTTCGAACTCAGCGACAGCTATTTTTGTTTTGAAGCCAGAAATTGTTTGAATCCATAATAAAAGTATGAAACGACTTTTAGGTTTGAATCAGACTCATGTTTTAATTGTTAATAGTAATTAGACCTGTAATTACGGCCAAATTTTACTCTTACAAAAATTAATTAGTTGCATCTATGCCTTTCATTCGATAGAACTTATCACCCTTTACACCTGAAAATGTTAGCATGCTTTTTCTTTGAGTCTATTTACTATATGCAAATTAACGAAATACTCGTATATTGTTGCAATGACAAAACATTTTATAGTCTTTGTACGGAATTATTGATTTATTCTTTGTAAATTTCTATGTAACCTGGCAAGGTGTACGTAAAAACTAACTTTTCTTATGTAAAATTCAGTATGTAACAGTGATTGTATTTGTTTGAAGCCATATAAATAAAGGCAGTTTGTACGCCGCCATACTTCAGTCTCAGGCAGAATTTTTTATCAACAGCATGTAGTCAGACTTGTCACGGTGTGAACTGTTTTGTAACTGGAACATGTAAATTCTACGAAGTAAAACACGCTCGCCGTCGAACAATTAGCGTGCGAAATAAAAACATTTGTAAACGAGAAAATATTCTACTAAAACTTATTTCGAGCATTTCATAATACCCATGTGGCGATGCAGTAACATAAAAATGAACCTACGGCATAAAGAAGCAGCACCCCGGATTACAGATTCACGCAATTGCTTGCAAAACTTATACCAGGTTAACTGAACTTTAATTTTCGAAGTTTTGCACCTAAATCGGTAAAAATCCAATACAACTCGTGGTAATGGTAATTAAAACGTGGTATGAAATAATTAGATAGTGACAGAACATTGTTTCTCATGTGTTAAACTACGACACACATCACAAACATTAGTAAATACGATTCCTCAGGAAACTTTAAAGGCGATTTTCTCCGAAAACTTGTGAAAAACGTTAAGGACGGCCTGTTTTTGCCACTTTTCGACGGTGCTGCACTCGCCTGTTTGGCTACCGATCAGGAAGCGGCGTGAAGAGCTCAACAGTACACAGACTGCTATCGTACATTTTTGAAATAAAAACTACGTCGCTGAAATACGGTTAAGAAAAACCCTGAAGCCTGTCATTCATTAGAATACCTTCAAGTTTCATTTACTGTAATATAGTAATAATACATAAACAGTGTAAGTACCCACAATACCTAAGCACGGCCCACAATACCTAAGCACGGCCCACAATACCTAAGCACGGCCCACAATACCTAAGCACGGCCCACAATACCTAAGCACGGCCCACAATACCTAAGCACGGCCCACAATACCTAAGCACGGCCCACAATACCTAAGCACGGCCCACAATACCTAAGCACGGCCCACAATACCTAAGCACGGCCCACAATACCTAAGCACGGCCCACAATACCTAAGCACGGCCCACAATACCTAAGCACGGCCCACAACCAGTGTACATGTTCTACAGCCAAGGACGCAGCCAGGATTTTGTCAAAGGGGAGGTCCGATTTGTTAAAAAGGACATCGAAAAGGCTCATGTTTTTCACTTACTCTGAAGATGCATTTGGTTACTTTGTGTGCACGATTTGTTTCCGGGTGACAGCATTTGGGATACAAGAAGGAAATTCTCAAACGCACAAATATTTCTTTATTTGGCATTATGATAACTTCACTGTCAAGGAATTAAAATTCTAATATAATGTAGTGCCTCTTTGCACAACACAGCGTCTTCTGAAAGTAGGTTCAGTATCGCACAACAGAAAATTTTACGTTGGGATGAGTAACTTCAATGGACACCTCTTTTGAAAATAGCTGTCTTTCTCCTACTACAATCTTGCATTTAAATTATCTGAAACCAAGTCAATTTCTTCAGCACATCTGAGCAAACTAAGTTCCTCAGTTCTGTCTCTGATTTTACTAGAGTATCTTCCATTTCGTTAAAATTCTCAAGTTTCCTTAAGTGATCAAGAACTTTCTAAATGACTATTTCAACAGTCAGCTTGAAACTGTGGAAATCAAATTTGTTTGTAAAGGAAAAGGAGACCCACGACCAGGACCTGGAGAACACGCGATAGTCGACAAGTCGCCGTGTCATCCCCAGTCCCACCGAGGAAAAATCTCTGGCAGCACCAGAAATCTAACCTGGGTCCTCCACATGAGTGTCGCACTGACCAATCGCCTACGGCGGCGGACGATGTATTTTATAAAGTGAAAGTGAGTACACAGTACAACGAGCTACAGTTTTGGAATCTTAGCACCGATTCAAGCCTTGACTGCAACTAGACTTCTGTGCGACCTCAAATGGTTTAGTGTTTATCCAGAGTAATACGAGGTTTGTTCCAAAAATTCCTGAATACGCCTGCGTTTAATGCGAAAACTGCCGGGAGTTTCATTGTTTTATGTTATTGATCATTGCTTTAGTCAGTACAACGTTGTGTTACGTGTGTTCGCGAATTTTGAGATGCCATAGAGGAGCAACGCGTCTGCATTAAGTTTCGCGTGAAACTCTAAAAAACCTTTACAGACCCCAAACGATGCAGGAACCCTACGGTGACGAGTGCTTAAGCCGTACTTTGTGTTACGAATGGTTCACACGGTTTAAAAATGGCGGGACGAAAACTAAAGACGAGCCTCGTTCAGGACGCCCTCCCACGTCCACCGACGACGCTCGTTAGAGGAAGGTCAACGAAACTGTGCCTGCCAGTTTAAGAGTAACTGTCGGAGAGATTACAAACGTCTAACATTTCAGTTTGGTCATGTCATGAAATCCTCACACATCTTGGAATTATGGCTTTGGCCTCACGATATCTGCATCCACACTCCGCAATCCACCGTACGGTGCGTGGCGGAGTGCACCTCGTACCAAAACTAGCATCTTCTCTCCCTGTTCCACTTCCAAACAGAACGAGGGAAAAATGACTGCCTATATGCCTCTGTACGAGCCCTAATCTCTTATCTTTGTGGTCTTTCCGCGAAATGTAAGTTGGCGGCAGTAAAATTGTACTGCAGTCAGCCTCAAATGCTGGTTCTCTAAATTTCCTCAGTAGCGATTCACGAAAAGAACGCCTCCTTTCCTCTAGAGACTCCCACCCGAGTTGCTGAAGCATTTCCGTAACACTCGCGTTATGATCAAACCTACCAGTAACGAATCTAGCAGACCGCCTCTGAATTGCTTCCATGTCCTCCCTCAATCCGACCTGATACGGATCCCAACCGCCCGAGCAGTACTCGAGAATAGGTCGTATTAGTGTTTTATAAGCGGGCTCCTTTACAGATGAACCACATATTCCCAAAATTCTACCAATGAACCGAAGACGACTATCCGCCTTGACCACAACTGCCATTACATGCTTGTCCCACTTCATATCGCTCTGCAATGTTACGCCCAAATATTTAATCGACGTGGCTGTGTCAAGCGCTACGCTACTAATGGAGTATTCAAACATTACGGGATTCTTTTTCCTATTCATCTGCATTAATTTATTTATATTTAGAGTTAGCTGCCATCCTTAACACGAATCACAAATCCTGTCCAAGTCATTTTGTATCCTCCTACAGTCACTCAACGACGACACCTTCCCGTACACCACAGCATCATCAGCGAACAGCCGCACATTACTATCCACCCTATCCAAAAGATCTTTTATGTAGATAGAAAACATAACGCACCCGCACATTTATGCCTGTTGGTGCGTGACTACTGCACGAACAATAGCGCACTGCTGCCTCCTCCGTACTCTGCAGACGTGGCCCCTGCGAACTTATTTCCAAAATTGAAAACCCCTTTGCAACGCTGAAGATTTGGAACGACAGGCGAGTTTAATTCGCAGCCGGCGCTTCGCGCGAGCCTGCAAGATGTCTACCGAGACGGCCTGCGTAAGCGGAAACGGTGTATCAATTGTGGAGGAGAGTATTACGAAGGAGACCGTGCACAATAAGTCAAAGCTAAGCGTAGAGAGGTTTTGTGGAAAAGTTAGAGTTTTTGAACAGATCTCGTGCAGTCTTTGATAAACTACGTTGTAGAGACCACAGTACAACCGTACAGTAGAAATATCTCTGGAATAAGGGACTGTTGTAAAATGGAATCTCTTGAAAGAATGTGGGACCCAGAAAAGCCTACAACTGCACTATTTGTAGCGAATTAAGATTTAAAATACTACCTGCACAGGTCTAAAAAAAATAACATTCGACTAGTTTGCTTCGAACGCCCGTTCTTTACGTTCGTAAACAGCCACACTATCCACTCTCGCTGAAACAGAGGTGAAACGCTCACGGAATGGAGTTCTTACATATAAACCGTTTCTGCGTGCTCTAATAATGATTTTCAAAGGAAATGTGCGATATGTTAGACTGCAATGAATCACCTCGTGTACTGTATATTATATTGCTTGAGGAATGAAGGGAAAAGTCACTCTTTCAGGATAAAAATATCAAACTGGAAAAGTGGACACATGGGACAACATTCTCGTAGAATGAAAAAGTGGTGGCCCAAAGGAAACTCCTGTTGAAAAAAACACAAAGCTTGTACATCGTACCCTCCATGACTTATTTTAAACTTAAAATACCAAAACTGCTGGACAACTTTCAAATTTGAAGTACGTTCACATTTTCCACAGTTCATGCAAATTCCTCCAAATACGAGGGTGGTCCCGTAAGTGCCCGGCCTGACCGGGAGATGGCAGTTTTGTTGAGAAGTACCTCTGGACTAGAAAGTATAAGATCTATGATGCACATGTTTCAAGTTTCAAGACGCCACATTGTTTAGTATTTGTTTGGCAGCCATCAATAGAGAACGTTGTGATTCAATTTGTGAAAATGGAGAAAATTGGTCATCATCATGTGATACAATTTTTTTTAAGGCCTCAGCGCAACCAATATCGAAGCCGAGCTAGATTCTAATTTGGGAGAGTCTGCTCCTTCGATGACAACAGTAAGAGTTTAAAAGAAGCCGTACGAGCTGCCAAGACTAGGATCACAGTAGTCGACCAAATGAGGTGACGACTCCAGAAATGGCGAAAACATCCACAAAGAGGTACTGGATGATCGTCGACAAAGTGCGAGAGCTAGCAGACATAGGACGCATTTCAAAAACTGCGGTACGCCGCATATTACCTGAAAATTTGGACATGAGAGAACTGTGTGCAAGATCTGTGCCGCGTTTGCTCACACTCGAGCAGAAACAGTGTCGTGAAGATGTTTCAATTGACTGTTTAGTAAAGTTTCGCAGCAACAAAGGTGTTTTTCGCGCCGTTTCATAACCGTTGATGAAACAGTGGTCCACCTCTTCACTCCCGAGATGAAAAAAATCAAAACGATGGTCACAAATTGGAGAACGGACTCTCAAAGAAGGCGGAGACCGTTTCATCTGCAGACAAGGTCATGGCGCCAGTTTTTTGGGATGCACGTGGAATCATTTTCAATGACTACCTTGTAAAAGGAAAAACTATCAACGGCAAGTATTGAGCGATCTTATTGCACCGTTTGGGCGAAGAAATCGAGCAAGAACAGCCGCATTTGGCCAAGAACAAAATGTTGTTCCTTCAGGACAATGCACCAGCTCCCAAGTCCATTATTACAATACCGAAAATGAATTAAAGTTTGAATTGCTACCTCATGCACCCTATTCGCCAGATTTAGCCACCTCGGATTAGTTCCAGTTCCCAAACTTGAAAAAACGGCTCAGTGGTCGAAGATTTTCAACAAATGAACACGTGATGTCGGCAGTTAATGGCTATTAAGCGGTTGTGATATTAGCTATTTTTGGCTTCATTAAAACAGCAAATAGTTAATTCTTTCAGCCAGAAGGCAAATACTTGTTTATAAAGAATGAGTAATGTATAATGAGGCGTCGCATAGCGACGGTGGAATTTCCTAAATAATGTAATTCGTCGTCTTTGGGCGGCAATATAAACAGAAAAATACGGATAGATATGCGATCCTTCACGATTTTGTTCGCTGGAGAACAAATGAAGCCTTGAGCGCTAAAAAAAAAGACTTAGAGTTTTCGTAAGACGGACGGAGATTTGTGGCGGTCTGATCAAATTTTTTACTAAATAAATTAAAACGTGTGCCGTCTGAGTGAAGTGTAAAAAAGAAGAACTGTTGTAACATTTTGACTACGCACTAGCGACTCAAGAGGACAATGGCTATCTATATAAAAGAGCGCTCAATGGACATGAAATGGACATAATCTACCGTCATTGTAGTACTAAGCTTAAGGTACGATATATGCTTTAGTTATAATAAATATTTGTTCTGGGAATACTGAATCATTTAGCAGTGCTCATTCCTATCATCTCCTCAGTAGTATTTTCATTTTAATTATGCATTTTGCTAAGATTAGCGACACCAAGATCAGCAGTCCAATGTGCGTGTCACATTGACAAAAAGAAAACTGTTTGATCGTCTTCTTGCATCAGCTTTAATACTGAATTTCCCTTTTGTGTGATGTTACAGTTGCTTTTGCGCCCTGAAGAACTTTCTGGTCCCTTAGGAAATTGTTTTGTCATAACAAAAACTTCACAACCGGGTATGATCGTATCATGAAGTAATTAGAATGACGATAACGCAATTTCTTAATAGCACGCTAGTTGTGACTGCTTCAAGCCACGCGAAACTGCAATTGAAGACTATTCACATTTCATAATGCAATATTTTATGACAATGGTCAATCCACGATTCTTACGCCAATTGTGATTGATAAAACAGTAAGCGAAATCTCAAATTCCAACTTTTCCATTGAATAACATCTCACTTATTTTGTTACATCACAAGGTGTTACAGTTCTCATTATAAAAAAGAAGTATCAAACTTATTGAACATCGCTGGGAAAAGTGTATACAGCTGAAAAGAGATTATATTGGAAACTACATTTCCGCTAAAATTTGTGTGTTTTCTTTGTTGGGTCGGGTACATATGGGACCAGCCTCGTATGATAATCGCTCACGACAGGAAACCTCAACAGTGAGACAGGCAGTGACATGGGGTCTCAGTGAGCCACCTCGCGGTCTGAGCTAACTGAACAAGCGACCAGTGACACGACACGCCAGCACAACTTTAAGGCTAACCTAAAGAGTTTTACTGAGCGCTGTCGTGCCAGCCTCCAGCTCCAGACGCAAGTGTGTCGCCACTGCGCGCTGGATTAAATGCTGTTCTAATAGAATGACGGGGCAGAGTTTCTGGAGATGTTTGTGGGGCACGTCGCGCGAGAAGCATAGCGATACAGACAAGAAATGAGGCACTTTTCATTTTTTTAACAAATGCATAATGGTTTCGTGAAGCACACAGAAAAACTCCGCCGATCCTCAGTATTTCCTTTGTGTGTTTTATTTCCGATACTTATCGTAAATGAAATCTAAAAACCGAAACCAGAACCATGTTTGCTTCATTGTTTTAAGTTTCAAAAAGTCCAGCCTATAAGCATGGCCTGTGGTACAAGTAGCAAATTGTGGGACTTTCTTTTTACATTCAGACAATTTTCAAACGCTACTTTTCTGATTCATCCTTCGAATTTGAAATGAGTTTAACAGATCTATGCTACATGCATAAATAAATTACTTTCGTTCACATGAATGTTTCATTCACTTTCCTCAGTCAGCTATAAATCACATTGCCGGTTTCAGGATACGAGTCAACAATCGTGGCGATACAACAGCACTGAATTTGAGGACCTCTCAACCTCTGCCAGTGACTGCGGATCGTCATGTGGTTAACAGCTTCCCTCGCAGCTTACAGCCTGTCTCTCGTGACTATCCTTTTTGTTAAGAACTGACATGCTCCGAAATCCAGGATTCATCCAGTCTTTGATAATTAAGAAAATCATAGACTCCCAGCTTCTTAAGAATGGACGCAGGTGCAGATAAAATTCTTACAGTACCGTCTTTGTACATACTCAAAAGTCTCCTTTATACAAGTACACACTTTAATAGTTTACGTATGAATTCGGACTCACATAACTGCAATACACGTGTAAGTAATCTGCATGGAGAAAGACGTAGAAAAAAGTCAAACATTTGAACCATTATGCAATAAAGCTGTATAATGCTCCGCTAATTTGCATCAAAGGAAATGGAGATGAGAAAATTTACGCCAAAATTTAAAAAATTACCCGTTAAATGTTTCTATAAAATTCTGAATGCATGTACCACTAAACTTATATTCATTGTCATTCGAACATGCTATTGTAATTCTAAATTTTGTATTTTGTTTGTAAATTCTTTTAACTATAAATGACATGATATATGTGTTTCTCAAACCGTACTGCATGCATGTCGGGTCAGAGCACGTGGAAGGCCCATGCATTAGCTCATTCAGAATTTCTTTTGATATATTTTCTAAAATATTAGCTTTACGATGATTTATCTAATTGTGCTGTGCGTATGATGAATGGCATTACGACAGTTCCTATGTCGCTTAAGTGATACAAAGGGTACTAATAAACTTCACGAACTTGACCGGGATTACAGAAGTGTCCGATTCCACCCGTCTCCTTTGACCAATGACGTCACCAATACGGCGGAAACGACTATCGACAACGACTCCATTATAGCGCCTATGACATAACGAAAACAAATTAGAAACGCAACACACACATCTTCCTCCAAGGATATAATCAAACTAACAGGCTCAGCGTGGGAAATTGGGAGTTTTTGGGCCAAAAACTCCCAACATTCCACCACCACCACCACCACCACCACCACCACCACCTAAACAAATAAAATTGGAATGAATACTTCACTTGACCTACATAGGTTTATAGCAGTTCACGATACCAAAACATAGCTAAATCTGACACTTCCCTTGACCCATATAGCTCAAAAACTAACGATATAAAAAAAAAAATTGAATCGAGTGATTCCCCAAAGATACATAAATCAAATCCAAGTGCCAATACTGAAACATCAAGTAAAAACACATGCAGTATATACCACCGACCTCACAACTCTAATACCATACCGAACATCGTAACACGAAAACTACACCAAAGAAAACACGATTACTTACCACGAAAAAGTTCCGGCGCTACACACTAGGTCGAGCACCACAATCTCTCTCTCTCTCTCTCTCTCTCTCTCTCTCTCTCTCACACACACACACACACACACACACACACACACACACACACACACACACACACACACGAAAAAGTCCCAACGCACCCACAACCTACCAACCCCCCATCCAAACTCCCCCCTCCCCGCAAAAACGAAGATCCATCAATGAATAAATCTCAGCCACACTACAACTCAAAAACTGCAACAAAACAGATCACAACAATCATAAAACAACCACCCCCGCCACCCGCCTACATCTAGAAACAAAACGCTCAAACAAAACTCCGCGCCATTGTGACTTGTCACACCACAACACCTTTACGTCACGGGTCAAAGCCGACAGGTGGGGTCGGATGTCTCAGTTGACCCACTTTACCTGTGCGGCAGCCCTCAATGCCAAAAACCAACACTGGCGTCAAACCCGTTACGCAGACCTTGACTTACCCTACCTTAAACGAAATCCACTGTACGATAAACGAAAACTCTGCCACATAAGTCGCATCAAAAACGCAACCTAACCATAGATTTAAAAAAATCGTCCGCTGTTACACGAAATAAGCCCGTCGCTCACAATTTCTTCGCCGACTGCAAGCGGCAGTGACCTGCACGACGAAACTGGTGTCCGTTCCCTGTTCTCTTCCCGAAAATGCTGACAACATACTGTGCCATGTTTGATCGGTTTCCCACTTTCCTTCTCACAGCCTTCACCAGGGAGGCTTACGAGTTGGATCGATAAGAAATCTGAAGTCAAATGACAGAAATAAAACCAATAAAGCAAAAATAAACAGCGCAACCACTGCTGATCAAATTTAACCATCCAACGAATCTAAACGAGCGAACAACATAAAATATAGATTTATTTTCTTATTTACTGTCAAAATATTCACAATGATCATGCTATTGTGTGAGTAGAGAAAAGTTTTAATGAACGAACAAGTCATATGTAACGTTCATTTTCATTTTTTATGCAACACACTTTTAAGAAAGAGCTTTATTTTATGGAGAAATACGATTTACAAGAAACGTAAGCGCGTTCACTTACCACGGCTGTCGTGCTGCAGTACGTGATCAGTCTCGTCTCGTTGTTCTGAGGGGTGAGAAGAAGAAACCTCTCCAGAGTGGAAAAAAAAACCTCTAACAACACAAAAAGCAACTCCAGACCCAAAAACTGCTCTACCTCCACGGCAGCCCCGACACAACTGAACTATACACTGTACTGCATAATACCGACAAGCGCAGTCGGCAGTCGTCACACACGGAAGCAGAATGAGCCACGGCGCTTCGTTTCGTCTGCCGCGGCTGTGAGCCAGACCACGTGACTCGCCAGCGGCGCCTCAATGAATGAATGCGGCCCTACCTACGGCCGACCGGCTAATCGGACGAGTGTCGGTGTTTTGACAGACCGACCGCCCGACTGCCGGCTGCTCGACCCGGCGCGCTTGTCGTGTCTAGCGCTGTCGGACCAACTGTTCCGATGCACGTGGCAGGGTGTGCGGCGGACGAAACTTTAAGGACAGCCTGTTTAGAGAAATTTAAAGGATGCAGATGTTTGTCGGACGCGTCTCCCGAGGCGTATAGCAAAAGAGATGCAAGAAACGAAGCACTTGTTTCATTTTTTAACGAATCCACGATGGTTCCGTATGGCATATAGAGAGATGGAAAGTCGGCCGGCTTTTTTTTATTGAATTTCGATTCCCTCCGAAGGGGACGGGCTGGCAGCAGCTTACTACGCTGCTCTGCAGCCTACAGACTTTTTAAAACGTAAGAAGAAGTTAAGAAACAATAAAAGCAGGCGATAAAACGGTGACTTAAATTGTAAAACGGCGTAAAATTGTGGAAAGTTAAAGCATAAAGCAAAGGGTTGGCAAAGCGAATAAAATACACAGGAAGTAGACAGGTACCATCGTACACAGACAATTAAAAAACATGGCGGCAGTCTGGTTTCTGTTTGCAAAAGATATAAAATCACACCCAGCTACAGTACGATGTCCGTTCACAACACTTCGGAAATACACACAGCACTGAACACTCACTGTAAACACTGCACTAAAATGTCTGCCTACCGCAGATGTGGGGGTGGACCTGGATAGATGAGGGGGAAAACAAGGAAGGAGGGAGAGGACTCATAAGGGGGGGGGGGAGGGGCAGGACAGACGCAAGAGGGAATGGGAAAAGGCAGAGGAGGCAAATGCAAAAGGACTTAGGGAAGAGAAGGGAGCAGAGAGAGGGTAGGTGGGGAAAAAAGAGGATGGAAGGGGGGGAGAGGGAGCCCGTGAGAAGGACAGAGGAAAAGAGGGGGAGTGAGGATAAGAGTTGATAGGAGGGATAAATGGAGGGAGAGAGGGCATCACCCGGGAGGGGGAGTTGATGGAAGCCACCGTGGGAAAGGAGATGAAGGGTGTAGAGACGGAGGGTAGTGGGGACACGACAGTGAAGGCGTGGCAGGGGGAGGGGGTGGGAGAGGAGAGGAGCAACCAGGGGGGTGAGGGGGATCCAGGCGGCGGGAGGTGTAGAGTGTGCGGATATGTTCGAGGAAGAGGAGCAGGTGGGGGAAAGGAATCAGGTCGTAGAGGATCCACGTGGGGGACGCGAGGCGGATACGGAAGGTGAGACAAAGTGCATGACGCTCGAGGATCTGCAGATGAGGGATCCAGGTGAGGTGACGGTCAATGGTGAAGGTCAGTCGGCCCCTGTATTTCTGTTTTTAGGTTTTATTTCCGATACTAATCGAAATGAAATCTAAAAACCGAAATATCGACATTCCAGGGACATTAATTCATAAAATCTACTTGCTTCGTTGCTGTAAGTGTTAAAAAGTCCAGGCTATATCCAAGCTCTCTGCTATGAAGAGCAAAGTGTTTTTTTCTTTTTTCTTTTTGTTGCCTTTCTTCTTCGAATATGAAATGAGTCTCTTCAATTTACCGGCCACCTTTTACGCTACTGCCATAAATAAATTAATAATATTACCACCATTCATAAATTAATAACAACATTGTCACGAATGCCTTTTGTTTTATTTATTTTGAACTTTCAGCATTGCAGCCCGCCAGAAATCGTAAGTATCGAAATAATTATGAAAAATCCGCCTCGATTGCACAAACTACCTGATGTTTACCTAGGTTTCAGCGTGGGAACCACGTCTTCTTCAGAACAAATATAAAACAGCTTCCCCTAATGGGCATAGTCAAAGGCTAAAATCAACACCTACAGCGGCAAGACCCCTTTAATTTTTTTTTTTTTTTACAAATACAAAAAAAATTGTTCAAATGGCTCTGAGCACTATGGCACTTAACATCTGAGGTCATCAGTCCCCTAGAACTTAGAACTACTTAAACCTAAGTAACCTAAGGACATCACACACATCCATGCCCGAGGCAGGATTTGAACCTGCGACTGTAGCAGTCGCGCGGTTCTAGACTGAAGCGCCTAGAACCGCTCGGCCACGGCGGCAGGCTTAATTTCTGCAAGTGGCTGGAAATCGCAACTGACAGCGTCTGCCATGACTGCATTATTTTTCTCTTAGAATGGTTTGATGACTGTCAGCAGCTCCGAAATGCACGGTTCACCCATTGTGAAGTAATTACGAAAATCATCGGCTCCCACCTGCTTACGTAACAGAATGTGGGCGAATTTCTTTCCTTAGATTAGCCACTTCTTTGCCCACAGTTTTCTCTCGGACTTGCTTGGCCTGGTTACCTCCAAAACAGCCAAGGCGGACCCCCGTTTTTGTTTCTGTGTAAGATCAAGTGGAATCTCGTAGAACATAATTCAATGAACTTACGAGAAACAAATCAAAACAACGGGGCGGCTCTGTAATCGCTGAGTGCGGTCGGTCGGGACATGCATAGGCTGACACGAAATCGGTCGGTCGGCCGATAAATTGTGCGTGTCCAGAGAGGGGCCTTAAACGTCGTTTTCCGAATACCGCGGATTTATTATACATACGTCACCGTTGGTACTATTTCTTATGATTAAATGTGTGCGCGTGTGTGTGAATTCCGAAGGAAGAAACTGCTGAGGTGGTCGGTCCATATGTGATTAAATGTTAATGGCTGATAACGCACTGGAGGTAAAATCCTTCCGTAAACGCTGGGGTGAATAATAATAATAATGCAGCAGACTACATGTAATTAACCATGGATCATGGTTCGCGTGCTGCTGGAAGCCACTATATTTTTTTTTCTTCGTCTTTGCCTTTGTAATAGATTCTCGGACCACCAATGACATTTGCATTCGTCCTTGTGCAAAACTAACATGCCGTATATGGTTGTTTTCGTACTTATACCTGAGTTTTACGAAAATACGCAGTTTTAGTGATACACAGCGTTAAACATTCCTTCAAAATCGTGTCATTTTTTACTACGCCTTGTTCTGCAAGTGCCGGGAAATGTACGTAAACGTGAAACGTGCGAAAGTGAATGTTAACACTGAACTGAAGTTCCAGGTTGGCGTTGCACGTAGGTTTGTTTGTAGGTTGACAGTTTGTGCTGGCTTCTCGTTACAACTGAGGACGAAATCTGAAGGCAATGCAATAATCAACAGCGACCAACGTAACGCGGTGGGCCCTGGTTAGCAGCACTGGGAAACATTTACATCAGCGACCGTTTCCCATTTCAGTAGGTGACACGTCTCAACTGTGGCCTCAGTGTAAAAATCTAGACATCTTAATTCGAATATCTTTACGCCACTTTCGAGAAGTTTCAATTTAGATAATGATGTAGCAACTTCAGAGCTGATATACGTGTTTTTTAACGGATTAAAGTGTCTGGGATTTTTAAAGTCAACTTCACTGTCTCCTACTTTAATGACGAGTTCACGTGTCAGATGACAGTCTCCAATTGTTTTGCGCTTACACGTAACTTTTTTTTTCTAATTAACATATTCTGGGCTTTCCACTCTGCATTTGCTTATTTAATTTGTTAAATGTTGGAAAAATCGAGAAATAGTAAGTACATATGGTTCATTTCCGGAGCTCAGTTGTCTGCGCATGTGTGACAAAGTTTCAAGGTCTTGTACCGTTACGCAACGCGAGCAAGCTCTCCAGCGGGACGCAGACATCCACATGTCGTCAACTGTTGCCAGGCCGCTGACACGGCGCCTCACGTACCGGTGTGCGCTTCAAGTCGGCAGCGAAACAGGTGCACAAGTGAAGAACGACAGGGCGTGGGGCGCGAACCGATCCCAGCGCTACTATCCGCCCCTGGTAACTGAGTGCTCAGCGCGACGGAACGTCGTACCTAAAGGCGCGGGTTCGATTCCCGGTTGAGTCGGAGATTTTCTCCGCTCAGGGACTGGTGTTGTCCTTATCACCATCATCATCATCTCATCCGCATCGACACGCAAGTCGCTGAAGTGACGTCAACTCGAAAGACTTGCACCAGGCGACGGGAGGCTCTCGGCATCAACTCTCACAAGGGAACCTCCCCATCGCACCCCCCTCAGATTTAGTTATAAGTCGGCACAGTGGATAGGCCTTGAAAAACTGAACGCAGACCAATCGAGAAAACAGGAAGAAGTTGTGTGGAACTGTGAAAAAAATAAGCAAAATATACAAACTGAGTAGTCCATGCGCAAGATAAGGAACATCAAGGATAGTGTAAGATCAGGAGCGCCGTGGTCCCGCGGTTAGCGTGAGCAGCTGCGGAACAGTAGGTCCTTGGTTCAAGTCTTCCCTCGAGTGAAAAGTTCAGTTTTTTATATAATCAACTTCGCTCTCCAAAATTCCAGGACATGTTCAGATTTGCTTGGGCATGTGCAGGATTTGACGGTCTACACACGGAAAAATTTGAAAACGTTAAAAACTTATGTTTTGACAGACCACAGGGAAAACTGTGCGACTGTGAAACTGTTGCATTCATTTGTAGCAGTTTATGTGACAAACTCTTATGTTTTCATCAGTTTTTTGGGAGTGATTATCACATCCACAAGAAAACCTAAATCGGGCAAGGTATAGGAATATTTTTACCCATTCGCCAAGTGTACAAGTTGGGCGGGTGGACAACATATTCCTGTTATGTGACGCACATGCCGTCACCATTGACTTATAGAATATATCGGACGTGTTTTCCTGTGGAGGAATCGGTTGACCTATGAACTTGCGATCAAATGTTTTCGGTTCCCATTGGAGAGGCACGTCCTTTCGTCTACTAATCGCACGGTTTTGCAGTGCAGTTGCAAAACACAGACACTAAACTTATTACAGTGAACAGAGACGTCAATGAACGAACGGACAGATCATAACTTTGCGAAAATAAAGAAAATAAACTCTTCACTCGAGGGAAGACTTGAACCGAGGACTTCTCCTTCCGCAGCTGCTCACGCTAACCACGAGACCACGGCGCTCCTTGGTTCACATTATCCTTGGTGTTGCCTATTTTGCACATGGACTTTTCAGTTTGTATATTTTTTCATAGTTCCACACAACTTCTTGCCGTTTTCTCGATTGATCTGTGTTCAGTTTTTCAAGGCCTATCCACTGTGTCAACTTATAACTAAATCTGAGGGGGGTGCGATGGGGAGGTTCCCTTGTTAGCGCGCTGGTCATGACGTCAAAACACGTGCGCTGCGGCTTCGTTTGGTGTGAACATAAACAACGTGCGTTGCGTGTGTCGTGCTGCGCTGTGTATTGTGACGCTGTGGTGCAGAAAATTCTGATACTCGAAAAAAAATAACTTGGTTTCCTTTGCTTGAAGACTTGCCGGTAGTGACCGAGGGAGGCACCGAAGTTACTGCAGAAAACTGTGGAGCCTTACGAGCAGGAGAAAGACCAGCCGAGTACTGAGGGGCAGCCAGCAGTTCCTGCCGATAAGGCTGTGGGACGAACGTCAAGAGGCCTCGGAATTAGTGCAGGAAGAGTGGTAAGCGAGTGAGTGCTACTGCAAAAGCTGGAAGGTGTAGACCTGAGCCCCAACAATTCGGAGCCGTCTGGACCAGCTACTGTATCTTCAGCGACTCTCCGAAAGAGGGAAAAGGAGCCTCACCCGGTCACCGACTCGGATTCTCTCGAGGCTGGGCCAACTCGCCGGCGTATTTATCCTGTCTACAGCAGCAAACAGTATTCTACGACGAAAAGTACGGAGCGCTAGATGAACGCAAAGTATTGTTAGAAACGGTGCATTTTTTGCGGCTCGTGATTTGTGTTTGTGATGACAATCGTGAAGTTGGTTTTCGTGCTTGATTCCGGCTTCAGTAACCGTGGGAAGATGGATGGAATTGCGCCATTGTCGCCGTGAAGTGGTGAGTGAAAAGCTATGAATATCGGTTATTTATTGCATTATCTTTGTTACAAGTCGTAGAGCGAGAAGTTAAAATTTCGGTTATTACTTATTTTGTAAACTGTGTACCGTATTGTTTGCAAGGCATCGGCCTTCATCAAATGCTTATTTTCTGTATTTTTTTTTTTTTTTTTTTTGTTCCGTTGTCTGAAGCGTGTGCTTCCTTATGTTTGCATACAGGGTGATTCACAAAGGTATGCAAATATTTTAGTATGTTATTCTACAAGTAAATCTAAAGAAAAACATATAAACATAGGTTCGCAAATGTTTACTTATGGAGTTACGGCTAATAAAAGATTTTGACTGAAATTTAGCAACTCCGCCAATATGAAGCCATCGCAGAACTACAAGAATTTAAAGTAAAGCACTATATCCATTTATTTTGTTCTTATTGACCTGGAGAATCTAATAAAACATGTCCCAGACATATACCTGCAGTAGTTTTCCAGAGAAACAAAGAAGTAATTTCGTAAAATTTTTAATTTATTAACTACTTGGCCCACTTCTTTTTTTTTTTTTTTTTTTTTTTTTTTTAATTCCAGACAATTACATAAAGTTTCCAACAGAAGTTGTAGAGAATTTAATTTTGGAAAAAATGACGGTAATAACATTAACTGAAACAGTATGAATGTGTCAGATAATCTGCTTTTATTAGTACCGTAGCACATGTGAATTCACGTAAAACCAGAAAAAAAAACAAAGCTCAGTGTTAAGGAAGTTGTACGGTGTACATACAATTTCACAATGCATTCACAATAAATGTTCAAAATTGTCTCCACCGAGTTCAGTGCATGTAGCTGCATGTGTACGAACAGATTTTGTTGCTCGTTTCAGTTTAACAAGGTTGTTCTAATAATCTTTGCTTCTCTGGACGTTCTGGAAAACTACTCCATATACACGTCTGGGACGTGTTTTATTAGATTCACAGACCAATAACAACAATATAAATCGATATCGTTCTTTACTTTAACCTCGTACAGTTTTGCGATGTATTCATATAAGCGAAGTTGCTAAATTTCAGGCTAAATCTTTTACTAGGCGTACCTCCGTAACTAAACGTTTGCGGATATACATATGAATTTTTTTCTTTTGTTTTACATGTAGAACAACACATTAAAATATTTGCATGTCTTCGTGATCACCTTGTGTACATTACCATGCGGTTGTTTATTTGCCGTTACTGTGGTGGCAAGCCGGAAACGAATGCTTGCACGTACTGTTATTGCCCACTAGCTTACATTTACGAGATGGAACAGAAAACGCTGTCGTGTGCTATGTGGGCAGGCGCTGCTGTAGCCAGCTTAACTTGACCCAATGCGAGCTGTCAAGTGCCATCTACATCTACATCCATACTCCACATGCCACCTGACGGTGTGTGGCGGAGGGTACCTTGAGCACCTCTATCGGTTCTCCCTTCTATTCCAGTCTCGTATTGATCGTGGAAAGGATGATTGTCGGTATGGCTCTGTGTGGGCTCTAATCTCCCTGATTTTACCCTCACGGTCTCTTCGCCAGATATACGTAGGAGGGAGCAATATACTGCTTGACTCTTCGGTGAAGGTATGTTCTCGAAACTTCAACAAAAGCCCGTAGCGAGCTACTGAGCGTCTCTCCTGCAGAGTCTTCCACTCGAGTTTATCATCTATCACCGTAACGCTTTCGCGATTGCTAAATGATCCTGTAACGAAGCGCGCTGCTCTTCCTTGGATCTTCTCTATCTCTTCTATCAACCCTATCTGGTACGGATCCCACACTGCTGAGTAGTATTCAAGCAGTTGGCGAACAAGCGTACTGTAACCTACTTCCTTAGGATTCTTCCAATGAATCTCAGTCTGGCATCTGCTTTACCGACGATCAACTTTATATGATCATTCCATTTTAAATCACCCCTAATGCGTACTCCCAGATAATTTATGGAATTAACTGCTTCCAGTTGCTGACCTGCTATTTTGTAGCTAAATGATAGGGGATCTTTCTTTCTATCATCATGTTGCGCCGGCGCGGCTGCAAGTAAATGTGTACAGCCCGCAGTCGCACACTCGTTACGTATATCCCTGCACAGGGGAGGCATTTTCATTGTAAGGCACTCGCCCGGTGTTGCTGAATGAATACTATATTGCAGCGCCTGTGTTGTTCAGAATTACGGTGTATGTGTGCATGCGCTTCCAAAGGAACACTGCATCGCAATTTTGAGCAACACAGTAAGTAGAATATCGTACAACATACTTCGCATATTCGGGCATTTAATTCTCGATTAATTTTCTTCCTTATTTCAGTTGAATGTTGCCATCTTTTTTCAAACAAACTTGTAAACTTATCACCTGCTATTATGATGGTTCTTATGCGAAGACTGGAATGCTGTTTTGCGACCCACTTAGTAAATTACTAGTCTTCCATAAACAAATGGAATATTGTACTCGGTCCAGTGTGGTAATTTTTTCGGAGGTCAGCATTTTCGCTTTTGCCTGTTACCTTTATTTAAAAGTGATACCTAGCGATTGTTGTTTTGTTGTTCTTGTTGTCGTCTTCAGTCCATAGACTAGTTTGATGCAACTCTCCATGCTACTCTATCCTGTGCAAGCTTCTTCATCTCCCAGTACCTACTGCAGCCTACATCCTTCTGAATCTGCTTAGTGTATTCATCTCTTGGTCTCCCTCTACGAGTTTTACCCTCCACGCTGCCCTTGATGCCTCAGAACATGTCCTACCATCCGGTCCCTTCTTCTAGTCAAGTTGTGCCACAAACTTCTCTTCTCCCCAATCCTATTCAATACCTCCTCATTAGTTATGTGACCTACCCATCTAATCTTCAGGATTCTTCTGTAGCACCACATTTCGAAAGCTTCTATTCTCTTCTTGTCCCAACTATTTATCGTCCACGTTTCACTTCCATACATAGCTACACTCCATACAAATACTTTCAGAAACGACTTCCTCACACTTAAATCTATACTCGATGTTAACAAATTTCTCTTCTTCAGAAACGCTTTCCTTGCCATTGCCAGTCTACACTTTATATCCTCTCTACTTCGACCATCATCAGTTATTTTGCTCCTCAAATAACAAAACTTCTTAACTACTTTAAATGTCTCATTTCCTCATCTAATTCCCTCAGCATCACCCGACTTAATTCGACTACATTCCATTATCCTCGTTTTGCTTTTGTGGATGTTCATCTTATATCCTCCTTTCAAGGCACTGTCCATTCCGTTCAACTGCTCTTCCAAGTCCTTTGTTGTCTCTGACAGGATTACAATGTCATCTGCGAACCTCAAAGTTTTTATTTCTTCTCCATGGATTTTAATACCTACTACGAATTTTTCTTTTGTTTCCTTTACTGCTTGCTCAATATACAGATTGAATAACATCGGGGAGAGACTACAACCCGTCTCACTCCCTTCCCAACCACTGCTTCCCTTTCATGTCCCTCGACTCTTATAACTGGCATTTGCTTTCTATAGAAATTGTAAATAGCCTTTCGCTCCCTGTATTTTACCCCTGCCACCTTCACAATTTGAATGACTATATCAGTCAACATTGACAAAAGCTTTCTCTAAGTCTACAAATTCTAGAAACGTCGGTTTGCCTTTCCTTAGAAGAAAGATTAAGATAAGTCGTAGGGTCAGTATTGCCTCACGTGTTCCAATTTTTCTACGGAATCCAAACTGATCTTCCCCGAGGTCGGCTTCTAGTAGTTTTTCCATTCATCTGTAAAGAATTCGCGTTAGTATTTTGCAGCCGTGACTTATTAAACTGATTGTTCGGTAATTTTCACATCTGTCAACACCTACTTTCTTTGGGATTGGAATTATTACATTCTTCTTGAAGTCTGAGGGTATTTCGCCTGTCTCGTACATCTTGCTCACCAGATGGTAGAGTTTTGTCAGGACTGGCTCTCCCAGGGCTGTCAGTACTTCTAATGGGATGTTGTCTACTCCCGGGGCCTTGTTTCGACTTAGGTGTTTCAGTGCTCTGTCAAACTCTTCACGCCTTATCGCATCTCCCATTTCATCTTCATCTACATCCTCTTCCACCTCCATAATATTGTCATCAAGTACATCGCCCTTGTATAGACCCTCTATATACTCCTTCCACCTTTCTGATTTCCCTTCTTTGCTTAGAACTGGGTTTCCATCTGAGCTCTTGATATTCATACAAGAGGCTCTCTTTTCTCCAAAGGTCTCTTTAATTTTCCTGTAGGCAGGTACGAATGTTTATTTCGTGTGACATAATTACGAATTAACAATTTCGGATTTTCCCCTTTTGTAGTGTTCTGAGACCTTGCATCTTGGCGAATTTCATGATAATAGGCCAGCGAGAAGTACACTGTAGATTTTGAAAACTGAAACTTCCTGGCAGCTTAAAACTGTGTGGCAGAGCGAGACTCGAACTCTGGACCTTTGTCTTTCGTGGGCAAGGGCTGTACCATCTGGACTACTCACAGCTTCGCTCCGACCTTCCACTTCACAGAAGCTCTCCCGCAAAGCTCGTAGAACCGGCACACCTGCAAGAAAGGACATTGCTCAGACATGGGTTAGCGATTGCCTGGGGGATGTTTCCGGAATGAAATTTTCACTCTGCAGCGGCGTGTGCGCTGATATGAACTTCCTGGCAGATTAAAAGCGTGTGCCGGACCGAGACTCGAACTCGTGACCTATGCCTTTCTCTGACATGTTCCCTACCATTTTTTTTCGGGTCTCCTTCACTCCCCCCCTCCCCTCTTCAACCCGTCCTTTATGCTCCCCAGTTTTTGCCTTCGCGGCCCGTCTTTTGCGGCTTTAAAGAGAGAATGTAACTTGATGCAACAACGCTTCTTCTGAATGGGAAACTAACTATGCCCCTTCTGTTGCCTTTTGTTTGCAACGTGGCTTGAATAAAAAAATATATAAATTTCAGTTGAGAAGGCATTTACATAATTTTTATGTAAATGTAACTGCATCTAAAAATTTCTTTCTCAGTGCGTGACAAAACAGAAGTAAGAAAACTCATTATTGTTAAGAGGTAAAATTTTCTTCTTCGGTAAGGTGATAAAGTAGAACAGGCTTCTGCTGGTGATTTTCAACATAAAATATGTCTTCTAGTGAAAAGAAAAAGAAATAAAGGAATAACTGAATAAAAGTTGTTTGCCAGTTTGGTCACTGTGTTTTGTATGCTTTGGTCAAAACAAAACAAAACAATACGCACATATGGGCTTAAGTGGTCTAAACTGATCATCTTCTCTGTTTACTTGCAGTTTCAAAAGCACCTCCTGTTGCGTGAAGTAGAGACTTTAACCAAAAACCATTCGTCTAGTCTACGACATGTTTGAATGTGTAATGTAAATTATTGTCTTCTATTGTTTACATTATCTATTAGTTAAAAAATTTGCATAATTTTGTCTGTATTTTTAGTACGCATCGGCGTGTGGTGTCTAGTTGTAATATGTAGCCAGAAGTCCTCCCTATTGCTCGATTCTTTAGTTAGGATGTAGTGCACCGTTTGGCCTTTCAACCAGTTAATTGCGAGTCGTTTTTTTGGGGGGGGGGGGGGGGTAAGGAATACCGCCAGGGTTTAAAAATTCAGCTGCCGTAATGGCGTTGGGTGTGATTTTGCTGATGCTGGCTATCTTTTGTCTTATGTAGAGCCATGTCACACAACTTTGTTCTTCGGTATCTGGTATGTTACATAATGTACACACAGGTGACTCTTCCAATCGAATAGAGTGAAGTTTAGAGTTCGGCGTAATTTTCCTGTTGACATCAAAGTTGCTGTTGGATATAATCGCTGATGTGAGGCAAATTCGGTGTTTTTCGGACACTTGCAAAAGTACTAACGTACTGTCAAGTCGTTTTGCAAGACTATTACTGCAAAAATGTACGTCAGGCTGTGTAATACTATAAAGTGTCGTACCATACCGAAAACTACCAAAATTCGACTGCATCTGAACTGTGACACCTATCGCAAAGAAGCAGAATGCAGTATCACTTGCCCTTAAAAGTTACGTAGCTGGTCTATTCCTGGTATCAAATCGATACTGTTAAAATGTCTGCGCCACATACATAAATAATCCACGACACGTACGAAAAGAATCCGTCTGTACTGGGGATGTAGTGACATTCGAAATATACAGGGCGCTATACCGACAAACACACGACGTCCCGACAACACGCGTCCGGGCCGGCAATGTATGTTGACAACACAAAATCTGTTCTGCGCGTGTGAATGCTCACCCCAGAGATATTTACTCTATGAGAGTACCACTTGGTTCTTTCCATTGTTTGTATGTGGTTGAAAGGTATAAGATTTGCGCTTTTTTGCTGACGTCAATCTGCTATTCACAACAAAGTGTCTGGCAGAGGCTTCAACGAACTACCTTCTAGTATGATAAAAGAAAAAAGCAAATAAAATATATTTCAATTCTTTCAATTTTAATCTGATATATATATATATATATATATATATATATATATATATATATATATATATATATATATATATATAGTGTTTAATACTAGAATGCCGTGTTCCCAGTTTGGCACAGCTTCGCCACAGGACACACGAAAGCGGTCGAAGACGTCCGCCTTCTGGTCGGCTCCTGATCGTTGTCAGAAGGAGGCTAGTTTCTGATTACGCAAAGACTTCTATTATTTGGAAAAGAACAACCCGGATTTCTTTACGTAATCAGTATGAATTTTATAATTACCTAAGGGACCTTTAACAATGAATAGTAAAAAAAAATGCATTTGCAAATGAAATCATTAATAGATGGGGCAGCTATGAGTTGTACAGAAGACAAGGAGCGGCCTTCTGTCTACGACCAGGATGCCGCAGTATTCTCTGCTGTAGTAAAGGCTGTTTGACATATACTAAAATAATATGACATGGAGGTAAAAAAAATAAAGGAAAAGAATAGAATAGGAAATCCGGTAAACACTAAATATATTCAAACAATTCTCACTAGCAAATTATGGTTTATTTATAAAACAGTATAACTTATATAAGTAATTTTCTAACTGTATGGTGCGATCAGATTTCAGCCTGTTCTCTACTAGTTTCTTGGTTCACGTTTTTGTCACAAATTAGTCATTACTTTTCTCCTTCCTTCAAGACAATTCTTGCAGCGTTCAACACCTTCATAACAATAACTTGCCGATTTACAGTATCGAACATAAATTATTGGAATTTTATTAATTAATAATGTTGTCTGCTCGCTGGCAAGACCGCTCACTTTTATGGCTTAAAGACGACCTTCCTTACGCTTTCACATTACAAGCTGAAGTACGATAAAATCTGAAGATCTACAAAAGTTTTGACTTTCATCTTTTATTTAGATCGAAGCGGAACGTTCAGTTCAGCTCCTGTTACAATATTTCTTTGACTGCGCAATTGATGTATTAGTGTCCGCGCTAGAAGCGCATCTTCACAGTTACGTAAATTATGTAAAACAAATGTCTTTCAAAGAATAGGTCTCACCTCACAAGTTGATCATTTAATATACAGGTAGGTGAATGCCTTTCCAAGGGTACTCGCAGCTTTCATACGACGGAAATCCCAATAATATTACAACCTTCAAACTGTCTCTCTGCCGTTCCACTCTCGAACGGTGCGCGAGACAAACGAGCACTTAAATTTTTCTGTGCGAGCCCTGATTTCTCATATTTTATCGTGATGATCATTTCTCCCTATGTAGGTGGGTGCCAACAGAATGTTTTCGCAATCGGAGGAGAAAACTGGTGGCTGAAATTTCATAAGAAAATCCCGTCGCAACGAAAAAGGCCTTTGTTTTAATTACTGCCACTCCAATTCACGAACCATGTCTGCGATACTATCTCACCTATTTCGTGATAACACAAAACGAGTTGCCCTTCTTAGAACTCTCTCGATGTCATCCGTCAGTCCCACCTGATGCGGATCCCACGCCGCACAGCAGTACTCCAGAATAGCGCGGACAAGCGTGGCGTAAGCACTCTCTTTAGTAGGCCTGTTGCACCTTCTAAGTGTTCTGCCAATGGATGGCAGTCTGTGGTTTTCTCTACCCGCAACACTATCTACGCGATCGTTCCAATTTAGGTTATTTGTAATTGTAATCTCTAAGTATTTAGTTGAATTTACAGCCTTCAGATTTGTCTGACTTGTCGCGTAATCGAAATTTAGCGGATTTCTTTTACTACTAATGAGAATAACTTCATACTTTTATTTATTCAGGGTCAATTGCCACTTTTCGCATCATACAGATATCTTACCTAAAGCATTTCGCTATTCGTTTCGGTCAGCTGATGACTTTACAAGACGGTAAATGACAGCATCATCTGCAAAAAATGTAAGAGGGCTGGTCAGATTGTCTCCTATATCGTTAATAAATAGCAGGAACAATAGAGGCCCTATAACACTTCCTTGGGGAACGCCGGATATTACTTCTGTTTTACGCGATGACTTCCCGTCTATTACTACAAACTGTGGCCTTTCTGACGGGAAATCACGAATCCAGTCGCACAACTGAGGCGATACTCTGTAGGCACGCAGTTTGGTTAGAAGACGCTTGTTAGGAACAGTGTCGGCCTTCAGTAAATCTAAAAATATGGAGTCAATTTGAGATCCCCTGTCGATAGCACAGAATACTTTATGAATATAAAGAGCTAGTTGTGTTTCACAAGAACGATATTTTCTGAAACCGTGCTGACTGTGTGTCAATAAATCGTTTTCTTTGAGGTAATTCATAATGTTCGAACACAGTATATGTTCTCAAACCCTACTGCAAATCGATATCAGTGATGTTGTTGTGGTGGTCTTCAGTCCTGAGACTGGTTTGATGCAGCTCTCCATGCTACTCTATCCTGTGCAAGCTTCTTCATCTCCCAGTACCTATTGCAACCTACATCCTTCTGAATCTGCTTAGTGTATTCATCTCTTGGTCTCCCTCTACGACTTTTACCCTCCACGCTGCCCTCCAATACCAAATTGGTGATACCTTGATGCCTCAGAACATGTCCTACCAACCGATCCCTTCTTCTAGTCAAGTTGTGCCACAAACTTCTCCCCAATCCTATTCAATACCTCCTCATTAGTTATGTGATCCACCCATATAATCATCAGCATTCTTCTGTAGCACCACATTTCAAAAGCTTCTATTCTCTTCTTCTCTAAACTATTTATCGTCCATGTTTCACTTCCATACATGGCTACACTACATACATATACTCTCAGAAACGAATTCCTGACACTTAAATCTATACTCGATGTTAACAAATTTCCCTTCTTCACAAACGCTTTCCTTGCCATTGCCAGTCTACATTTTATATCCTCCCTACTTCGACCATCATCAGTTATTTTGCTCCCCAAATAACAAAACTTCTTTGCTACTTCAAGTGTCTCATTTCCTAATCTAATTCCTTCATCATCACCCGACTTAATTCGACTACATTCCATTATCCTAGTTTTGCTTTTGTTGATGTTCATCTTATACCCTCCTTTCAAGGCACTGTCCATTCCGTTCAACTGCTCTTCCAAGTCCTTTGCTGTCTCTGACAGAATTACAATGTCATCGGCGAACCTCAAAGTTTTTATTTCTTCTCCATGGATTTTAATACCTACTCCGAATTTTTCTTTTGTTTCCTTTACTGCTTGCTCAATATACAGATTGAATAACATCGGGGAGAGGCTACAACCCTGTCCCACTCCCTTCCCAACCACTGCTTCCCTTTCATGTCCCTCGACTCTTATAACTGCCATCTGCTTTCTATTCAAATTATAAATAGCCTTTCGCTCCCTGTATTTTACCCCTGCCACCTTCAGAATTTGAAAGAGAGTATTCCAGTCAACATTGTCAAAAGCTTTCTCTAAGTCTACAAATGCTAGAAACGTAGGTTTGCCTTTCGTTAATCTAGCTTCTAAGATAAGTCGTAGGGTCAGTATTGCCTCACGTGTTCCAACATTTCTACGGAATCCAAACTGATCTACCCCTTGGTCGGGTTCTAATAGTTTTTCCATTCGTCTGTAAAGAATTCGCGTTAGTATTTTGCAGCCATCACTTATTAAAGTGATTGTTCAGTAATTTTCACATCTGTCAACACCTGCTTTCTTTGGGATTTGAATTATTATATTATTCTTGAAGTCTGAGGGTATTTCGCCTGTATCATACATCTTCCTCACAAGATGGTAGAGTTTTGTTAGGCCTGCCTCTCCCAAGGCTGTCAGTAGTTATAATGGAATGTTGTCTACTCCCGGGGCCTTGTTTCGACTCAGGTCTTTCAGTGCTCTGTCAAACTCTTCACGCCTTATCGTATCTCCCATTTCATCTTCATCTACATCCTCTTCCATTTCTATAATATTGTCCTCAACAACATCAGCCTTGTATAGACCCTCTATATACTCATTCTACCTTACTGCTTTCCCCTCTTTGCTTAGAATTGGGTTTTCATCTGAGCTCGTGATATTGATACAAGTGGTTCTCTTTTCTCGAAACGTCTCTTTAATTTTCCTGTAGGCAGTATCTGTCGTACCCCTAGTGAGATAAGCCTCTACATCCTTACATTTGTCCTCTAGCCATCCCTGCTTAGCCATTTTGCACTTCCTGTCGATCTCATTTTTGAGACGTTTGTATTCCTTTTTGTTTGCTTCATTTACTGCATTTTTATATTTTCTGCTTTCATCAATATTTCTTCTGTTACCCAAGGATTTCCACAAGCCCTCGTCTATTTACCTACTTCATCCTCTGCTGCCTTCACTACTTCATCCCTCAAAGCTACCCATTCTTCTTCTACTGTATTTCTTTCCACCATTCCTGTCAATTGTTCCCCTACGCTCTCCCTGAAACTCTGTACAACCTCTGGTTCTTTCAGTTTATCCAGGTCCCATCTCCTTAAATTCGCACCTTTTTGCAGTTTCTTCAGTTTTAATCTACAGTTCATAACCAATAGATTGTGGTCAGAGTCCACATCTGCCCCTGGAAATGTCTTAGAATTTAAAACCTGGTTCCTAAATCTCTGTCTTACCATTATATAATGTATCTGAAACCTGTCAGTATCTCCCGGCTTCTTCCACGTATACAACCTTCTTTTATGGTTCTTGAACCAAGTGATAGCTATGATTAAGTTATGCTCTGTGCAAAATTCTACCAGGCGGCTTCCTGTTCCATTTCTTACCCCCAATCGATATTCACCTACTACGTTTCCTTCTCTCCTTTTTCCTACTACCGATTTCCAGTCACCCATGACTACTAAGTGACTTTAGCAATTGTCCAGTATTTAGGAAGGAATCTCTCTGTGAGCGACCGGTTGTATATAATTGCTAAATGTGGAGCTATTGTATCAGGGTAGTCTGAAAGGGACCTGACTGGTATACAATCTGCACCGGGCGCCTTGCCTTTAGTAAGTGATATAAGCCCTATGCCGAGACATTTCACGCTTACAAGCTCGCGTAACAGACCTTGTGTTTGCGTACCAAGTCCACGGCCGATGTTGAAAATACCCGACTTTGTTGTATTAAGTTTTGCGCCACACGCCTATTCATATTGTGTTACTGTTTGAAGTGCGCTCTCCACTTCAGTACCATTCACGACTAGAAAACCATCATCATCAGCGATCTTTTCTCTCTTTATTTGTAGTCCTTGTAGAAGTTCCATAAGGGACGCAAGCAGGAGTTCGGTGGCGATGGCGAAGAATGCCATTGACACTGGACACCCTCGCCTAATGGTGTGATGACTTCAGTCGGGCGGCTAATGTGTCCATTCGTGACAAATCTGGCTGAGTTGTTCGTTAATGTATTGCGTACTACTGCAATGAATCTGCGTGGGAAGCTCACTGCGCCCGTGGTTCGGAGTAGGAAAAGACGATTAGCCCTGTCGAAGGCTTTATCAGTGTCTAGAGAGATGAGTGCAGATTTTATTTTGCAGACGTCGGCCGTTGAAATTAGCTCCCTGTAATGACAGAGGGTCTGCAGAATTTTCCTGCCTTTGCCCACACTCGTCTGGTAAAAAGCGCAGGTGACGCCTGTATATAAGAAGGGCAGAAGGACGTATCCTCAAAATTATATACCAATATCCTTAACATCGGTTTGTTGCAGGATTCTCGGGCATACTCTCAGTTCGAATATAATGAATTTCCTTGAGACAGAGAAGTTGCTGTCCACGCATCAGCACGGTTGTAGAAAGCATTGCTCCTGCGAAACGCAACTCGCCCTTTTTTCACATGATATCTTGCGAACCGTGTATGAAGGGTATCAGACGGATGCCATATTCCTTGACTTCCGGAAAGCGTTTGACTCGGTGCCCCACTGCAGACTCCTAACTAAGGTACGAGCATATCGCATTGTTTCCCAAGTATGTGAGTGGCTCCAAGACTTCTTAAGTAATAGAACCCAGTACGTTGACCTCGATGGTGAGTGTTCATCGGAGGTGAGGGTATCATCTGGAGTGCCCCAGGGAAGTGTGGTAGGTCCGCTGTTGTTTTCTACCTACATAAATGATCTTTTGGATACGGTGGATAGCAATGCTGTGGTGTACGGGAAGGTGTCGTCGTTGAGTGACTGTAGGAGGATACGAGATGACTTGGACAGGATTTGTGATTGGTGTAAAGAATGGCAGCTAACTCTAAATATAGATAGATGTAAATTAATGCAGATGAATAGGAAAAAGAATCCTGTAACGTTTGAATACTCCATTAGTAGTGTAGCGCTTGACACAGTCACGTCGATTAAACATTTGGGCGTAACATAGCAGAGCGGTATGAAGTGGGACAAGCATGTAATGGCAGTTGTGCGGAAGGCGGTCTTCGGTTCGTTGGTAGAATTTTGGGAATATGTGGTTCATCTGTAGAGGAGACCGCTTATAAAATGCTAATACGACCTATTCTTGAGTACTGCTCGAGCGTTTGGGATCCCTATGAAATCGGATTGAGGGAGGACATAGCAGCAATTCAGAGGCGGGCTGCTAGATTTGTCACTGTTAGATTTGATCATCACGCGAGTGTTACGGAAATGCTTCAGGAACTCGGGTGGCAGTCTCTAGAGGAAAGGAGGCGTTCTTTTCGTGAATCGCTACTGAGGAAATTTAGAGAACCAGCATTTGAGGCTGACTGCAGTACAATTTTACTGCCGCCAACTTACATTTCGTGGAAAGACCACAAAGATAAGATAAGAGAGATTAGGGCTCGTACAGAGGCATATAGGCAGTCATTTTTCCGTCGTTCTGTTTGGGAGTGGAACAGGGAGAGAAGATGCTAGTTGCGATACGAGGTACCCTCCACCACGCACCGTATTGTGGATTGCGGAGTATGTATGTAGATGTAGATGTAGAAGTGTATTGGCCTCAGAGCGCTCATTGCTTGCGTGTTGGTATTTTTCGGCACTAACACTACGAGTCCCTTTAGAAATCCTTTCTGGATGTCGTTGTCAGGGCTTAGCACTCCATTGCAGATGAGAGTAAACTTGGCTCTTATGAGGCCACTGAATTTGCGATAAAATCTGCCGGAATTCTGTCTGCCCCTGGAGCCTTATTTTTCATGCTTCGATGTTTCATGCTTCTTCGACGTCTTCTTCAGTCACTTCCGAGATGAGAGTTTGTGCTTGCGCGTGGCATACTTTGCCTCGTAGGTTGATCATTAACTCGTCTTGAAGCTGTTCGTCAACGGGTCGACTAGACATCAAGGAGGCAAAATGCTGTGCGATCGCCTCTTTAATCTCACTGTGCATCGTCAGCTCCCCCCAATCACCAGTTTTTATTTCAGATAATATCTTGCGAGACGCCATTTTGCTTTCACGAATGACATGACCTCACGCTGTGCTATATTCTGGGCAAGCGCCCTTATTTGGTAGCCTTCAAGTTGTTAACGCCGAAGTGCCAAAATTTTAGCTTTAATTTTTATAATTCTTTGATAGTTGTCCGCAACTGTAGCATCTGACTTGTACAAATCCTTAGACACTGGAAGTAGAACTCTATAGTTGATTTGTACCAAAAACTTTCGTCTTTCGAGTGATTTATGAAAAACGTCCGAATATTAGGTTTGGCATGTTTTAAGCCACCAGTCAATGCCAGAGTTGTACGAGCTAAATTTGCTTTCACACTCTCTTCATACTTTATGAAATGCCACCTGACACGTTGAGCTTCCATTTGCCTCTACCTCGGTACCTACCTTGTTTTCTCAGTTCGATTGTGCATATGTACGCAGCATGATCCGAAAAAAACGGTAGGCCGTACATCTGACTCCAAAATGAGGTGTTTCATATTGTGCGTTACGTATACCCTGTCTCCACGACTCGGCGAGCGTCTTGTGGTGTGCGCCTTCCATATGCTCCCGTGAGTCTATTAGCCTTAATGCATCAACTATACGTTCCAGTTCGGTACATTGCTGAAATTGCGAATTTGGTCTTCGGCATGCAGCACAAACTTAAAATCTCTCAGGATAAGATGTTCCAAACAGAGGGACAACTTCTTCTTTAAAGAACTCCGTCTGCGGTGCCTCTTGCTGGACCCTGAAGGTGCAAAATCGTTAATGAGTCGCATATTGTTTACTGTGCCCGCTATGCCTTTACTGTTTGGTAGTTTTACCACATCATAGACTACTTATGTCCTCCTTTGTGAGCAGAGCTGTGCACATGTCAGTTCCACGCCCTTGGTTTGTTATGGCATTGAAGCCAGGTACGTTATCTAGCTCGATGTCTCTCACTTCTTGTCAAAGGACAATGTCACTGTCAGAAGCATATACAGGGAGGCGCACGAAATGTGTTAACAATTGTTTCTTTCACAATTTACGACGCACATTAGATATCCCGCTGGGATCTCTACAGCAGTACCAGCAGAGCTTGGAAAAACAAATGAGTTACGAAATGACGTGTAATTCACGATACTGCCGCTAGGAGACTAGTAAGTAGCAATGGCTGACAATGGAAGACTGACGACACAACAACGATCGGCAAATGCGTTACTTTTTCATGAAACGAAAAGCCTTGTTGTGGCTCAGAGGCGTTTTCGACAACAGTTCAACACACGATGGGTCCCTTGCAAGAAGACCATCCACAGGTTGTACGATAAATTTGTACAGGAAGGAACAGTATTGGAAGCGAAGCGACCTCGGCCTAAGTCTGTTTGTTCGCCGGAGAATATTGAAGCGGTACGAGTTGCTGTACAGAGAAGTCCCGGGAAATCGTGTAGAAAGGCAGCAGTGCAACTGGGAATATCCAGAAGTGACCTCCATATGTACCCATGCAAGATGACCTGTGCAAAGAAGCTCACTGAAGAAGACAAGCAGCAGAGACTACTGTTTGCTCAGTGGGCAGAGGATAGAGAAGAAACTCTGAACATCGTTTGGTTTTCAGACGAGGCGCATTTTCATTTAGACGGTGTGGTTAACAAACAAAATGTACGCTTTTGGGTCACTGAAAGCCCACAAGTGCTTCATGAACGACAACATTATGCTCCCAGGATTACAGCGTGGGCAGCAATTTCCAGTCACGGACTTACTGGATCCTTTTTCTTTGAAGAAAATGTGAACAGCGAGCGTTATTTGAGCATGCTGCGCAATAGCTTCATTCCACACCTTCTTGCTACTGCCTTGCCCTTCAACACGCTGTGGTTCATGCAAGATGGAGCAAGGCCACATGCTGGAAACACTGTGTTGGAGTTTTTACACGAGCATTTCGACATGCGGATCATTTCACTCAGGTTTCCAGGTCGCTTCAATGACGGACAAAATTGGCCCCCCGATAGTCCAGACCTCAATCCGTGTGACTCTTTTCTTTGGAGGAACCTAAAGGAAAAAATTTTCTCGAAACGTCCACGTTATTTAATAGAGCCCAGAAGACGTATTCTTCAAGTTTGCAGTGAAATTACGGAAGACATGTGCCATAGGGTAATCACTAGCTTCAGTGTTCGTTTGAATTAAGTCAGGAAACGAAATGGTGGACATATTGAGCATGTGCTGAGTTAGAACAAATCTACACGGACGGCTCTTCATTGCAGTATATGTCCTTTCAGATTGTATTGACTATAAAGTTTATATTCAAAAACAAAATGGTATTGACTATAAAGTTTATATTCAAAAACAAAATGGTAACACATTTCATGCACCACCCTGTATAAAATCTTTTGTTGTTGTTGTGGTGGTCTTCAGTCCTGAGACTGGTTTGTTGCAGCTCTCCATGCAACTCTATCCTGTGCAAGCTTCTTCATCTCCCAGTACGTACTGCAACCTACATCCGTCTGAATCTGCTTGGTGTATTCATCTCTTGGTCTCCCTCTACGATTTTTACCCTCTACGCTGCCCTCCAATACCAAATTGGTGATCCCTTGATGCCTCAGAACATGTCCTACCAACCGATCCCTTCTTCTAGTCAAGTTGTGCCACAAACTTCTCCCCAATCCTATTCAATACCTCCTCATTAGTTATGTGATCTACCCATCTAATCTTCAGCATTCTTCTGTAGCATCACATTTCGAAAGCTTCTATTCTCTTCTTGTCCAAACTATTTATCGTCCATGTTTCACTTCCATACATGGCTACACCTCATACGAATACTTTCAGAAACGACTTCCTGACACTTAAATCTATACTCGATGTTAACAAATTTTTCTTCTTCAGAAACGCTTTCCTTGCCATTGCCAATCTACATTTTATATCCTCTCTACTTCGACCATCATCAGTTATTTTGCTCCCCAAATAGCAAAACTCCTTTACTACTTTAAGAGTCTCATTTCCTAATCTAATACCCTCAGCATCACCAGACTTAATTCGACTACATTCCATTATCCTAGTTTTGCTTTTGTTGATGTTCATCTTAGATCCCCCTTTCAAGACACAATCCATTACGTTCAACTGCTCTTCCAAGTCCTTTGCTGTCTCTGACAGAATTACAGAGTCATCGGCGAACCTCAAAGTTTTATTTCTTCTCCATGGATTTTAATACCTACTCCGAATTATTCTTTCGTTTCCTTCACTGCTTGCTCAATATACATACTGAATAACATCGGGGAGAGTCTACAACCCACTCTCACTCCCCTCCCCAACCGCTGCTTCCCTTTCATGCCCCTCGACTCTTGTAACTGCCACCTGGTTTCTATACAAATTATAAATAGCCTTTCTCTCCCTGTATTTTACCCCTGCCGCCTTCAGAATTTGAAAGAGAGTATTCCAGTCAACATTGTCAAAGGCTTTCTCTAAGTCTACAAATGCTAGAAACGTAGGTTTGCCTTTCGTTAATCTAGCTTCTAAGATAAGTCGTAGGGTCAGTATTGCCTCACGTGTTCCAACATTTCTACGGAATCCAAACTGATCTTCCCCTAGGTCGGGTTCTAATAGTTTTTCCATTCGTCTGTAAAGAATTCGCGTTAGTATTTTGCAGCCGTGACTTATTAAACTGATAGTTCGGTAATTTTCACACCTGTCAACACCTGCTTTCTTTGGGATCGGAATTATTATATTTTTCTTGAAGTTTGAGGGTATGTCGCCTGTCTCATACATCTTGCTCACCAGATGGTAGAGTTTTGTCAGGACTGGCTCTCCCAAGGCCGTCAGTAGTTCCAATGGAATGTTGTCTACTCCGGGGGCCTTGTTTCGACTCAGGTGTTTCAGTGCTCTGTCAAACTCTTCACGCCTTATCGTATCTCCCATTTCATCTTCATCTACATCCTCTTCCATTTCCATAATATTGTCCTCAAGTACATCGCCCATGTATAGACCCTCTATATACTCCTTCCACCTTCTGCTTTCCCTTCTTTACTTAGAACTGGGTTTCCATCTGAGCTCTTAATATTCATACAAGTGGTTCTCTTTTCTCCAAAGGTCTCTTTAATTTTCCTGTAGGCAGTATCTATCGTACCGCTAGTGAGATAAGCCTCTACATCCTTACATTTGTCCTCTAGCCATCCCTGCTTTGCCATTTTGCACTTACTGTCAATCTCATTTTTGAGACGTTTGTATTCCTTTTTAACTGCTTCATTTATTGCATTTTTATATTTTCTCGTTTCATCAATTAAATTCAATATTTCTTCTGTTACCCAAGGATTTCTACTAGCCCTCGTCTTTTTACCTACTTGATCCTCTGCTGCCTTCACTACTTCATCCCTCAAAGCTACCCATTCTTCTTCTACTGTATTTCTTTCTACCATTCCTGTCAATTGTTCCCTTACGCTCTCCCTGAAACTCTCTACAACCTCTGGTTTAGTCAGTTTATCCAGGTCCGATCTCCTTAAATTGCCACCTTTTTGCAGATTCTTCAGTTTTAATCTACAGTTCATAACCGATAGATTGTAGTCAGAGTCCACATCTGCCCCTGGAAATGTCTTAGAATTTAAAACCTGGTTCCTAAATCCCTGTCTTACCATTATATAATCTATCTGACACCTTTTAGTGTCTCCAGGATTCTTTCATGTATACAACCTTCCTTTATGATTCTTGAACCAAGTGTTAGCTATGATTAAGTTATGCTCTATGAAAAATTCTACCAGACAGCTTCCTCTTTCATTTCTTAGCCCCAATCCATATTTACCTACTACGTTTCCGTTTCTCCCTTTTCCTACTACCGAATTCCAGTCACCCATGACTATTAAATTTTCGTCTCCCTTCACTATCTGAATAATTTCTTTTATTTCGTCATACATTTCTTCAATTTCTTCGTCATCTGCAGATCTAGTTGGCATATAAACTTGTAGCACTGTAGTAGGCGTGGGCTTCGTGTGTATCTTGGCTACAATAATGCGTTCACTATGCTGTTTGTAGTAGCTTATCCGCATTCCTATTTTCTTTTATTCATTATTAAACCTACTCCCGCATTACCCCTATTTGACTTTGTATTTATAATCCTGTATTCGCCTGACCAAAAGTCTTGTTCCTCCTGCCACCGAACTTATCTAATTCCCACTATATCTAACTTTAACCTATCCATTTCCCTTTTTAAATTTTCTAACCTACCTGCCCGATTAAGGGATCTGACATTCCACGCTGCGATCCGTAGAACGCCAGTTTTATTTCTCCTGATAACGACGTCCTCCTGAGTAGTCCCTGCCCGGAGATCCGAATGGGGGACTATTTTACCTCCGGAATATTTTACCCAAGAGGACGCCATCATCATTTAGTCATACAGTAGAGCTGCATGCCCTCGGGAAAAATTACGGCTGTAGTTTCCCCTTGCTTTCAACCGTTCACAGTACCAGCACAGCAGGGCCGTTTTGGTTAATGTTACAAGGCCAGATCAGTCAATCATCCAGACTGTTGCCCCTGCAACTACTGAAAAGGCTGCTGCCTCTTTTCAGGAACCACACGTTTGTCTGGCCTCTCAACAGATACCCCTCCGTTGTGGTTGCACCTACGGTACGGCTATCTGTATCGCTGAGGCACGCAAGCCTCCCCACCAACGGCAGGGTCCATGGTTGATGGGGGGGGGGGGGGGGATAAAATCTTTCAAGTTTTGTAATTTAAAGGAACTATGAATCTTACTGAGGTTCACTGCAGCGATCTTGCATGCTTGTACGTGAGACGTAGTCCGTTCTACTTGATCAAACATTAAGAAACACTCTTCAGATTCATCTCGCAAGTGTCAGGTTTAAAATAAATTTTAATAATATTCGCCAGTAGCAAACGGTTCAGGGGAGTGTCCTTGTTTTTTTAGAAGGTTCGTTCACGGAGACGTCATTGTTGAAGAATCATCGTCCTTTGGGGCTGGCGTACAGTCCGATTAGTTTCGGAATCTTCTTTCATTTCTTCATCCGCGCTGTTGTGGTCGCTTCCGTCTGCCCAGCCGGTTCACCTTGTCGTCTTGGGTGGTGTGGTCGTTGTTCATGCATTGGTATTTATATATTATGAAAAGGTGGAGTTAACGTTATTGTGCCTCGTTTTACAACTGGTAAATTGTTTACGTCAGTGACTCAGTTGTGGAATTTCTCGCAGTTACTTTGCCCGACACGGTGTTTTTGTACAATCATCATCATCAGTCATCTGCTATATTAGCAGGTCCTTTGCCTCTCCATTTTCTGCGAACCATTGCTTCCTTCTTAAGGCTGCTGTATGTTGCACCGTCCATCATGTCATCCAGTATCTGGAATCTCTTCCTTCCTCGCTTTCTTTTCCCTTCTACATAACCTTCTAAAACTGTTTTTATCAGTCCGTCATTTTTTCTTAATATATGCCCAATCCAATTTCTTTTTCTTCTCTTTATTACATCTAGTAACTGCCTTTTCTCTCCCACTCTTCTCAGTACCTCTTCATTTTTTACTCTGTCCATCCAACTTATTCCTTCCATCTTCCGCCATGTCCAGATCTCAAAAGCCTCCAGCCTTTCTCTGTCTTTTTTCCTCATAGTCCATGTTTCAGCGCCATATAGAAGAACACTCCATACAAGACATTTTATGAGTCTCTTTCTGAGTTCTCTGTCCATACCGCTGCAGAAGATTCTCCTTTTCTTATAAAACGCCTCTTTTGCCATTGCTATCCTTGTTTTAATTTCTGTGGTGCACTTCCAGTCGGTGTCTATCCTGCTTCCAAGATACTTAAAATTTTGCACCTGTTCTGGTTTTTCTCCATTCAGCACAATTTTTAGTTCCTTATTTCCTCCTATTGCCAATACTTTTGTTTTATTTGTGTTAATTTTCATTCCATATTTTTTTCCGTTAGTTGCAATGGTGTCCACCAAATCCTGTAATTCTTTTTCCCCTGTGGCTAGAAGGACCATGTCATCAGCAAATCTCAAGCACCCTACTCTTCTTCCTCCAATTTCTACTCCTTTGTCATCTAATGAGCATTGGTCAATCATATTTTCCAAGTACAGGTTGAAAAGAGTAGGTGATAAACAGCATCCTTGTCTTACTCCTTTCCCTAGTCTGACCCAGTTTGTACTTTCTCCTCTCACTTTAACTGAAACTTTTTGATTAAGGTACAATGAGTTTATAAGTCTTCTGGTTTTCCAGTCCACTCTCTTTTCCCTCATAATAGTCGCCAGCTTGTCCCAAACCACATTGTCAAATGCCTTTTCTAAATCGATGAAGCACATATATAGGTCTCTTCCTTTTTCAATAAACCTTTCTCCTAAGATTCGTAGGAGCCCTATTGCATCTCTGGTGCCCGTATTCCGTCTAAAGCCAAACTGCTCCTCGCCGAGATTCTCCTCTATTACTTTTTCAAGTCTTTTATTAATTATTCTTAACATCACTTTGGCTGCATGTGAAATGAGGCTGATTGTCCTGTGCTCGCTGCATTTCTTGGTTCCTTGTTTTTTCGGCAATGGAATCATTACTGTTGTCAAAAAGTCCTCAGGCCATTCACCACTGTCATATATTTTATTACATAACCTCAATATTTCTCTTATTCCATTGTGGTTCAAGCATTTTAGTATTTCTCCCGGTATTGTATCTGTACCTACTGCTTTGCCATTTTTCATTGCAGCAATAGCAGACTTTACTTCTTCCATTATGATGGTCGGTCCTTTCTCTTCATCACTTACACTGTTGTGTGATTCAAGTTCCAGAGTTTCTGGTTTGCTATTTGTGTCATATAGCTCTTTTATATATTCTTCCCATCTCTGGAGGACATCGTCACGATCTTTATACACTACCTCTTCGTCTTTACTCAAAATTTCCATAGTAGCACTTCCTGCTCTGTTTTGTTCCCATGTCATAGTCTTTACTCTGTTGTATAGTAAGTCGTATCTTCCTTTCCTGTCCAGTTCTTCAATTTCATCACATTCCTCTTTTAGCCATTTTTTCCTAGCCTGCTCTGTTTCTCTTCGCAGTTCGTTGTTTAACCTTCGGTATATCTTTCTTGCATCTTCAGTGTTCTTGTTTTTCAATTTTCTTCTCTCCTCCATCTTGGAAATCATTTCTTGTGTGACCCATGGTTTTTTTGACCTTTTCCCTTTTACATATCCTATATTTTGCTGTCCTGCTTTAATGATTCCTTCTTTCAGCATATTCCAGTACTCGTTGGCATTATCAGGTGCTTCTTTGTCTCGTAATGTGTTTAGAAAGTCCCGAGACAGCATTTCTGTAATTTGTTCTTTGTTGGACCTTATCTTCTGTAGATCCCATTTCTTCACCATTGTCGCCTTTTTCAGTTTTTTCATTCTTATTTCTATTTCTGCCATAAGTAAGTTGTGGTCACTATTAATATCTGCACCTGGTAATGTGTGCACCTTCTTGATTCCATTCCTGTATCTTTCTTCTACCAGTATAAAATCGATTTGGTTTCTATATTTATCCCCTGGTGATTTCCAAGTGTAGAGCCTCCTCTTATGGTTCTTGAACCATGTGTTTGCCACTATCAGCTGCCTTTCCCTGCAGAAGTCAATTAACCATTCACCTCTGTCATTTCTCCTTCCAAGACCATGACTGCCTACTATGTTTCCCTCTTTCCCTTCTCCCACAATGGCGTTCCAGTCTCCCATTACTATTTTGCAGCATTTTTTTATTTTCGTCCATTATTCTCTCTATTACATTGTACGTTTCCTCTACAATTTGGTCATCATGTTCTGAAGTTGGCATATACACCTGGACAATCAGTAAATCTTTTTGTGCTCCTTTCAGCCTTACTCCAATAACCCGGTCATTTGCATACTCTACATATTCCACACATTTAGCCAATTCCTTTGTCATAATCATTCCTACTCCATTAATTCCTTTTATTTCTCCTCCTGAGTAGTAGAATACATATTCATCTGACTGCAACTCCCCATGTCCATTCCATCTTACTTCAGCAACTCCTACGAGGTCCATATGATTCTTTTCCATCTCTCTTTTAAGGTTTTCTAGTTTTCCTGCTTGTAGCAGAGTTCTGACATTCCAGGTACCAATTCTCGTTTTGATTTTTTGCCTCCTTTCAAGTTTGTACAATACTGGTCAATAAAATTGCTACACGAAGAAGAAATGCAGATGATAAACGGGCATTCATTAGAAAAATATATTATACTAGAATTGGCATGTGATCAGATTTTTACGGATTTTGGGTGCACAGTTCCCGAGAAAACAGTACCCAGAACAACCAAAATATATTATACTAGAATTGGCATGTGATCACATTTTTACGGATTTTGGGTGCACAGTTCCCGAGAAAACAGTACCCAGAACACCCGCCTCTGCCAGTAATAACGGCATCGATACGCCTGGGCATTCAGTCAAACAGAGCTAGGATGGAAATGCAGATGATAAACGGGCATTCATTAGAAAAATATATTATACTACAATTGTGATCACATTTTTACGGATTTTGGGTGCATAGATCCTGAGAAATCAGTACCCAGAACAACCGCCTCTGCCAGTAATAACGGCCTCGATACGCCTGGGCATTCAGTCAAACAGAGCTAGGATGGCGTCTACAGGTACAGCTGCCCATGCAGCTTCAACACGATACCACAGTTCATCAAAAGTAGTGACTGGCGTATTGTGACGAGCCAGTTGCTCGGCCACCATTGGCCAGACGCTTTCAGTTGGTGAGAGATCTGGAGAATGTGCTGGCCAGGGCAGCAGTCGAACGTTTTCTGTATCCAGAAAGGCCCGTGTAGGACCCGCAACATGGGGTCGTGCATTATCCTGCTGAAATGTGGGGTTTCGCAGGGATCGAATGAAGGGTAGAGCCACGGGTCGTAACACATCTGAAATGTAACGTCCACTATTTAGAGTGCCGTCAATGTGAACAAGAGGTGACCGAGACGTGTAACCGATGGCACCCCATACCATCACGTCAGGTGATACGCCAGTATGGCGATGACGAATACATGCTTCGAATGTGCGTTCACCGTGATGTCGCCAAACACGGATGCGACCATCATGATGCTGTAAACGTTTTGCCATTCGTGCACCCAGGTTCGTCGTCGAGTACACCATCACAGGAGCTCCTGTCTGTGATGCAGTGTCAAGGGTAACCGCAGCCATGGTGTCCGAGTTGATAGTCCATGCTGCTGCAAACGTCGTCGAACTGTTCGTAGCCGGCCGGTGTGGCCGTGCGGTTCTAGGCGCTTCAGTTTGGAACCGCGTGACCGCTACGGTCGCAGGTTCGAATCTTGCCTTGGGCATGGATGTGTGTGATGTCCTTAGGTTAGATAGGTTTAAGTAGTTCTAAGTTCTAGGGGACTGATGACCTCAGAAGTTAAGCCCCATAGTGCTCAGAGCCATTTGAACCATTTTGTATTAAAACACACCACCATTCGCCTATTGTCGGCAGGCACTCCTCAAGGATGGGTGTTTTTTCCCATCCTTTTTAATATCTATGTGATGACATGCCAGTTATCCCCGAGTGCCACCTAGCACAATGTGCCGGCGACTCAGCACTATATAACCCTGGCTGACCGGGGCTTTGTACCCACTCTTCCGCAGTAGGGAATTTAACCTGCATACCGAGCTCCGTATCTACTGTATGCGTCTGGCGCACGGGCCACGATGAGTGTGGCCAGGATGCGGACGTCGCAGCGCCTGCTGAGCGAGGTGCTCAGGTGGAGCCTGCACGCCCCGCCACTCACGAGAATTGTCACTCTCTGCGAGGAAGCGGATGTCGTCCCCCTCAAGACGATAATACGCGACAACTCGCGGACGCCCCTTGAGAAAGTGGATGCCCTGCGGGACTCTGTCCGTGGTTTACGCCACACTTCCTCGCCGCCGGCATCGACATCCGGTTCCCCTAACCATCCTAGAGGAATCGGATTCCGACCGTGGCTAACGATAGGCCTGGCACGCCCACCACGGATGCGTCCTTTGGCAAGCACTCGACCAGTGTTTTTCTCGGGACCCTTTGGTGCGCGGTATTCGAGATGCTGTTTTTGCTCTCGCCGAGTGTGGTCGTTCAGCGACGTTTGTGTGGACCGCGGGCCACATCGGCATTCCAGGAAACGAACGTGTCGATCGGTTGGCCAAGCAGGCCACCACTTCGCCACCCCTGGAGCTGTGTTGGTCTCGCGGAAAGAGACCTCCGGTCAGCCCTACATCGCAAGGTCCGCGATGTCTGGAGCTCTGAATGGTCTGCCTTAAACACGCCAAATAAGCTCCGCACGGTCAAGTCGTCCACGGCACGGCACGGCACGTCCTTGAGCGGCACGCGTAGGGACTCAGTTGCTCCCTGCCGTCTCCGAACTGGACACACGCGGTTGAACCACAGCTATCCCCTTCGCCGTGAGAACCCGCCCAAGTGCCGCTGTGATGCAGGGCTAACAGTGGTCCATCTTCTGACGGACTGCCCCCTTGTGGCAGTCCTTTAATTTACCAGCTGCACTTCCTTTAATTCTAGGTGACGATGCCTCTGTAGCTGACTCAGTTTTACGTTTTATCCGTGCAGCTGGGTTTTATCACTCGCTCTAGTGTGGGCGCTCTCCCACGATTTCTCAGGCTACACCCACTCCAGCGACTTTTAATTGTGACGTGGATACCAAAATAGTGTCATTTATGGTAACAAGTTGTGTTGGTACCTCTATCAGCGCTTTCCAGCTGGAGGTTCTTCGTTTGTAGTTGAGTGGTTGACCTTTTACCTGATCCATCAACCACAGTAGTCTGTTTTACTCTAGTCAACTATTTGCTCTGCTCCTTTTAAGTGTCCTCTATTTTGTGTTATTGCGGTGTTCATTTTAGCTCTGTACCCTGTGGTGTTCCCTCCCTCTGGGTGCAGAGGTTACGCTTTTACTGTATAGGCGTTTTACAAGTATGTCTGTTTGGAACTGGGGACTGATGACCACGATGTTTAGCCCCCATCAAACCCCAAAACCAACCAACTAACCATCGTTTGGCGGGACTAGCCCCCATTCTAGGTCCAATACTTTCCCATCCCACGTGCCGACGCTGGGATGAATGTTGCTGCCTGACTGATGCAGTACCGTCACCGTCGGAGGGTGGTATGGGACTGCGAGTCCCACCGCCACACCTCCAGAGTGTACTGCAGTGACGCAGTCTCACTGCCCTGTGGATAGATTTACTGCCTCACCAACGCAGTTAGACCGCAAAAGACCGGTGACGCTGTATTGTAACCACAAATAAACCAACAAACAAATTACCAGGTATGTGACTGTAATTCTTCTCTTCTCTCTTCTTCTCCTTCTTCTTCTTCTTCTTCTTCTTCTTCCTTAGCGTTTGTCCAGCGTGCTGGCGGGGTCCGCTGTTTTGGCTCGTTGTCGCCACAGCTTGCGATCTCGTGCCTGATCTACATCTACATTTATACTCCGCAAGCCACCCAACGGTGTGTGGCGGAGGGCACTTCACGTGCTACTGTCATTACCTCCCTTTCCTGTTCCAGTCGCGTATGGTTCGCGGGAAGAACGACTGCCGGAAAGCCTCCGTGTGTGCTCGAATCTCTCTAATTTTACATTCGTGATCTCCTCGGGAGGTATAAGTAGGGGGAAGCAATATATTCGATACCTCATCCAGAAACGCACCCTCTCGATACCTGGACAGCAAGCTACACCGCAATGCAGAGCGCCTCTCTTGCAGAGTCTGCCACTCGAGTTTGCTAAACATCTCCGTAGCGCTATCACGCTTACCAAATACCCCTGTGACGAAACGCGCCGCTCTTCTTTGGATCTACCCTCTCCCCTCTGTCGACCCGACCTGGTACGGATCCCACACTGATGAGCAATACTCGAGTATAGGTCGAACGAGTGTTTTGTAAGCAACCTCCTTTATTGATGGACTGCATTTTTTAAGGACTCTCCCAATGAATCTCAATGGCGCCCGCCTTACCAACTTAGTAGATAGTGTCGGAAGTTCCATGCGGCTTTTCGCGGATGATGCTGTAGTATACAGAGAAGTTGCTGCATTAGAAAATTGTAGCGAAATACAGGAAGATCTGCAGCGGATAGGCACTTGGTGCAGGGAGTGGCAACTGACCCTTAACATAGACAAATGTAATGTATTGCGAATACATAGAAAGAAGGATCCTTTATTGTATGATTATATGATAGCGGAACAAACACTGGTAGCAGTTACTTCTGTAAAATATCTGGGAGTATGCGTGCGGAACGATTTGAAGTGGAATGATCATATAAAACTAATTGTTGGTAAGGCCGGTACCAGGTTGAGATTCATTGGGAGAGTGCTTAGAAAATGTAGTCCATCAACAAAGGAGGTGGCTTACAAAACACTCGTTCGACCTATACTTGAGTATTGCTCATCAGTGTGGGATCCGTACCAGGTTGGGTTGACGGAGGAGATAGAGAAGATCCAAAGAAGAGCGGCGCGTTTCGTCACTGGGTTATTTGGTAACCGTGATAGCGTTACGGAGATGTTTAATAAACTCAAGTGGCAGACTCTGCAAGAGAGGCGCTCTGCATCGCGGTGTAGCTTGCTCGCCAGGTTTCGAGAGGGTGCGTTTCTGGATGAGGTATCGAATATATTGCTTCCCCCTACTTATACTTCCCGAGGAGATCACGAATGTAAAATTAGAGAGATTAGAGCGCGCACGGAGGCTTTCAGACAGTCGTTCTTCCCGCGAACCATACGCGACTGGAACAGGAAAGGGAGGTAATGACAGTGGCACGTAAAGTGCCCTCCGCCACACACCGTTGGGTGGCTTGCGGAGTATCAATGTAGATGTAGATGTAATTTTATATGATGATTCCACTTCACATCGTTCTGCAGGCATACTCCCAGATATTTTACAGAAGTGACTGCTACCAGTGTTTGTTCCGCTATCATATAATCATACAATAAAGGATCCAGCATGAAGGCCTGAGACCTTGAGCTCTTCGTGAAGGGTGTCGAGCCATCGCTCTTTGGTCGTCCTGCTAGCCGTCTCCCATTTAGACTTGGACTGAAAATAGTCTTTGCCACTGTTGTCTCGTCTGCTCTGAGGACACGTCCCTACCAACATAGGCGGCTTTCCTCATTTTGTCAATTATTGGTGCAACACCGTATAGCCTGCGAACTTCGTTATTTGTAACGTGGTCATGCAGTGTTAATCCCTGTGTCCACCTAAGCATTTCCGCCTCCATAGCAGCGAGTCTTTGCTCTGCTTCCCTTGTTGAAGGCCAGCGTTCAGCCCCACGCAATGCAGTCCGACCCACCTAACGAGCTCTTGACGCACTCCTTGCTCTCGCAGGGCAAACCGAATTAATTCGTGTCGCACTCGCTCAAAGGCCTGTTCGAGATCGAGAAAGGCGAAGTGTAGATGTTTTGTCTTCTCACTGTGCTTTTCGATAAGCTAGAGAGCTGCGTGTGACTTGTAACCTCCCAACAGTAAAAAATATAATCTCCCAACATAAAAAAATATATTTATAATAACTGTCCAACAGTAAAAAATGTAATTATATAATTCATTTACATTCAGCATAACCTACCAACAGATAAATTCTGTAACCTACCAATAATAAAATGTGACTAACCTCCTAATAAAAAATGTGACTCATATGTAACCTTTCAAAAATTAACTGTCTGTGATTTTAAACAGGTAAATTTGGACTCCAGCAGTGCTGCGTCATGGCCCTGAAAGATCATTCTGAATAAATTGAAAATTCCTACCTCAATAAGGTCGCCGGATAACGCGTATATATATATATATATATATATATATATATATATATATATATATATATATATATATATATATATATATATATGCTTCTGTAAGAAATTTTTCTGGCACAGCCCAGTGCAGTGCTGGCCCGATAGATTTGTCAGGTTTAAAAAGAACAACTGATTTTTCTTTACCATAATCTGGATGACCACGGATTGGAGAAATTAGTAAATTCTTTAAATTGAGATGAATTATCGTCAAAAGTTAATTTTTATAAGAAAGATGATTATTAAGAGATTTTTTAAATACATTTACATGGGACTTGACATAACAATAGTACATATGCGCGAGTCTGCTTTTACCTTATACTACATGTCTCAGGCACCGCCATCGCTCCCCACGAGTGGCCCAGCCAACTCCACACACACGACTGCTAGCTACCACTTACTCCTACTGCCACTCAGTTCCTACTGCAGACAACACTGCTCTCTGGTCTGAGATTCTCTTACAGCTTACATATCGCAGGCACCGCTTGAGTAATCCAACGAAATTACATATGCTCGAGTGCGCTAGCAACAAATTCCTTAGTCATGGGCCTCTCACAGACTGTAATAGTTGTTAAAATTTATTTTTGTAAATTATTTTTACTTTGGTGAAAATGCAAGGCTGAGGAGATTCTCGCGATTTCGTTAAGAGGAGGATAGAAAAAATTTACTGAACTCTGTTTACTCAAATATTATTCAATATTGGAAATATTGATTACTTTTATCGTTTCAAAGGGAGAACCGCTAATCAAGAGCAATCTCCTACATTCCCATTTATGTTTACTTGTCAAAATTAGAGAATACTAAGATATTTATTACGACTCTGGGCCGTAATCATTTAGAACAATGGCGCTGACCTCTGCACCAATGTTCCCCTATAAAATTTGCGCAAAGAATTTAAATCTACCACTTCATAAATATAGGAGCTAGTACAGATAACTTGCCTCGCCACAAACGGCATCTTACACTACGAACAAACAAAAGGGATGAGCCAGGGATCGTTTTGGAAAAAAAAAATTGCAGTTACATTCGCAGATCATATTAATTCAGGGCTTAACAACTGGCCGGTTTTGAGCGCGAGTACTCGCGTCTGCTCAGGCACGCGCTAGCGAGCAGCTGCGTGGTTGTGGAGAAGGGCTGAGGGGTGGGAGGGAGGGGAAATGCGCGCGCACGTATGAATAGGACCGCAGCGTGCCTATTGAATTCGCGCCGACTGTGTAACGTTAAAAGTACTACGATCAACTCTGACAGTCACTTCGCTGGTTAAGAATCATGTCAAGTCGCCGTTGTGTAACCCCAACCATGCTTTCGCAGTTCAACCCCCATTGGGAGGAATTGTATCTGTTTACAGAAGAAGATGGTGTTGCAAAATGTTTAGTATGTCACAAAACGCTGAATTCTTTTAGGAAATTTAATTTGCATCGACATTATATGTCGTACCACGCGAAAGACTACGGAAGTGGAAAATGTGATGGACCAGATCGTGCACAGGAAGTTATTAAACTTAAAAGGAAGCTATCCGAAGAAGATCTGGATGACGAAGAAAAATCAACTGAGGCAGCTCTCAGAGTGAGCTACAAAATTGCTTTGTTTTTAGCAAAATCCCTGCGCCCCTTCACTGATGGCGATTTAATGAAAGATGTTTGGTAGTTGCAGAGGAACGTTTGTGTCCATCTCAAGTTGAACAGTTTCGGATTGTACCATTATCTGACATGACCATTATGCGTCGCATACAGGACATGGCAGACGACGTCCAGAGCCAGCTTGCAAATATCTGTAAAGATTTTATGGCCTATTCTCTAGCTCTGGACGAAAGTGTTGATATCACTGTCACAGCGCAGCTTTCCGTATTTGTTAGAGGTGTTAATAGAGATCTTCAGGTGAGGAAGGAGCTCCTCGATGTAGTACCCATGAAGAACACCACAACTGGAGGTGATATTTTAAGTAGTGTTGAAGAAAGTGTTGAAAATATAGGATTGCCGTGGAATTCTTTAGTTTCAGTGTCTACAGACGGTGCACCAGCGATGACAGGGAAAAAATTAGGTTTCGTTGGGCTGCTGAAGGAGAAAATGCAAAAACTGACCGTGCCGAATGAAATAAGGGGCGTTCACTGTGTGATCCACCAGGAAAACTTATGTGCAAAGAGTATCACTCTAAAAAATGTGATGAGTGTTGTTGCTCGTACAACCAATTATATAAGGAAGCATGGGCTACAACACAGGCAATTTAAAAGATTTCTTGAGGATGTAGAAAGCCAGTATGGTAGCCTGCCTTATTACAGCGAGGTCCGCTGGCTTAGTCGTGGCGAATTATTAAATCGAATTTTTGCCTATTAGATGAGATAAATATGTTCATGGAAATAAATAACATGTGTGTTCCTGAATTGAAAGAGCCTTCATGGAAATGTGATCTCGGGTTCTTAGCAGATTTAACTAGCCATCTGAATGCTTTGAACATTTCACTACAAGGTAAAGATCTGCTAATTACTCATTTCATAGATCGAATACGAGCTTTTAAAATGAAATTGACACTTTGGATGAGTCAGCTGGAAACAGCAAATCTAACTCTTCCTAAATTATCATCCATGCAAGATGTTCACAAAGACTGTGAACGTTATTCACATAGTTTAGTTGCCCTTAAGGAAGAATTTGATCAACGCTTTCAAGAACTGACAGCACTAGACAGTGATTCTGATCTGTTCTGCTCTCCATATTCAGCGAATATTGAAGAGATTCGTCCTGAGCTGCAACTAGAAATTATTGACCTGCAGTGTGACAGAGAATACAGAGACAAATTTCAGAACAAGAAAAACATTTTGGAATTTCACAGACACTTCCCTCAGGATAGATTTCCTCATTTGCACAAACTGGCAGCTACAATAATATCAATGTTCGGTTCCATGTATGTTTGTGAATAACTGTTCTCTGCAATGAAATGTAACAAGACGCGCCTGAGAAACGCATTGTCTGATCGAAATTTAAACTGCACGCTGCACCTACGATGCACAAGAACAATTACTCCGAACATAGACGCAACTGTAAAGGGCAAAAAGTACAAGATAACAGAGAATCCCACACTTCAGTGACACCTTTTATTGTGTAACAGTTCACAAATTAATACGAATGTAGAGGCATACACTAAGCTAATAAAATTATGTGGCACGTGTACATTGTCCTTTATTTGTTTCATTTGTGGCAGTAATAATTCGTGAGTGATATCCCTGCAGGTGGCCGCGGATTTACATTGACTGGCGGCAGCTGTTGTGTGCCCCACGTGACTCTCCCCACTCTCCGCTCTGGTCCGGTAGTGGGGGTAGCGTGCTCGCGCCTTGCTGCTCACAGCTTGCTCCGCGAGCACGTATGTTGTGAAGCCCTGTATTAATTGATTACAGAGTCTATGTTATTTTTCTGAGATAATGTTTACGTTTCGTTACAACGTCAGTTTTGGTACATTTGCGAAGTTATTCGATATCACGTTATGTGGCGTACCGCCACAGTGGGACGATCGAATCCTCGGGAGAGTGGGTTCTTTCTCGAGGGTGTTGCAGATGCTTTCTTTATTGGTTTTCCTCGGGGAAACCTCCTCGGAAACTGGCGCCACTTTCGTGTTGCTATCCCTCTGTTGGCTCCAGCTACTATCTATCTCCTTCACTTTTTGTCGCAGAATGGGAGCTGTCTCCTCTGCACATTTGCGCACCAGCCTGCATCTCATATTTTTCCTCGGACGCTTGCCTCTCGACGGACTTCCTTCAGTGTCCAAGTTAGTTTCGTTTTCCTGCGAGGAGGTTCGGTCTTCAACCGCTGGTGGATCAGCTTCCTTTGCAGTTGCAGGGGCCTGTTTGGGCGGAACTTGGACAGGTTTTGAAGATTGGCGGGACTCTGGTAGGTCGTCAGCTATGATTGCACTGGCGTCCATTGGAATTTCGGTGTCTGGAGTACTTGTATTTGTGCACACGGAGGCCCAAGTCCCGGGAAGTGTCGTCTTCGCCTGCCGAAACTGCCCGAGTTTGTTACTCAGAGACAATGATATACACTACGCAATCAAAAGTATCCGGACATCTGGCCGAAAATGACTTACAAGTTCGTGGCGCCCTCCATCGGTAATGCTAGAACTCAATATGATGTTGGCCCACCCTTGGGGCCTTGATGACAGCTTCCACTCTCGCAGGCATACGTTCAGTCAGGTGCTGGAAGGTTACTTGGGGAATGACAGCCCATTCTTCACGGAGTGCTGCACTGAGGAGAGGTATCGATGTCGGTCGGTGAGGCCTGGCACGAAGTCGGCATTCCAAAACATCGCAAAGATCTTCTATAGGATTCAGGCCAGGACTCTGTGCAGGCCAGTCCATTACTCGGATCTTGTTGTTGTTGTGGTCTTCAGTCCTGAGATTGGTTTGATGCAGCTCTCCATTCTACTCTATCCTGTGCAAGCTTCTTCATCTCCCAGTACCTACTTCAGCCTACATCCTTCTAAATCTGCTTAGTGTATTCATCTCTTGTTCTCCCTCTACGATTTTTACCCTCCACGCTGCCCTCCAGTACTAAATTGGTGATCCCTTGATGCCTCAGAATATGCCCCACAAACCGATCCCTTCTTCTTGTCAAGTTGTGCCACAAATTTCTCTTCTCTCCAATTCTATTCAATACCTCCTCATTAGTTATGTGATCTACCCATCTAATCTTCAGCATTCTTCTGTAGCACCACATTTCGAAAGCTTCTATTCTATTCTTGTCCAAACTATTTATCGTCCATGTTTCACTTCCAGACAAATACTTTCAGAAACGACTTCCTGACACTTAAATCTATACTCAGTGTTAACACGTTTCTCGTCCTCAGAAACGCTTTCCTTGCCATTGCCAGTCTACATTTTATATCCTCCCTACTTCGACCATCATCAATTATTTTGCTCCCCAAATAGCAAAACTCCTTAACTACTTTAAGTGTCTCATTTCTTAATCTAATTCCCTCAGCATCACCCGAATTAATTCGACTACATTCCATTATCCTCGTTTTGCTTTTGTTGATGTTCATCTTATACCCTCCTTTCAAGACAGTGTCCATTCCGTTCAACTGCTCTTCCAAGTGCTTTGCTGTCTGTGACGGAATTACAATGTCATCAGCGAACCTCAAAGTTTTTATTTCTTCTCCATGGATTTTAATACCTACTCCGAATTTTTATTTTGTTTCCTTTACTGCGTGCTCAATATACAGATTGAATAGCATCCGGGAGAGGCTACAACCCTGTCTCACTCCCATCCCAACCACTGCTTCCCTTTCATGCCCCTCGACTCTTATAACTGTATTTTACGCCTCCCACCTTCAGAATTTGAAAGAGAGTATTCCAGTCAACATTGTCAAAAGCGTTCACTAAGTCTACAAATGCTAGAAACGTAGGTTTGCCTTTCCTTAATCTTTCTTCTAAGATTAGTCGTAGGGTCAGTATTGCCTCACGTGTGCCAAAATTTCTGTGGAATCCAAACTGATCTTCCCCGAGGTCGGCTTTTACCAGTTTTTCCATTCCTCAGTAAAGAATTCGCGTTAGTATTTTGCATCTGTGACTTATTAATCTGATAGTTCGGTAATTTCACATCTGTCAGCACCTGCTTTTTTTGGGATTGGAATTATTATATCCTTCTTGAAGTCTGAGGGAATTTAGCCTGATCTTATTGTCGTGTAACCACCCCGCCTCAGGCCGTGCTTTATGAACAGGTGCTCGATCGTGTTGAAAGATGTAGTAGCCGTCCTCGAATTGCTCTTCAACAGAGGGAAGCAAGAAAGTACTTAAAACATCAAAGTAGGCCTGCGCTGTCATAGTGCAACGCAAAACAAGGGGTGCAAGCCCCCTCCATCAAAAAGACGACTACACCATAACACCACCGCCTCCGAATTTTACTGTCGCCAGTAAACACGCTGGCAGATGACGTTCACCAGGAATTCGCCATACCCACACCCTGCCATAGGATCGCCACATTGTGTATCGATATTCGTCACTCCACACAACGATTTTCCACTGTTCAATCGTCCAATGTTTACGCTCCTTACACCGAGCGAGGCGTCGTTTGGCATTTACTGGCGAGATGTGTGGTTTATGAGCAGCCGCTCGACCATGAAATCCAAGTTTTGTCACCTCCCGCCTAACTGCCATAGTACCTGCAGCGGGTCTTGAAACAGTTTGGAATTCCTGTGTGACGGTCTGGAGAGATGTCTGCCTATTACACACTACGACCCTCTTCAATTGTCGGCGGTCTCTGCCAGTCAACAGACGAGGTCGACCTGTACGCTTTTGTGTTGTACGTGTCCCTTCACGTTTCCAATTCACTATCACGTCGGAAAAAGTGGACCTAGCGATGTTTAGGAGTGTGGAAATCTCGCGTACAGGCGTATGACACACGTGACACCCAGTCACCTGACCACGTTGGAAGTGCACGAGTTCTGCGGAGCGCCCCATACTGCTCTCTCAAGATATCTAATGACTACTGAGGTGGCTGATGTGGAGTACCTGGCAGTAGGTGGCAGCACAATGCACCTAATATCAAAAACGTATGTTTTTGTGGGTGTCCGGAAACTTTTGATCACACAGTGTACGATGGTATGTGCTTTTATAACTCTACTCGAAGCAACCGTACTCCGTTTAGTACTGGAAATTTGACCGCGCTTGACCATTTCTCGGCCGAGTTGCTAAGCACTTTCCCAAAGGGTGATATTACGGTATTAATTTGTTCTGCTGCAACCTCAAACGACAGTTCGAAGATTGGAACTGTACGAATGTCGAAACCAGCATGTGCAACGGTGTCTTCACCAGCGTTTCCATCAGAATGTTTAAATTTCATGACACCTCCGCAAGACTCAACTATTTTCTCGCGGAACTCGGCACTGCTAAAGTTTACAAAGACAACACAAGCTACGATTGGCAGTTGAATCCCTATTATATCAGTAAAGCGGAACTTCTCATCTACTTCTAACCAATTCTCTACTTCGAACGACTTGGATCGAGCATATCGAGTATCAAAAGTAAATTTCAATGTATCTCTTCGAGAAGGTTGGGTCATCGCTGCACACTATTAGCAACTTCTCGAAGTGTCCTATCAAGAGAGATACGAACTGCAACAAGTTCAAGACTTAACGCGGTGAACGCACATTGGAAGCGCGTATTCGGTATCGCCATACTGGCGTATCACCCGGCGTGATGGTATGGGGTGCCATCGGTTACACGTCTCGGTCACCTCTTGTTCACATTGACGGCACTCTAAATAGTGGACGTTACATTTCAGATGTGTTACGACCCGTGGCTCTACCCTTCATTCGATCCCTGCGAAACCCCACATTTCAGCAGGATAATGCACGACCCCATGTTGCGGGTCCTACACGGGCCTTTCTGGATACAGAAAATGTTCGACTGCTGCTCTGGCCAGCACATTCTCCAGATCTCTCACCAACTGAAAGCGTCTGGCCAATGGTGGCCGAGCAACTGGCTCCTCACAATACGCCAGTCACTACTTTTGATGAACTGTGGTATCGTGTTGAAGCTGCATGGGCAGCTGTACCTGTAGACGCCATCCTAGCTCTGTTTGACTGAATGCCCAGGCGTATCGAGGCCGTTATTACTGGCAGAGGCGGTTGTTCTGGGTACTGATTTCTCAGGATCTATGCACCCAAATTGCATGAAAATGTAATCACATGTCTGTTCTAGTATAATAGATTTGTTCAATGAATACTCGTTTATCATCTGCATTTCTTCTTGGTGTAGCAATTTTAATGGCCAGTACTCTAGTTGTCAATAGTTCCACTACCCAAACATTGAACAACAGAATGAAATTTTCACTCTGCAGCGTAGTGTACGCTGATGTGAAACTTCCAGGTAGATTAAAACTGTGTGCCAGACCGAGACTCGAACTCGGGACCTTTGGCTGTCGCGGGGAAGTGCTCTACCGTCTGAGCTACCCAAGCACGACTCACGACCGGTCCTCACAGCTTCAGTTCCGCCAGTACCTCGCCTCCCACCTTCCACACTTCACAGAAGCTCTCCTGCGAAACGTAGCTAGCAGTCCTGAGAAGAAAGGCAAAAGGTCCCGAGTTCGAGTCTCGGTCCGGCACACGGTTTTAATCTGCCAGTAAGCTTCACTGCCAACAAAATTCGTCACCATCCATTTCCTCGAATATTTTCCTATAATCGCATCATTTCATCTCACTTTGCATTGCGTGTCCGAGCGACGGACAGTCTCCACTAAAAAAATGGTGTTGATAGACTTGGCTACCCACTCGCTGAGTGCTAGACCGTCTGAGGACGAAATCTCTTGCCGAGGCTGCAGAGCAGTTTCAGTCCGTAGCGCTGCCGACACACGAGCAGGCTGCTTGCACTGCGTCGTCCCTGCACGACCTCGGTACCATGTGATCCCCCAGGCACGACCCACGACCCGTCCTCCAGCCGAGATGACATGCTGCGTCCTGACCACCAAAAAGTCTTCAATCCAGTCACAGATTTCACTAGGCACCCCATATGCTCGTACTTTTCACAACATCTGTAGGTTACCTGAGGCGGCTACTTTTCGTAAATCGGGATATACTGCCTCTACCCGACTGCCTCGATCCAAAGCATTCAGTATGTCAGACTCGAAGAAAATTTGGGCCTCCCAGGACTCCGACGAAGAATGTGTTACTTTAAACAACAGTGTACGGCAACCTGTTGAAAATTTCGTCACTGTAAAATTTCTGAAATGTGCGTTGTTAGTACGAACACCAGCTTTCGTGTGGTAGTGAGGTCGCTGGTGCTCTTAAAAATGTTCTGAAATCCTCAGCGTCCACTTTACACGTCGGAATGATGAAACCGTGGAACACGAGGTTATGGTGGGGCATTCCTTCGAGAGCTCCCAGTTTTTACGAAGAAATTGCCACCACCTTAGCCAGCGAATGTCACAACACGAATGAAGATTTGTGTTACGAGCCCACACGGAAGTTAACGTCAGAGAAATCGGTGAGACGACTTTTAGAAGATGTTCATATACACAGTGTACGGATACATCACTGATAAAGCTGGTTGACCACGATGTTGTTGTGGTCTTCAGTCCTGAGACTGGTTTGATGCAGCTCTCCATGCTACTTAATCCTGTGCAGGCTGCTTCATCCCCCAGTACCTACTGCAAACCCACATCTTTCTGAATCTGCTTAGTGTATTCATCTCTTGGTCTCCCTCTACGATTTTTACCCTCCACGCTGTCCTCCAGTACTAAATTGGTGATCCCTTGATGCCTCAGAACATGTCCTACCAACCGATCCCTTCTTCTTGTCAACTTGTGCCACAAACTCCTCTTCTCTTCAATTCTATTCAATACCTCCTCATTAGTTATGTGATCTACCCACCTAATCTTCAGCATTCTTCTGTAGCACCACATTTCGAAAGCTTCTATTCTCTTCTTGTCCAAACTATTTATCGTCCGCGTTTCACTTCCATACATGGCTACACTCCATACAAATACTTTCAGAAACGACTTCCTGACACTTAAATCTATACCTGAATAAGAGCTGCATATTGATATATTTGAGATCGTTCGGAAGAAACATTATCATTTCTATGCATTTTTATAGTCGCGATGTAGTCATACCTGGATCAACAGTAAGGGACCAGAACATTTATAGACTTTAAAAGAAATGCAACACTACACAAAAAAGTTGGTTCAGAAATAATAGGAAAACGATAATGTTCCTTCTGCCTGATGTTGCGTTCGGCCCATCAGCGTGATCGTAATTTCTGGTGATGAACTAACACAAAATAATTAACAGTCAAGTAAATGAGGAGATGGAAATCATCAAGGTTAATCTACTTAAATAAGCACACGTATCTTTAACACAAGTTTTTTTTAATGCTACGTACCTTTTCATATTAAATTACAATAGATGACCATTGTGGTTAAATAGTTTATACGTAAGTCAAAATGTCCTCTTGCTGTTGTCTGTTCGTAATCAGTTACAAGAAACTACATGTTTTCTGATTGGAAAAAATAATAGTTAGCATATTCACTCAATATTTTCACATAAAATATAAAATACCGTTGCGGAACGCAGCAAGTCCGCGTCCGCCTCTCATGGAATACAAACAGTAAAAGGTGAGGCGCCCAACGCCTCATTTGTTTTGAAACAACAGAATTCTTTTTTAATATCGTTAATCGATACATGTAGATTGAGATTTACAGGCACCGCGCAAGAACGTCAAAGATAAAGAATGATAGATTCTGTCGCTGCTGTGCAATGGTACATTTCTTTTACTTGACAATTGTTCGATAACTTTAGGCCATCAGGCGTTTACTAATGAGCGTATATTAATGTTTGTGAGGCTAAAATTACTAATATTACAATGGCGTCCAGCGAAATTGAATCGAGTGTTTGAATCTTCTAAGTGATTACGTATAGTGGCTGTATGCAGAGTTTGAGTTTGGGGATACTTTTTGTGAAAACATGTGGAATATGCCTTGCTTTTTGTGAACACAAGTAAGAAGGAAATCCCGCTTTGCCCGCTGTAAATCAGAACAATAAGATATATTTCAATATGTATTTTTATCATATAAGTTTTGATAACGTAAAATGAATATTTTAGCCTGTAAACAGCAGCCTCTCATTCTCAATGGAGAGAAGTCTTCCGAAGTAAGAGTGATTTCAGGTGTGCCGCAGGGGAGTGTCGTAGGACCGTTGCTATTCACAATATACATAAATGACCTTGTGGATGACATCGGAAGTTCACTGAGGCTTTTTGCGGATGATGCTGTAGTATATCGAGAGGTTGTAACAATGGAAAATTGTACTGAAATGCAGGAGGATCTGCAGCGAATTGCCGCACGGTGCAGGGAATGGCAATTGAATCTCAATGCAGACAAGTGTAATGTGCTGCGAACACATAGAAAGATAGATCCCTTATCATTTAGCTACAAAATAGCAGGTCAGCAACTGGAAGCATTTAATTCCATAAATTATCTGGGAGTAGGCATTAGGAGTGATTTAAAATGGAATGATCATATAAAGTTGATCGTCGGTAAAGCAGATGCCAGACTGAGATTCATTGGAAGAATCCTAAGGAAATGCAATCCGAAAACAAAGGAAGTAGGTTAGAGTACGCTTGTTCGCCCACTGCTTGAATACTGCTCAGCAGTGTGGGATCCGTACCAGATAGGGTTGATAGAAGAGATAGAGAAGATCCAACGGAGAGCAGCGCGCTTCGTTACAGGATCATTTAGTAATCGCGAAAGCGTTACGGAGATGATAGGTAAACTCCAGTTGAAGACTCTGCAGGAGAGACGCTCAGTAGCTCGGTACGGGCTTTTGTTGTAGTTTCGAGAACATACCTTCACCGAAGAGCCAAGCAGTAGATTGCTCCCTCCTACGTATATCTCGCGAAGAGACCGTGAGGAAAAAATCAGAGAGATTAGAGCCCACACAGAGGCATACCGACAATCCTTCTTTCCACGAACAATACGAGACTGGAATAGAGGGGAGAACCGATAGAGGTACTCAAGGTACCCTCCGCCACACACCGTCAGGTGGCTTGCGGAGTATGGATGTAGATATGACTGGTCATTTTATTCAGCGCTCTGCCTGAAAGTCACAAAAAGTAATGGCGCCACACTCGAATTAGGACGGGCCCATCCTTCTGCCGGAGAAGTTCGTCTGTGTTGCTCTGTCGTTGCTTCGGCCTGTGGGAGACAGCGTGCGCGGTGGGCGACTGTTCCCTGAAACCACACTCGCTGCTATTGCTTTTTACGGTGCAGTCGACAAGTACACGTCGTTTTAAAGTGGTCTGTGTTCTCAACATTCGACACGAGTGTAACTTTTGACGAGTTAGTTATGGGACGGACGAAAGAGTTGCGCGACGAAGTCGACCGCGTGCTACTGTTATAATAAGTTACCAGCTTGTTCGCGCATGCGCAGTGCAGGAATGGCGTAAGACATCCAGCCGAGTGGAAGAATGCTCTGAGCGGCAGGTCGTGTGCGAGTGCGGACTCGTGGAACGCACCGCGCTGTTTGTGTGTGTTGCACTCGTAAGCTGGGCGTGGTAAGTGCTGTGCTTTCTTTTTCTACAGTTTTTGCTTCGAATTCACGAACTATCGTGTTACTACGACACTGTGCTCGTACAGTATATGCAGCTAGACGACAAGTTTTTTGTGCCAAGGAAAGTACGTCGTTTCGAGAAGTTATTAGAAAAACGAGGGCAACGTGTTTACTTTCCGCCTAGTAATGCTCGGTTTTTGGTTCCGAGATGCTGTTCCTCGGTGAACATCTGCATTTAACATTTGTCACGACGTGCGGATGTTGCTGTCCAGGCAGTAACTGCAAAACTGTAAACAACACCTGGCACGCGGCTGACGTAATACTTCGTCGTTAGCAGGAGATGGCAGTACGCGGCGGATGCAATATCACGTCGGGCCACTTCCGATGATTTTCAGTCGTTTCTAACATTCTTTTTTTGCTCCCGGAATGATCTGTGACATCTGCAGACATCGTAGCGGTATCAGTTTAACCATTCGTCGTTTTTGAAACCTTTGTTGATTTGTAGGCACTAGGTGACGTTATAGAGTTATCTGTTTCGCGGATTTAGTACGACTGTGTGTTCAGAATGTGTTGTGAAGAGAAGAAACGTTTGGAAAAAATGATTTAGAGAGCCCTTGACGAGTCTACATACGATGAAAATGAAGTGTTACATGACGACTAAGATTACACGACGTTTAAAACTTGTAGTAATTCTCATTTTTTTGAAGATGAACTGCTTAAGGTATTATTTTCAAAGATTGTGTTGTTACGAAGGATTCAGGAAATCAACGCGAGTGAATGTAATATTCGACTACATACACTGTACTGCGCTACGTTTGCAAAAATTTTATTTCCCGAGAGCATGCAGCTCTACTGTATGATTAAATGATGATGGCGTCCTCTTGGGTAAAATATTCCGGATATAAAATAGTCCCCCATTCGGATCTCCGGGCGGGGAGTACTCAAGAGGATGTCGTTATCAGGAGAAAGAAAACTGGCGTTCTACGGATCGGAGCGTGGAATGTCAGATCCCTTAATCGGGCAGGTAGGTTAGAAAATTTAAAAAGGGAAATGGACAGGTTAAAGTTAGATATAGTGGGAATTAGTGAAGTTCGGTGGCAGGAGGAACAAGACTTCTGGTCAGGTGACTACAGGGTTATAAACACAAAGTCAAATAGGGGTAATGCAGGAGTAGGTTTAATAATGAATAGGAAAATAGGAATGCGGGTAAGCTACTACAAACAGCATAGTGAACGCATTATTGTGGTCACGATAGACACGAAGCCCACACCTACTACAGTAGTACATGTTTATATCCCAACTAGCTCTGCAGATGACGAAGAAATTGAAGAAATGTGTGATGAAATAAAAGAAATTATTCAGATAGTGAAGGGAGACGAAAATTTAATAGTCATGGGTGACTGGAATTCGAGTGTAGAAAAAGGGAGAGAAGGAAACGTAGTAGGTGAATATGGATTGGGGATAAGAAATGAAAGAGGAAACCGCCTGATAGAATTTTGCACAGAGCACAACTTAACCATAGCTAACACTTGGTTTAGGAATCATGATAGAAGGTTGTATACATGGAAGAACCCTGGAGATACTAAAAGGTATCAGATAGATTATATAATGGTAAGACAGAGATTTAGGAACCAGGTTTTAAATTGTAAGACATTTCCACGGGGCAGATGTGGACTCTGACCACAATCTATTGGTTATGAACTGTAGATTAAAACTGAAGAAACTGCAAAAAGGTGGCAATTTAAGGAGATCGGACCTGGATAAACTGAAAGAACCAGAGGTTGTACAGAGTTTCAGGGAGAGCATAAGGGAACAATTGACAGGAATGGGGGAAAGAAATACAGTAGAAGAAGAATGGGTAGCTTTGAGGGATGAAGTAGTGAAGGCAGCAGAGGATCAAGTAGGTAAAAAGACGAGGGCTAGTAGAAATCCTTGGGTAACAGAAGAAATATTGAATTTAATTGATGAAAGGAGAAAATATAAAAATGCAGTAAATGAAGCAGGCAAAAAGGAATACAAACGTCTCAAAAATGAGATCGACAGGAAGTGCAAAATGGCTAAGCAGGGATGGCTAGAGGACAAATGTAAGGATGTAGAGGCTTATCTCACTAGGGGTAAGATAGATACTGCCTACAAGAAAATTAAAGATATCTTTGGAGAAAAGAGAACCACTTGCATGAATATCAAGAGCTCAGATGGAAATCCAGTTCTAAGCAAAGAAGGGAAAGCAGAAAGGTGGAAGGAGTATATAGAGGGTCTATACAAAGGCGATGTACTTGATGACAGTATTATAGAAATGGAAGAGAGTGTAGATGAAGATGAAATAGGAGATATGATACTGCGTGAAGAGTTTGACAGACCGCTGAAAGACCTGAGTCGAAACAAGGCCCCGGGAGTAGACAACATTCCATTGGAACTATTGACAGCCTTGGGAGAGCCACTCCTGACAAAACTCTACCATCTGGTGAGCAAGGTGTATGAGACAGGCGAAATACCCTCAGGCTTCAAGAAGAATATAATAATTCCAAACCCAAAGAAAGCAGGTGTTGACAGATGTGAAAATTACCGAACTATCAGTTTAATAAGTCACGGCTGCAAAATAATAACGCGAATTTTTTACAGACGAATGGAAAAACTTGTAGAAGCCGACCTTGGGGAAGATCAGTTTCGATACCGCAGAAATTTTGGAACACGTGAAGCAATACTCACTATACGACTTATCTTAGATTAAGGAAAGGCAAACCTACGTTTCTATCATTTGTAGACTTAGAGAAAGCTTTTGACAATGTTGACTGAAATACTCCCTTTCAAATTCTGAAGGTGGCAGGGGTAAAATACAGGGAGCGAAAGGCTATTTACAATTCATACAGAAACCAGATAGCAGTTATAAGAGTCGAGGGACATGAAAGGGAAGCAGTGGTTGGGAAGGGAGTGGGACAGGCTTGTAGCCTCTCCCCAATGTTATTCAATCTATATATTGAGCAAGCAGTGAAGGAAACAAAAGAAAAATTCGGAGTACGTTTTAAAATCCATGGAGAAGAAATAAAAACTTTGAGTTTCGCTGATGACATTGTAATTCTGTCAGTGACAGCAAAGGACCTGGAAGAGCAGTTGAACGGAATGGACAGTGTCTTGAAAGGAGGATATAAGATTAACATTAACAGAAGCAAAACGAGGATAATGGAATGTAGTCGAATCTAATCGAGTGATGCTGCGGGAATTTGATTAGGAAATGAGAGGCTTAAAGTAGTAAAGGAGTTTTGCTATTTGGGGAGCAAAATAACTGATGATGGTCGAAGTAGAGAGGATATAAAATGTAGACTGGCAATGGCAAGGAAAGCGTTTCTGAAGAAGAGAAATCTATTAACATCGAGTATAGATTTGAGTGTCAGGAAATCGTTTCTGAAAGTATTTGTATGGAGTGTAGCCATGTGTGGTGTCACCGCCAGACACCACACTTGCTAGGTGGTAGCCGTTTAAATCGGCCGCGGTCCGCTAGTATACGACGGACCGGCGTGTCGCCACTGTCAGTAATTGCAGACCGAGCGCCGCCACACGGCAGGTCTAGAGAGACTTCCTAGCACTCGCCCCAGTTGTACAGCCGACTTTGCTAGCGATGGTTCACTGACAAAATACGCTCTCATTTGCTACGACCTAGCAAGGCGCCATTTATCCTTTGCTATGTATCTAATGAAGCATGTACAGTAACAAGACCAATGTTCACCAATTGTGGATTAAAGTTAAGTATTCCAGCAGCTACGTACTTTTCTTTATAGCATTCATTACGTATCCTGTTTCAGACCTCACGCCAGCCTGCGTGAGTTTAAGAGCGTGCCTTTCGGTTACCCGTCACTGTGGACTGGCTGTCTTGTCAGTCCACAACACCATGTATGGAAGTGAAACATGGACGATAAATAGTTTGGACAAGAAGAGAATAGAAGCTTTAGAAGATGGGTAGATCACATAACTAATGAGGAGGTATTGAGTAGAATTGGGGAGAAGAGGAGCTTGTGGCACAACTTGACTAGAAGAAGGGATCGGTTGGTAGGACATGTTCTGAGACATCGAGGGATCACCAATTTAGCACTGGAGGGCAGCGTGGAGGGTAAAAATCGTAGAGGGAGACCAAGAGATGAATACACTAAGCAGGTTCAGAAGGATGTAGGTTGCAGTAGGTACTGGGAGATGAAGAAGCTTGCACAGGATAGAGTAGCGTGGAGAGCTGCATCAAACCAGTCTCAGGACTCAAGACCACAACAACAACATCAACAACTACAAGTGCGTTTCTTACGTAGGTTTACATAAATTATTTTAGTTTTTTGAGGTTTAAATTTGTTTACGCGTAAAAAGAAACATTTCACTGCCCCCTTGAATGATACTGTTTAGTTTCATTACATGTTAGAAAATATAAAGTAGAATTCAGTTGAATGTAAAAGTCAGGTAGCGGGCAAACTTTTAGATAGTTTTACTTTTTAATTATAGTTTTGTTAATGTTCATGTTTACGGAAATTGTCTTTCATCTTTAAAGTTCAACTTATCAATCATTTCATTAAAAGTTCCGCAAATTATCGTACAAATCATACAAGTCCTATAAATGTTACTTCATGTGTAAACGCCTTTTACGAATGAGAAAACACACATAATGTATTCTTTACTGTGCTCTTGGCACGTATTTGTCCATGTCTCGTCAAAAAAAAAAGTGTCTGCTTTGCATATTTATTTAGTTAAAAGTCCGCCGAGCGAACGTATTGGCTGAGCGGACAGTAGCCGCGCGGTGTGCGAGGTCATTGCTCCCGGCGCTCATTCAACTGGGCAGACAAGCGAAGAGCGTCGGCCAGCAGCGGCTGGTGTGATGTGAGGTAGGGAGCCTGCCTGCATACGGAGAGGGAGTGGCCACGGGTGAAGTTGGCCGTGACTGGTTGATTAGGTTTGGCGCCATTTTTCTGCCAAACGTCTCTCGCGCTTCCTATGTTCGCCGTGCTTGTGAGCTGAATTGAAGTTCAGAGGACTTTTGGAAACGGTTAAAAGGAATCTGAATTATTGAGAGACTTGTTATGCGGTGTGCACGCATGTTCGATTTAGTTGTATGTCGTTTTTAGTACATAATTAGCGTTTGGGATCTAAAATACGAGTTGAAATAATGAAGCGTTTTGTGATGAAGTCGGTAGGCCTACATGTTTGAAGTAAACACGTTAGCAATTGCACAGTATTGTTTTTGACATCTGTAATTCGTTCTGCAGACGTTCGTAAACGATGCCAGGTTGTGCTGCATTTAGTTGTTCCAATAGAGGCGAAGGTGGATTTCGCGTGTTAGCATTTCCACGCAATGAAGAAAGACGAAAGCAGTGGGCAGTTTTTTTAAGTACTTTTAGTCACGCAAAACAGATAGGCCTATTACAATTCACTGCATTTGTAAGCTTTTATTTCTTTAACAGTTCGTGCACACTGGTAGCATCACAAGCTTTTCTGAAGCCAATATCTGACAGTCCTTGCTGGAAACGGGAAGTTCCTGTAATTGCTGTGCCACGCTCATTCGACTTTATAGCGTCAAACTTTATTTCGTTCCGAATCAGAACAATAGGCATTATTTTGGTTTCAGTATTATTATTGCCTGACTGTTGACGCAGGCAAGGCACTGCCTCTGAGCACTATGGGACTTAACATCTGAGGTCATCAGTCCCCTAGAACTTAGAACTACTTACACCTAACTAACCTAAGGACAGCACACAACACCCAGTCATCATGGACGCAGGCAAGTTGTAAGCACGTTTTCCGCGGCTGTCGTGGTTGCTCAAACATTTTTCGTAGTAAATAATTGTAGGTACTCTTGAAGACAGTTTTTAATAGGCCTACTTACTGTGGGATAGAAGGGATACGGTAGTTTTCTTGTTATATTTGGTCGTTATTACAGTAGCCTACATTTAACATTACCTGATTTTTGTAATCTTTTTCGTTTGTTATCTACGAGAGGTGTTCAGTAAAGTCGTAAGCAGTTGTTTACTTGTGATATGCAAAAAGTTTGAAGACGTGACAAGAAGTACTAATACGTCTCACACTTTTTGCATGTAACAAGTAAACAACTGCTTACGAGAATGAGATTTTCACTCTGCAGCGGAGTGTGCGCTAATATGAAACTTCCTGGCAGATTAAAACTGTGTGCCGGACCGAGACTCGAACTCGGGACCTTTGCCTTTCGCGGGCAAGTGCTTGGGTAGTTCAGTTGGTAGAGCGCTTGCCCGCGGAAGGCAAAGGTCCCGCGTTGGAGTCTCGCTCCGGCACACAGTTTTAATCTGCCAGGAAGTTTCAACTACTTACGACTTTCATTCATCTGACGTAATACAGGTACGTTAAATCTTTAGCGTTATGCACTTCCGATACAAAACAAATGCTATACACTATTTTTGTTTTGTTTACGTTACTTTTATTGCAATATGTCTAGTAAACGAACTTTAAAGGAGATAAATGCAAGTAACGAATAATTTTTACAGTCACTGTATCAAATTTTCCTGTGCTGTACGTAGTAGGCTACTATGAGTATATTATAGCTGTAAAGAAAGGCATTTCACGAATGATTTCGCCATATTGTCTTGTGCTTTTGATTCGGTGAGTTTGTACTCCACTACTGGCCATTCAAAAGTTCCGCCCGGAGTTTGGCAGAAAAATGGCCGCCGTATCGTCCGGTTGGCCACTCTCTCCCTGTACAGGCTCTCTAGCAACAGGTGGCAGCTAGCGCCATCTCGTAGCGATGACGTCACCCGATCACTCGCCGCATGCCGCGCGCCCTGCTGCCGGCCGGTGGAACTATATGGGCAGGCACATTCCGCGCACGTGATTCGAGTTGCATTGCATTGCTGCGCAGAAGCACGCAGTGCCAATCCACGCGAAGCTTCTTGCGTTCATGAAATGCATAAAACGCGGCAGAATTAGTCCTTTATATGTCACTACACACTGTAGCGTCCTGGGAAAAAGGTTCGGATAAGCACGTGTTGTGTTGTGTGATAAGTATCCCTCTAGCATGAATGTAAATTGTCACTGTTTATTCACTAGAGCGTTAACAGTTCACACGACTGAAGCTTGTCATACTGTTTTAAAATCGTTCCCGGTTTGAATAACCACAACAAAAGTGTCTCAACAGTGTTTCTTATTTAGTGCGTTTATACGCTTATTTTTAAGCATGCATTTATTAAACGTCTCTGCTAACACATTTTATTCATCGCACCGTAAAGTCTCATCGTGTGTGATTGCATTGTTTATGTGTTGTCGATAACACATCGTCCCAGCACTGTGTCTTTAGCGAAATTAGTGACAGTTTGTGCCTGAAAAGTAGCATGTCACTATGGTGCACTACACTATATTGCTTTCTGTGCGTGTGTGAATGTTTTATCACTCATTGGATTAGGCCACAAGAAGAGGCTGAAGACGTTGGTTCCTCTCCCGTCGGCTGCTACACATCGTCAACAAACGGTGAGTTGGACCTAGCCATTGTTTATAATCTCTTTCTCCTAATTATATGTAAACACTTCGAAGTCCACATTTCGCACTCTCTTGAGTGTCCTATGTTCTGTTGATAGTCCACTTATCCTTGTGGCTCTATTTGCGACACATGTAAACAGTCGCTTTTGCAAATTTACAATTGAGTCCCTGCTACCTGAATACCAGAAAGCGACGTACTAAATACCTAACTATTTACATAATACATAAATATTAAACTTGTTTACATTGAAACCATGCCTGCATAGAAATATGATGCTGCTATATACTACAGCAGTCTGGTTTAACATTCCTACTGAGTGGCTCATATGTGCAAGATTACTGTCAACACACATGAGACCACGACCGTTCCATGTTGCACAGTACATGTGAAATTCCTAGTCGCAACAAAGGGAAAACGACCGCAGAGAACAAAGCACGAGAGATCCCCCCCCCCCCCCCTCCAAAAAAAAAAGAGAAAGCCAAAACCCCGAAATTCGTGGTCGCGAAATTAAACCTTCCTCAAAAACCATGTGTGTCAAGCCTGTGTCTCGCCAAGCATAATCGGTTCATCTCATGGTCTTATAAAACTGTGCTTACAACCAGGCATATAAATGAGTCTTAATACTACTTTACTACAGTGTTATCTGTGTCATAAATTGTGTTCACATAAAAATGCATATAGATATATACAATAAACAAACATCAGTAAAAATGTAAATGCATAGATGCTTACTAACTTTGAGTCAAAACCTTACAGATATTATTTACATAGATCTGTGGATGTTATTATTTCTGTAGCACATTTCTGGTGGGAAATATGAGAACATGGTATTCATGGACGAAAATTGTCAATAAGAAGTTTCCTAATCAAACATTCTTTAAATGACTCAGTCAGAGGTTCTTCAGAATCAGAATGTTTATTATCCCGTAACATACAAAGTCAAATCACAGATCTGATGTACTGGGGACTCGTCAACATTACATTTACATTACAATTACAATTTGTATATACAGTATTACTAAAACAATATATCAACACTCCAGTTTACATGAATTACAAAGTAATATATAACAACAGTGTTTGCATAGTGGACATATTTTTACAATCATTTATTTGACACAAAACTGCTAAGCTTAATTTACAGGTGATGTTTCCTTGCTCAGACTTCCACATCATCGTTCATAAATTCTTCTACAGAGTAATAAAATTTTGTCCGCTAATAACTTGTGCAGCTTTGATTTAAATTGCTCTAGCTCCATGCTATTTATTTGTTTCTTTTTTAGCATGTTGTAGATTTTCATGCCTATTATTGTGGGGTTTGTGCATATGACTTTAACCTGTGAGTAGGAAGCATTGTCTTATTCCTAGTGCTGTATTGATGCTTAATATTGTTGTCTACGAATAACATACGGTTACTGTATACAAAAATAATCAGTTCAGAGATGTGCAAACAGAGGGCACTTAATACCACTAGATTTCTTAACAGTGGGCGACAAGATTTTTTTGGTCTTGCATTACACATATTTCTAACAATTGATTTTTGTAATTTTAATATTCTAATGATTTTGCTTGTATTACCCCAAAAGATAATGCCATACCTTATAACAGCTTCAAAATAGCTGTGATAAACTACTTTTCTTATCTCCATGCTAGTTGAATATGACAAAATCTTCATAGCAAAGGTCAGGCTGTTTATCTTATTTGCTTTCTATATATGAAGACCAGGATAAATTTTGATTCCTAAAAATTTAACACAATCTGATTCTTTCAGTACTTGGTTACTGCAGGTAATATGAATTTCATTTATCTTAGAGTTTATAGTTTTGAACTGTAGTAAATGTTTTTTTCCAATATGCGATTTTAACACATTTAGTCAGAACCAGTTTTCTACACTGTCTAATAGATTTGTGGCTGTTGAGGGAATTTGTTGTGAGTGATTGGTTTTGATGAGGGCAGCCGTATCATCAGTGAATAAAACTGAGTGTGAATTTATGTTTAGTGGCAAGTCATTTATGTACAGTAAGAATAAAATTGGAACCAAAAGTCAGCCTTGTGGAACACCTTGTGAAATAATCATCCATTCAGAGAAGAAATTTCCCTTGCTTGATGATATAACTACTCTGTGTTTCTTCTTTGTGAGGTATAACCTGAACCACTCTAAAACATGACCTCCAGTTCCGTATTTTTCCATTTTATACAGGAGCCATTGATGGTTTACACAATCAAATGCTTTTATGAGGTCACAGAACAATCCTGCAACTTTGCTAGACTTGTCTAAGGCAGAACAAATTTTTTTCACAGACTCATAATAATAATAATAATAATAGTATTTATTCAACATCGAATAATCAGATACAATCCGTAGAAATCATACAGTGTCAGGACATCATACAGATTATTTTCTGAATACGTCAGTTTATAAATTACAAACTAAAGATTTGTTTGTATTAACAAATTTTATGTTTTGATGCATTTTACATTTGGTAGTATACAATCACAATATTACAAATATTGTTGTTATCAACATTATATTAGTTGTAGGTTAGTTAAAACTATGAGCTTGACATACTTATGAAGCAATTTTCATACAGGTATAATACTTGTCTATGGAATGAAAAGGGTTTTCAATTAGAATTCTTTTTAGCTGATCTTTTGTTAGTGGGAAGGGTTGTGAGACTTTTTGGTTGGGCATTGGATAGCTTCAGCCCAGCATGAAGTACATTTTTTTCATATAAAGCTGTTCTGTGGCTATTTACATGGTATCTGAACTTTAGCCTTGAATCGTACTGGTGCAGGTCACAGTTGAAATTTGGATTTATTGTTTCCACAAGCAGTATAACTTTCAATATGTATACACCTATAATGGTAAGCACACCTAACTTTGGGAACAGATTCCGACACGATTCTCGAGGTTTGGCACCACAAATAATTCTGATAGCTTTATTCTGTAGTATTAATAATGTGCTTAGGTTGGCTTGAGTTGTTGCACCCCATATTTCTACAGCATGGTTTAAATTTGATGAGAATAGGGCATGATAGGCAGTTTTTAGTACACACATGCCGTTACAATATTTGCTAATCATATTTATAGGAAACACATTCTTCGACAGCTTACATGCTAAGGAATCGATATGCATGTCCCGTTTGAGGCTGTCCTGGATTGTAATTCCGAAGAACTTTGTCCATTTTTCCTTATTTACAATATCATTTTCTATGTATAATTTCATGTCAAATTCTATTTGTTTCCGTATGTTAAATTCCATCATTGCAGTCTTTGAAGCACTTACACCTGCCTAATATCGTGTGGGGCCCCCGCGAGGACGCAGAAGTGCCGCGGCACGACGTGGGATGCACTCGACTAACTGGAGGGAGTGGACACCACGAACCGTGCACGGCTGTCCATGAATCCGTAGGAGTGCGACGAGATGGATTCTCTTCTGACAGCACGTTGCCAGACATCCCGGATATGCTCAATAATGTTCATGTCTGGGGAGTTTGGTGGGCGGCGGTAGTGTTTAAACTCAGAAGAGTGTTCCTGGAGCCACTCTGTAGCAATTCTGGACGTGTGGGGTGTCGCATTGACCCGCTGGAATTGCCCACGTCCATGGATGCAGGTGATCAGACAGGATGCTTACGTACTTGTCACCTGCGAGAACTGTATCTAGGCGTATCAGGGATCCCATATCACTCCAAGAGCTACACGCCCCTCACCACTACAGAGTCTCCAGCAGCTTGAACAGTCCCCTGCTGGCGTGCAGGGTCGTTGGATTCATGAGGTTGTTTCCATACCCGTACACATCTGTCCGATCGATACAATTTGAAAAGAGACTCGTCCCAGCAGGCAACACGTTTCCGGTCATCAACAGTCCAATGTCGGCGTTGAGGGGCCCAGGCGACGCATAAAGCTTTGTGTCGTGCAGTCATCGAGGGTACACGAGTGGGACTTCTGCTCCGAAAGCGCATATCGATGATGTTTCGTCGAACGGTTCGCACGCTGCCACTTGTTCGTGGCCCAGCACTGAAACCTGCAGCAATTTTCGGAAGGGTCGCACTTATGTCAGGTTGGGCGATTCTCTTCAGTCGTCGTTGGTCCCGTTCTTGTAGGATCTTTTTCTGGCCACAGCGATGTCGGGAGACCTGATGTTTTGCCGGATACCTGATATTCACGGTATACTCGTGAAATGGTCGTAAGGGAAGATCCCCACTTCATCGCTACGTCGGAGATCCTGTGTCCCATCTCTCATGCGGGGACTATAATTCCACGTTCAAACTCACGTAAATCTCGATAACCTGCCATTGTAGCAGCAGTAAACGATCCAACAGCTGCGCCAGACAGTCGTTGTCTTCCATAGGCGTTGCCGACCGCAGCGCCGTATTCTGGTTGTCTGTGTGTCCCTTTGAATGTGCACGCCTGTGTCAGTTTGTTTGCCGCTTCGGTGTATGTCAGGCCCGTAGTATGGGATCGGTACCACGACGCCTCTGTCCTCGGAGACGACCGCTGCACTGCCGTTTGCTATTAAAAAGACGCCGAATGCATGTCACGAAAAAGGACTTTGGCGGGTAACGTAACTCTGTCTTCAGTTATTAAAATTACCAATCAAAATTTGCGAATATGAGATGAAGGGAAGGACGTCATGCCAGAAAAGTTAAAAACGCTGTAACTTTGTGGCACCACTTTACTTCTCTCACAACCAATTAGCGTCAGAAGCAACCACCACCTTATACGCATGTATTACGAAAATTTGCACGGCATGTGTCACGAGAGACGCCCGGGAGGCGCGGCCGTCGTACCCCCCCCCCCCCCCCCTTCACGGACACCACCCGAGTTTAAGTTGCACGAACAACGTGGCCATCTGATCAACCGACCCGGATCAGGAGAGCCACCGCAGCGCATTTCAGTTACCACTGTCTATACTTTTACAAATAAATTCGTAATACTTTGTCAGCATGAACAGGAAGGAATCACGATTCACACTCGTAGCAGTGCAAGTTCAAAAACATAACAAAGTAACTTCTTTTTACATGTAAACTAAGAAAAAAATATTGAATTTAATTGATGAAAGGAGACAATATAAAAATGCAGTAAATGAAGCAGGCAAAAGGGAATACAAACGTCTCAGAAATGAGATCCAAAGGAAGTGCAAAATGGTTAAGCAGGGATGGCTAGAGCACAAATGTAGAGGCTTATTTCACTAGCGGTAAGATAGATACTGCCTACAGGAAAATTAAACAGACCTTTGGAGAAAAGAGAACCACTTGTACAAATATCAAGAGCTCATATGACCCAGTTCTAAACAAAGAAGGGAAAGCAGAAAGGTGGAAGGGGTATATAGAGGGTCTATACAAGGTTGATGTACTTGAGGACAATATTATGGAAATAGAAGAGGATGTAGATGAAGATGAAATAGGAGATACGATACTGCATGAAGAGTTTGACAGAGCACTGAAAGACCCGAGTCGAAACAAGGCCGTGGGAGTAGACAGCATTCCATTAGAACTACTAGCGGCCTTGGGACAGACAGTCCTGACAAAACTCTACCATCTGGTGAGCAACATGTATGAGACCAGCGAAATACCCTCAGGCTTCAAGAAGAATATAATAATTCCAATCCCAAAGAAAGCAGGTGTTGACAGATGTCAAAATTACAGAACTATGAGTTTAATAAGTCACAGCTGCAAAATACTAACGCGAATTCTTTACAGACCTCGGCGAAGATGAGTTTGGATTCCGCAGAAATGTTGGAACACGTGAGGCAATACTGACCCCACGACTTATCTTGGATATTTCGCTGCGCCAAGTCACAACCAGACTGTTGTATTCCAACTGTACGTAGACCTCTGGCTACACGCTACAGATCAGTCTGTCACCAAAGCCAGATTTTTGCTGCCGATTCAAGCTGTGATCATATGCCCCGGCTTAACAATAGTACAGGAAATCGCGAGATGCCATAGGACGTGCTACTGGGTATTTGAGGTACCGGTGTGTACAGCAATGTAGACGACCACCTCTCCAAGGTCTCGCTGTATGGTGGTACAACACGCAATGTGTGTTCTTCATGAGCAGTAAAAAGGGCGGAAATGCTGTTTATGTTGATCTCTGTTCCAATTTTCTGTACAGGTCCAAAACTCTCGGTACTTAGGTGATGCAAAACTGTTTTTGATGCGTATATTTCGCCGTGTTCGGTGAAGCTTGGCATGTTTGTCAAGCTTAGATCGTGCTTAACGTGTGTGCGGAAAATTTGACAAGATGGCGGACGTTGGTTGTGTCGATGATACGCAGCGCATGTTTAGTGAAAATTGCTTTATTACGATTTATCACACTGTATTGTGAGTTTCCACAACTGTGGAATATACGATCGAGGACAAAAACAAAATAGCACTGACAATTATCAAAATGATAGAGGTATCACATCTTTCCCAGCCATATACTAGGTAGCAAGGGTTTATGAACAAAACCGATGTTTTACGTATAACATACAAGAGTGAGTGCCATGACATAAAATAAATCGAAGTCCTTCGGTTCTTCCGCGTCAGAGGACAAAGTAGAAGAGAATAATTTTGCGCGTACAATACTTGGCGCTTTTTTTTTCTTTTTTTCAGTGTGAGGACGAAGTTACTAACGGGTCACTGTCGTTTACGGCTTTTCGTGTGTGTGTATTTCTCTCTCATTTTTAACCATTCCCTGTACCAGGGTCTCGTTCTTTAAACATTGTTCCAGAGTCCTGTTACAAATACTGTATCTGCACTTTCAGCCATTCCCGCAAGTGCCAAAATGCAGAATACACAAAAAAGCGTCTGCTTCAAAACTAAGGTTAAATTGACAAACTTTCTTGGCACGTGTATAGGCTTGTTTGACACGTGCGTGGCTAGATAAGAGCGAATGTGACGCACGAATTTCCTCTTTTACGCTGCGCGTAACGCGTTTTTGAGAGTTTTATTGCCCATTCGAAGAAAGCTGATTTCGTCATCGGGTTCTGATAATAATAGGCCCGTTTAGCTGATTTTGATGTGTAAATCTCTCATTTTAAGCCATTTCCTGGACCAGTGACATTCTTCTTCTTTCTTTCTTTCTCCTTCTTCTTCTTCTTCTTCTTCTTTTTCTTCAAACATAGCACCAACGTCAATACCAGGATGGCTTTGTCTGCATTTATCGCTATTCTCATTACTGTCAAAATGGCAGAATTTTATACGAGGGCTGTTCAAAAATTAAGGTGACTTTTCAAATTGCGCGGACAACGTACATCCGGTTATCGATCTTTTTGTTTTGTTATGTTGGTACACACGTCCCGAACATACGTTCACAGTTTCAAGTTTGTTTTTGACAGATAGAAAGGTTAGACGTGTTTTAGTGTGCTCGACTATTTCCGATTATTACAAAAAATGGAGCAGAGAATTTGTATAATCAATTTTTTTATGAAAAATGGAATCAAGTGGTCTAAAAAACTTCAGATGTTGACAGTGGCATACGGTGAGTCTGCTCTAAGTGAAAAAAAAAGTTTACAAGTGGTACAAGCTTTTCCAAGATGGCCGAGATGCCACTGACGAACCTCGCTCTGGCCACCTCAGCACATCAACAACAGATGATAACGTCGAAGCTGTGAAGAAAATTGTTTTGGAAGATAGTCGAATTACCGTAAGACAAGCTGCTGAGGATGTTGGCATATCGGTCGGCTCGTGTCATGCAGTTGTTTTTTGGATATTTTGGGCATGAGACAAGTGTTAACGAAGTTTGTTTCGAAACTTCTCAATTTTGTTCAGAAAAACCGTCGTTTGAGCATCGTTCAGGAGCTCTTGACTTGCGATAATGATGATCCTGATTTGCTGAAATGGGTCGTACCTGGTGACGAAACATGGGTTTACTGTTGTGACGTCGAAACCAAAGCCAAGTCGTCCCAATGGAAAAGCATCCAGGAGAGGCAAGGCCGAACAAAGCACGCCAAATCCGGTCAAATGTCAAAGTTCTGCTGCTCACTGTTTTTTTTTTTCCAATCACAGTGGCGTAGTGCATCGTGAATTTTTGCCTCAAGGTCGCACGGTCAATGGGTATTACCTTGACGTCCGGAACTGACGAAAAACAATTCACCGCTTTTGCACCACGATAGTGCACCTGTTCATTCATCGTTGCTTCTGGGAGATTTTTTGGCCAAAAACAACACGACAGTCATTCCTCAGCCACGATATTCACCGGATTTGGTTCCCTGCGACCTTTTTCCTGTTCCCAAAACTGAAGAGACCTATAAAAGGACGAAGATTTTCAACGATTGAGGAAATAAAAATTGCACTGCTGGAAGTACTCAAGGCTGTACCACAAAGTTCTTATGAGAAGTGCTTCGAGGATTGGAAGAAGCGCTGCCACAAGTGTATTGTATCAAAGGGGATTACTCTGAAGGGGACAGCATGAATACTGATGAATAAATAAGTGTTTTTTCATAAAAATATAACGTCGCCTTACTTTTTGAACACACCTCGTCTGTCGGTATCGCACTTTCAGGCACTGTAGCTCAACAAACCTAGAAAAACAGGACTATCTTGGATAGATCTATAACGCACTGTAGCACCGAAACCGCATATTTGCGTGATAAGCATGTATAAATACGAAATCCACCAAATACAGCACTACCTATCTGGTCTATGCGGGACTATAACTTCGGAAAATGTGAAAGTGAGATTGCGCTGTACGGTGTGCTTTTGTTCTACAGTCTGGGCAGAGGACACGTCATAGCTTCAACCAATCAGAACATAGAATGAGAGTACATTACACGTTATGTAATCAGCCAATCATATCATCTCATTCTCAACGCGCGTACACACAATCGACGAAAAAAATTGTTAAAACTGAAACACAAATAAAGTGGATAGTCCAGTGTACTGTACAAAACGTACAGTACCTAGCAAAATGCTGCTGTAACATACCTGTAATGTCGAGGAAACTGAAGGCGTCGGTTTCCCCAAAAAGGCAGTGAGTTGTAGTCGCGACTTGTGCTTGCAACATTCTTCAAAAGACTTCCTGTTTCTTAATTCCGCTGGAAGGGTAAATTGTACCCGCTTCAACAAAAAAGTGATGTAATATTTATTTTTGGTTATGTACTCGACAGAACATACCCTCAGCTAGGTAACCCTGGAAATATTTGGTCTCTCTGTCGTTTTGTGGAATGGCACCTCTGGAGTCCCACTTCATTCTCTCCACGTTCTGTGTGTGGACGGAACGCTCTTACGTATCTGTAAGGTTCAGACTATGGTTCACTCTGACCTGCTGAAAACCTACAGTGCCGACTAGAGTGTTGTATTAACTGAAGCAGTCACTAACGATCGTCGTTCCAGAGAGGATCTTTCCTTTTATTATTCTGAACCACTCTTACTTCATCAGAAATTCAGTGGGCTCAAGGAAGCGTTTTTTAGCTCGGCCCTCCCTGAATTCCACCGACAGTTTCCTGAGATTTGACGGCCATTGGTGAGTCCTTTTTCGAAATTTCGCTGCGCCAAGTCACAACCAGACTGTTGTATTCCAACTGTACGTAGACCTCTGGCTACACGCTACAGATCAGTCTGTCACCAAAGCCAGATTTTTGCTGCCGATTCAAGCTGTGATCATATGCCCCGGCTTAACAATAGTACAGGAAATCGCGAGAAATTCGGAAAATACAGCCAAAAAGAGCTTAATCGCGCCCCTGCAAATCGCGACCTATTCGTAGAACAGCCAAGTACGTGTAACAACAAAAAATACAAAAGTCACAGCTTCACTGCCAGTAATGTAACCCAAGATCACTGAACCCTCCTAGAATTGACGATTGCAGTTGGCACCAACGTGGTTCCCGTCAACACTCTTAGCAGTATGATCGTCAGTATACGGTGTAAAACAGGACATTTTGTATGTAGCAAACCGATGGAGACCTTATAATTGTAATTAATTAGTGCGTAAACTATAAATTATGAGTTCCTTCGAATAAAATAAGAATAGTAAAATTTAAGATGGTTAGTAGTAATGTCCGTCGAGCAGTCTAAGGCGCTACAGTCATGGACTGTTCGGCTGGTCCCGGCGGAGGTCCGAGTCCTCCCTCGGGCATGGGTGTGTGTGTGTTTGTCCTTAGGATAATTTAGGTTAAGCAGTGTGTAAGCTTAGGGACTGATGACCTTAGCAGTTAAGCCCCATAAGATTTCACACACATTTGAACGTTTTAGTAATGTCAGTGTCATGTGTCCCCCCCCCCCCCCCCCCTCGTCACCGTCCCCCTTTAATGTTCTAGGATTAAGTTCTGTTATTATGTCCAAGCCGTGACACACCCTCGGGAATCGCGAAATCAAAATCATTATACAGGGTGCGTCAAAAAACTGTATACACACTTTGAAGCGTCATAGAAAATTTATTTCCCGGCCTACAATGTTAAATTTCTGAAAACTTAAAGTCCAATTGGAAAAATAAATGTACTTTTGCAAATGTGATTAATGTTCAAACTAGTGGCCTTCAGCATCAATACATTTCTGAGTACGAGTCACCACTGACTCTGTACATTGTACCAAAGTGTCCAAAGAGATTTCTGCGCACACCGCCTGAATCTCATTCCAAAGTGTGTCCAGGTTACTTGGTTTACGTTTGTACACCTCATCTTTTACTGTGTCCCGTAAGAAGGAATCCAGCGGCGTGAGGTGTGGAGAGCGTGCAGGAAACTGGATTGGTCCCCTGCGTCCTATCCACTGGCCTGGCACATCGTGATCCAGGTATGCTCGTACGTCCCTATGATAGTGCGGCGGGGCGCCATCTTGTTGGAAATAAAACTCATCATTACCGTATAATGCACGAATGGCAGGGAACATGGAGTCAGCAAGCATTGTTAGGTACGTTTCTCCAGTAACAGTGCCTTCAAAGTGGAAAGGCCCAATGAGTCCCCTTGCAGACAAACCACACCACACATTTACACCAGGCAAATTCACAGCCTTTTCAACTGTAATGTGAGGATTATCTTCAGCCCAGTACACACAACTGTGGCTATTGACAGCTCCATTGAGTTTGTATTGGACTTCATCCGACCAAATTATGCTACCCATAAATCCCGGTTCACGTCTCACCATCTCCTGAACCCATCACAAAATTCTAACCTTCTATCTGGATCGTCGTCACTTAGCTGTTGCAGCAGCCTCGGAATGTACACACGAAACTTGCCTTTCTTCAGAATGCGTTGCACATTACCAGCACTTACATTACTCTCACGTGCCGCTTGCCTCGAAGATTTTTGAGGTGAACGCTGAAACAGTTGCGAGACCGCAGTTGTGGGGAATCATCACTTGTAGCTGTACGAGGTCGCCCTGATCGACCTTTATGCACATCACACACTGTTCCACGAATTTCGAATTTCTCTCGTAGACGTGTAATTGTTAACCTTGGAGGTGGTTCTGTACCATAGTCACTTCTCCACTGTCTTCGAACCGCAGCTACATTCTCAAACTTCCAGTACCACTTAATTATCTGCTTCCGCGCTTCGAAGCTCAAACGCACGTCCGCCATGTTGCAGGTAGTTCCTTGCCACTGCTGCCACCTGTTGAAGAAACATAACATTACTTTCTCAAATATATTAAACCTTGTAGAACGGGAAATAAATTCACTATAACAGTTCAAAGTGTGTATACATTTTGTTGACGCACCCTGTATATTCGGGATGGGAAAGATTTCTACATACAAGAGTAGCAATGTGATTGCTTCATTGGTGACCGTTTCACATGTCGTCTTATACATTTTTTTGACGCACCCTGTATATTCGGGATGAAAAAGATTTCTACATACAAGAGTAGCAATGTGATTGCTTCGTTGGTGACCGTTTAACATGTCTTCTTACGTCCCAGGCTAATCACATGACGGAAAAAAGCGGAACCAAAATTATATAAGAAGCCACAGCTCTAGTTATTTCTGTAGCTGCTGTATGTGTATTAATTTGTGTGTGCGGGCGAGACGAAACAGTCACTTTGCCATTGCCTGGTCGGTTCACGTCTTCTGTGCTCGCTGTAATTGGCCAACTGGATCACGTGTCCTGTGCTCAGATTGCGTCAACAAAGCCAGGCAATCTAGACGCCACGCTTTGCGATGCTGTTGTGCCGTACTGATGGATTTACTTGCTCATCGCGCAAATGTGCGGTTTCAGCGCTGCAGCGCATTGAAGGCCAATCCGAGAGACGTCATTGTCTTTTCGGCGTGTTGTGCTACAATGCCTCAAAATCCGATACGGGCTTGCTTGGCAAATCCGTAGTCAGATAACGATTTTGTCAAACACATTTGATCGTTTGCGGGGGCCTTAGCCGCGACATTCTGGTCTTGCACTCGACTGAAAAAACCGACCGAAAGAAAAAATCGACGGGTAAAATATTCAAATGTGTGTGAAATCTTATGGGACTCAACTGCTAAGGTCATCAGTCCCCAAGCTTACACACTACTTAAGCTACATTATCCTAAGGACAAACACACACACACCCATGCCCGAGGGAGGACCCGAATCTCCACCGGGACCAGCTGCACAGTCCATGACTGCAGCGCCTTCGACCGATCGGCTAATCCAGCGCGGCCGACTGGCAAAGTGGTGGTTAAAACCAGTAGATTGTCCCATCACGAATTCCATAATGTTTGAAGTGAAGTGCGGTGTCATACCTTACGTAAATGGTGCCTAGGGTGTTTTGTTTGTATGTTTCAATTCTAGTTGTTGTTTATAATATGTTGTCACCGATATTTCCTGGCAGATCTAAACTGTGGATCAAGTCGTGACTGCAACCTGGGACCTCCACTTTCTTCGAGCAGGTGTTGTGCTTGCTGAGCTATCCGAGCGTGACTCGCGACTTGCCTTCACAGCTTCAGTTCCGATAGTAGCTCTTTACCTGTGTACCTCGTGTTGTTCATTTCGTGTGGGTGGTGGCTCAGATTAGTACGTTTACTGTGGTAGAGTCACCAAAGTATCCCCAATAGCTGACAGCACTGTTGGCAGCTTTCAGTTGTAGAGTGCCAACAGGTGCAGGTGAGACAATAATCGACTACAGAGGTGTGGCGTCGTTGGCGGGGAGAGGTAGCCTATAGGGAACGCGTTAAGTGACTGCTCGAAGTACCGGGTGATCAAAAAGTCGGTATAAATTTGAAACTTAATCAACCACGGAATAATGTAGATAGAGAGGTAAAAATTGACACACATGCTTGGAATGACATGGGGTTTCATTAGAACAAAAAAAAAACGAAGTTCACAAAATGTCCGACAGATGGCGCTGGACAGCGAAACGTCAGTGACTGCGCATGACAATCGTGTATAAAAGGAGCTGTAATGAGAGTCTGAGAATCTGATGCGCCAGCAGTAGCAGCGTGTTGCCGTTACCTGAAAAGGCGCTTTTAGTGAAGCTGTATTATCAGAACGGGGAATGTGCTAGTTCAGCGTTACGATCCTATCGCCATAGGAAGGGGATTCGAACGGGCACCTGTTACCTGGCGAAGCGGAGGGCATTTGCGGTGTGGGCGTTTCAAAAGATGCCGGAAGATGACGATTGGTTGAGTTACTAAAATGTAGACTTTCACGGCCGGAAATATCATGTCCAGTATAATTATTCGTTTAGAGGAGACGCAAGTACTAGCGGCCACAAGCGGGTATTACGAAAGGCTCTACAGGGAGGCAATCGAAATCGCTAAACACCCAAATAATTTCAACCGAAAGGAGGAGGGCGTGAAATTAAACGGTATATGGATGCCGGTGTTGAGGAAGATGTGTACCACCCGTCCACTACTGGGTGATGGCAACGGCGACGGACAGCGGCCAATTGCACTGACGTTTCCAAAACACGTGACGTCACGCCGCGGCGCGGGAGCGCGCGGACACTGAATTTAGCGGCAGTCAGTAGCGAGCCAGCGGGTGTGTTGGACCTTCCATCGAGCTATGGACCAAAAATGGTTCAGATGGCTCTGAGCACTGTGGGACTTAACATCTGTGGTCATCAGTCCCCTAGAACTTAGAACTACTTAAACCTAACTAACCTAAGGACATCACACACATCCAAGCCCGAGGCAGGATTCGAACCTGCGACCGTAGCGGTCACGGGGTTCCAGACTGAAGCGCCTAGAACCGCACGGCCACACCGGCCGGCCAGCTACGGACCCCCTTGAAGATGTCTCCCGCAGTCGGAGACGAAACGTTGGGAATCGACACAGAATTCATCAACCGACCACGGCATAACATCCCGGATAATTATAATGGACATGATTGGTTGAGTAACGTGTTGTGGACCGACGAAGCTCATTTCACGCTCCGAGGGTCTGTCAATGCCCACAACTGCAGAATTTGGGCTACCGAAAATCCTAGAACTGTCGTGGAAACTCCACTGCACGACGAGAAAGTCACGGTATGGGTTGGATTTACCACATCTAACATTATCGGGCCTTTTTTCTTCGAGGATATGCGTGATTCTGGTTTTGAAACTGCTACCGTGACGGGTGAGAGGTACGCCGATATGTTACAGAATCGCAACATCCCCAGCCTGGCTGATAAACACCTGAAGAACGTACGATGTTTATACAGGATGGCGCTCCACCCCATATTGCTAGACGCGTGAAAGATCTCTTGCGCGCGTGGTTTGGTGATGATCGTGTGCTCAGCCGCCACTTTCGTCATGCTTGGCCTCCCAGGTCCCCAGACCTCAGTCCGTGCGATTATTGGCTTTGGGGTTACCCGAAGTCGCAAGTGTGTCGTGGTCGACCGACATCTCTAGGGATGCTGAAAGACAACATCTGACGCCAATGCCTCACCATAAATCCAGACATGCTTTACAGTGCTGTTCACAACTTTATTGCCGGCCGAAGTGGCCGTGCGGTTAAAGGCGCTGCAGTCTGGAACCGCAAGACCGCTACGGTCGCAGGTTCGAATCCTGCCTCGGGCATGGATGTTTGTGATGTCCTTAGGTTAGTTAGGTTTAACTAGTTCTAAGTTCTAGGGGACTAATGACCTCAGCAGTTGAGTCCCATAGTGCTCAGAGCCATTTTTTGAACAACTTTATTCCTCGACTACAGCTATTGTTGAGGAATGATGGTGAACATATTGACCATTTCCTATAAAGAACATCATCTTTGCTTTGTCTTATTTTGTTATGCTAATTATTGCTATTCTGATCAGATGAAGCGCCATCTGTCGGAAATTTTTTGAACTTTTGTATTTTTTTGGTTCTAATAAAACCCCATGGCATTCCAAGCATGTGTGTCAATTTGTACCTCCCTATCTACATTATTCCGTGATTTATTCAGTTTCAAATTTATTATAGACTTTTTGATCACCCGGTAGATGCGCGAAGCAGCTGAGGCGAGCTCTTAGCAGCTGTAGAGCCAAAACATTATGACCACCTGCTTTGTCTGTCTGTGGAATGCAGTACATCACTGATTCTGCGTGCCAGGGTCCGACAGCTTATTGGTAGGTTTGTGGCTGTAGATGTTCATGCACAGGTCACGTGATTCGCACAAATAATGGGCTGCAGATTTGTGCCGGCCGAAGTGGCCGTGCGGTTAAAGGCGCTGCAGTCTGGAACCGCAAGACCGCTACGGTCGCAGGTTCGAATCCTGCCTCGGGCATGGATGTTTGTGATGTCTTTAGGTTAGTTAGGTTTAACTAGTTCTAAGTTCTAGGGGACTAATGACCTCAGCAGTTGAGTCCCATAGTGCTCAGAGCCATTTTTTTGCAGATTTGTGTGCGCGGTGGTGGTGCCTAATAGTGACAAAAACACGTAGGATTTCCATCACGCGAATTTGGTCAGCGAGACATTAATGTGAGCTATAATGCTCCTCAAATTCCTGTTCCACGGTTCTGGCTCCGAGATGCGGACAACTATACTGCAGAAAGATAACACCGCCATTGGGGAAGACATCTAGCGTGAAGGGATGCAGGTGGTTTGCATTTGTCAGAGTGCCTTTGATTACTGCCACAGGTGCTGAGCAAATGCGGGAGAATGTCTCCCAGAGCATAACGCTGGTCCTACCAGCCCGCGTCCGTGGTGCGCTGCACATTCTGAGCCGCCGTTCACCTCGATGGCGGCATTTGTGGACATGACCGTTGTTTACCAAAAATGTGATTCACCCGAAGAGCTGACACGTTTCATCGATCGTCAGTCGAACCCCGACGGTCCCGCGGCCACTGCACATGTGCACTACTGACCATTAAAATAGCTACACCACGAAGATGACGTGCTACAGACGCGAAATTTAACCGACAGGAAGAAGATGCTGTGATATGCAAATGATGAGCTTTGCAGAGCATTCACACAAGGTTGGCGCCGGTGGCGACACCTACAACGAGCTGGCATGAAGAAAGTTTCCAACCAATTTCTCATACACAAACAGCAGTTGACCGGCGTTGCCTGGTGAAACGTTGTTGTGATGCCTCGAGTAAGGAGGAGAAATGCGTACCATCACGTTTCCGACTTTGATAAAGGTCGGATTGTAGCCTATCGCGATTGTGGTTTATCGTATCACGGCATTGCTGCTCGCATTGGTCGAGATCCGATCACTGTTAGCAGAATAAGGAATCGGTGGGTTCAGGAGGGTAATACAGAACGCCGTGATAGATCCCAACGGCCTCGTATCACTAGCAGTCGAGATGACAGGCATCTTATCCGCATGGCTGTAACGGATCATGCAGCCACGTCTCGATCCCTGAGTCAACAGTTGGGGAAGTTTGGAAGACAACAACCATATGCACGAACAGTTCCACGACGTTTGCAGCAGGATGGACTATCAGCTCGGAGACCGTGGCTGCAGTTACCCTTGACGTTGCATCACAGACAGGAGCGCCTGCGATGGTGTACTCGACGACGAACCTGGGTGCACGAATGGCAAAACGTCATTTTTTCGGATGGATCCAGGTTCTGTTTACAGCATCATGATGGTCGCATCCGTGTTTGGCGACATTGCGGTGAACGCACATTGGAAGCGTGTATTCGTCATCGCCATACTGGTGTATCACCCGGCGTGATGGTATGGGGTGCCATTGGTTACACGTCTCGGTCACCTCTTGTTCGGATTGACGGCACTTTGAACAGTGGGCGTTACATTTCAGATGTGTTACGACCCGTGGCTCTACCCTCCATTCGATCCCTGCGAAACCCTACATTTCAGCAGGATAATGCACGACCGAATGTAGCAGGTCCTGTATGGGCCTTTCTGGATACAAAAAATGTTCAACTGCTGCCCTGGCCTGCACATTCTCCAGATCTCTCACCTATTGAAAACGTGTGGTCAATGGTGGCCGAGCAAGTGGCTCATCACAATATGCCAGTCACTACTCTTAATGAACTGAACTGTATCGTGTTGAAGCTGCATGGGCACCTGTACCTGTACACGCTATTCCAGCTGTGTTTCACTCAATACCCAGGCGTATCAAGGTCGTTATTACGGCCAGAAGTGGTTCTTCTGGGTATTGATTTCTCAGGATCTATGCACCGAAATTGCGTGAAAATGTAATCACATCTCAGTTCTAGTATAATATATTTGTCCAATGAATACCAGTTTATCATATGTATTTCTTCTTGGTGTAGCAATTTTAATGGCCAGAAGTGTAATTGACAATGTTGTCGGGTTAAAGTGCGAACACGTACGGATGGTCTGCTGCGTAACATCGTGATCGATAATGCACGATGAAACACTCGTGTGTGCACCGACATTGTGCTCGTTTGGCCGAGACGCCACAGCTCACCACCTATCCTGCCCACGTTCTCTGATGAGTAGTGGATGTCCAACCGTTTAGTGCCTAGTGCTAGTTTCACTGTCCTTCTACCTCTTTCTGTAGATGCTCGAGACAGTGGCGTGTAAACATTTGATCAGCTTATCCATTTTCGAGATACTCTTTCACAGGCACTGCGTAGTAGTAATCTACCCTTTATCAGAGTCACTTATCTGAATGGCTTTCCCCATTTGCAACCCGTATCTTCTCTACGTGTCTGCCCCACTTGTATACTTTTGTTACCACATCGTATGCCCACAACGCCACCAGGCAGCAACGGATGTCGCGGTGGTCAGTGGTCGTAATCGTTTGACTCGTAAGTGTTGTAGGAACAGTGGAGGTGACAATCCGTTGGCAGCAATGATCTCATGGACGGGGTTGCCGTGACGAACTGTGCTGTAATGTAGCGGAGGTCTGGGTTATGTCGGAAGCCGATTGTTCGTCCGAGTTAGCGAACCTGTCGAATGTCTCGCCAGAAAATTCTGTTTCTGTTAAGTAATATAATAATAATAATAATATCACATCACAGCCAAGGCAGATTAAGCGTGGAATATATCAAGCAAACGCATTAAGTCCTTTCTGGTTCTGCCTTGCTCTGAACCCACTATCCAACATGCTAAATAATACAAATTATGGATATAATATTACTAGAACATACCAACACAAAATCATACATTTGCTATACATGGATGATCTAAAACTACTGGCAGCAACAAATCAACAACTCAACCAATTACTAAAGATAACAGAAGTATTCAGCAATGATATAAATATGGCTTTCGGAACAGATAAACGTAAGAAAAATAGCATAGTCAAAGGAAAACACACTAAACAAGAAGATTACTTATTGGATAACCACAGTGACTGCATAGAAGTGAGGGAAAAAACAGATGCCTATAAATATCTAAGATACAGGCAAAAAATAGGAATAGATAATACAAATATTAAAGAAGAACTAAAAGAAAAATATAGACAAAGACTAACAAAAATACTGAAAACAGAATTGACAGCAAGAAACAAGACAAAAGCTATAAATACTTATGCTATACCAATATCTACCTACTCATTTGCAGTAGTGAAATGGAGTAACACAGACCTAGAAGCACTCAATACACTTACACGATCACAATGCCACAAATATAGAATACATCACATACATTCAGCAACAGAAAGATTCACATTAAGCAGAACGAAAGGAGGAAGGGGATTTATCGACATAATAAACCTACATTATGGACAGGTAGACAATTTAAGAAAATTCTTTATAGAACGAGCAGAAACTAGAAACATACACAAAGCAATCACTCATATAAATACATCAGCTACACCTTTGCAATTTCATAACCACTTCTACAATCCTTTAGATCACATAACATCAACAGATACAAAGAAAGTAAATTGGAAAAAGAAAACACTATATGGCAAGCACCTGTATCATCTAACACAGCCACACATTGATCAAGACGCATCCAACACTTGACTAAGAAAAGGCAATATATACAGTGAGATGGAAGGATTCATGATTGCAATACAGGGTCAAACAATAAAATCCAGATATTACAGCAAGCATATATTAAAGATCCCAATACCACAACAGATAAATGCAGACTTTGCAAACAACAAATAGAAACAGTAGATCACATCACAAGTGGATGTACAATGCTAGCAAATACAGAATACCCTAGAAGACATGACAATGTAGCAAAAATAATACATCAACAGCTTGCCTTACAACATAAACTTATAAAACAACACGTTCCCACATACAAGTATGCACCACAAAATGTACTGGAGAATGATGAATACAAATTATACTGGAACAGAACCATTATAACAGATAAAACAACACCACACGACAAACCTGACATCATACTCACCAATAAAAAGAAGAAATTAACACAACTAATCGAAATATCCATACCCAATACAACAAATATACAGAAGAAAACAGGAGAAAAAATTGAAAATTAGATCCAACTGGCTGAGGAAGTCAAGGACATGTGGCATCAGGATAAAGTTGACATTATACCAATTATACATCAACTACAGGAGTCATACCACACAATATCCACTAGTACATCAACGCAATACAGCTGCATCCAAACTTATATATAGAACTACAGAAATCTGTAATTATTGATGTTCAATTACCCGAACGTTCCTAAATGCAATGTAACATATACCGTACAGTTAAAAGGAAGTCACGCTTGATCGAGGTCCGTGTCACTTTCCATTTTTAACCATATATAACATCTGAGAAAGGAAAGAAATAATAATAGCTTTATTCAACATCGAATGGTACACTGCACACGTACAAAGAAACAGTAATGATTGAAGTATTTGTACAATACACAAGACACATTCTTCTGAATACGTCATTAATTTACAACAAAATTACAATAAGATGTTTACTGATTTCTATTCACATAATTTCGCGAAGCATTTGTTGTTCTTCGTGTAAGTAAGTATGGTACTCTTCTAATGTGTAGAAAGGGTGTTTTACTAAAAGTTTCTTAAGCTGGTGTTTCAATTTAACTGTAGGAAGAGCCACGACTGCACTAGGCAGTGCATTAGCCAATTTTATACCTGCGTACTGAGGCCCCTTTTCGTAAAGTGCTGTTCTGTGGGTGCCAATGTAAAAACTTTATTTCTGGTATTGTACTGGTCAAAATCTGAATAAGTGTTCGGGTGCAGTCTTTTCAGAAGCAATATGGCTTTTAGAATGTATGTGTTTACAACACTTAACACCTCAGTTTTTGGAAACAAGTTGCGACAAGATTTCCTATATTTTGCTCCACAGATTATTCTCACACCCCTTTTTTGAAGAATGAGTTTGGTTGTTGCCCCCCAAATTTCAATACTGTAGTTCAAGTGAGAGGAGAAAAGAGCACGGTATGCAGTCCATAGGACTACAGTGTCTCTACAGAACTTGTTAATAGTACTGATTGCAAATATATTTTTTGACAACTTAGTTGTTAGGGAGTCAATATGTGTGTCCCATTTCAGGTTGCTTTGGATTGTTACGCCAAGGAATTTTGCACTAGACTCTTTCTTTACCAATTCGTTGACAATGTATAATTTAATTTCATTATTCAAACTACTTTTGTTAAACTCCATCAAACATGTTTTACTGGTGCTTACATTTAAGTGGCTTTCATTAAAAAACTGAACAATTTCTTTTGTCACATTATTACACTTGGCCTCTAGTTCATACACAACTCCTTTTTACACACAATGGACGTGTCATCGGCATACAAAACAATTTTTGAATTTATAGTACAGTATTTAATATCATTTACATAGATAAAGAACAGAAGGGGGCCCAACACCAAGCCCTGGGGCACGCCATATTTTATGCAAGCGATCTCTGACTTGTAGACACTACTTTCCGTTTTAAGCAGAACAAACTGTTTTCTAATGCTCACATAACACTTTATTAGGTCATAAGCAGCGCCTCTAATGCCCATGTTCCGTAGCTTGTCTAATAGGATGTCAACATTCACACAATCAAAGACTTTTTCTAGGTCTAGGTATGAAATTTGTAGTGACAGACTGACCAGTAGTGTAACGTGAGCCCTAAGTTAGATTGGAAGATGATAGTCTGATTGTGCGTTGGCAAAGCCAATGAATGTGATGGCTTTCTCTTTGTATAGGCTACTGTATTGTGTATTCCAGAGTTAAATTTATGTCGCTGGTGAAGACACTATTTTCTTACAGTGGCTATATTTTCAGATTTTCAGTACATCTACATCTACACCCATACTCCGCAAGCCACCTGACGGTGTGTGGCGGAGGGTACCTTGAGCACCTCTATGGGTTCTCCCTTCTATTCCAGTCCCGTATTCGCGGAAAGAAAGATTGTCGGTATGCCTCTGTGTGGGCTCTAATCTCTCTCATTTTCTCCTCACGGTCTCTTCGCGAGATATACGTTGGGGGGAGCAATGTACTGCTTGACTCCTCGATGAAGGTATGTTCTCGAAACTTCGACAAAAACCCGTACCGAGCTACTGAGCGTCTCTCTTGCAGAGTCTTCCACTGGAGTTTATCCATCATCTCCGTAACGTTTCCGCAATCACTAAATGATCCTGTAACGAGGTGTGCTGCTTTCTGTTGGATCTTCTCTCTCTCTTCTATCAACCCTATCTGGTTCGGATCCCACAATGTTGAGCAATATTCAAGCAGTGGACAAACAAGTTTACTGTAACCTACTTCCTTTGTTTTCGGACTGCATTTCCTTAGAATTCTTCATGTGAATGTCAGTCTGGCATCTGCTTTACCAACGATCAATTTTATATGATCATTCCATTTTAGATCACTGCTAATGCCTATTCCCAGAAAATTTATGGAATTAACTGCTTCCATTTGCCGACCTGCTATATTGTATCTAAATGATAAAGGATATTTCTTCCTATGTATTCGCAGCACATTACACTTGTCTACGTTGAGATTCAGTTGCCATTCCCTGCACCATGTGTCAATTCATTGCAGATCCTCCTGCATTTCAGTACAATTTTCCTTTGTTACAACCTCTCGATACACCACAGCATCATCCGCAAAAAGCCTCAGTGAACTTCCGATGTCATCCACAAGGTCATTTATGTATGTTGTGAATAGCAACGGTGCTACGACACTCCCCTGCGGCACACCTGAAATCACTCTTACTTCGGAAGACTTCTCACCATTGAGAATGACATGCTGCGTTCTGTTATCTAGGAACTCTTCAATCCAATCAGACAATTGGTCTGATAGTCCATATGCCCTTACTTTGACTGTGGGGAACTGTATCGAACGCCTTGAGGAAGTCAAGAAACACGGCATCTACCTGTGAACCCGTGTCTATGGCCCTCTGAGTCTCGTGGAGAAAAGCGCGAGCTGGGTTTCACACAATCGTCCTTTTTGAAACGCGTGCTGATTCCTACAGAGTAGATTTCTAGTCTCCAGAAAAGTCATTATACTCGAACATAATACCTGTTCCAAAATTCTACAACTGATGGATGTTAGAGATATAGGTCTATAGTTCTGCACATCTGTTCGACGTCCCTTCTTGAAAACGGGGATGACCTGTGCCCTTTTCCAATCTTTTGGAACGCTACGCTTTTCTACAGACCTACGGTACACCTACATCGGATGGCATTAAAAAGAACAGCATTCCTGACTCTCAGTGCCAATGGAGATCCTGTGACATCATCGGAATTTATATTGCAGTGTTTCTGTTTTTTATTATGTCAGCTGTCAGTTATTCCTTAAGGCACATGTCTCTATCACATCAATGATGTGAGTGGTCTGTTGGCTCAATATCACACTATTAACTTGTCCTGAAATAGTTTCAGCCATAAGAAATGATTTCAGCGACAGTTGTCAAATAATGTTGGCATGTCGTTGCTGTTATTTGTTCCATTAACACAGTGGGAAGTAGCTGAAATCCGTGTGAGTGCGGGTTTGTAATGCTGTTTATGTTTTTTTGCAGTGTCTGCAAGCATATCCGACAGACGTCCACTCGACAGCTCGTCACCTCCCCTGGCGCCTTCCACCTCACCGTAGTCCGACTGCAGGCTCGACAGTGAAATGGCTTCAGTGTCTGAGCACAGTGGACTGTGCCACGCGGGAGAAGGCGCTGCAGTGTGGCGTACGAGCATTGACGACTTGCCTGAGGAGATACTGATAAAGATCTTCTCTCACTTGTCTTTCACTGAGCTAGTGGACGTGGTATGGAAAGTGTGCCGTCGTTGGAGAAAGCTGTCGCGAGATTTGAGGTTGTGGGCTGACAAGGAATACCATGTCGGGTAAGTAACCTGCTGGCTGTAACATTGTAAAACTGACGTGGGAACTTTGGATGTGAGCACACTGTCGGCACAACTTAGATCATTCTGCTTTTGTATTCAAAATGAGTTCCACTTTTAGAATCCTGTAAAGGAGCTAAGACCTATTTGATTTTGGTATATTTGTTAGATTGAGTGTGTTAGCTAAATTGGATAGTGTCATTTGGTGCACAGGTGCTAGTAATAAACTGTCTTCTTTTACTTCTTCGTTAGTCTTGTACCCTGTTCTGTTTGTGAACCAGGGTATACGCCATATTTTTACCTTTCTTTTCTACCCCTTGCGAGAATGTACCCATTCATTTTTTTCTTGCGCTCATTTTTCCCTGACGGAGTTTCAAAAGATTCCAAAGATCAGTGACTCTCTCTGCCGATTACATATCTTTCTGCCCACCACCAGTTCCTATTGTGCTCTGGCGTAAAAGTCTACGATAGGGCCAGTGGTGTACTTACATGTTTAATGCAAGAAACATTTCTGTATGTTTTCCCCACATTACATTTTCATCTATCCGTACTCCTAAAAATTTAGTGACACGGGTTTTCTTTATCTTACACTGCCCAAGTTCTGTTTTTATGTGGCTCCTAGTTTGTTTTATGTCTGAAGTCTACCGAAACTCTTTCTTTGTCATTCACAATTAAAATGTTATCCATAAACAATACATTTCATCTTTCTGCGCTACTGTGACTGTCTTCTGAAGGCCAGCATCATTCATAGCTTTAACAGACAGATTGGTGTCACCAGCAAACAATATTGTACCTGCTGCTGATACATGGCTTGGCATGCCATTTATAAATATTAAGAACAGCAGTGGTGCCAGCAGGGAGTCTTGTGGCGCCCCGTATCCGACTCTTTGGTATTCTGATGAGTAAACTTTCCCTGTATCTTTACCATTTGGTGCCTGTTACAAAGATAAGATTTGAACCATTCATATGAATCCCACAACATAGCAATATAGCTCTCTCTCTCTCTCTCTCTCTCTCTCTCTCCCCATCTCTCTCTTTCTTTCTTTTAAAAAAAATACATAAGACATGTTGAAGACACCTCCCTATCCCCCCCCCCCCCCCCCCCCTGGTCATGATTGATTATATAATGAACTTTTCTCTGATCAGGAACTCTTTCAGGCTCTTGACGCATCAAACAGTGTGGCCTCAGGCCCTGGTTCAGTTCATCATCCAACATGTGAATGTTACTCAAACCTGGCCAGAAAGTATTTTTGCTTTTCAGGGTCAAGATAGTATCCCTATCCTTAAACCAGGCAAAATCCAGACATCCATTGACAGCTACTGACCGATTAGCCTCATCAGTGTGCTCTGAAAACTGCTCGAAAAGATGGTGGCCCGACGGTTGTTCTGGTTTCTCGAATCACTGGGCCTTTTGTCCCCCAGTTTCCAGGAGGAACAATCCTCAATTAACCGTGTGGTTAGGTTGGAAACAGCAATCTGATGGGGTGTTTCTAAATGGTGAAATCTCATTGAAGCCTTTTTTATCTCCATGAGGCATACAACACTGCCCAGCATGATCACATTTTACTTAACCTAAATGACAGGGGCTTTCAAGACGCCCTACTGATTTTTGTCGGCTTTTACTCCACTGATTTTTTCGTGTTACAGTCGGTACACCACTCAGAGTGCACGGGTCCAAAAAAATGGCAGGGCTCCATGCATTTCACAACCTGTCGTACCTCTCGTCACACTCACATTGTTTCAACTTTTGCATTTGTAACAGCTCCCAGTCTGTAGCCTTCACCAAACAACAATTTCAAGGTGTATCCACGGAGCCTCCACTTGGACCCTTTCCCGCGACCTCCAATTCTCTTCGACAAAAATGTGAGACACGCATTTGTGTCGTCCTACCGCAGTCCGTCTGGACCCAGAACTCGACTTGTGTACTTAGTGCCGGGATGTTGTTGCACAGTCTCAATTTTTGGGATTCCTCTTTGATAAAAGGCTGACACAGCTGTCCCATACTTGTTAACTAAAGAGTCGCCCGCACGCGTAAGCTTAAACCTCTCCACTTCCTCGCCCACACCTCTCGGGGAGCGAATCATCCTATTCGGCCTAACTCCGTACGTACCGGGCCACAGTTTTGACCTAACTGGATGGTGGTCACCAGGTTTATGCTTCAGGGGTACCTTCAAATTTGAAATGACTGCACCGAGTCTGTCATCGTGGAATAAGTCGAGTCACTGGCAGCAGTCCACAGCTCGTCGTATAGTGGCTGCCTCTGGGCTCCAGTGTCCCGGGTTCGATGCCCGGACCGGTTGGGGATTTTCTCTGCCCGGGGTTGGGTGTTTGTGTTGTCCTCATCATTTCTTCTTCATCATCCTCATCATCATCATCATCATCATTTGTGATTGTGGCTAGATTGGGTTGTGTAAAAATTGGGACTTCGTGCGGGTGCTGATGACCACGCAGTTGAGTGCCCCACACACCAATCATCATCATCATCATCATCATCATCATCATCAGACCACTTCATTGAGACCACTTCATTGAGACCACTTCATTGAGACCACTTCATTGAGACCACTTCATTGAGACCACTTCATTGAGACTACTTCCTTTGACACTCTGTGATATAGCATGGTTCTCCTCTCCCATCTGCTAAGTTTTGAATATCTGCTGATAGCAAATTTTTTTTCTTTCCTATAATTTTCTACCATGTTTCCAGTACTGTTTTGTAAGTCATATATGGCACATGTATTGCTTTTGCAGAGGTGTAACTGGGCTTTCTCCATTTAGCTTTGTCGTTTAGTTTTTCTTCTCACTACGCTGATTGCATTGGTGGCATCAGTTTGGCTGTGGAAGGTGTTGATTAAGTATTACAATCGATTGGGGTTAACACCATAGTTCGATACGTGTGAAACTTGGTGAGCTAATCGGCACAATTTAATTTAATGACCCATACCAACAGAATGCTGAGCATTCTGACTTTTATGGAAAGTACTTTAAATTACCAGTGACAAGACAGTTGACATTCAAATACATCAGCAGCCCCGTCTTCCATTACAAATTTCATCATAGCTACTGTTAGATTATGACTTTTGACTACTTATTTTTGTGTATAAAATGATATGCAGTATTGATTAATTGATTTAATAATTAATAATTTCATATAATTTACCCTAATTTGCAGTAGGGCACTGATGCATGTAAATAAGGGATCTACATTGTGTGAAAGTAATAGCACCCAAGTATTTTTCTGAATTTCTGACCAGCAACATTTTCTGTGAGCCAAAATCATATTAGTTCTTGTAATATAAGAAAATCAGAAAAATCCAACCTAGCCATTTTTAAACCACAATGTAGCCTCCAAAATAGCAGTTTGTTCTTGTGCCAGTCTACAAAGAGTCAGACTTCACCCAGAATTGGCAGTCGGTCGTTTGAAAGCTCACGAGTAAGACCTATGTCGGGAGCACTCCCAGTGTCAATTTGTGCCACTACTACATGTGTTCGGCGAGCAAAAATATGTCCACTGACAACAGCAAAGCTCAAGACTTGGATGCTTAATAATTTTTGAGTGATTTCTGTAGCCTAAATTAATGAACATCTTTACTAAACTGTGTTGTGATTGAAAAATGGTAGGAAATGTTACGGTCATCAAAACTACCGATTGTTGAATACTGAAGCTCGTTATGGACTGGATTGAACTACCGAAGTGAAATCATTTCTGTAATAAATTACTACAGGGTAGTGTTAAAAAGGAACTGTGACTTTTTTGTGTAAATACTGACTGTATTTTGTACCACAGTCAAACAATTAACTTCACCACTGTTATTGTAGATGTCGATCTGGTTTTGTGGGCTAGTAAGTTTTTGTAATTGATAAACGGGTCACTGTTCTTAACAGTTGAACTTAGTGAAGAATGCATGTATGTGTGTTAATGCAATCTAGATTGTATGTACATTTTTGAGTAAACACCATCCCTCACTCATTTGGACTTTCAACTTCACTGATAAAAGAGTGATGATGCTACTGAGGAAAGAACTACAATAAGCAGGTCAGTTCTGCTTAAAGTCTTTGCTGAAGCAGAGAACTTACCTCTCCGTTTCTCACAGTACCAACTCCAGCTCACTTACGCAATCGCACTCGAATGTTTTCCTAATTGTCCAACTTATCGGATTCTTCTCGGATAAGGGGCACCGATCCACCCACCCTCGGGGGTGATTAACAGTCGGAATGCACCTGGAGGTCCCCCACGTAACTTGCTCAGAATGTGCACACTGTGTTCTGCCCCCTCCGTTAGCACCCAGACCACGAATTGAGACCAACCTGCATCATCCCTGTTATCTTTCAATGTCTGTTTTTGTCAGTTCATCAGGAGTATCAGGATGGTAGTAGCTCTGAAACCCCGAGTAAGGCAGGATATGCTTTACGCCTCCTGCTAACCCTTTTTTTTTAAAAAGAAAATTGCTACCAGGAACATCTAGTGTTTTTACTGCAGAGCTGATAGTCATTAACAGAGCTTTAAGTTTTATAAAACAGACTTCTGTTGATGAGATCTTAATTTGTAGTGACCCAGTGAGCAGTCTCCGTGCTATTGACCGATGTTACTTTCGTCACCTACTGTTTACGATCTTTTCCGTGACCTCAGTTGCAGTGCCTGCTCAGTTGTCTGTCTCCGGGTCCCGAGTCCAGGGAATGAACCGGCTGCCTGTTTGGCTGGAGAAGCGATTACCCACCCGACATTCACGTAGACAGTAGTGTGTGGAGATCTGCAGACCTCTGTTCACTCAGAAACAGAACATCTGGTGAGCTACTGTCCCTTTTAACAAACTCTACACTATCGAGGAGACTGCTGCTGTACCGCTGTAATGAATCTCCTATCCTACGTAGCACAGTCTTCCGGATTGTTCACCTCTAATGTTGGTGGACAGCGTATGGTGGTTTTGAAGTGCTTTTGGGATGGTGTGGGATGGTTTGACTGGTTCTGTGGGATTGTCAACACCACCATCTCTATCAGCTGCCACGGTCATACCTCTCCTACTCTGTTTTAATCACTTTCAGGTGTGGTTTGCCCTTTTTTCTGCCATACCCTATTTTGTGTTTTAGGGGCAACACTCCATTGTAGCCGAGACCTTCATTATTTCTTACCCTCCGTACTAGCTGTTGACAGAGTATCTGCTTAATAGGGTTTCACGCTTCCCCCAAGATAGTGGGTGCTGTTCCCCTCTTTAAGACTTCGACTCTCCGGAGAGGGGCAGCTGAGGGAGGGAAGACTCCCGCCACACGCCGAGCCCCGAGCGACACTCGCCCGCGCCCACCCACCTCTTGACGTCACTGTTACTCTCACCTTATTTTCTTGTCGCCAGCCCATCTGATGTTCATTACGTTTATAGATTTATGGCTTTTGCTATTTTGAATGTCCTGGCTAGGTCATCTTCTTCCTCTGTAACTTGGTGAGCCCATTATGTGGTCGGTGGGGATCGGATAGGAGTGAAGTTTCTGCCTCCACAAATGGGTGTGGGGAGAGTCCTTGTATGCTCTTATAATTTTGTATCTGCCCAACCCGTAGACATTTACCTCTCTTTAAATTAATTCTCAGCTGTGACAGAATGTCTGCAAGGTCGCCACAGGCTCCGGAAATTGGGGAATATCGGGGAATTTTAAACACGTCAAGGAAATTGGGGAAATTTGAAAAAACACTAGAAATACTCATTTTTGTCTCGGTATGTGAAATGGTTTGTTTACTGATGTGTCGTGCACCGTCGCTGAGCACGTGTGCCTCTTCCCTACTCCCTCATTGCTGCTGCTTCTCTTCTCCCCTTCCTACCGTTCCCATCAGTTCGCAGTCGGTGCTGCCGACACTTCTTGCCGCCAGCCTAGCAGCTGCCGACGAGAGGCGTGGAGGTGTGGGGAGTGGTTTGTTCGGATCTGATTCTGAGATACTGTAGACGCAGTGGCCAGAGCTGGCAACCCTGCGTACGTGAGTTGCGTCTTAGTGATTGTGTGAATGCGTGTGTGCTCTTGTTTGGCTGTGGCTGAAAATTTAGTTGTGAGAGTGTGATTGTCTTTTCTACGTGCCCGTTCTGGTTCAGCGATCATCTTTACGGTGACTCGCTACCTATCCTCATTATTATCGATTCTCGGAGTATTCGTACGGATCGAGCACCGTGGCCTCATTTCGTCGACGCGCTGTCTGTGACTCTGAATAGCTGGCCACACGAGTGGATTTCCGTGACGACCTAAAACTGCAGGCCGTTTCTGCGAGTATCTGTAATGTGTCTGGCCTGCTGTTCAGTTTCCACTAATGTGCAGGCCCTGCCTGTCTGATCTAGTCCCACTGATCTGCCTGCAGGCCGGATCTGCTTGTGTGTGGTGCGATGCAGCAGATTTTCACGGTTTATCCTCGGACCCAGGTCTGCGGTGCTCCTCAGCAGACCAGAGGCCGTGGGCAATGGATTTCAGGAATTGTGACTGTCTCACCACAAGTACGTTGCACAGTGCGGCATTTTATAGACATTTTATTTGTTCTAGTACATTTTGGCACTTCAAAAGTAGTTTATATATCAGAAAAATTGTGTTGGTTGCTGGCAGCTTGTGCACTATGTACTCATGTATTTGTCAAAAGAAAAGTCACATAATACTCACTAGACATGGCCTGCACCTCAACAGGTATGGGAAGGGGAGGTTGGCAAAGCTTATACGTGACAGCATAGGTGGGGTTGGTGGGATCACTCGTGGGAAAATTCCTGCAGTAGTGGGTGTTAGAGCTGCACCTTTTTTAGATTGAAGTCAGCTGATAGGTATTCCTGCTTAAGGGAAGTTTCTCTAACAAGGGAATCACTTTTGACAAAGCTTAGGTATCCGAGTAATAAGGGAATTAGTATATTTCATCAAAATATACAAGGTATTAGAGATAAAGTTAGTGAACTGCTTATAGATGTTGACTCTGAAATTATTGGTATATCTGAACACTTCTTAAATAAGGAGATAATTCAGAGGCTTCCTTTACCAGGATACAGGTTGGCTGGCTGCTTTTCGAGGAGCTCTTTGCAGTGTGGGGGAGTAGCCATGTATGTGAAAAACGGCATCCCATTTGAGTCAATTGATGTGTCAAAGTACTGCACTGAAAATGTGTTTGAATGTTGTGCAGGTGTGGTTAAATTTAATGGAGCTAAACTTGTAACTGTTGTTATTTATAGATCCTCAGACTCCGATTTCACAACATTTTTGCTAAAGCTAGAAGAGGTTCTTGGTTCACTTTATAGGAAATACAAAAAGTTAGTTATATGTGGTGACTTCAATATTAATTGTATAAGTGATTGTGCAAGGAAGAGGATGTTGGTAGACCTCTTTAATTCATATAATGTTATGCAAACCGTATTCTTTCCAACGAGAGTGCAAGGGAACAGTAGAACAACCATAGACAACATTTTTGTTCATTCCTCATTACTAGAAGGGCATTCTGTTAGCAAAAAGGTGAATGGCCTTTCAGATCATGATGCGCAAATTTTAACTTTAAAAGATTTTTATGCTGCAACATGTGTTAAATATAGTCATCAGCTGTTCAGGAAAGCTGATCCAGTTGCTGTAGAGACCTTTGTAAACCTTATAAAGGAACAAGAGTGGCAAGATGTTTATAGTGCTGATACAGTAGACGATAAATATAATGCTCCTCTCAAGACTTTTCTCATGCTCTTTGAAAGTTGCTTTCTGTTAGAACGTTTAAAACAGGGTACTAGCACAAACAGGCAGCCTGGGTGGCTGACTAGAGGGATAAGAATATCTTGTAGAACAAAGTGGCAATTACATCAAAACGTTAGAAACAGTCAAAATCTAAATGCAGCAGCCCATTACAAACAGTATTGTAAGGTGCTTAAAAATGTTATTAGGAAGGCAAAAAGTATGTGGTATGCAGATAGAATAGCTAAGTCTCAGGATAAAATTAAAACCATATGGTCAGTCGTAAAGGAAGTTGCTGGTCTGCAGAGACAGGTCGAGGATATAGAATCAGTGCGTAGTGGGAATGTCCGTGTTACTGATAAGTCGCATATATGTACAGTATTTAATAATCACTTTCTGAATATAGCAGGTGAACTAAATAGAAACCTAGTCCCAACAGGGAATCATATAGCGCTCTTAGAAAAAAGTGTTCCGAGACTGTTACCTGAAATGCTCCTCCATGATACTGACAAGAGGGAGATTGAGTTAATAATTAAATCACTAAAGACCAAGAACTCTCATGGATATGACGGGGTATCTAGCAGAATACTGAAGTATTGTTCTATGTATGTTAGCCCAGTTCTCAGCCATATCTGTAACTTTTCCTTTAGGAGTGGTCGGTTTCCTGACCGATTAAAGTACTCGGTAGTGAAGCCACTTTATAAAAAGGGAGACATTGATAATGTTGACAATTTTAGACCTATTTCTATGCCATCGGTGTTTGCTAAAGTTATCGAGAAGGTTGTATATACAAGGTTACTGGAGCATTTAAATTCACATAATTTGCTGTCAAATGTTCAGTTTGGTTTTAGAAATGGTTTAACAACAGAAAATGCTATATTCTCTTTTCTCTGTGAGGTTTTGGATGGATTAAATAAAAGGTTGCGAACGATAGGTGTTCTCTTTGATTTAATGAAGGCTTTTGACTGTGTTGACCACAAAATATTACTGCAGAAGTTGGACCATTATGGAGTAAGGGGAGTAGCTTACAATTGGTTCGCCTCTTACTTTAAGAACAGAATGGAGAAGGTAATTCTCCGCAATATTGAGAGTGGCAGTGATGTTCAGTCCCAATGGGACACTGTTAAGTGGGGCGTTCCCCAAGGGTCGGTGCTGGGGCCACAGCTATTTATATAAATGATATGCCTTCTAGTATTACAGGTGATTCAAAAATATTTCTGTTTGCTGATGACACCAGCTTGATAGTGAAGGATCTTGTGTGTAATATTGAAACAGTAACAAATAATGTAGTTCATGAAATAAGTTCGTGGCTTGTGGAAAATAATTTGATGCTGAATCACAGTAAGACTCAGTTTTTACAGTTTCTAACTCACAATTCAACAAGAACCGATATTTTGATCAGACAGAATGGGCATATTATAAGCGAGACGGAACAGTTCAAATTCCTAGGCGTTCGGATAGATAGTAAGCTGTTGTGGAAAGCCCATGTCCAGGATCTTGTTCAGAAGCTAAATGCTGCTTTATTTACCATTAGAACAGTATCTGAAATAAGTGACAGTTCAGCACGAAAAGTAGTCTACTTAGCATATTTTCATATGCTTATGTCGTATGGTATTATTTTTTGGGGTAATTCTTCTGATTCAAAAAGGGTATTTTTGGCTCAAAAACGGGCTGTTCGAGCTATGTGTGGTGTAAGTTCGAGAACCTCTTGTCGACCCCTATTCAGAAATCTGGGAATTCTGATATTGCCCTCACAGTATATATTTTCTTTAATGTCGTTTGTTGTTAGCAATATTAGCCTATTCCCAAGAGTTAGCAGCTTTCACTCAGTTAATACTAGGCAGAAATCAAATCTGCATGTAGAATGCACTTTTCCTTGACTCTTGTGCAGAAAGGAGTGCAGTATTCTGCTGCATCCATTTTCAATAAGCTACCACAAGAACTCAAAAATCTTAGCAGTAGCCCAGACTCTTTTAAGTCTAAACTGAAGAGTTTCCTCATGGCTCACTCCTTCTATTCTGTCGAGGAGCTCCTGGAAGAGCTAAAAAATTAAGCAAATTCCAGTGTTACATTGTTGATTTTCTTCATTTAAACTTACGACTTGTCACCTGAATATGTTTTTCTTTATATTTCATTTTATCTGTTTCTAATATCGTGTTATAATTTTATGTATTGACTCGTTCCATGACCATGGAGACTTCTCCTTAATTTGGTCCCACAGAACAATAAATAAATAAATAAATAAATAAAATAATAGATGTAACACAATATCAAACATAGTAGAACCAACCTTTTATTGGCAGCCACCGACAGAGCTGGTTTACACAGTTCATCCCCATCTTACACACTTCTTTCAAGAGGCCTACTTTTTTCTGAGGTTATTTATGAAATTGGTGAAGGTATTTTGAATCTCTTTTAACTCCAAGGAAATGCGTATTTTTGTCACCAAAAATGTTTCATTTATTTGAAATAAATTAATATCAGTGGTTTTAATGAAACACGCATACCGTGTGGCTTGCTTTCTCCATCTAAAAACAGTTCATTACAAAAGATGTTGAGGTTAGTACTAAAGATTTTTGCTCACATCAGGAAATGCCATCTGCTTGCAAGGTTTTTTTAAAGATATTTCCTAGTTTACACTATTGTTTCTTGTACCATAGCTACAAAGACAGATTGTCAACTTACGTCTTAATTTTCACCCTTGAAATCTCAAAATTTGTCAGGGAAAATGCTAAAACTTGTCTGGAAATCAGGGAATTTCACTCAGGGAAACTTGTGGCAACCCCAGTCTGATACATCGCCATGAGTCCCTCGATCCTTACCGACCAACCGACACATTTCTTTGCGTTGTCCTGCTTCTGTAATTGTAACCTCTTCACATTTTCAACTGTGCGAATCCGAGCAAAGGAGATTGCAAAAAAGGTGACAGTTGCTAGGATATTAGGTATAAAACCTAACATCCGAGAAGAAATACGTAGTCTTAGAATCTATAAATTTCGGTACCACTTTGCGCAGTGGACAGTGACACCGTATAGCATTAATTGTCAATTCACGAGCCTAAGTTCGAATATTCGTGCGAGTTGCTCTTTCCGTGTAGCAGAATTAGTGTAACTCCGTTTTTCTGCGCAAATCTGTTTCCAATCAGTTGCATGTCGAACAGCACCCACTCGGCAGCAGTAGTATCTGAAAAACAGCATTCGGTGAAATCAAAAAAGTGTATGAGCACTTTGCAAAGTGTCAGTTGCACCCAAATAGTACTACTTTTACTGCAACAACAAAAGTATAGAACATTAACAGTTTGTGTTACAATCGCCCGGTAATGACGACGGTCCTGTACTGTGATCTTGACAGACCTCTTAGCCACTTGTATGCATCGTGACTAAAATGCTTGTAATGTAGTTGAGAATTCAGTTTTTTATACAGATAACCTCCTCAATTCTCATATTTACTATTGTAACTCAAAGCATTAAACTTACTAAGTATATTGTTCACTCTCAAAATTATATACAAATCAACTCGAATCAGTCTGTAGTTTGCAGTTGTAGTGTACAGAATGTAATTATAATACTACTGCGACTCCCTGTTAAGTTACAGCTGTGTGCTGGAGTGGTACATTACCTTTCACGGGCAAGTGTTCTGCCTACTGAACAATCCAAGCACGACTCACGACCTGTGCTCACAACTTTACTTCTACCAGTTCCTCATCTCCTACCTTCGAAACTTTACACAAGTTCTGTCACATTCCTCGCAGTCTCGACACTCCCTAAAGAAATGATCGTACCCAGAAATGGCTCAGCTGTTGCCTAAAACGTAGTTTCTGCAATGAATTTTGATTCTACTGTGGAGTGTACACTGATAAGCAACTTCCTGGCAGGTTCGAGTCTTGGTCAGCCACACACTTTTAATCTGCCATTAGATTTCAAATTGGTGCACACTGTGCTTGAGGTTGAAAATTCATTCAGAGCAACAAAACCACACAAACTGAAAAAAGAAAAAATAACAAATGACAATAAATTAAAAGCACATTTTGGTCTTGCTGAAACTTTCTCGGCAGCAACAGTACTTAAATACCAAATTACATAAAACTGCAATAACAGTCCAACACGTTTTCATTAAACAGTCTCAGAATAATTAATTATGTTGAAAGGCTCATCTCTACTTACTTTTTAAAGAAAAATTCATTTATGTATTGTTAATAAGAAACAGTGATACACGTTAACTCTAAGAACAATAATGCGAAAGAGAGATCGTGTTTTATTATAGTTTACTTGACCTGTCTCATATATGAAATTTTTCAACATAAGAAAAAGCAGATACATATGGCTAAATTGACAGTGAAATTAGTCTATTCTTAGTACACATATACAGAAACAATTATTGCTACACATGATCTTTGTCTTGTCATGACAACTGTATCACCACTGGAATTAGTTCACAGTGGACAACTGGCAGATTCTGCATCTGATATACCCATGACGCGCATAATCACAGGTGATTGTCAATAAAAACAAATAAGATAGTTAGAATTTTGTTTAAAAACAAAAGTATAAAATTTGTAGCTGATGTTGTTGTTTGTGCCTGTTACTTATAATTGACTTTGTAGAAGGTTCTTGTAAAATAAGTACAAAAATGAAAGAAAAAACTTTAGTAGACAGTCTCCAAAAATTTGTGCTATGCACAAAGGAAAATAAAAACTGTATTTGAATTTCAGCTCCATCTCTAGTGGCCTCATTGTCGACAGTAGGTTAAATGCTAATCTCCCTTGCTTCTTTTGTTTGACTACTACTACTACTACTACTAGTAGTAGTAGTGTTCCAGCAGTAATCGTTCCTATTCATTAAAATGCTTATCATTATACAGTCTAATTTTGGAAGTCTATGTATCTCAAGTGCTATCAACATTTAATATGGTTTAGCGTTCCTTTACCTTTTATTCTTGACAGTTGTGCCTTTATGTGCTTGTTGGACTTCTGATCCATCTGTTTTAGCATTGCTATTAAGAACTGTTACACCACATTTTTAATCTGTACCAGATAACTTGTGAGATATCAATTGCATTAATGTGTATTTTCTTCACAAAACTTACGTAGACTTGTTAAGTCAAACCTACTCAGTTCAATAAGCCGTGTCCAAAATGGCTCGGAAAGAATGATGGAGATTATAATGTCTCCTTGTCTAACAACCTTCAGTCATTTCAACCTACGCTTTGGTTTTCAGCACTTTTATTCTCACATTGCAGCCCCCCCCCCCCCCCCACACACACACACACATGCACAGGAGTTGTGTCGCGTCACTGGCTGCCTCCAAAGGCACAACAGTTGCCGATGCGCGTGGTTCTGATGCAGAATCGTGTCTTTCTCAACTCACAATGAAGTATTGACAAATCTATATTTGTTCATGATAGGAGGTCACATGTTATGACAGGTCGGTGTAGCAAGCACGTTATTATAAATGTTTTCATAGAAATAAAGTGGTGATGGCTAATAACTTGTAGTTCGCATATTTCTGTACTTCGTGGACCCGATGCACACAATAATCCTGACAAATACCCAGGGAGACCCTCAGCCAAGATACAGACCTCATAAATGCCTTGTTGTTGTTGTTGTGGTCTTCAGTCGTGAGACTGGTTTGATGCAGCTCTCCATGCTACTCTATCCTGTGCAAGCTGCTTCATCTCCCAGTACCTACTGCAGCCTACATCCTTCTGAATCTGCTTAGTGTATTCATCTCTTGGTCTCCCTCTACGATTTTTACCCTCCACACTGCCCTCCAATACTAAATTGGTGATCCCTCGATGTCTCAGAACATGTCCTACCAACCGATCCCTTCTTCTAGTCAAGTTGTGCCATAAGCTCCTCTTCTCCCCAATTCTATTCAATACCTCCTCATTAGTTATGTCATCTACCCATCTAATCTTCAGCATTCTTCTGTAGCACCACATTTCGAAAGCTTCTATTCTCTTCTTGTCCAAACTATTTGTTGTCCATGTTTCACTTCTATACATGGCTGCACTCCATACAAATACTTTCAGAAACGACTTCCTGACACTTAAATCTACACTCGATGTTAACAAATTTTTTCTTCTTCAGAAACGCTTTCGTTGCCATTGCCAGTCTACATTTTATATCCTCTCTACTTCGACCATCATCAGTTATTTTGCTCCCCAAATAGTAAAACTCCTTCACTAATTTAAGTGTCTTATTTCCTGATCTAATTCTCTCAGCATCACCCAACTTATTTCGACTACATTCCATTATCCTCATTTTGCTTTTGTTGATGTTCATCTTATACTATCCTTTCAAGACACTGTCCATTCTGTTCAACTGCTCTCCCAAGTCCTTTGCTGTCTCTGACAGAATTACAATGTCATCAGGAACCTCAAAGTTTTTATTTCTTCCCCATGGATGCCTTATAAAGGTGAAATTACTACTATTAATGATCCTTCCTTCCCATCAACATCAGAACCACTGGTTTTGAAAGTTAACATTTGTGCTGATATGCCCCCCTACCCCCCCTATTTTTGTGCTTGTGTTTGTTATTGTTTGGTTTTCCTATCTGTTAATTTCTGGTTTCGCACGGGACAGCACTTCGATTGTGGGTGCTAAAATAGACTGCCACAGTGTGTTGACAAATTCTCTGTCCTGCCAGTCGGAGATACTATTCAGGAGTGAACTGTCGACATATTGCTATTCCACAGGGTCTCGAGGCACTGCAACTCGGAGAACTGTAAGAGCGGCAGGACCGAGCGGGAGGCGATGCGTATCTTCCGCAGTGCCCGAAACCTGCGTAAAGTACACATGTGGTGCGCCGTCAGCCCCCACGTCATCGACGTGCTCTGCGACAAATGCCGGAGACTCGCAGATCTCCGCCTGCACGCCGCCCAGAAGCTTGGCTATTCGGTAAGTGTTACATTCTTTTTATTAAAAGATGGGAAATCCGGGATTGAGTAATGACAAGATTGCTATTGATAGATTGCTATTCACCGTATAACGGAGATGCTGAGTCTCAGATAAAACAAAAAGTGCTGAACAAGTAAACTTACAGCTGAAAGGCCTCCTTCTGGATTACACACACACACACACACACACACACACACACACACACACACCGCACATGCACGCATGCAAATAGAACTCACATACATGCCCACTGTCTCAGGCTGCCGAGGCCAGATTGTGAGCAACTGCATGTAATGTGAGAAACAATCTGGGTAGAGGGGGTGAGGATGAGACTGGATGGGAGGGATAGCACGTAGAGGTGGGGGACACTAAAGTGCTGCTTGTGGGAACATACAGGAATGAGGAGGGGAGATGGTAGGGCAGCTAGGTGCAGCCGGGGTGTTAGACAGAGAGCGGGGAGTTGGGGAGAGGGGGGTGCGGGAAAGGAGAGAAGTAAAAGGACTGTGGGTGCATTGGTGGAATCGAAGGCTGTGTAGTGCTGGAGTGGGGACAGAGAATAGGATAGGTGGGTTAAAGACAATTATCGACAGAGGTTGTGGCGAGGAGAGTTACGAGAACATAGGATATATTGCGAGAGTTCCCAGCTGTGCAGTTCAGAAAAAGCTGGTGGTGGTAGGAAGGAACCAAGTGGCACAGGCTGTGAAGCAGTCATTAAAATGAAGAATGTCGTGTCAGACAGCACGCTCGGCAACTCTGTACCACCTCTACAAAAGCCTCCGAACCTCCCACACGTCGCCTCATAGCTGATAAACCCTGCCTTGCTAATGTTGTACTTTTACCCCACCCTCAAAAACTCCCTTCCACCACCGTCCGGAATTCAGAACCTAAATAGACCCGAAACACAGTCGTGATCTTTCCTCCGAAAGACTTAGCCCCAGAAAGTCCTTTCTGAAGGACTTACCTCTTGCCTGGTTCCAAAGTTCAGTCCTGCTGGACTTTTTAAGGAACTTCTCTCCTTCTCCTGGTCTCTGCAGTGGAAAAAATTGTTTGCTACCGACCCTACCCACCAGACTCGACCAAAGACTAATGTCGGACCTGGCCGACTCAGTTCCCTCCCATTGCCCCCAACTCACCCCCTGTTAACTTCCCAGAATTTCTTAAGCTCGGACCTCGCCTCACCGTCATTCCCCAAATCCCTCGACGTGTAAACTAACTTTCCATCTGGAGAAAGAACTCAATCCACCATGTAAAAACTGATCCTGACCTTGCAAGCCTACCTGCTGACAAAGGCTCCACCACTGTGGCTTTGAACTGCAAGGATTACGTGGCAGAAGGGCTCCACCAGCTGTCTGATTTGTCCATCCACAAACCGTGCCACATTGACCCTGTTCTAGAAATCTAGCAGGGTCTCCAGACTCTCCTAAAATCTTGCACAACCTCTCCCCAGAGTCTCAGTCTCTCTCTCTCTCTCTCTCTCTCTCTCTCTCTCTCTCTCTCTCTCTCTCCTCTCCCTCCCCCTCCCTCCCTCCCTCCCTTCCTCCCTCCCTCCCTCCCTCCTCCTCCTCCTCCTCCTCCTCCTCCTCCTCCTCCTCCTCCGACGACCCCCCCCCCCCCACCACTCCCCCACTCACTGCACTCCTACTTTCTATATGCTCCACGAACTGAACCACCCACCGTTACTGTGCCCCCACTGAGAGAATCTCTGCTGTTGTAGACCAACACCCTCAGCCTATTACTTACAACCTACACTCCTATCTTAAAGACACCGACCATTTTCTCCTCAGACTCTCCATAGTTCCTTTACTGCACGGTGCCTGCTCGTCACTATTGGTGCCCCCTCCCATTACACTAACATTCCCGATGCCCACAGCGTAGCCAATACTGAATGCTACACCTGAAAAATTCCAGATCTACAACCTCCTTCCTGTCACCCTGACCGACTTTCATCTGGTACTCCTCAACCCGACAAGCCACCTTCCTCAATATTGTCCTCCACCTCGAGCGCTGCTACTTCGGCACCTCTGTCCACACGGAACTTACCGGCCACGAGCAGTACCTCCACTTAGGCACAGCTGACACCCGTTCCGTACAGAGAAACCCCTGTCCCCTTTGAACAGCCCAGCCACTCCCGGCCGTCGCATCTGTAGTGACGAGCAGTGCCTCCCGCTGACGCCTTCACGGACCGACCTCGTGCAGAAACAGATATCCCGTGCCTTATTTCTCCGGTCAGCCGCCACCTTCCGGAGTCCCACTGTCCGACCGCAGAGGACCGTTCTTCTTGTGACTTGGTGCTGCCCACGACCGGAGCAACTGAATCGCATTCTCTGCCGGGGTTTCGGCTACCTCTCGCCGTGCCCCGAGCTGAGGAACATCTTGCCCACTATCCCTCCCAAGCTGGTATTCCGCTGTCCACCGAACGTATGCGATATCCTCGTCCGTCCCTAGACGGCCTCTGCTCCCTACCCTACGCCTCTAGCTCGTATCTGTGTAAAAAAAAACCGAGATGTGAGACCTGTTCCGTATTTTCTTCCATCACCATCTACGTACTGAGATGGTGGCGCCGCGTATAGACGTACTACTCGACAGATCCGCGGAAAATTAGAGTTTTTAAATCCTGTGTGTGTAAAATGTAGTAAGAAGGTGAGAAATGGTGTTAAATTATGCCCACGGTCCCAAAAATGGATCCGTCGACAATGTTTAAATACTTTAGAAGAAAGAAATGCGACTTGCGACTGTGGGAATGTGCACTGTAGTTATCGTGATTTATTGTTTTTGCGAAAGGAATATCGAGAAGGCTGTGTGACTGCTTCATTAAAATACGATCTTGTCAGCCAAACTGTATGTACAAAGCTTGAAAAAGTGATAGGAGTCAATTCAGAGTGTAGTGACACTTTTGTAAATGGGCCAAATGATAACTTCATATGGCCTAAAAAGTTCCCTCGTGTTAACCGTAACGAGAAAAACTTCAGTCTCCCAGTGGCAAAAAACCTGTGACGAGTCTAAAAGATGTGAAAATAGCGAAAGAAACAAAGTACTTTCACCAAATGCAGAGTTTAAAAACCAGTCGAGTACAAAGTCTTGTAATAACGAGCGAGGAAGTACCGGTACTATAATTTTCAGTGAACATACGTATTGTGAGAACGTGACGAACACAAGTAAGAAGAACAAAGAAGATATTTACATGCTCTCAGACAGTCATGGAGAGGGCTTAGCTGGTATCATGTGTAACACGCAAACTGTGTTTAAAGTTAGTGGAATGACAAAACCAGGGGCTCCCTTGAGTGAAATTCTAAAACACTGTGAGCATTTTTTGGAGCCCAGAAGAAACTGTTTAATAATTGGGGGTGCTAATGACGTTTATAGGAATGAGGGTAAACTTCCCACAAGAGCACTAAGAAGCACTCTACAGAAAATTACAAATGTGAACTTCTATACTGCAAGTATACCACAAAGATACAATCTGATGTAAAAATCTTGTGTCAACAAAGAAATCGCTGTTACTAATAGAAAATTTGAAAAAATATGCCGAAGCTTCCCGAATGCCACACATGTGAATGTACCGTCTTCAGAAAGAAGTCATTTTACCAGCTACACAGAAATAAACTTGGAAAAGCATTCATTAGTCGAGAAATACTTAATGCAGTGTTAGCAGTTGAAGACAAGAATATCTGTACCATACCACTACCACCACCCATCACAGCAACTGAAATTCTCTAACATAAAAATGAAACTAATTCACCGGCAACAGATCCAGCACTAGAATCTTCACTTGCCACAAAAGTAGCTGAGGCAAATAAAGCCTCCACAACAGCTCCAACAGTATCAGAAACAGCTACAGACTATACAGCAGCATCACTAGCAAGAAATGTGCTTACGGCCAGCGAGTCGCATCAAAGTTGCGACACATACAGAAGAAAGAAAGACGAGATGCACGAAACCTCTGTCCCTAAAGGATTTTTGGTACCCAGCCTCAATATGAAGAAACCGTTGACACTGGACAATACAAGGAAGAGGTCCTCTCAACCAAGTTGCAACATCTTAAAATTACTTAGCCTTAATATACAATGTCTCAAAAATAAAATTCTAGATCTCGAGATTGAGGCCAGTGAATATTGTGTTGATTGCATTTGTAATCAAGAGCACTGGTGCAAAAATTATGAATTAGAATACATTAATATTTCCCCATATACCTTGGTTGATCATTTTTATAGGAAGGAAGCCAAGAATGGGGGTGTCTGCATTTATGTAAAATCAGATATTAAAGTGAAAAACAGACCCAAAGCTGAACTGCTGAGCATAGAAAAACATTTTGAGGCAACAGCAGTGCAAATGAGTGTAAAAAATAGGAAAATAACAGTCATGTCAGTGTATAGATCACCATGTGATGACCCAGAAATTTTTAAAGTAGACTCAAGAACTGCTGAGCTTCTTACATGATGAGAAGACATCAGTAATTGTATGTGGGGACTTTAATGTCAATATGTTGGTAGGTAGTTCATTTAAAATTAAATTCCTCAATATTTCACATAGTTTCAACCTATATTCTAACATAAACAGTCCTGCAAGGGTAACAAACACTTCAAAAAAGTTTCATAGATAATATAATTTCAAATATAGAAAGCCCAGATACAGAAGTTTTGAATATTGACCTAGGAATATCTGATCATAATGCACTTATTATTAAAGTGCTCACAGTTCCAATACATACAAAAACAGTACATCACATGTATAAGAGAATTTTCTCTCCCGAAAACTGCAACCAGTTTGGTATCACACTGACTAACCAATCTAGGGCAGAAGTATTGTCACAAACTGATACAGATGCTCTCTCTCTTTTCATGACAGATTTTGAGATGTGCTTTTCAAAAAGATTAGTTAAAATCAACTCATCTAGCCATACACACACAAATTCTTGGTTCACGTCTGGCATTAAAAACTCTTCCAAGACTATGAAAAGACTAAACACTGAAATGAAAACCAATACCGACATTACTTTTAAAAAAATATGTTAGTAACTACAAAAAGGCATATAGAAGGATAATTAATCTAGCAAAAGTATTAAGTAATGATAGACTAATAAGGAAGTCAGACAATAAATCAAGGACCACATGGGAAATTGTTAAAAGAGAAATAGGAAAAAGCTCTAAAGACCAGGATATTGTACTTAAATCTAGTGATAACATTGAAATAAAGAAGGAAGTCTTGCCCAATTACATTAACAACTACTTTCTAAGTGTACCTGACAAATTAAGCAAGAGCCTTACCAAACAACAGCACCAAAAGTAGTCAGTAGCATGATAAGAAGTCCCACTAATACATATGAAATATTGAAAGTAATTAACAGTATGAAATCTAAAATGTCTGCAGGACTGGATGAAGTGTCAGTGACAATAATAGAAAAAGTCGGTTCACAAATCTTGGAACCACTGGTAGATATTGTCAATTTATCATTCAGTGAAGGTGAGTTCCCCAAAAGGCTGAAAATTTCTAAGGTTAAACCATTATTCAAAAATGAGGATACGCATAAGATAGTGGCCCCCTATTATTCCTAATCTATATAAATGACATTGAAAGGCCGAACAGATCATCAAAAATTATGTTATTTGCAGATGATACAAGCATAATTATAAGTGATGACAGCAAATCCTTATTCAGTACAGCTGAAAAAGTTGTGAAGAGGGTGCAACAGTGGTTTTATGTAATAAGACAGACAGAAAGTCTGCTGTACAAAATTTTTGGGCATGTACATTGATCAACACTTGAGCTGGAAAGCCCGTGTCACATACATATCCAAACAAATTCAGTTCAGCGTGTTTTGCACTGAGAATAATTTCCAGAGTTTGCAGTGCAGTGTGTACAAGATTAGTGTATATGGCGTATTTCGATTCTATTATATCCTATGGAATAACATTGTGGGTGCAACTAAATGTCACTTGAGAGAGGTTTTTAAATTACAGAAAAGGGCCATTAGAATTATTACACACAGCTCTCCACAAACACACTGCAATCCCTTGTTCATGCCGCTAAACATACTTACAGTACCATCTTTGCACATATTAAAAAGCATACTGCATACAAGAACACACTCGAGTAGTTTACGTGTAAATTCAGATCTTCATGACTACAATACACATATTTGTAAGAATCTGCATGTAGAAGGAACAAGGAAAACAAAAACTCAAAAACATGTGAGCCACTGTGGATTAAATTACGGTGAGGCAAGGTTCGAGCTTAAGAAATTCTGGGAAGTTAACAGGGGGTGCTCTATAATGCTCTGCCACACTGCATCAGGAGAACAGAAGATGAAGGAAAATTTAAGTCGGAATTAAAAAGTATCTGCTAAATAAATGTTTTTATAGCATAGAGGAATATTTTGAATCCTTAAGTCACTAACTGATAGTTGTATTGTCAATATCATGTTGTTCTCATGGTCAATTCTATGTCTCCTTTATACTCTTTTAACTCTAAATTATGTGCAATATGTTTTCGAAAATGTACTAAATATATATAAATTCATCACATACGGTACATGTTAAAGGAGCATGTTTTAATTTTCAACATATTATACAATGTTAATTTTATGTGTTTGATAGAAATTTGTAATATTCTGCTGTGCATATCCTGGACAGTATTATGACATTTCCTATATCATGTAAATGATGCAAAGGATGATAATAAATGAAATTCCGGTCACAAGCATTACCTAATCCCATCGAAGGCAGGGCTACCTGTGAAACCGATCGTGTGATTTATGAGCTAAGTCGCAACCACTGTGCTGCTTTCTAAGTAGGCACGACAACTGTCAGGCTGTCTGTGTGCACGAACCACTAGCGGCAAACTGTGGCCGAGAAACGGCTGGACCCCACAGTTGCTGAGTAGGCTGCTCTTCAGGACATTCTCCATTTTAATTACTGCTTCACTGCTTGTGCCGTCTGGATCCTTCCTAACATGTGTCCTTCCTAACAGTACCAGTTTCTCTGAATTTTGCAGGTGGTAACTCTCCCTGCAATACATCCCGAGTACCAATAACCCTCCCAGGCTGAAGCTTCATTAGTTATTGTCCATTGTCCTTCACCCGCCTGTCCCCTTCCTCATTACCCCTCAGCACTGCACTTCTTCCTTTTCCACTCTCCTTTCCCACCCCGTGCCCCTTCTCTAATCTGCCGACTGCACCTAGTTGCCCTCCCCTCTCCCCACTCTAGTACCTCCCGCTGTGGAAGTCGAACACGCACCAGAACAAATGGACGTGGTCAGCCCGTAGATGGCTCCATGTCCGCGGCGGCTATTCCGCGCAGCGGCTCTCGCGCAGCAAGGGTACCACCGCAGACAGCGGCCAATAGCCGCTCTCTCTGGTTTCGTATACAGGTACCCGCTCTGCCCTAGTCCGGCCAGTCTGGTACTCGCTCTGGATTTCGTTTCTCTCTCGGCAGTACTGCGTTCTGGTCATTGTTCGTTGTTGACATTTGCCTGGCTCTGGTTCTGAGTGGATTTACTGTCGGTGTTTGGTGTTGTGGTTTCTACAAGCCCCCATTGTTTATCTCTTCCTCGTTGTGTCGGTCATAGTCGGTCGTGGTCGGTTGTTGTCGGTTGTCATTGGTCTGTCGTCCGACTCGTCCTCGTGTTTACCCGGTGTTGCGTGCTCCACCGCCGGCGGCTTCCCCACCTGACGGCTCCGATCTGCAGCCGAAGGCGTTCCCGCAGTTGGTTTTGGTTACTACACCCAGCCTGTCCCTTATGCTCCCACAAGCAGGACTCTACCGTCCCCCACTTCTATCCTGCCATCCCTTACCATTCCTGCCCCCAGCTTACTCCCACCACCCAGATTTTCTCCCATCTTGCACAGCAGTAGCTTGCACCCTGGCCCAAGCAGCTCGAGACGGCGGTCGCGTGCGAGTGAGTTGCGTGCGGGTGCGTGGGATGGATGAGTGTGGGAGTTGTGGGTGTACTTCAGAAGGGGTCAGTGAACTGGCAGCCACCAAGTCTTGTTTGCTCAGACTGTTAGCTTTCTCTTCACCTTTCCATCACTTTTCCTGTGCTTACAAATACTCACATTGGGTATTAGGAGCCGAAATAACCAGCTTGGCATTGCTTCTGTATAAATAGGTTGCAGTGTTGTTTTGTGGATGAAACAGTTTCTGGTTGGCTTATTAGAGATATCTGTGGCATTTTTTTTTGCTTGCTTTAATTGAAACTGCTGAAATCCGTATCACTAAATGGCTGACACGATAATGGTCCCCATTGCAGATTGGCTGCGTAATAGCCTACAGGGGCAACAAACAATTGATTTTCGGTACTTCATATAATTACTGTCTGACCTTAAAAGAAAATGCTGTCATAATATACCCATTGAGAGGTATAATCCTAAGTCAAAGATTTAATGTAATAAAACAAGTATTACAGTTCAAAATTGTGCACATCTTGAGGCTGCATAACACACAGCACACAAATTACCCAGACTATATACTTACACACACACACACACACACACACACACACACACACACACACACACGCACACAAAATAATGAAAGGAAAAAATTTCATCACTTATCACATTTTCACTGTTCATGCAGTGAAACATCCACATCAGGCATTACTCTATTACTTCTTCACTACTAACTCTATTTTCAACATGTTTTGCAGACAGTATCCACACATAGCACAGATAGATTAGGAGATATGGTTGTTGATGTCTTCAGTCTGAAGATTGGTTTGATGCAGCTCTTCACACTACAGTTATTCTGTCCTGTGCAGGCTCCGTCATTTCGAAATAACTGCAATATACAGGGTGTACATAAAGCCCAAAAACACTTCAAATAATTTATTGCACAAGAACTAAACATTGTACAGGTATCATACATATGTAATTTTGAAGAGAAAACCTGAAAGTTTTTTTCACATATACCGCCACAGCATAGTTGGGTAATTTGCCGATAGTTGGCACTAGTCGCAAATGTGGTGAGTTCAGGTGCAGAGTGAGCTTTCTTTGTGTCGGAGTTCGACAAAAACGAGTGTGCTACAGCTGTTTGACAGATGTTTAGAACCGAGTACAGTAAGAAGCCACCGACAAGGAAGGCTATTTACCGCTGGCACAGCAAATTCATTAAGATGGATTTCTCGTGCCCGGCAAGATGAGCGGATGTCCCAGTGTGGGTGAAGTGAATGTGGAGCACATACGAGGGACATTCGTAAGCAGTCCAAAGAAATTGGTAGGTCACGCATCCCGTGAACTCGAAATGGCTCCGATGACTGCGGAAAGTCCTGCGACAGAAGCTGTCTGTGAAACCGTTCAAATTGGAGTTAGTGCAGAAGCTCAATGGCGACAACAAAGATGAGCATTTTGAGTTTTGTTCACAGTTGCAACAACTGAATGAGAATGCGGATGGCATTGTTGATCGCTAAATTTTTAGCGGTGAAGCTACTTTTCACACTGATGGGAAAGTGAACAGGCGTAACTGTCGAATCTGGGCTACAAAGCATCCACACAAATGCATTGAATTTGAGCGTGATTCCCCAAAGGTAAGTGTTTTTTTGTGCCTCGTCATGTCGAAAACTGTACAGGTGATTCTTCTGGTCGAGAGCACTGTCACTGGACATTCCTACCCGGACATGTTGCAGCGATGGCTGATGCCTCGAATGCAATCGCACTTTCCGTTCATCTTTCAGCAGGATGGGGCTCCACCCCATTTTCGTCGTGAAGTTCGTGGGTACCCGAACACGGAGCTATCGCATCGATGGATCGGCCGTGCTACAGAAGGGGACAGCTGTTTCACGAAATGGCCTCCCTGATCGCCAGATCTCACTCCGTGTGACTTTTTTGTGTGGGGACCATTAAAGACCTGGTGTATGTACCTCCTTTATCACGTGATGTAGCAGAGCTCTGGGAGAGAATACGGGAAGCGACTGCCACAGTCGACTATGCCGTGCTGGGACAGGTACGGCAAGAATTTGATAACCACTCGTGGTTTGCACATCGAATTTTTGTACAAAAAACTTTCATAGTTTCTCTTCAAAATGCAATATGTATGACATCTGTACAATGTTTAGTTCTTGCACAATAAATAATTGAAAGTATTCCTGGACTTTATGTACACTCTGTATGTCCCTTTGACATCTACACGATTACTCTGCAATTCACAATTAAGTGCCTGGCAGAGAGTTCATAGATCCACACTTAGGCTACCACTCTACCGTTCCACTCTTGAAGAGCGTGCAGGAGTAACAAACCTAAATCTTTCTGTGTGAACTCTGCTTTCTCTTATTTTATTATGATTTTACCCCCAGTAGTTCCCTCCAGTAATAAACTGGTAATTGCTTGATTTTTCAGAATGTGTCCTGTCAACCATTGAGCTCTTTTAGTAAAGTTATGCCACAGATTTCTTGTTTCCCCAGTTCTGTTCAGTACCTTTTCATTAATTATATGATCTATCCGTCTAATCTTTGGCAATCTTCTGTAGCACCACATTTCAACTTCCTGACACTTATATCCATGTTTCATGTCAACAAATTTCTCTTCTTAAAAAACTCTGTTCCTGCTATTACCAGTCTACAGTTTATATCCTTTCTACTTAAGCCCTCATCAGCAAAACTCATCTATTACTTTTAGTGTCTCGTTTCTGAATCTAATTCCCTCGGCATCCCCTGATTTAATTTGACTACATTCCATTACCTTTGTTTTACTTTGTATCCTATCTTCCCTTTATAAGACACTACCCACTCGGTTCAACTGCTCTTCCAAGTTCTTTGTTGCCTGACAGAATTACAATGTCGTCGGCAAGCCTCAAAGTTTTTATTTCTTCTCTCTGAACTTTAATTCCTACTCCAATTTTTTCTGTAGTTTTGTTTACTGATCATTCAGTGTAGAGACTGAATAACATCGGGGATAGGGTAAAACCCTGTCTCACTCCCTTCCTTTTCGTGCCCCTCAACTCGTAACTGCCACCTGGTGTCTGTACAAGTTGTATACAACCTTTTGGTCCTGACACGTTACATGTGCTACCTTCGGAACTAAAGAATGTATCCCGCTTAACATTGTCAAAAGCTGTCTGCAACCCTACAAAATCTATAAGAGTAAGCTTGCCTTTCCTTAATCTATCTTCTAAGGTAAGTCATAGGGTCAGTATTGCCTCGGGTGTCCCTACATTTCTCTGAAATCCAAAAATATGTTCCCCGAGGTTGAGTGCTACCAGTTTTTTGATTCACCTGAAAAGAATTTGTGCTATTATTTTGGAACCAGAACTTATGAAACTGTTAGTTTGGTAATATTCAGACCTGTCAGCATTTGATTTCTTTGGAATAGGAATTATGATATTCGTCTTCAAGTCTGAGGGTACTTTACCTGTCTCATATATCTTACATACCAGGATATCATTAGTTCAGAGGGAATGTTGTCTATTCTAGGGGCCTCGTTTCGACTCTCGCAGTATCGTATCGTATCTCCCATCTCGTCTTCATCTGTATCCTCTTACTTTACCATAATATTGCCTTCAAGTTCATTTCCCTTGTGTACACCTTTTGCATACTCCCTCCACCAGTCACCTTTCCCTTCTTGCTTAGGACTGGTTTTCCATCTGGCCTCTTGTTATTTGTACAGATGCTTTCCTTTTCTGAAAATGTCTCTCTAACTTTCCTTCAGGTGGTATCTATCTTTCACTGGGTTATATATACTTCTGTATCCTATGTCTTAAAACCACTCCTGCTTAGCCATTTTGGATTTTTTGTTAATCTCATTTTTTAGATGTGTGTACTTCCCTTCAACTGCTTCATTTGCTGGATTTTTATATTTTCTCCTTTCGTCAACTGAATTAAACATATCTTGTGATATCCAGGGAGATATTTAATCGTAAGCACTGAGACGTTTGAAAGACTGCATTTTGCTTAAAACAGAAAAAAGTTATCCGAATAATACTCCTCCAGTGTTTGATGAATAGGATGGCCATTGACTTTCAGCACACTTCAAACATAATTTCAAACCTTTACTAAACCTTTTCTTGTTCACATGCTGAACATTAACACATTAACTCATATGTAATCACACATTTAATGCCGTTTTTGTATGTGATAGTTTGTTTTATAAAATAATGTTGGTCAAGAGTTGCATTGGTATCGTATTACAGCTTAAAACAACTCAAAAAAAAAAAAAAAAAAAAACATTAAATAAACCATAATGGACCTAAATGAACCTTTTGGGTAGTAAGCATTTTTTACTGAAAAACTCCTTCTGAACTGAGGAAACTCCACTAATGTATTTCCATTCTGATCCATTGAGCTTTTGCCCAGTAACTACTTTGTCTCAATGTATATATGATTACTGGGGTGGCACATAGTCAATTAACAACAAGGAAGAAGAGTAGAGTTCAGTTGTTCTGAAATGTAGGCCATTCAGAGTGTTTCCTGGGATCAAAAAAGACACACGGTGGTGCGAGCAGCTGTGACATCGACAATACGAACTGACTCGGGAGTCATCAGAAGGGAGGACACCTGTTAGCTGATAGGAAGTCAGTTTGGTGAGCGTGGACGGTGCGGGTGCTTTCCTCTCGTTCACCGCAGTTACTGACTTCCTCTGTGGCCGTCTGTTTAGCTGCTGTGCAACTTCTGTTGCTGGAAATTGGTCAGGTGCTTCAGAAGAGGCAGAAAGCATCTGTTTGAACGACCATTAATAGTGCTTCTTTTGTTTCAGTGTATCCCACTCCTTAGCTCAGAAGTGTTACTGTACTACAGGAAGTGTGCGGTTGCAGACGGTGAAGAACTCGGTCGAGCAGTGCTCCGGGATACACGTGCTGACGGCACCCGATGAGCTACTGAAGACCGAGAAATTTTCAGAGGCGGTGTCGCGTCTGCAGCACCTCCGTGTGCTGTGTCTGCAAGAGAGATACGTGGGGACGACTTGCGTCCTGCGTCCTTGTGTGCTGAGACCTTTGGGTGACGGGTGCACCCGACTGGTCGAGATTGACTTCGGACGTATGTCTGTCGATACGGATGATCTGAAGTACTTTCTGAATGCCAAGAAGAACACCCTAAAGTGCTTACGAATAAAGTGGTCGGTGGGTGGAACGAGGTGAGTACTATTATCTCTCCTCGTACGAATGTCTAACTTTTACTCGAGCCAACTTTTGCTCGACGAATACTGTTCTCGTATGTTCGGTATTTTTCACACTGTGTAAAAGACATTTGGCATATTTCACCGTTATGTATACATAGGGACATGAGATACAAAATGTTAAGGAGACATCTAATTATTGTTACAGTGCTTTTAAGCTAGGTCTAGTTCAGTAAACATATCTATGTCTTCAAACATCTTCTGTCACGTTTATTACGTAATTACTTTCACTCGTAGCTAATAGTGCCGCTGTATTTAACAGTTGTGCCCAGTTCAGTTCTGTGTGATTCGGTAGTACCCGGCAGACCTGTCTCAATTGCACATTTTGGGTTTCTCAGTTTTTTTCACATTAGTCTGTAGATGGGGCTTCGTAGTGAAATTAATGGGTAGACTGTGTCATTTCAGAATGGGGACTTATAATTTAACATATGCCACTGTCGATTGATTGCGTATGCACAGCCTGTGGAAGAGGAAGTTTTTGAAATGTTTATCCCTCAGGGCACAATTCTGGGCCCATTACTTTCCCATTTACATCAGCAATATTCTGTCATCTTTTACTTCTCTTCTACTTTTTGCTGCGCAGTAGCAACAGTATGAGAAACTTGGCAACTCGTATGTGAGGGGACTGTGCATGCTACTGTGCAAGCTTGTAGTGGAACATATGTTTTGGTACTATGTAATTTTATTGTGAAACATTTGGCAAAAATGGCTTTCTACTGCAGCTCGCATATGAAAGTGTGACCGTGTGAATGTCATGCTAAACTCCCAAAAATAAATACAGTAAACCACTGTGTTTACATTCTCACATTTTACATTTTCTTGCTTTTTATATTCATTTTTGTCATTACAATCAGGAGTCACATTCTCTGAATTCAGTACTTTCCTGTCGTCACTGATTCCGTGTTACGACATTTCCCGCACCTTTAAGTTTTCTTTGACATTATCACAACATTTGACTTTGTTTTTTGTGCAGATATCTGCAAAAAGTGCATTGTATTCCTACTCAAAGTCAACCTCGGAACAAAGCAGAAAATGGAGACTATACACAAAGTTAATAATCGTGTCAGACAGCGTTAGCATAGTAAGTGAGATTTTCATTGTCATCATGTTTGGCCACAGCCACCTGTTTATAGGTACGCAGTGTTTGGAAGGGTGGGAAAGCACGCTGAGGCACTTCCCGAATGATGATCGTGACCTGACAGTATTGACTGTAGTAGCAGCCTTCCTTCTGCTCATTGTCTTGTATTACCACAGCTTTGATTTAATTTCAGTCATTTATACAAACAAGACATCACTCTATAACGAGCTTTCACGAATTGTTGTTACTTCAGTGTAAAATACATGAATCCGTACGAGGCACGCAGTCTTATGTCGGTACGACTTAGTGTCAGACGTAAATATTCCTCCTCGAGATGCTCCATAATGTTGCAATTTCCGTCCTCTTCCTCGCCCAGGATGTTCCTGAACCGTGTGATCTGCTTGTCGACAACAAGCTGTATGATTTTGTGTCTGTTGTTCTCCATTTATTAAAGACTCCCAACATTAATGTTTCAACCAATATTGTGTTACAAGTTTTATTTACCATAGGTTTATAATGATTACCGGTAATAAGTTTGACAGTAGAATTAAAATGCTCTTTTAATGTGGTTTAACAAAAGAATACAACAAATTGCTGTTAGAAAGAAGCAAAAACAATTATTTCAGTTTTTTTAAATAGGCAAAATTTAGATTGTTATAATTTCTGATTTTGAACAATATAAAGAGAATGACAGTAAGATAAATTTATTCATTTTTTACTTGGTTTGTTTCCAATGCTTTCCTGTATTTTGCAATTTCCTGCAACTTACACTTTGTGTGTGTGTGTGTGTGTGTGTGTGTGTGTGTGTCATTCCACTGAAAAGTGTAAGCAGGGGTTTAACTGTATGTCAAGAGCTGGTCCCAGCACTTGGATGTAAAAATTCAGTATACTACAGTTCAGTTACACACTTCAGAGTCCCTTTACCTGTGATACATTAACTGTTGTCCACAATTAACCATTATCAGGAACCACTGTGGCCTGGACTGTCATTGTTTCATTGTTATGCACACACAAAAATAACTCCCTGTGGAATATGCACTCAAAATTTAAAAAAAATACAGTATAGAATTTTCTGTAGATAGTGTTCAGTGAGCACATGTATTTGCAGTGATGGTTGATAACGCTGACACATGGGGCAACAGTATCTGAACAAAGTAAACCTCACACTTAGGCGAGAGAGAGAGAGGGGGGGGGGGGGGGGGGGGAAGAGAAGAAAACCATAAACACCTTTTGTTCATGCATTCATGTCAGCACAAGTGCATATTTCATATCTTGTAATGATACATTGAACTCACAAAAATGTAATTAAATTATGTAGATAAATACCGATACACGATGATGGTTGTGATATAACTGTATAATAATAGTGGTAGTAGTAGTAGTAGTAGTAGTAGTAGTAGTAGAAGCAGCAGCAGCAGCAGCAGCAGCAGCAGCAGAAGCAATGACGCTTGGTATTGGTTATTATCCTGTAGTGAGGAACAGATTTGAGGCAGAGATACGAGCTTCACACTGAAACACAAAGTTCACTGCAAATGCTGCATTCTCAGATTAAGATTTGTAAAGTTGCATAGTGGTGAACTCACAAACTGATCAGGGCCTAACTGAACTACAAAAATCAGTTGGGTTGGCGCTTTACGTGCCTAGGTTATCCTCTCGGTATCGCCTGTCCGCGAGTGCCCGGCATTCGATCGCGCACCTACTCGTATTCGGAGCTAGTGCGGCGCATCTCTTCCACTGTGGCTTGTCAGTCTGTGCCTCATACACGACAGTCATTTTAAAGGACTACACTTGCCAAAATACAGGGTTATTCAAAGAGGAGTGGCATATTTCTGGGATTAATCTTTTACATACTATAAAGGATAGAAATGCAACTCCAGACAGAGAAAAGTGGAAACTTTTGAGCAGTTGACATAGAAGTTCAATTAAAGGTGCAGTGCTGCTGTTGCTCATTCGTAGGAAAATGGAGACACCACGGAGGCATTTGTTTTCTGTGCTGCAATTAGCAAAATCGGAGTCCACTGTTAGTGTGAAATGTGTATTTTGATAACAATTTGACAGAGAGCTGCCTGCCAGTAAACAAATGTACGAGTGCCACTGAAAATCACAGAAAATTGGTGCATCTGCAAATGGAAAAGTGAGTGTCATCCTTGCACATAGAGTGAAGATGTCAAAGGTATCTGTGCAACTTACAAAAGGCGCCCTAGAAAATCCGTGACACGAGTGAACAATAAACTTAAAACCTTTCAACTCGAGATATGGTGAGTTCGGAAACTGACTGCATCAGAAATCATACACACTGGAATTGTTGCAAGCATTGCATCTGATGACCACACCAAAAGGTAAGAATTTTGCACAGGAATTCTAGAAGAAATGGAGGTGCACATTTTTTCTGAGCTATTATATTTTTTGTATGAACCCACTTTTCATCTTTCTGGTACAGTTAATTGGCATAGAGCTAGATTTAGATTTTGGGAGAGCAAAACTCCTATGGTAGTAGCTCAGCACAAATGAGACATTCTTTCGTCTTTCCCTCTCCTTCCCTCTTTCCTGACGAAGCAACCGTTGGTTGCGAAAGCTTGAATTTAGTGTGTATGTTTGTGTTTGTTTGTGTGTCTATCGACGTGCTAGCGCTTTCGTTTGGTAAGTCTCGTCATCTTTGTTTTTAGATATATTTTTCCCACGTGGAATGTTTCCCTCTATTTTATATATATATATAAAAACAAAGATGATGAGACTTACCAAATGAAAGTGCTGGCGGGTCGACACACACACAAACATACACACAAAATTCAAGCTTTTGCAACAAACTGTTGCCTCATCAGGAAAGAGGGAAGGAGAGGGAAAGACGAAAGGATGTGGGTTTTAAGGGAGAGGGTAAGGAGTCATTCCAATCCTGGGAGCGGAAAGACTTACCTTAGGGGGAAAAAAGGACAGGTATACACTCGCGCGCACAAACACACATATCCATCCGCATATACACAGACACAAGCAGACATTTGTAAAGGCAAAGAGTTTGGGCAGAGATGTCAGTCGAGGCGGAAGTACAGAGGCAAAGACATTGTTGAAAGACAGGTGAGGTATGAGCGGCGGCAAATTGAAATTAGAAATTAGCGGAGATTGAGGCCTGGCGGATAGTGAGAAGAGAGGATATGCTGAAGGGCAAGTTCCCATATCCGGAGTTCTGACAGGTTGGTGTTAGTGGGAAGTATCCAGATAACCCAGGCGGTGTAACACTGTGCCAAGATGTGCTGGCCGTGCACCAAGGCATGTTTAGCCACAGGATGATCCTCATTACCAACAAACACTGTCTGCCTGTGTCCATTCATGCGAATGGACAGTTTGTTGCGGGTCATTCCCACATAGAAGGCTTCACAGTGTAGGCAGGTCAGTTGGTAAATCACGTGGGTGCTTTCACACGTGGTGCTGCCTTTGATCGTGTACACCTTCCGGATTACAGGACTGGAGTAGGTGGTGGTGGGAGGGTGCATGGGACAGGTTTTACACCGGGGGCGGTTACAAGGGTAGGAGCCAGAGGGTAGGGAAGGTGGTTTGGGGATTTCATAGGGATGAACTAAGAGGTTACGAAGGTTAGGTGGACGGCAGAAAGACACTCTTGGTGGAGTGGGGAGGATTTCATGAAGGATGGATCTCATTTCAGGGCAGGATTTGAGGAAGTCGTATCCCTGCTGGAGAGCCACATTCAGAATCTGATCCAGTCCCGGAAAGTATCCTGTCACAAGTGGGGCACTTTTGTGGTTCTTCTGTGGGAGGTTCTGGGTTTGAGGAGATGAGGAAGTGGCTCTGGTTATTTGCTTCTGTACCAGGTTGGGAGGGTAGTTACGGGATGCGAAAGCTGTTTTCAGGTTGTTGGTGTAATGGTTCACGGATTCCGTACTGGAGCAGATTTGTTTGCCATGAAGACCTAGGCTGTAGGGAAGGGACCGCCTGATGTGGAATGGGTGGCAGCTGTCATAATGGAGGTACTGTTGCTTGTTGGTGGGTTTGATGTGGACAGACATGTGAAGCTGGCCATTGGACAGGTGGAGGTCAACGTCAAGGAAAGTGGCATGGGATTTAGAGTAGGACCAGGTGAATCTGATGGAACCAAAGGAGTTGAGGTTAAAGAGGAAATTCTGGATTTCTTCTTCACTGTGAGTCCAGATCATGAAAACTTTGGGTTGGCAGGCCTGGGTAACCAAGAAGGCTTCCTCTAAGCGACCCATGAATAGGTTGGCGTACGAGGGGGCCATCCTGGTACCCATGGCTGTTCCACAAACATGCCTTCGCCCTAGCCAGATTACACTCCCATATTTTATTTTCTCAGGCTTGTCTGACATTTGGCATCACCCCCAAAGGCCTCACACTTAAAGTTCCCATCTCTGGCTGCAACCCTTCTTTCCATCAGTCCCTATACCAGTTCCAAACTGAACAATCCATTGCCCTCACCCACCTAATCCTTCAGCTACACACCCACTCAGCCAATCAACACACCCGTCAACTCCTATCCTTAATAAAAGTCCTCAATCCTTCCTCTCCCACATCCACACCGGCTGTTCAGAGCATCCTCCTACAGGCCAACCGCAAATTGGAACAGCATGCCACCCTCCACCTTAAAAAACTATCCAATCTCCTGGTTTCCCACCTCCGGAAAGGCAACTCACTCACCCTTCACAACCTTTCCAGCAAACCTCAACTTCCTCTCATTGCACACAAACCCAGTCTCTCCCATCTACTCAATCTCCCACTTCCAGCTCCACTCCCTCCAAAACCTCAAAATTTCAATCAACACAATCTGGAACCACAACACCCCAATTCAGTAGTTAACCTTTCCTCCAAACCTCTCTCCCAATCTGAAACCCCTGTCCTATCCAAAGGCCTCACCTTCAGCCCCACTCCCAGATTCAACCAAACAGCCCTCGTCAAAGATTTACTGTCCTACACCTGTACTCTCTGCTGGAAATATCACTTTGCCACGAAGAAAAATGATCCTAATCCTACTCCTAATGATCCAACTCCCCAAGACACTATCCAAATTGAACCCTGCCTGGAACAGTTCCGTCCTCCGTCACAGCGGGACCCACCTCCTCTTCCTCAAAATCACCCTCTCCAAACCTTCCAGGAATTTCTGACTTCCAGCCTTGCCTCTCAATCCTTAAAAAACCTTAATCCTACTCCCAACATCACCACTGCTGAAGCCCAGGCTATCTGTGATCTGAAGGCTGACCGATCCATCGCCATTCTTCCGGCGGACAAGGGTTCCACGACTGAGGTACTTGATCGTCGGGAGTATGTGGCTGAGGGACTACGTCAGCTTTCAGACAACACTACTTACAAAGTTTGCCAAGGTAATCCCATTCCTGATGTCCAGGCGGAGCTTCAACGAATCCTCAGAACCTTAGGCCCCCTACAAAACCTTTCACCTGACTCCATCAACCACCTGACCCCACCAACACCCCGCACCCCTACCTTCTACCTTCTTCCTAAAATTCACAAACCCAATCATCCCGGCCGTCCCATTGTAGCTGGTTACCAAGCCCCCACAGAACGCATCTCTGCCTACGTAGATCAACACCTTCAACCCATTACATGCAGTCTCCCATCCTTCATCAAAGACACCAACCACTTTCTCGAATGCCTGGAATCCCTACCCAATCTGTTACCCCCGGAAACCATCCTTGTAACCACTGATGCCACTTCCTTATACACAAATATTCCGCATGTCCAGGGCCTCGCTGCGATGGAGCACTTCCTTTCACGCCGATCACCTGCCACCCTACCTAAAACCTCTTTCCTCATTACCTTAGCCAGCTTCATCCTGACCCACAACTTCTTCACTTTCGAAGGCCAGACATACCAACAATTAAAGGGAACAGCCATGGGTACCAGGATGGCCCCCTCGTACGCCAACCTATTCATGGGTCGCTTAGAGGAAGCCTTCTTGGTTACCCAGGCCTGCCAACCCAAAGTTTGGTACAGATTTATTGATGACATTTTTATGATCTGGACTCACAGTGAAGAAGAACTCCAGAATTTCCTCTTTAACCTCAACTCCTTTGGTTCCATCAGATTCACCTGGTCCTACTCTAAATCCCATGCCACTTTCCTTGACGTTGACCTCCACCTGTCCAATGGCCAGCTTCACACGTCCGTCCACATCAAACCCACCAACAAGCAACAGTACCTCCATTATGACAGCTGCCACCCATTCCACATCAAGCGGTCCCTTCCCTACAGCCTAGGTCTTCATGGCAAACAAATCTGCTCCAGTCCGGAATCCGAAAACCATTACACCAACAACCTGAAAACAGCATTCGCATCCTGCAACTACCCTCCCAACCTGGTACAGAAGCAAATAACCAGAGCCACTTCCTCATCCTCTCAAACCCAGAATCTCCCACAGAAGAACCCCAAAAGTGCCCCACTTGTGACAGGACTGGATCAGACTCTGAATGTGGCTCTCCAGCAGGGATACGACTTCCTCAAATCCTGCCCTGAAATGAGATCCATCCTTCATGAAATCCTCCCCACTCCACCAAGAGTGTCTTTCTGCCGTCCACCTAACCTTCGTAACCTCTTAGTTCATCCCTATGAAATCCCCAAACCACCTTCCCTACCCTCTGGCTCCTACCCTTGTAACCGCCCCCGGTGTAAAACCTGTCCCATGCACCCTCCCACCACCACCTACTCCAGTCCTGTAATCCAGAAGGTGTACACGATCAAAGGCAGCGCCACGTGTGAAAGCACCCACGTGATTTACCAACTGACCTGCCTACACTGTGAAGCCTTCTATGTGGGAATGACCAGCAACAAACTGTCCATTCGCATGAATGGACACAGGCAGACAGTGTTTGTTGGTAATGAGGATCACCCTGTGGCTAAACATGCCTTGGTGCACGGCCAGCACATCTTGGCACAGTGTTACACCGTCCGGGTTATCTGGATACTTCCCACTAACACCAACCTGTCAGAACTCCGGAGATGGAAACTTGCCCTTCAGCATATCCTCTCTTCTCACTATCCGCCAGTCCTCAATCTCCGCTAATTTCTAATTTCAATTTGCCGCTGCTCATACCTGACCTGTCTTTCAACAACATCTTTGCCTCTGTATTTCCGCCTCGACTGACATCTATGCCCAAACTCTTTGCCTTTACAAATGTCTGCTTGTGTCTGTGTATATGCGGATGGATATGTGTGTGTGTGTGCGAGTGTATACCTGTCCTTTTTCCCCCTAAGGTAAGTCTTTCTGCTCCTGGGATTATAATGACTCCTTACCCTCTCCCTTAAAACCCACATCCTTTCGTCTTTTCCTCTCCTTCCCTCTTTCCTGACGAAGCAACCGTTGGTTGCGAAAGCTTGAATTTAGTGTATATGTTTGTGTTTGTTTGTGTGTCTATCGACCTGCCAGCACTTTTGTTTGGTAAGTCACATCATCTTTGTTTTTAGATATATTTTTCCCACGTGGAATGATGAGACTTACCAAACAAAAGCACTGACACACAAAAAAACAAACACACACACAAAATTCAAACTTTCGCAACAAACTGTTGCCTCATCAGGAAAGGGGGATGGAGAGGGAAAGAAAAATATATCTAAAAACAAAGATGTGTGACTTACCGAACGAAAGCGCTGGCAGATCGATAGGCACCTATATATATAAAAACAAAGATGATGTGACTTACCAAACGAAAGCGCTGGCATGTCGATAGACACACAAACATAAACACAAAATTCTAGCTTTCGCAACCAACGGTTGCCTCGTCAGGAAAGAGGGAAGGAGAGGGAAAGACGAAAGGATTTGGGTTTTAAGGGAGAGGGTAAGGAGTCATTCCAATCCCGGGAGCGGAAAGACTATTTTGTACCCAACAGAAGGCCTAGTACCCAGTGCCCTGACACTCACCACGATGTCTGATGTATACCCACGCAATCTGTCCCTCACAGGTATACTTTCGATGCAAATTAATGTGGTGGTAATAGTAATGATGTCGTATTTCAGTGGCAAGTGATGTAAAGGTGACAGTCGAACACAGAAATGTTACAAATGCAGAATAAGAACCCTTAATTTGGAATTGGAATATAGTGTATGCCGTTTGTGTGGTCTCCTCAAATGTGACAGAAGACGAATAATTTTCACGAGCCCCATTTCTGTTGTTAGAAAGGCACGTCATACCGTTGCTGCCGGTATATGCCGACAGCTTGGAACGTCTGGAACTTTATGAGTTCGACATAGTCCGCAACTCGGCCAGAGAGGCGTTCACTACCGTCGGAAGCTTGAAGCACTTGCGGGAACTCAGGATGTCCGTCCCCGATCGAATACCGCCCGGAACAGCTGCTCTGGCTTTTACGTAAGTGACCCATCAAGTAGGTAACTGCTGTATTTACCTGATTATAAGATGAGGTTTTTTTTCCAAATTTGCCATTCAGAAAATATGAGATCGAGTAATATTGGCAGATTAAACTATTGCTGCTGAGATTAACATTTTAACATTGTTTAATAGAGTATATAGAGGGTATCCTACATTTACAGATGAAGCTTTGCTAGCTGAGGTCACGTGCAGGTTTATTTTGAAGAATTCAGAAGGGCAGGGCCGGGCAAACGATATTTGCATCGAAAGAGTCTCGAGGTTTCCCGATAGAAACATTAATACTAATTTTTAAGTAAACATAACATTCAAAAGCGAAAATGTTGTCCTTCAAAAAACATTACTCGATTCTGACCCCAGATCAATATTTTATTTGATTATGAGAGACTGGAAGGATTTATCAAGTGCATTGCAAGTGAGAAATTCAGTTGCTGTTCGTGTATTAGAACAATGGGTGAAACATTACCAACTTTTAATCAGCTTTAGAACTTGGTGACATTCAGATGAGAAGAGAGGAAAATTAATCCAGAATTAGATTTCTAATTAACAAAATAAATCGTATTAGGTTGACTGTAAATTATAGTGGCGAGACTCATCAGGAGATAGTACTGACAGACGTCAGTAGATCGTGGGGTAAGCAATAGTTAAAGAATTGGACCGAATCATGATTGTGAACTTTATTTATGTATCGGTTGTGGTTGTCATTGTTGTTACATCTGACTTGCACTCTGAAGATATTGTAGTACACGTTCCACAGTCTCGAGCAGCACTATACGAGGCTCGGTGGGGGAACAGCTTGGCAGGGAACTAGGATGAGTGTGGGGAGGGGAATAGAACAGAAGAGAATCTTTTGTGGTGTCACCACCAGACACCACACTTGCTAGGTGGTAGCCTTTAAATCGGCTGCGGTCCGTTAGTATACGTCGGACCTGCTTCAGCTACGTCATTTGCTATGACCTAGCAAGGTGCCATATTCAGTTACTATAATCTGAACAGATAATATTGTGAATCATGTACCATCAAGAGCAATGTTCATCATTAATGGATTAAAGTTAAGTATCAAACTAATTATGTCCGCTTTTTGAATTCTAATTCCTTGTCATGTTCCAGATCTCACGTCAATGTAGTTCTTCCCTCCTTATGCCAGCCTGCGTGAGCTAAAATGCGTGCCTTTTGGCCTCCTCTCGTAACACGGTGTTGACTCTTCAGCCAACACAACATCTTTATTGTCACATGACATGTTATATACAGTCGTTTGATTGAAATATTGGTCACTCATCAATGAATAATTCTGTGCCTACCTAAGGATACCTAAAACAAGATACATTAAAATAATGCATATGGAAGTATTTTTCATGTTTGTTTCTGTAGTTTATAAATATGGACATACCTCAAGGACCACATATTTCCATAAATGTAATATATGTGTTTACATCTACATATTTAGATACATAGTTCTCATGATAGTTTACAAGTATCGACACATTTAAAAAGAACATATACCTCCAGTAAAAGGGAACATAAGCATACACATAGAACGTAATGTAGAAAAAACAGGAAAACAAAACAGATATGTTATCTCCTACTTGTCTCTGTTTATAAAATCATCCACACTGTAGTAGCAGTTGGCTTTTTAAATATTTTCAATGTTTGCACAGGTAGATTCTAGCTTACAGTCCTTCATCTTTGAATGGATTTTATTTGCTAAGCTTCAAAGCCATGTAATATGCAGTATTTTCAGATAATGGTTGTCTATGGCAATGTAACATGTAATCTTGTTTGTGTTTTGTTGGATAAGTATGTGTAAATGAATTTCCCTCAAAAAGATGTGGGTTTCTTAACTCAGAGAAGTGTTTCATATATAAACATGGAAGGAATGGTCAGAAAGTCAAGGCTTGCAAATAAAGGTTTGTTCCAGTCATAGCTCTGATAATTTTTTTTTCTGTAGCTTGAACACTCTTGGGTGGCTTCCTTTTCAACTCCCCAAAAAATTATGCCATACCTTACAACTGATATAAAATATGTATGATACACAATTTTCCTAACAGCTAAGTCAGTTACTTTATTCGGAACCCTCATTGCATAAACAAAACTATTTAACTGCTTCAGTAAGCAATCCACATGATCAGTCTGTTTTGTTTTCTGTGCTAATTCTTCAGTGTTTTTACAGCAGACTACTGCTGTTGAGTCATCTGCACACAGAATCGTATCTGAAGTTACCTTACCTGGTGTGTCATTTATATAGTAATGGGCCTTGTATGGACCCCTGGGGTACACCTGCATGTATTTCCTTCCAACTAGAGCAAGCTTTCTTGCCCTTATGTTGTATAACTACCCTCTGTTTCCTATTTTTGAGATATGACTTGAACTAATTTAAAGATTTTTCATGGACACCATAAGAAGCTAATTTGAGGGGCAGCTGCGTATGGTTCACCATAGCAAATGCCTTACTGAGGTCACATAAGATACCTGATATGCCAACAGTGGTAATCTGTACCACATACTCTGTCTCTTTTTGTACATCTTCCATGTTTAAACTGCAGTTTGCCTGAATGCACATGTATTCAGAACTGAATTGACTTTAAAACTGGACAAACACACAATAGTAGTATTAACTTCTGCAGCAGACAGTTAGTCTACATAGGGGCCAGTGGCGTAGTTGTGTGTTTCCCGCTGTAGTGTTATCGATGTTCACTGTGATGTATGACGGGTGTGAAAGGATATGTGTCAGCTGTCAGTTCTATGTAGCTAATGAGAGAGCAGTGAGCAGATTATGTGTTTGGAAGTGAGAGACACCGCAAAATTGTCACACCTGTACAAAAGCAAAATCCTACACGTATTTGGATGAAAACAGCCATATTCTGAGGTCATCACATCAGAACAACTCACAGTTAATTCAATTAAAATGGCATAAATTTAGAACAGGTATAATGTTAACTCTTTAGGCAAATACTTTGTCAATAAAACAGTTTGTAATTTTGATTGGTCAAGAATATGTTAAAAATTAATTTTTCTTAAGAAGCCAGTCAAATAAAAGGGGGCTCGTCTTAAAATTGGGGTCATCTTACCCTTGCATATGTACAGTATGGTGTGCTGTTTGTTACTGAAAACATGTACTGAGCCAGCAGGGGTTAGGTCTCTCAGCTGTCAGGGTTACTCACAAATTTGGTGGCTTCAAATCAACCAGCCAAAGATCTGGCAGTTCTAATGTAAATATTATGAAGTAAAGGAAGCCTCTCACTGCACTAGATAGCAGAAGTGTAGAGTTTTTCAGAAGAAACCCTTTGGCAAGTTAGAGGGGACACACACACACACACACACACACACACACACACACACACACACAGAGAGAGAGACACAGAGACACACACACACAGAGAGAGAGAGAGAGAGAGAGAGAGAGAGAGAGAGAGAGAGTGTGTGTGTGTGTGTGTGTGTGTGTGTGTGTGTGTGTGTGTGACAATTTTTGTTTTTCATATTCACGTTTCCAAAAAACGCTTAAAGAAAGATTTTCACAATTCCTGTTGCAGGTTCCTAAGGGTTGTGCAGGTGACTTGGCAGAACAAATCTGATGAGGAACCCATGTCTGCAAATTTACCATTTGGATGTAAAATAAGTTTGAAGGTTGGATCACTTTCATATCTTCCACTTCACTGTGTGCAGACACGCACACAGTGGAGGTAATGAGCTCCGACTCGCGTGCTGTAGGAGCACACGATACAGTCAGTGTTTAGAATATTCGTCTTAGTGTTCCATTCTACGTGGTGAAGGACATTCTCTTCAAAGTAGAGAGTTTGGCCGGTCTGTGAAACACCACAGATCGCTGCAGTTGTGAACGTACTGACCAGTGAACGTACTTGCAGCCATTGTTGGAGTCAGAGGAAAATAGTACGTGATGTCATAATTACAACAGCGTGTGAGAACGGCACATTCCTCTCAATAGGTGCGCGCACTGGGAAGTGGTGGATTCAAAAGTGTTCTAATCTTCAAACTTATTTTACATCTCAAGAGGTGCGGGTTCATTATTAAAAACTTGTATACTAAGTCTCCTCTCCAAGTCCTAGAAGACAGCAATAGGAATTGTAAAACACTTTGTTGCCAATAAAAAACAGAAAGCGTACAGAAAGCAGAATCTGGACTGAGGATCAAAGTAAACAAATAATATGAACACAGGTCTCGTACCAGTCAGCCACAGTCAGTGAGGCCTTTATCTCGAGGCACATCTGTGGTAACGGGTGAAACTTTGGCGTGACACATACCACAGCTGTACATATTTTAAGAAACTTTTATTTTCACAGACTCAGTTGTATGACATAAATGACTGAGTTGTTTGGTCATATGAAAGACAGAGAACAACAACCAGACTGATCGATTCAGACCACAGAAGAGGACACAGAATTGACAAACATTTTCTGAATAACTGTAGGTCATAACTGCACCGTTGTGGAGCTACAGCTGATCGGTGACGAGAGCACGGAAAAGTGTGTGCTCTGAGCACAGTTACTACTTAAATTAGCTGCAGATGATAGTATCAGCTGGTCTGTCAAACTTGGTAAAACTTTAAATACATATCCACGGCTAGTTACCTGACACACGAATTTTCTGTTATGTTTACTGTTTAATGGTAGACTGTTAAATCCAATTATGCTAATAGTACTGTAATGTCAATAATAAGATACTAATTGGTACTGGAGAAACAGGACTGCATGTAGATAGTTGACATGAGGTACTGTAAGATCCAGTGTTGTTAATACTGAAATGTATAGGCTACATGTTTGTTTTTTTGTCATGTAGAGATAACCTGAATTAACTTATATTCTAACAACTTCAGTAGCACCGATTCTGACAAAATTACACAACTAGACACATCCTCGCAGCTGACCGGCTGCTGTTCTACAGCGGGAGCTTCCCGACGGTGCATTTCTGACCCGTGGTTCTCTATTGCTCAAATCGAGGTTGCCAATGTTGCTCTACTCTCGTGTTATGGCCAGTTTTATTTTCCCATACTATATAATGATCACCTCGATATCCGCGAGTCCCCACTGTCCGTGATCAGTCGAACATATATGAAACAAATTTAAATTAGAATTTTGATACCTGGAAAATTAATATAGTTACAATTTCCCTATTTTTTAGTGTTCTAAAATTGTACTTGGTGCAAATCAGATAGCGCCTCGGTTCATTTGATGTGGATGTTTCCAAAAAATGTAGTGTTGTGACCCTATCCTTTCGTGAGAGTTACTTTGCTGTGGCAACTGATCAGCGTCCTGAAGTTATCAAAATTGGTGAGCAGGGTGTGTTCTGTCATTGTAAGCAGAATGTGTCAGGTTGCTGTTTCTGATTTTTTCCCCCCATTATAAAGACAAAATAATGTGACACAACATAAACTATGTACTCGATTGTATTTTTAAGGAATGGAGGACTGCCACAACTGAAAGTGCTGGATCTACCACACGGATACGGTGTGGAAGATAACACAGTAATTGCCATCAGCCACGGATGTCCCGGTTTGCGGCAGCTCTCCGTCACTCACGCTACGAAGCTGTCGCCTGCTGCCTTCTCGGAGATCGACCATCTAGAACATCTTGAAATGTAAGTGATGTTGCTGGCTTTGCAGTGTAGTGCAGACAGAGTATTTTGCTGAATAATGAAAACGTAACTGGTGAAGTAGTACAGAATCGTGTGAGTTACTCATAAATGTTGTGACTGAAATTGTGTTGAAAAAGAATTGTAAGTCAAGACAATAAATAAAATATGCAGCTGGCCATTAAAACTGCAATATGACTGAGGTAGAGTGCAACAATTGTCAAACACGCATGAAGTTTACTACTGTTTTTACCCAAGTATAAGACGATCCGAAAGGCTTCTTTAGAAACATTTATTTTAACATACCCTGACGAATCAGAGTAACAAACTGTTTTATTGACATTATGTATCTGCCTAAAATTCCAGTTTTGACTGTCTACATTTTGATAATACAAGGAGAATTAACCCCTTAATATATATATATTTTTTTCAAATTATGTTCCAAAAATGATATTTTTTATTAATGAAAAACATTATATACTGAAAGACATTACATACTGAAATATAAAGATGGGTTTTAGAGCTCAAAATTATAAGTTGCAAAATTTTGAAAATCACCAATAGTAAAATCCTGAGCATACTGGTGCACTAGACTTCGATTGAAATATCTGAAACTTGGAGTCATTTTTAGGTTTCTGTGCAGCTGTCAATTCTAAGTGTGGATTTTACAACGGTTTCCTGTGAACAGAAATCTCGTAGAAGCTGGCCAGAGCACAGTGGACGTATTTATCTCGTACCACCGGCAAGTACTTGTCGCTCGACTGGCAAACTGTCGTCACTTTCGGTCTCGAATGAAATAACGCCACATTCTTCTTCACTTTCTAAGGTGCAGTAAATGAAGCAGGGAAAAATGAATACAAACGTCTCAAAAATGAGATCGACAGGAAGTGCAAAATGGCTAAGCAGGGATGGCTACAGGACAAATGTAAGGATGTAGAGGCTTATCTTGCTAGGGGTAAGATAGATACTGCCTACAGGAAAATTAAAGAGACATTTGGAGAAAAGAGAACCACTTGTATGAATATCAAGAGCTCAGACAGAAACCCAGTTCTAAGGAAAGAAGGGAAAGCAGAAAGGTGGAAGGAGTATATAGAGGGTCTATACAAGGGTGATGTACTTGAGGACAATATTATAGAAATAGAAGAGAATGTAGATGAAGATGAAATGGGAGATATGATACTGCATGAAGAGTTTGACAGAGCACTGAAAGACCCGAGTCGAAACAGGGCCCCAGGAGTAGACAACATTCCATTAGAACTACCGACAGCCTTGGGAGAGCCAGTCCTGACAAAACTCTACCATCTGGTGAGCAAGATGTATGAGACAGGCGAAATACCCTCAGACTTGAAGAAGAATATAATAATTCCAATCCCAAAGAAAGCAGGTGTTGACAGATGTGAAAATTACTGAACTATCACGTTAATAAGTCATGGCTGCAAAATACTAATGTGAATTCTTTACAGACGAATGGAAAAACTGGTAGAAGCGGACCTTGGGGAAGATCAGTTTGGATTCGGTAGAAATGTTGGAACACATGACGCAATACTGACCCTACGACTTATCTTAGAAGAAATATTAAGGTAAGGCAAACCTACATTTCTAGCATTTGTAGACTTAGAGAAAGCTTTTGACAATGTTGACTGGAATACTGTCTTTCAAATTCAGCAGGTGGCAGGGGTAAAATACAGGGAGCGAAAGGCTATTTACAATTTGTACAGAAAGCAGATGGCTGTTATAAGAGTCGAGGGGTATGAAAGGGAAGCAGTGGTTGGGAAGGGAGTGAGACAGGGTTGTAGCCTCCTCCGATGTTATTCAATCTGTATATTGAGCAAGCAGTAAAGGAAACAAAAGAAAAGTTCGGAGTAGGTATTAAAATCCATGGAGAAGAAATAAAAACTTTGAGGTTCACCGATGGCATTGTAATTCTGTCAGAGACAGCAAAGGACTTGGAGGAGCAGTTGAACGGAATGGACAATGTCTTGAAAGGAGGATCTAAGATGAACATCAACAAAAGCAAAATGAGGCTAATGGAATGTAGTTGAATTAAGTCGGGTGATGCTGAAGGAATTAGATTAGGAAATGAGACACTTAAAGTAGTAAAGGAGTTTTGCTGTTTGGGGAGCAAAATAACTGAAGATGGTCGAAGTAGAGAGAATGTAAAATGTAGACTGGCAATGGCAAGGAAAGTGTTTCAGAAGAAGAGAAATTTGTTAACGTCGAGTATTGATTTAAGTGTTAGCCATGTATGGAAGTGAAACATGGACGATAAATAGTTTAGACAAGAAGAGAATAGAAGCTTTTGAAATGTGGTGCTACAGAAGAATGCTGAAGATTAGATGGGTAGATCACATAACCAATGAGGTGGTACTGAATAGGATTGGGGAGAAGAGGAGTTTGTGGCACAACTTGACTAGAAGAAGGGACCGGTTGGTAGGACATGTTCTGAGGCATCAAGGGATCACCAATTTAGTGTTGGAGGGCAGCGTGGAGGGTAAAAATCGTAGAGGGAGACCAAGAGATGAATACACCAAGCAGATTCAGAAGGATGTAGGCTGCAGTAGGTACTGGGAGATGAAGAAGCTTGCACAGGATAGAGTAGCATGGAGAGCTGCATCAAACCAGTCTCGGGGCTGAAGACCACAACAACAACGACAACAACAACAACATGCTTAAATTCAATGTCAGACTTAGGATCACTGTAGTAAACCTAAACAACAATACAGGAGAAAGGCTGGAATGCACGTGTTTAATTGTCGAGCATCTAAAGCTGCACACAGTAAAGATGGTACCGAGTGGCAACCACCACGACAGCCAGGTGCAAACGCAGTACCAGATGCTCTATAGTGGCTGAACACTTAACTATCAGTGCTGAAACAGGTATAAATGGAGTTCTACTTTTTCACAGGTCTATTTATAAGCTGGCCAAGTACACTATGGATTTTTAGTATCTGTCAGAATAATAAAACCGAGGTAACTCAGGGTTTTATGATAAGGAGTTAAAATAAAGGAAAAGATATGGTTTTCATTAATATTTGGACTGTTTTCTTTTCTACCTATTTTGCTTCTAACCCAGTTTTTTTGTGGTACCACTGTTTTTAATCATTATCCTGACAGTACAGCTGTGAAATTTATATCTTTGCTGTCACAATTATTTGCCTGTTTATTCAGAATACATTGCAATTTCAAAGGTTTTGGTGGGACCTGAGAAGGCATCTGTCATCCCTCCCTCCACCCTTTCCCTGCCCTTCCAAATTCTTCAGAATTGACCTGCATGTGACCTCAGAGTCAAAGCTTCATCTCTAAATGTATTATGACCTCTATATGCTCTACAAAACAATGTGAAAATGTTGACTGTGAATACGAGATGAAATGATCCTTCAGTTTAGGAATGATGAGTTTGGGAAAAGCCTCATCTTATAATCGGGTAAATGCGGTAAACATTTGTATATGCAAAGAATCGGCATTTCAGTGCAATCGTGCAAAATTCTTAGCGAAACCTCTACCTACATTCTTTATGTAAGGAAATATTACAATGGTGGTTTCTCTGCACTGGAGCATAAAAGCCTTTACAGTTCCCAGGACTGATAATTTTATAGCTCAATGGAAAAGTATATTGTCTCTTAACATGGAAAAAATGTACTTTCACCCAAGGGATAGTGTATTTTCTCTAGGCAAAAAGTGTGTTTTTGTTAAAGAAATAAAGAAAATTTTTTCTTCTCAATGCATAACCCTGAAGTTTCTCATTGTGAGATAGTGGCTAATGTAGCATTTTGCTCTTTTCCATTGTGTTAACAATGGCTTGCTGATTATAAAGCCTGATGTTCAGGCTATCTCAAGGAGTAGGGTATCGTCATCAATGTTGCAAATCTTTGCTTCAGATCTTGTGTAAGGTGTTGTTTTTGTGACTTTTCCTTTATGACAGTCATGCCACTTTGTAGGTGTATTTGTCATCACCCTCACCTTAGACTTAAGTTTAATTTTGGAACAATTTTACTTGAAGATGTACAATAATTTTGATTTACATGAAAAATGCTCTGTCTCAAAGGTGACAGCTAGGAGTAAAATTCATCATATTTATTTCTGCCAACTTGTTCCCGTGTAAACGATAGTGCACTTGTGGTTTGTTCCAGACTAGATGTGACAGGTTGTAGCAGACTCGGCGGAGGCCTATTCCCCTGCCTCGTCGGGCTACCGCGACTTCACACGTTGCGAATGGGTACCATGTATTTCGGTACCACGTATTTTACAGAGTTGCAGCCAGGTGTGAGCAGCATCCTCAAATTGTCAGGTTTGCGCTGTCTGACATTCGATTATTCGGATGTTACTGGAGTGCCTTTTGATAAGTTTCCGGAGAATCTCATCAGTCTCAGGTAAGGAAAGATCTGTGTCTACATAATTACTTTGCAGGTTCAAGCTTTGGAAACTGCAGGTTGGAATAAGAATAATATAAGGAAAAGGATAGATTCTTACTCACAACAAAGGTGACCTGTCGAGAAGCAGAAATGCACGACAGAAAGACTGTTACACAGTATAGCTTTCCACGAGAGAGAGAGAGAGAGAGAAAGAGAGAGAGAGAGAAGCACACCTCATGCACACATGTCCACTCCCACCAGCAGGTCTGACTGGAACGCAACTGTCACATTAATAGCAATCTGAACCATGGACCTTGCCGTTGGTGGGGAGGCTTGCGTGCCTCAGCGATACAGATAGCCGTACCGTAGGTGCAACCACAACGGAGGGGTATCTGTTGAGAGGCCAGACAAACGTGTGGTTCCTGAAGAGGGGCAGCAGCCTTTTCAGTAGTTGCAAGGGCAACAGTCTGGATGATTGACTGATCTGGCCTTGTAACAATAACCAAAACGGCCTTGCTGTGCTGGTGCTGCGAACGGCTGAAAGCAAGGGGAAACTACAGCCGTAACTTTTCCCGAGGGCATGCAGCTTTGCTGTATGGTTAAATGATGATGGCGTCCTCTTGGGTAAAATATTCCGGAGGTAAAATAGTCCCCCATTCGGATCTCCGGGCAGGGACTACTCAGGAGGACGTCGTTATCAGGAGAAATAAAACTGGCGTTCTACGGATCGGAGCGTGGAATGTCAGATCCCTTAATCGGGCAGGTAGGTTAGAAAATTTAAAAAGGGAAATGGATAGGTTAATGTTAGATATAGTGGGGATTAGTGAAGTTCGGTGACAAGAGGGACAAGAGTTTAGATCAAGTGAATACAGGGTTATAAATACAAAATCAAATAGGGGTAACGCAGGAGTAGGTTTAATAATGAATAAAAAAATAGGAGTGCAGGTAAGCTACTACAAACAGCATAGTGAACGCATTATTGTGGCCAAGATAGATACGAAGCCCACGCCTACTACAGTAGTACAAGTTTATATGCCAACTAGCTCTGCAGATGACGAAGAAATTGAAGAAATGTATGATGAAATAAAAGAAATTATTCAGATTGTGAAGGGAGACGAAAATTTAATAGTCATGGGTGACTGGAATTCGAGAGTAGGAAAAGGGAGAGAAGGAAACATAGTAGGTGAATATGGATTGGGGGTAAGGAATGAAAGAGAAAGCCGTCTGGTAGAATTTTGCACAGAGCATAACTTAATCAAAATTAACACTTGGTTCAAGAATCATGAAAGAAGGTTGTATACATGGAAGAATCCTGGAGATACTAAAAGGTATCGGATAGATTATATAATGGTAAGACAGATTTAGGAACCAGGTTTTAAATTACAAGACATTTCCAGGGGCAGATGTGGACTCTGACCACAATCTGTTGGTTATGAACTATAGATTAAAACTGAAGAAAGTGCAGAAAGGTGGTAATTTAAGGAAATGGGACCTGGATAAACTGACTAAACCAGAGGTTGTACAGAGTTTCAGGGAGAGCATAAGGGAACAATTGACAGGAATTGGGGAAAGAAATACAGTAGAAGAAGAATGGGTAGCTCTGAGGGATGAAGTAGTGAAGGCAGCAGAGTACCAAGTAGGTAAAAAGACAACGGCTAGTAGAAATCCTTGGGTAACAGAAGAAATATTGAATTTAATTGATGAAAGGAGAAAATATAAAACTGCAGTAAATGAAGCAGGCAAAAAGGAATACAAACGTCTCAAAAATGAGATCGACAGGAAGTGCAAAATGGCTAAGCAGGGATGGCTACAGGACAAATGTAAGGATGTAGAGGCTTATCTTGCTAGGGGTAAGATAGATACTGCCTACAGGAAAATTAAAGAGACCTTTGGAGAAAAGAGAACCACTTGTATGAATATCAAGAGCTCAGACAGAAACCCAGTTCTAAGGAAAGAAGGGAAAGCAGAAAGGTGGAAGGAGTATATAGAGGGTCTATACAAGGGTGATGTACTTGAGGACAATATTATAGAAATAGAAGAGAATGTAGATGAAGATGAAATGGGAGATATGATACTGCATGAAGAGTTTGACAGAGCACTGAAAGACCCGAGTCGAAACAGGGCCCCAGGAGTAGACAGCATTCCATTAGAACTACTGATGGCCTTGGCAGAGCCAGTCCTGACAAAACTCTACCATCTGGTGAGCAAAGCGTATGAGACAGGCGTAAGAAATACCCTTAGGTTTCAAGAAGAATATAATAATTACAAACCCAAAGAAAGCAGGTGTTGGCAGATGTGAAAATTACCGATCTATCCTGTGAATTTTAACTTATTTTATGTTTAATCAAGAATATTTTGAACAGACTGACGGTGTCGCCATGGGTAGCCCCCTGTCTCCTTTGGTGGCCAACCTTTTTATGAAGGATTTTGAAGAGAGAGCGCTTGAATCAGCTGCCCTGAAGCCAACTGTTTTTTGGCGGTATGTGGATGACACTTTCATAGTGTTGCCTCATGGAGAAGATAAATTAATCGAGTTTCTACATCACCTCAACTCCATTCATAGCAACATCCTGTTCACCATGGAAATAGAGGAAGATGGTTGTTTGCCTTTCTCGGATGTCCTGGTCGAAGGAAGAATGATGGTTCTCTAGGGCATTCAGTTTACCGGAAACACACTTGTACTGATTTGTACCTGCAAGCATCAAGTTGCCATCACCCATCACAAACCATGAATTTGCTTAAAACACTTGTTCATAGAGCTCATACTGTCCCAGATCTAGATAGCTTACCTCAAGAATTCGCCCATCTAAAGACAGTACTCAGCGAAAATGGGTATTCCATCCGGCAGATTAACAGGGCACTAACAATTAAAACTAAGAAGCAGGAAGAGAATAAAGAGGAGAACATGCCAGAACCATCTTTAGCTTTTCTTCCTTTTGTTGGTAACACTTCGTTTAAAATAGCAAGAATCCTCTGCTGAACATGGTATTTCTACTGGACATTCAATGGAGTATGAGAAAACAATGATTTTGTCTACAGCAACGTCTTTCTGGGACTCCATTATTGAAGAATCCGTAGAAATACGACTGGCGGAAAATCTGTTAAACTGTGACAGCGGCTACCAGCTGGACAGTGCATGGAATCCTGTCATCTCCACGATTTGCTCAAATCGAAGACGACTGAGTGCATCGACGGCCGTGGCAAACAGCAACGCAGAGGGCGACTGAGTTCCACTATTCACCAGCGAGGGCGCGGCCGGCGGGCAGTGTGGTTCAACTATCAAGCTTTCGATGCATGCGCAGAATAGTTACAGTACGCTATATATTGTGGAATGGAGGACGTTTTCGCGTCTGCGACAGCTCAGCTGAAGGTGACTGGCAGGTGCCCAGTTGACATATCGTGCGAAGTATTGAACGACGACCGGCTGCAAGCTCGAAATTTGTTTGAACTACCGACCTATCCATTTAATATGCCACAGCTGCAAACTACTAACACGAATTCTTTACAGACGAATGGAAAAACTAGTAGAAGCCGACCTCAGGGAAGATCAGTTTGGATTCCGTAGGAATGTTGGAACACGTGAGGCCATACTGACCCTACGACTTATCTTAGAAGAAAGGTTAAAGAAAGGCAAACCTACATTTCTAGCATTTGTAGACTTAGAGAAAGCTTTTGAAAATGTTGACTGGAATACTCTCTTTCAAATTCTAAAGGTGGCAGGGGTAAAATACAGGGAGCGAAAGGCTATTTACAATTTGTACAGGAACCAGATGGCAGTTATAAGAGTCGAGGGGCTTGAAAGGGAAGCAGTGGTTGGGAAGGGAGTGAGACAGGGTTGTAGCCTCTCCCCGATGTTATTCAGTCTGTATATTAAGGAAGCAGTAAAGGAAACAAAAGAAAAGTTCGGAGTAGGTATTAAAATCCATGGAGAAGAAATAAAAACTTTGAGGTTTGGCGATGGCATTGTAATTCTGTCAGAGACAGCAAAGGACTTGGAAGAGCAGTTGAACGGAATGGACAGTGTCTTGAATGGAGGATATAAGATGAACATCAACAAAGCAAAACGAGGATAATGGAATGTAGTCGAATTAAGTCTGGTGATGCTGAGGGAATTAGATTAGGAAATGAGACACTTAAAGTAGTAAATGAGTTTTGCTATTTGGGAAGCGAAATAACTGATGATGGTCGAAGTAGAGAGGATATAAAATGTAGACTGGCAGTGGCAAGGAAAGTTTTTATGAAGAAGAGAAATTTGTTAAAATCGAGTATAGATTTGTGAGGAAGTTGTTTCTGAAAGTATTTGTATCGAGTGTGGCCATGTATGGAAGTGAAACATGGACGATAAATAGTTTGGACAAGAAGAGAATAGAAGCTTTCAAAATGTGGTGCTACAGAAGAATGCTGAAGATTAGATGGGTAGATCACATAACTAATGAGGAGTTACTGAATAGAATTGGGGAGAAGAGGAGTTTGTGGCACAACTTGACTAGAAGAAGGGATCGGTTGGTAGGACATGTTCTGAGGCATCAAGGGATCACCAATTTAGCATTGGAGGGCAGCGTGGAGGGTAAAAATGGTAGAGGGAGACCAAGAGATGAATACACTAAGCAGATTGAGAGGGATGTAGGTTGCAGTAGGTACTGGGAGATGAAGAAGCTTGCACAGGATAGAGTCGCATGGAGAGCTGCATCAAACAAGTCTCAGGACTGAAGACCACAACAACAGGTGGAGAGCTGCATCAAACAAGTCTCAGGACTGAAGACCACAACAACAGGTGGGGGGAGAGAAGAAGACGGGCGGGGCATGCAGGGACTAGATGGGGGTACAGCAATACTGGCAGGTGCAGTGTTCTGAGGTGGAGGGAGGGGGAAGATTGAAAAAGAGGAGAAGAGGAGGGGAAAGGATGGTCAGGTGCATTGGCAGAGGGAGGCACACAGCGAGGGTGAGAGGACACGAAAATGGAGGAGGTGGAAGGACAGAGGGGATGGAAACAGTAGCGACAGTAGGTTACTGTATGTTCAGGCAACTATAATTTCGGGAGGGAGTGGAGAATGTCTTGTAAGGATAATGCTCATTTTTGCAGTTCGGAAAAGCTGGTGTTGGAGGGTAGGATCCACACGGCTCGAGTAGTGAAGCAGCCGTCAAAATCCAGCACATTATGTTCACCTGCAAGTTGTACCACGTGGTGCTACTTCGCTCTCGCCCCCCAGGTTGGCGGTGCCCGTTTGTCTCGTACCGATATAGAAAGCTGTGCAGTGATTGCAGAGCTGGTAGATGACGTGGCTGCTTTCTCGGACGGCCTGGCCTCTGGTGGGCTAGGACGAGGCTGTGACGGATCTGGAATTGGAAGTGCTGGGAGGTGGATTGGGCTGGTCCTGCACCAGGGTCTCCACAGTGATACGATCCCTGTAGCTGTGGCCCAGGACGGGGAGTGGCATAGGGATGGACTGAGATGTTAACGTGTCATATTTATGGTGAATAGTAATCTATCCTTTTCCTGCAGTTTACGTTTGATTGGCAAAGGGTTCAAAAATATAGAAGCACTCGGGCTTTCTCTGTGTTCTGTCTCAGATAGCATGTGGGGAAAATAAATAACTTCTCTTGCAGTTCTGTATCAGTGTTAAATAAGGATAAATGTAGAATAATGACTCTGTGTGTGTGTGTGTGTGTGTGTGTGTGTGTGTGAGAGAGAGAGAGAGAGAGAGAGAGAGAGAGAGAGAGAGAGAGAGAGAGAGAGAGAGAGCTAGCTGTGTAGTATCGGCTTATAAGATTAGTAGCAAACGTCTTGAGTGTATCACATTGTATATGCATTAATGGGTAATAGTAAGAAATTATATGAAATATGGTGATCAGGCAAAACATTACTAGGAAAGGTGCACAGAAAGCTTAGATTTGTTGAAAGGGTGCTGTGATTTATGTCTGAATAGGAAATTGCACATGACGCACCAGTGCAACCATTTATGTCACTGTAGATGTTTGTAGATACGGTACCGTCCCAAAGTGTGGCAAGTGTTGATGATGTACTCCTCCAGTCCGTGCACACACAGTGATCATTTGAAGAAATGTCAGTCAGAATCACTGCTACTTCTCTGAATTACAACAGCTGCTGTTCTCCTATTTGGTATCACAGTTGCGTGGCAGTCTGTATTCTGTGGAGTTATGTGCTCGTTCTCACGGCCAGGAAATCTAGAAAAAATGGGGGAACTTTTTCATCCGGGAAAAGTCCAGCAATTTGTTATAATTTTGGGAATTTTTCATTGTTTTAATTTTCAGATCAATTTTTGTAGTTTTGACTGATAAAAACTGATATTCTAACAAATAATTTTACTGTAGCCCACTGCTGCAGAATAATACTGCAGCAGTAAAACATAAACCAGAGAATAACACCAAAGCAAAAGTTAAGACTGTGAAAACTTTGTAAGAACAAATTGCTTTCGATGAGAGTGACATCACAGGTGTTTACATTTCTAACAAGCTGTGGGAAAATATTGTGAATGGTTATTTGAGAAGCACTGCTTTCAAAGTAAATTTCCTTTTACACAAGACATGTGAAAATATGTGATGAATTAATTAAATTGTGAAGTGTTTCACTGTCATTCGAAACTTAAACCTTTTGAGAGCCAGCCACTTTAAAAACGACCAGCCATTTATGCCATTATTTAAAATTTTAATGGTGCGTTTGTGTTTAACACATGCTAAAAAGAGACCAAGCTTCAAGGTTAGTTTTTCATATTTATTTCAGTTCTTTTGTAGATTACAGATTATGCAAAAACAATGGCAGAAGTATGATTATCCTTTAGAAAACGAAAAAAAAAAAAAATTGAAGGATGAGTTCAGCAATTTCACACGTAATTTGATTTCCAATGAAAGGGTCAAAGTTTTCTCACATGTAGGGGGATATGTCGCAGTCGTAGCAATACTTGTTTGCTTCTTTCCTGCTCATTTTACAAGTAAATTGTCTCATCTTCTCCGTACCGTGCTCCGAATATCTGCTGTCGTCGGCTGTCTAGGTTGTGTGACACAAGCTATAATTGGTTAACGAAGTGCATTGTGCAGCACAGTCTAAATTTCACTGCTCCAAAAGCTACTGTGCTGTACGTGCTGGAATTCGTATTTATACTTTTGTAATACCAGTATATACAATGTTTATGTTGCCCCACGGCAAAGAGCTTTCCAGAACACATTGTTTTCTTGCTGGATTTTGTTTCCTAAAATGCTGGAAGTTCTGTGCTGGTGTATAAAACGTTTACCAGTCAAAGAATTGAAAAGTTTTACAGCTTCGAAGGAAAATATACTGGCACTTAACAAGGAAAAATGTACTTTCTCTCAGGGTATAGTACATTTTCACCCAGAAAAAGTGTATTTTTAACAGGGGAAAATCTACGTGGTTTTTTTCTTATTTATTTATTTATTTATTTATTCCCCCCCCCAAATTGTCCGCATGTACACCCTGTCGTAAAGAATTTAAATCCAGAAGCTCATTGAAATAATGGTCCTGATGCATCTCCATAGTGCTTTGAGTCATGAAGCAAGTGATGTTCAGTGTGTGTGCGCTGCATCCTGTCACTGCAGTTATAGTATTGAATAACATTACGCAACTGCTCTGCACGTGTCGCCCACAACGTAGCTGATGTTAATCAGTTCCTGTCCTCAATGTAGATAATAAAGTTCGTGTTAAAGTACAGTCTGTCTGCAAAGGAATGTTCCGTTTCAGTGGTATATTATAACAGTTTTTTATACAAATATTCAGTTCGACCTAAAATACAATTCTTCCCACACTTTGGGTAATAAGTCCAGAGCAATGGAAGCAACAACAGCCCCTTCAGTTCTGTGTCTCAACTCTGGCAGATCATTAGATAGTGGCACAAAGCAGACAAGATCTTTTACAAAGCCCAAAGGAAAAAAATCACAGGGGTCAAGGCCAGCAGAACAGTGTCCTCGTCATATCAGTTATTAGCACCAGTCCAGCGGTCAAAGGCTTCGATGTTCGACTGTGCTCGTACAAAAACGTGCCGACGGATAGGGGCCCGATGTTGTTGCCGAGTAAAGTTTTCGGGGTCACCTTTTAACTGATGAAAGAGCCGTTCTGGTAACATATCCAGGTAAGCTACCCCTGCTATGGTAGCTTCAGCAGAACAAAATAGTCTGAACACTTGACATTGGGACACACCACAGAAAAAGTTTAATTTTGGGATTTCGCATGTACTTCCATTGCGTAGTTCTGTACATCTTAATTGTCACATCGGATAGGTCATCTGCAATCACTTTGTACGGTCCACGGAATTGTGCAGCTAGGTTCTTAGAATGACACCTTCTTACGGTCTCATCAAACAAAAGAAGCATCCTAAATATTCTTCGATTCTCCAACTCTTCGTGTGAGCTTTACTGGTTTCCTTCATTTCTTTTATCCTTTCTCGTGCTACTGGATGTACTGCTTGCAGCATTCTAGTTGGCTGATATGCATAACAGTTCATTCCTCTGTCTTTATGACTCCTGGAATGTGTACTTGTCTCCCATAAATTTATGCCAACAATGTATAGCCATTGCTACTGTGAAAATATAAGTAATTGGATAGATTAGTTTTCCACATCTTTCATTTTCTAACCTTCTATTTTTTGCAATTCCCATCCCACCTGTACCACATACAGTGCACTTAGCTTTCCGCATTTATTAGCTCGTGCACGATGTTACAGCAGTATTCTCTGTTTCTCGTATTACTGTATCTACCGTGTTTAAGCTCTCAGATTTTTGAATCTTGTCCACTGCAGTCTATAACGGTCAGTCTTTCCGTCTCCTCCTGTCCGGTAAGTCTTCCTCCGACCAGAGGTTCTGCGTGACTCCTCCAAACTCTACTCCTTTTCCTAAACCTTACCAGTCCTCCTCTTTCACCGCTCTCCCTTCCCCTTCGACCCTTCTGCTAGGAGAAGGATCCTTCACTGCTCTCCCTCCCCCTTCGACCCTTCTGTTAGGAGAAGGAGCAAGTGGCTCCAAAAGCTTGCAAACTGTAATACCTTTTTCATGTGTGTTCTCCTGCCACCACATGATGAATAAATTTTTTTTCTATCCAGTTACTTGTTTGTTTCAAAAACTGATTATTTTTGTTGATACTTTGCTACTGTGAGGCATATTAAATACAGAAACAGTATACTGTTCCCATATATTCCAAGTACAGTGGTCCTCTCTAACGAAGTGTCATAAATATTCCACCAGTGTCCTACGAGTTCTCTAGAGCACCCCGTTTGTCAGTGAAATGCTGTCGTCACAGTTTTCTGGATCCTTAATAACTTATGTACCCTCTTCTCTGTGTGAACTTATTTCTTTGAGATTTGTAATAGTTCCTAATGTGTTCCTCTTTTCATGTCTTTCCACTAATTATAGTTTTCTATTTGGCCTAAGTTTCTGTGCATCCTCTGATGACTGCCTAACACTAGTTCAACCTTTTCCTCTGTGTCTAGTTCATTTTCTTCACACGTTCTTAATTTTCCCTAACCACTCTGTGTCTCGTTCTTTCGTGCCCTCTACATCGTCTGACCACATTCGGCTCAATGCATCACAGTGAGGACGCATGTTATTGTTGCAATGTTGCCCAGCTCCCAGTAATTTTACACGTCATATGTCCACTTTTCTTGTAATTATTTGGTTTAGGAAGCCTAATATGTGCTGTAATAGATGTTACAATATACAGTCTTCGGTTACCTGACATCTTGTCACCTCGATAACAGACGTGAAAATGCTGCAAGGCTCGAAGCAAACTCGGAGTTTTCTCTCTTACTCCAACTCTGTGCAGACAGTGCACACCACCGTACTCGGAGCGGGTACGAGTCGAGTCGACGCCCGTCCGTGGCAACAGGTGGCTCATGTGCCAGTGACGTCGGAGAGTAACGCAGTCGGCACGCAAATTCCCTGACTCGAGACAGTTCCTAATGTCCCGTCAGAAGGCGCCACTCTATGGACGACGTGTCTGCCAGCTTTCTTTCATTCATTTGTCATCGAGGCCACTAGAGTGTGCCATTCCACCATCCACAAAGTTAAGAGTACCGATCTTTTAACATCGGTTGTGATAGTTTTGTTTTTTTGACAAATTAGTTTTGAAGGTAGAAATTCGGAGAAATTTTTTTCTCATCAGCATAACTGGAGTTTATAGTTTTTCAGTTGTAAATTGAGCGCAGATTTAATGTAGTGGCATTTGGAAAAATGGCTGGAATATTGCAATTGTAGCTGTTACTGAAGTCCTAATGTTTTTATTTATCACATTTAGAAATATTATCTCCGAGAACCTCGTGTGTATACGTTGTGGCGTTTCGAGGTGATCGAATGTATCGGTTCTCGATACTGCATTTTTCTGTGCACTGTTGCATATAATACGTTCTGTACAGTGAGAAATAGCTCGTCACACAGTTCCTAGTTTGCAAAGTGTAACCAGTTTTAAACACCGTGCAAAATATTAATACTGGAAATTGACAGTTTAGGACAGCGTTTAAAATGAATATTTGTAAAAATAGTGATTGGTTGTGTGGCTGTCAATTTAAAAATGCATTATTTTGCTTCCCATGCCTGTATGATGTTGAACCCTTGTGGACAAAAGTGAGGGTTACAGACGTAAACCATCTGAGTACCAAAGTGTAAAAGCACGAATCTTCAGCTGCTCAAATACAACCGAGTAGTGCATCGAGAAGGAAAATTGCTGAGAATGACGTGTCCGAAAGAACAGACGTCACACATTTGTATAACCGATCTGCCATGATGGGCACTGAAATCACAACCTTCAGTGCAGATGCACATTTACATTCAATCTCCAGCAGGAATCTAAATGTAGTGAGTGTGGACGACACGGGTGGGGGCTGTGGATAGGTACTAGGTGGGAGTGCAGGTCAGCTGAGATAGTCTGTGCATTTGTGATAAACGGTCTGTCCGGGTCACACAGTGGTTAATGCGACTACCTAGTAAGCGGGAGATCCCAGGTTTGAGTCCCAGTTGCGTGCACATTATCCTCACCACTTATTTTGCACAAAGTCCTGATACGACTGATATCTTAGTACCATCCCCGTATGTTTATTTCTCCTCCCTCCACTGTCAGTTTGCGTAGTAGAAGAAGTTGGGTGTAATAGGTCTGGGCTAAATATATTTCTGTGGTTCCTTCGAATTGGCCTTAAGGGATCATGATAAAACTGAATTGTTATCAAACCCTGACTAATTTTACTTCTGGATTGAATGCAGCATTGAAAGATAATTTGGGTAAGGCAACTGTTTTCAAAGGAACCTTCAAAACTATTCAAAGTGAACTTTTCCAAATTATGTTGGATGTATACCAAGAAGAAATTTCAAAGCAAATAAGGAATCATAATTTTTAGCTGTTATAGCAGATAAAACAAACAGATCAAACATATTTCAGATGGCTGTTGTATACTGTTACATATTGAGACCCAGAGGTTCTAGAGTTTCCTATCTCCTTGTGAACACGGTGCACAGATGTTCGCTGCGACTTTGCTAGAAGAATTGAATAGGCAAAAAGACTCACCAAAAATTACTTGCACAGACCTGTGATGAGGCATCTGTTATGGCTGTTTCCTCGGGTGGAGTACAAACTGTTGTGTAAAAATTGTCCTAATGCAGAATGTGTACATTGCTATGCTGATGAAGTTAATCTTATAATGAGCAAAGCGGTATCAATCAATTGCAGTATGATTTATTTATTTATTTAGAGTTTTCAGAGAATATGTCCATTCTTTTCATAGAGTGCGCAGTGGACCACTATCCTCGGTGACTTAGTGAGAAAGCATTTCCCTCGATCTTGTCCAGTGGATTTTTCGATCTCAATTCGTAAATGCAGTTCATTACTCCAACAATGTATAAATCACATACTGGAAGGTGATTCTATAAGAAGTGAAACTACAATTTGCCAGGCTCTTCGCCATAAAAATGTTCGTTTCAATCATATCTTAAATTATCAGTGAGCACAGACATTTGCCTGCAGGGGAACAGCAACTGTTATAAATTAAAATTGTAGAGCCGGCACAAGTTGCATGTAATTTTTTATTTATTTTACATGTTTCATTTGTCCAATGCGAGCACTCTCAGAACTTATGTAGCGGGGGCCACACGGTACCCGTTTCAGTTATTGGTTGGAATTTTCTAGTTAAGTTATGCCATTTGTCAGAGTTCTGTTTGGTCAGTTACGGTACGGAGAATCAATGCGTGCTGGCCCATAAGATCATTTCGACATTTAAAATAAATGTTATCGAGATTTGAGAAGTAATTGGTATCACCAGTGGCATTGAATCTGTTGATTACTAATGAATCTACTGATTTATCAGTGAAGAGAATGAAGTTGGAATAGCCTGATGTGAGTAGAAAAGAAAGGCAAAGGTGCTGTGCAACGTGATTGATGTTATAGATCATTGTATTTTTTCACATCATCTTGTAGCTGCTTCATTGTTTTTTCGTGTTAAGTTCCCCTTGTATCTTTTTAAGATATCCTGAAGATACCTTAAAGGAAATGTGTTCATTGTCATCATTTTTGGATAAGCTGAAACTATATTGTTAACTATCTTTTATCTACCTAGCACAAGAATGTAGATCATTATCTGGTGCAGTTAGTCTAGTAGAGTCTGACAACTAACAGCCCAGGGAAGATGTTCACTAAGTAGTCTAAACTGTTGAAGGTGACATCGGTCGAACCGAAAGGCTGCTTTTCAACTTTGAAAATAATAAAATTATTCTTACATAACTCCGAGTGAGGAAAGGTTGACGGCCTCGGCGATGCTTTCCACCGAAAGAGGTCTCGCGATGCAGATTACAGACTGCAATTGGTGTGTGACTGAAGAGTTTGTCAGTGAAAAATGGAATGGCAAAGTTTCAATACAAGTAAGACAAGTTCGTTAAATGATGAGTGTGTTTCAGTTCTACTAGGAATGTAGCTCATTCAATAGTTTTTCTAGATAGTTGATAAATCATAGCATGCTCTTTGCTACAGATATTTTTCTGTCAGATATATTTCTCACTTTTTTCAGGATCATAACTTGGATTTAAAAAATTGAATTTTCTGGCATTCATACACACGAATTGTCAGGATGTTTAAATCGTAACAAATGTCGGGAAGCGAGGCACCGATAAAAGAATTTTCTTCCTTGTAACCATCTCGTATAAAAATGTAACATTGAAACTTTGGTGCAACACCCAGCTTCAGATACCACTGGCTACCACTGATGTATCAGCATTTGCATTAAGATTTCTGGGTTTATACAAAGTGTAAAAAAAATATTCCTCTAGTTCCAACCACCATTTCAGTAATCTCAGCAACAGACCTTCGACACCAAAAGTCCGTGTCAGTGGCTCGTGATCTGTTACTATGGTAAAATCTTCCTAAATGTGTGGTCTGCACTGTTTTGTGGCCATACAATTGCTAAGCACTCTACCTTAGTTTCAGCCTTATCCAACAACCGTGGGGCACAGTTGACTGGCAAATCTGAATCTATCTCCCTTCGTGACAGAACTGCTCTGAACAGTTCTGCACTGGTATCTGCAGCACCAGTGTTATGGTTTCTTGAAATCAGGGTAGCTCAGTATGGGAGGATTTACTAATCTCTCAGTTCCTCAAATGCTGCTTGTGGCAGAGATCCCAGTTCAGCGATTATACAATGGATTCACAGTATTAATATTCAGCCACCCCTAAATATCCTTTAAATCCTGTAATGGATTTCAGAACTGTTCTCCACCTCTTCACATTATGCTCACCTGGCTCCACATCTTTCTTTGTTATTTTGTGTCCTAAGAATATTACCTCTTTCTCAGAAATTCACACAATCTGGTGTAACTTTAACCTAGGTGCCCTTAAACCATCCAATATTTTCCTGCAACTTCTCATCACATTCCTTTACTGAACTACCTTAGCAAGTTACGTCATCCGAGTACATTGAAACACTTTGTCCCATGCAATCTTGCCAAAGCAACATTCACTAGTCTTTGAAATATACTTGATGCATTCTTTGCCCCATTGGCATCCTTTTGGACTCTTAGTGCTGATAATTTGCAGTGAATGCTGTGTTTTCCTCTATCTGCTGAATCTATTAAAATAGTGGAGAAATACTTGGCTTTCCCCAGTTTGTCCAGTATCTCACTTATGTTGGGGATGGGGAAAGTTTCCCCCACTGAGATTTCATTCTATATTTCCCTATCCCACAGGTGTCCGTGGGTACTTTTCAGGTTCTCTGAACAATTATATCCCCATTAACCATTTTCTCAATTTGCTCCTGTAATACCACCTTTTGTGCTTCCAGTATTCTATAGGGATGCACCTTTCCTTTGTTGTTTTGGCAATATAGGGAATGCATGCCTTACCATTTATGTGAATGCCAAATTGTCACCTTTTAGATAAAATACCTCACCATATGCCATACAATTCATATCAGTCTTCTTTATCCAACTGACCATTCAGATCATTTCTCTAACTTGTGCAGTGAGATTTCCTTTTGTGCTCATGCCGTTAATTGCTCCCTGTGTGGCTCATGTTGGTGTCACTTTGTCTTATCAGTTCACCTAAAACTTTCACTGTACTCAGATTCCACTTGGCCTCACTTGTAATTAGTACACTGAAAATATATTTCCCTTGCTCTAATAGAACCATAAATTTGGCTGTATGCACACTTGGCATTTCTTCTTGTTTGGGAATAATCTTTTCTTTTTTTTTTCATTACTGGGATTCAACCCTGTTTCTACACACGTTCTTATGTTTTTCTTTGCTGTGAGCTACTTTCACATCACTTTCTGATGCCCCACTAGTTTGCCTTATAGGTAACTCATAACATGTCGTCTCACAACTTGCCTTTAATTTGCATTTTTAACTTTTCCTTCACCATTCTGTGATTTACACTTTTTCATCTTATGTCTGTCATGTGGAGCTTACCGTCGTATTCATAGATCCTTTTTGCCATCTACTTTTCCTGATTTGCGATTATTGATGAAAGCTGGATCCATCATTACACACCAGAGTCGAAATGGCAGACAAAACAATTGACAAAAGGCTGGTAACAGTCCACTGAAGAATGCAAAGACCATTTTGTCAGATGGTGAGGTGATGGTCACTGTTTCTTGGGATTCCCAAGGATTACTTGGAAAAAGGCACAGCCGTAGCTGGACCTGTTTATGCTTCATTGTTGCATCATCTGAAACTTGTGTTGGTGGAGAAAAGACCCAAGTTTAACCACAAAAAAGGGTCCTTTCACCAGGATAGTGCACCATCCCACCCATCAGCGATAACAATGGTGAAAATGCATGAATTGGACTTTGAATTGGTTCCTCATCCACCCTATTCACCATACTTAGTCCCAAGTGACTTCACCTTGTTCCCTTACTTGACACTTTGGCTTGCTGGGAAGAAATTTTCATCAAATGAGGAAGTGATAGTTGCAATCAACAAGTATTTTGCAGTGGGATGAAAAAGTTGGTGGATCCCTGGACCAAGTTTATATCCTTCCAAGCAGAATATGTTGAGAAATAAGTTGAGTTATTTACGAAACAAACATTTTTCTCGCTTATTTTAAATGACTTATCAAACCGACTTCATATGTGCCCTTGATATCTATTGATAACTGTAACTGACTTCCTAATTTGTAGCAATATTCCACTGCAATTTTGTTTCTTGCTTCAAAATCTGTGACTCTTAACATTTGGGCATTTTGTCACAGTAAGATGTGTATTCCTCGTGTAACACACTCTTAGTTTTCCATTTCACTTGTGGGCACAGCCCCTAATTTCTCATTGAATTGGGGTCTAGCCTTTCACATTTTTCACAAATGGTTATCTTTTTAAGTCTGCATTTGTGTGACCTGGTTTGTCACAGTGGTAACAATATTTCTGAGAGCCTTTTGCTTCTTCTGCCTTCACCGTCTACCCTCGTGTTCCTCTTTGACTTTCCACAGTCTCTAGCCATGTGACCCATCTGCACTCAGTGTCATCATCTTCCCTCTGTTACTTAGAGTTTAGACTTCCTTCACTCTCAGGAATAGATCCTTTTTCTTTCACGGAGAGTAGGGCACTTTCCTCTCTCAACACCTCTTCTGCTGTGGTGCCTAACCTAATTTAATCGGCGTGTCTTCGTACAGCTGCCCGAATCCTATCACTCGCCAGGCCCTGCACGGAGCGATCCTGTCCCAGTATCCGCACCAGTCTCGATGCACCTCACGGTTGTGCTGCCCGTGTCACTGGTGACGGCCTCTCTGAATGATTTTTAAACTTCATCTATCCGATGAACCGATGATGCAATTGCTTTCCCTGTGTGTTGTCTGGCCTGACAGGCCTACAAGCATAATAGCCTATGCTGCACTTATCTGTATAATTTTCTTCCCCGATTATATTCACTCGATTCCAGTTATAATTATCCCGGACAGTTAATTTTGCTGTAGCTTTTGCCATAATTTTAGACTTATATTGTGAAGTAGCAATGGTTTGTCATCTGATTGGACTACTTGAAATCCTGCATTCACATTGTCTGTGAAATCCCTAAGTTTGGAGCTCCACTAAATGACTTATTTAGTAATACAAGAAGATCCTTCGCACTGATGCCTTTAACATCTGAATTAGTAGCTGAAGCCAGCTTACATTGATACGGTGTTATACGTACAGTCTTAAAACTCTTATGTCATTGCTTCCCTGAAGTGTGCCGATGCTGTAGTTCTGCTGATTTCTTTTGCAGTTCCTTCAAGTATTTCTTCCTCTGATGGTCCCTCCTGCGACTTGCCTGGCCCGGACAAAACCACCGAGAAGTCAGTGTTGGGCTCTGGGGATGGCATCTGCTTCGTTTTACCTGTTCCACATTCCCCATCACCAATCTTCTTACCGTACACAGTGTGAAGGACCGATTCCGATAGTCTTTTGGAGGTGTGGCCCGTGTGGTGCAATCGGGCTGTCGATGACAGTGTGGACTGAAGCCTACTGAGTTATCTGTAATGGAGGAGAGGAAGAAAGTCTTGAGGATGCTTAGAACAGGTGATTCTGGAGTGGAGAGGAGAAGTTGTTGGCTTTGTAGGAAGTGAATAAGGGTGCAAACACTAAAGAGGTCGTATGGATAAAAAAGAGAACATTCTTTGGAGAAGATTTTCTGAGTGAAAGAACGTGCTCTGAGGAAGTTCTTTATATCGTATGAACAAAATGTTCAGAGCATATTTTCTGATGAGGGAGTTCATTCTCACTATCTCGCCACCTGCTCGAATCTGTTCTCCGCGTTGTGTTGTCTGCACCGGGCACAGAACGTACTCTTTATCTTGCATTTCGTTCAGCTTGCTGAAATATGCAAACTATTCAGTGTACAAATATGGAACTGTAGCATCACTGTGTTTGGGAAGAGTTGCATAAAATTTCATTTTGTTTTCACTTTTTTGTGCGGCAACAGATTATTAAGAACATTACGGATGGTTTATGAAAATACATTTTCTGATAATCTTGACAAATTTTCGACATGCAGGGAACTTTTTTTTATTGATGTTAGGTGAACGCATTATGCGAATGAAATTTTAACAATACGTCACATTATCGTCTACTCCGGATTGTAAAACGAGTGTGTTCTGACACGTGGTAATCTCGATTAAATGGCACATAATACTCTGTTGGCACGTCAAGTACTTAAGTGGTCATCTTGTGGTTTTGTTATGAGAAACAGTTCACTAGGTTTGTAATAAACCTGTTTTTAATTTTTATGATTTGCCTACTTATTTCTAGCATAGCAAAATGGAACATCTGTGCTGTGCGAAAATATGATGAACATCTGAAAAGGTCAGTGACATATTTGTCTGGTTTGTACCTGGTCTTCCCATACACCACTCGGGAAAACTTGGGTCTCATAAATAGCACAAAAATGTTTTCATTTTTTCTTCATGATATTTGGGAAATAAGTTCACCACCCTAATAATGTTTTTACTGTTAAACCCATATAAACTTACACAGTTACTCTACTCAATATGTCTTCGGGTTACGTATATCTTTCTTTTTCCATCTGAGCAACATAGATTTATTAAATTTACTAAAAAAACTTGGTAAGACTTAATGTCTGCAGAATTTAATCAGCCTGATTTATGTTACAGAGCTCATATCAAAAAGGGGAGAATTTTCTCTGCTCGTGAGAAACTTCGCTGTGTTTATTCGTATGAAATCGGAGAATGTTCTTCATGTTGAGCAAGGTTACCCACTCATTTACTCAAGCTGAGAACACAGTCAGGTGAAGTACATACTCACTTTGTTTTATTTGTGTGAACTTGAGAATGTTCTCCAAAATTTATAGAATTGAGTACTTTCCCCATGTTATTTATACAATCCAAGGATTGTGAAATTAAGAACAACAAATTCCAGTAGCTTTATATCTTTGCAAATCATTGCGGCCGCACCTCTCTACCCCCCCCCCCCCCCCCCCCACCATGCCATCAATTTCCCCAATTTCTCTCCTACGCCACCACTGTCCCTGCCCATCCCACCATGCTGGCAACCCCCCCCCCCCCCTCCCCCTCTCCGTGCACAGTCGCTCCTGCCACACCTCCTTTTTCTCTTACCTAAAGATTTTTTTTCTCTGAGTAAATATAAATTTCCATGTACGTTATTAGAATTTTGTAACAATCTCTCTCTCTCTCTCTCTCTCTCTCTCTCTCTCTCTCTCTCTCTCTCTCTCTCTCTCTTTCTATTTCTATTTGTCTAGACAGTTCCAATTCTCTGTGATCACATGAACCAAAGCATGCCAATTTCTTTTGTCCTGCACTTTCTCCTGTAGGCTTTCCAGGTTGGAGCAGATTACTTCTGTGATGCGATTGATTCATTTCACCTTCTGACGTCCTCTTCTTCTAGTGCCTTTCCTCACCATTAGAGTTTTTTGCAGTGAAACATATCTTCTCATGATGTCTCCAAAGTAGGTCAGGTTTTGTTTTAGCATCAGACCTTCCAGGGAGTGCTCTGGTTTTATTTGCTCTAATGTTAACCTATTCATTCTCTTTGAAGTCCACGGGGCTCTAAGGAGTTTCCTCCAACATCACAACTCAAAGCAGTTTATTCTTCACCATTCGTTCCACATTTGTAATGGTCCAGGTCTCACATCTGTATATAACAACTGGAAAGACTGTAGCCCTTACAATATGGATCTTTGTTGCTAAAATTATATCTCTACACCTTAAAACCTCGTCAAGGTCTTACTTTTTATCAAGCAGCGAGCATCTCTCGATATTGTGGAGACGCTTGCTGCTTGGTAAAAAGGCAGTGTCAAAACTTGATGAGGTTTTAAGAAGTGGAGATATACTTAATACTGTTGTACAAACATTCACAGTACAGAAGGATCTCAGTTTGTCACAGTAACAGCAGTGCTCCCGTTCCTGTCACAGGGAGCTGAGTGTCGAAGGGTGCCCAGGTGACCCCAGAGCCACAGACGGGCTGACCGAGCAGATGCCCAATCTCGTAATCCGCGGCACGGTCCACGCTGAGCTACAGCCTTTCTACTTCGAGGCACTCGAGGACGTAGGGCCCGGCGAAGCAGACGAAGCGGTGGACGACCGTTCGGAGAGTGACGAAGACGGCGACAGTGATAGTAGCGTCGGCGGCAGTGACAGTGAGAGAGGTTGAGAGCACTATATCTGTATGTATAAAAATAATGTGAAATTTATAGGAAAGTACAATTCTCAGTACTTGTCAACATAAGCGGAAACTGTTTTGAAGGAATATAACAAATAATTTTAGAAATGTGTAGAAGAAACAGTAATGTTGTTTGAATACCTGCTGTAATAATCTGCAATAATGTTTGATTCTTGTTGTAACAACAATGGATTCACAATGAAACAAATTTTTTAAATGATAAAATGGCTACACAGATCAGCAGTTACTTCTGTAAAATATCTGGGAGTGTGCGTACGGAACGATTTGAAGTGGAATGATCATATAAAATTAATTGTTGGTAAGGCGGGTACCAGGTTGAGATTCATTGGGAGAGTGCTTAGAAAATGTAGTCCATCAACAAAGGAGGTGGCTTACAAAACACTCGTTCGACCTATACTTGAGTATTGCTCATCAGTGTGGGATCCGTACCAGGTCGGGTTGACGGAGGAGATAGAGAAGATCCAAAGAAGAGCGGCGCGTTTCGTCACCGGGTTATTTGGTAACCGTGATAGCGTTACGGAGATGTTTAATAAACTCAAGTGGCAGACTCTGCAAGAGAGGCGCTCTGCATCGCGGTGTAGCTTGCTCGCCAGGTTTCGAGAGGGTGCGTTTCTGGAAGAGGTATTGAATATATTGCTTCCCCCTACTTATACCTCCCGAGGAGATCACGAATGTAAAATTAGAGAGATTAGAGCGCGCACGGAGGCTTTCAGACAGTCGTTCTTCCCGCGAACCATACGCGACTGGAACAGGAAAGGGAGGTAATGACAGTGGCACGTAAAGTGCCCTCCGCCACACACCGTTGGGTGGCTTGCGGAGTATCAATGTAGACGTAGATGTAGATGTAGATCAGGTAGCAATTCATAAATAGCACTGACAATGTTTTTTTGCAGTAAGTCGAATTTAAAAACTTCTTTGTTTTTATAAACCTGTGAAACAATAATAAATGAGGACTGCTACCTTGTTATTTTAAGTGTTAATTATATTTATCAGGATACTGCTAGATACCATTTTTAAATATTAAATTTCATTTGGAGGAACCACTTTGTGATTAAAATACACGACAGACTCTTTTACGAATGAACCACACATCACTAGTGTAATACTGTACAGCATTTATTATTTGTTACACAAACCAGTTTTTGGCTGATAAGTCACTGTCGGGTATGAAGATAAGTAAGTGGTAAAGTGAAATTGGTTGGATCAAAGATTTTAAAGTAGTGCATCTTTAGATGCACTACTTTACTACTTTACTACTTTACTACTAGATGTTTCCAGAGGTGAAAAAAAATTAATGTTACAAGAAGGAACAAATAAAGGATTATTTCAGTGTAAATGTGGTGTAAGATTATTTAACTTAAATAAAATATGTGAAGCATTATCTGGTGAACTATAGACCATTAAAGTAAAATTTACTTTGTATAACCACAGCTGCGTAATATGAGTATTATATCTTGTCTGTTTGTAATTTAGGATGGATTAAAGACAAGATTATTTTCTTCAGCTGCATGTTTGGACTATGTCACTAAAGAGTAATGTTAAATTATTTTCTTCTACGTACAACCGTTGTAATTTGTGTAACGGCATCCCGTGCACGGGAGAGCAGTTCCCCAGTGTCCCAGGCGGCAGACGCAGCTGAGAAGGGGTCACGTGTGCTCGTGCTCGGTGCACAGGGTGATCCTAACTTGTGGCAGTCAGATGTCAGATTTGCCACAGGTTCTGGAAATCGGGGAAATTCCAAACACATCAGGGGAATCTGAACAAACAAAACACTGGAAAAATCTCGTTTTCGTCTCAGTAGATGAAATGGTTTGTTTGCTGAGGTGTCACGCATCGTCGATGGCCAGATGTGGCTGAGTATGTGTGTGCACTTCTTCCCCACTCCCCCCCCTCCCCTTCCTACCACTCCCCTCAGCTCGCAGTCAGTGCTGCCACTACTTTTTGTCGCCAGCCTAGGAGCTCCCGACAGGAGGCGTGAGGAGTGGTTTGTTCGGATCTGATTCTCAGAGACTGTAGACGCAGTGGCCTTAGACAGTGGTCGTGTGTCGAAACAAGGCCCCGGGAGTAGGCAACATTCCATTAGAACTACTGACAGCCTTGGGAGAGCCAGTCCTGACAAAACTCTACCATCTGGTGAGCAAGATGTATGAGACAGGCGGAATTCCCTCAGACTTCAAGAAGAATATAATAATTCCAATCCCAAAGAAAGCAGGTGTTGACAGATGTGAAAATTACCGAATTAATAAGTCACAGCTGCAAAATACTAACACCAATTATTTACAGACGAATGCAAAAACTGGTAGAAGCCGACCTCGTAAAAGATCAGTTTGGATATTGGAACACATGAGGCAATACTGACCCTACGGCTTATCTTAGAAGAAAGATTAAGAAAAGGCAAACCTACGTTTCTAGCATTTGTAGACTTAGAGAAAACTTTTAACAATGTTGACTGGAATACTCTCTTTTAAATTCTGAAGGTGGCAGGGGTAAAATACAGGGAGCGAAAGACTATTTACAATTTGTACAGAAACCAGATGGCAGTTATAAGAGTCGAGGGGCATGAAAGAGAAGCAGTGGTTGGGAAGGGAGTGAGACAGGATTGTAGCCTCTCCCCGATGTTATTCAATCTGTATATTGAGCAAGCAGTAAAGGAAACAAAAGAAATGTTCAGAGTAGGTATTAAAATCCATGGAGAAGAAATAAAAACTTTGAGGTTCCCTGATGACATTGTAATTCTGTCAGAGACAGCAAAGGACTTGGAAGAGCAGTTGAACGGAATGGACAGTGTCTTGAAAGGAGGGTATAAGATGAACATCAACAAAAGCAAAACGAGGATAATGGAATGTAGTCGAATTAAGTCGGGTGATGCTGAGGAGTCGTGTGAAGTTAGCACCCCTTTTTCGAGAAATATACATTTTTTTCAGAGTTCTTGATAGATATGGCATAGTTCTAGAGTTCTTTGTACAAAATTTCAATAGTTCTGCAGAATTTAGCGAAGAAAACAACAAAATTCGAAAAAATTTTCGTATCGAAAACATTTTTTGTCAATTTTCGTAAAAATTAAACTTGTACAACAGTTCTGAGGACAGTTCTGAACAGAACCCCAAGAGCTCTATCGAAAATCCCAACAACATTTTTCTCTGGCGATAATGGTTTGAGATAAATTGATTTAATATGGGACACACTTTCTTTACGGAAAATATAAATATATTCGTACAACAGTTCTGATGACAGTTCTGGACACCACGTGAAGAGTTCTATCGAAAATCCTAGTGAAATTTTTTTGTGCAGGTAATAGTTTAAGAGGTAATTGCAACTTAATTAAGAATTCCATAAGAGCTCCTACTGTGAAGCTGGCACCCTTTTTTTCAGAAATGTATACTTTTTTCAGAATTCTTGATAGATATGCCATAGTTCTAGAGTTCTTTGTACAAAATTTCAATAGTTCTGCAGAATTTAGCGACGGAAACAATATTCGAAAAAATTTTCGTATCGAAAATATTCTTCGTAAATTTTCGCAAATTGTAAATAAGTACAACAGTTCTGAGCACAGTTCTGAACAGAACTCCAAGAGTTCTATCGAAAACCCAAGTAACATTTTTTTGCGCAGCTAATAGTTTACGAGATCATTGCAATTTAAGGAGAAAATCTTTTCACTTACTGTGAAGTTGGCACCCTTTTTTTCACAAATGTATACTTTTTTCAGATTTCTTGATAGATATGCCATAGTTCTAGAGTTCTTTGTACAAAATTTCAATAGTTCTACAGAATTTAGCGACGAAAACAATATTCGAAAAAATTTTCGTATCGAAAACATTCTTCGTAAATTTTCGCAAATTGTAAATAAGTACAACAGTTCTGAGCACAGTTCTGAACAGAACTCCAAGAGTTCTATCGAAAACCCAAGTAACATTTTTTTGCGCAGCTAATAGTTTACGAGATCATTGCAATTTAAGGAGAAAATCTTTTCACTTACTGTGAAGTTGGCACCCTTTTTTTCACAAATGTATACTTTTTTCAGATTTCTTGATAGATATGCCATAGTTCTAGAGTTCTTTGTACAAAATTTCAATAGTTCTACAGAATTTAGCGACGAAAACAATATTCGAAAAAATTTTCGTATCGAAAACATTCTTCGTCAATTTTCGCAAATTGTAAATAAGTACAACAGTTCTGAGCACAGTTCTGAACAGAACTCCAAGAGTTCTATCGAAAAGCCAAGTAACATTTTTTTGTGCAGCTAATAGTTTACGAGATAATTGCATTTTAATGAGAAAATCTTTTCACTTACTGTGAAGTTGGCACCTTTTTTTTTAGAAATATATATTTTTTTCAGAGTTCTTGATAGATATGGCATAGTTCTAGAGTTCTTTGTACAAAATTTCAATAGTTCTGCAGAATTTAACGAAGAAAACAACAATACTCGAAAAAAATTTCTTATAGCAAACATTCGTTATTAATTTTCACAAAAAGTAAATTCGGACAACAGTTCTGAGGGCAGTTCTGAACAGAACCCCAATAGTTCTATAGAATATCCTAATTACAATTTTTTGTGCAGCTAACACGTTACGATATAATTGCAATTTAATTAGGGAACCTCTTCACTTACTGTGAAGTTGGAATCCTTTTCTTCAGAAATATATATATATTTTCAGAGTTCTTGATAGAAATGTCACAGTTCTAGAGTTATTTGTACAAAATTTGAATAGTCCTGCATAATTTAGCGAAAAAAACAACAATACTCGAAAAATTTTTCGTATCGAATGCATTCTTTGTCAATTTTCGCAAAAAGTAAATTCCTACAACAGTTCTGAACAGAACACCAAGAGCTCTATCGAAAATCCTAATAACATCTTTTTGTGGCGATGATAGTTTATACGGTAACTGCTTTGATGTTAGACCCACTTTCTCCACAGAAAAAGTAAATTCGTTCAACAGTTTTGATGAACAGTTCTGGTTAACACGTCAAGACTTCTATCTATAATCATAATAACATTTTTTGTGGTTGTAATAGTTTGTATGGTAATTGATTAATTGTGGGGCACTCTTACTCAAAAAAAAAAAAAAATTATGTCTGTTCGTATGCTCTGATGCCAGCTCTGGATAGCATTGTAAGAGTTCTATCGAGAAAACTAGTAACATATTCTGTGCAGGTAATTGTTTACGTAGTAACTGCCATTATTAAGGAATGCTTATGAGCATTTCCCGTGAAGTTTGAACCCCTTTTACGATAAATATAAATTTTTTTCACAGTTCTTGATATATATGCAATAGTTCTAGATTTCCCTGCTCAAAACACGAATAGTTCTACAGAATTTCGGGAAGAAAACAATAACACGGCAAAATTTTGGTATGGTAAAAAATTATTTGTCAGTTTGGAAAAAATAAATTTGTATAACAGTTCTGTTGGCAGTTCTGGATAGCACCGGAAGAGTTGCAATGAAAATGATAAGAACATTTTTGTGGCGATAATAGTTTATACAATAATTGTTTTAATCTGATACTCACTTTATCTAATATAGCAAAATTCGTAGAATAGTTCTGATGACAGTTCTGAATATCACCCACAGAGTTCTACCAAAAACTATAATAACATTATTTGTGACGATGACATTATATGAGATAATTAATGTGGGACTCACTTTTGTCATGTAAAAGTAATAAATTCGTACAAAAGATCTGACGGCATTTCTTAATACGACCCCAGGAGTTCTACCGACAACTGTAATAACATTTTTTGTGGGGATAACAGTTAATGAGATAATAGCATTTTCGAGAGACCCACTTGGTCTACATTATAATAAATTGGCACAACCCTTTTGCTACCAGTTCTGGATAGCACCGAAAGAGTTCTTTTAAAAATCCTCATAACATTTTTATTGTGCCAGTAGATTATGAAATAGATTGTGTGTTCACTCTGCAGTGGGTGTGCGCCGATGTGAAACTTACTGGCAGATAAAAACTGTGTGGCGGACCGGGTCTCTAACCCGAGGCTGTGACCAAAGAATATCGTCACAATATCCTTTCGTCCAGGAGTGCTTCTTCTGCAATTTTCGTAGGACAACTTCTACGAAATTGGGAACGCAGGAGATGAAGTACTGCTGGAAGTACAGCTATGAGTACGATCGTAAATTCTCACTTTTTATTTTGGAAAACCGAAAATCGAAAACCGGATGTATATTCTACTAAATACAAAAAGTCTAAATGTTCAGCACTATACAAATGCCAGTACACCTTCTTAAGACTGACTGTAGTAACTGTAGGTGGAAGCGTGGGATGTGCACGCTTAGATGATTCAAGGAGAGAAGGCTCGTCAGTGCAAAACAAACAGATGGCTGAGAGAGCAGATACATTCACACGCGCCACTAACCAGATGGTGTCACACCTGTCGAGAATCGCACCAGAGGTACAATGAGCTGTGGTGGAGTGCTGTTGGCGTGGTTACTATGCAACTTACTTGATGGGCATCAATACACCGTTATATTAATGTACCATACTTGAGAAACAATGTCATTCACACACTCCGAGTTCCTTATCAAACAGTACTAGACTAAATTACCGGCCTGGTGATAAGCAGCCTATGTACCTCACCGACTACACATCTTCGTGTTATAAGAAAAAAAAGAGAAAAATACCAAGGGACACAAAATATGAATCCGGATAAACCGGAAATCCGGATTATTGAGGACCAAATAAACGAGGTTCTTATTTACAAATTTCGAACTTCTTATTAACTTTAATACTGTATCCCCTCAACATTATAACACCTCTATTAGTCATGTATTGAATTAGGATTTAAACATACTACTTAGTTCGTTTGTACGATATATTCAGTAAATATACTTACATTTCTATACATTGTAAAGACTTTTAACTCTCGCTGTAGTGTAACTCATCAAACTTCCACACTTCCTTTCTAACTAGAACAAATGTTTGCAACAATATTAACGACATCAATTTCAAATTTATTCGTTACACACAGCACATGTTTTATGTATCCTAGGGGCTGGTGATGTTGCAATATAACTTTCATCCATGAGGGTCCTGGGCATATTTTTAGCTGTTAGTGGGTCCTGGATGTCATGAGAGTTCAAAACAATTACTGTTTTACGTGATAAAATTCATCTGGTTCTTCCTGATTCTAAAAATATACACTTCATGTGTGCCTTTCATTGTTGTATGTATGATTCAGTATCGACGCTAATGCTCTCTTGATGAGATATGAGCCGATTGCTCGTTTTTATCCACTGTGCCCTTTCGTATTTCATTTCAGCGATTAGTTTATTTGTTTATCAACGTAGTAAGTAGTACAAAGCTAATCCAGAATGTAAACTGCACTTAAATTCTGTTTGAACTGTTTAATAGTCAGTGTCCGCTGTCTGAACGTCAAATATCAGATTAATACACTGCGCCTGGTTGCGTTATTTTATAGGAATTTTATTATTTTAAGTGGGAAGTACTAGATAATGTTGAAGAAATTCGAAGCATATTGTTCGAAGAGCATAATATTATTCGAAATTTACCTGTACCAATAGGTGCAGCCAAAGCAGCATTTGTGATGCTGTAATTACCTCATAGATGACGATATTTGTCTATTGTAGTTTTGTATTCCAATCAGAATTTTGAGAGCATCAAAGCCTCATTTCAGCGTGAGAGAGGGGTAAAATCAATAGATGATATTGAATTGAAAGCCTTCATCAGTCTCTTGTTTTTAATTGTTGTTAACAAAAGTAACAGATAAAGCCTGGAAGATCTGTGTGGAACTGATGGTGATGGCATTGAAAAATTTCACCTCGCAAACGAACATAAAACGTTTCAAATTTATTCTGGAGAGCCTTAGATTTTACAGTCGCGCTATTCGTGATGAAAGGAGACAATTAGACAAGCTAACAGCTATTCGGGAAATATTTACTGTGTTTGTACGCAACTACCACAAATCTTACACCCTTGGAGAAAATGTTACAGTAGGCAAGAAGCTGGAAGGATTCTGTGGAAGGTACAGTTTTCGCCAATATGTATCAATCAAAACAAACGAGTATGGATTCTTAAGTGTGGATTGTTAAGTATTGTACCTGTACAATTTGGAAATATACGCTGTGTTGCAACCAGAAGGATTTACCAACTGAGCAATAAACAATTTGATGTTGTTCTGTGACTGTGTAAACCTATATATCAGTCAGGTCGAAATGTGAAAGCGGACAACTGGTTTACTAGTACTGGAATGATAATAGAGCTATGAAGGGAGAGTTTTTCTTTTGTTGGCATGATGAAGAAAAACAAGTGTGGAGATTTCTCTAGAGTTTGCTATCAGTAAAAGAAGGGCTGCCCACATTTCCTTTTTTGACTTCCACAAGACTGAACTCTAGTTTCCTCCGTACCTAAAAGGGGAAGTGAGTGATCCAGGCATCACGTTTGCATGAAGATAATTCGATAGATGCTGACATTGTAGATAAACGGAAGCCATCCACCGTAAATTTTAAAATAGCGTTAAGTGTGATATTTTCACAGCGGATAAGCCGAATGCTTTGTACAACGCTGCAAGAAATGTGCGCCGCTGGTCAATGGTTGTATTTTTGTAATGATCAGTACAGTTGGAATCTATGCACAAGTGATTTATTGTGGCAACAGGAAGAATTGTATCAAAAGGAAAGGGTTCCTGAATCAGCTTTGTTATACAATGTTGTTTTCTTCGCTAAATTCTGCATAACTATTGAAATTTTGTACCGAGAACTCTATAACTATGACTTATCTATCAAGAACTCTGAAAAAAATATATATTTCTGAAAAAAAGGGTGCCAGCTTCACAGTAGGAGCTCTTATGGGGTTCTTAATTAAGTTGCGATTACCTCTTAAACTATTACCTGCACTAAAAAATTCTACTAGGAATTTCGATAGAACTCTTCACGTGGTGTCCAGAACTGTCATCAGAACTGTTGTACGAATATATTTATATTTTCTGTAGAGAAAGTGTGTCCCACATTAAATCAATTTATCACAAACTATTATCGCCATAGACAAATGTTATTAGGATTTTCGATAGAGTTCTTGGGGTTCTGTTCAGAACTGTCCTCAGAACTGTTGTACCAGTTTAATTTTTGCGAAAATTGACAAAAAATGATTTCGATAGAAAATTTTTTTCGAGTATTGTTGTTTTCTTCCCTAAATTCTGCAGAACTATTGAAATTTTGTACAAAGAACTCTAGAACTATGGCATACCTGTCAAGAACTGTGAAAGAAATATACATTTCTGAAGAAAAGGGTGCCAACTTCACAGTAAATGAAAAGATTTTCTCCTTAAATTGCAATTATTTCGTAAACTATTAGCTGCACAAAAAAATGTTAATAGGGTTTTCGATAGAACTCTTGGAGTTCTGTTCAGAACTGTGCTCAGAACTGTTGTACTTATTTACAATTTGCGAAAATTGACGAAGAATGTCTTCGATACGAAAATATTTTCGAATATTGTTTTCGTCGCTAAATTTTGCAGAACTATTGAAATTTTGTACAAAGAACTCTAGAACTATGGCATATCTACCAAGAAATCTGAAAAAAGTATACATTTCTGAAAAAAAGGGTGCCAACTTCACAGTAAGTGAAAAGATTTTCTCCTTAAATTGCAATTATCTCGTAAACTATTAGCTGCACAAAAAAATGTTAATAGGGTTTTCGATAGAACTCTTGGAGTTCTGTTCAGAACTGTGCTCAGAACTGTTGTACTTATTTACAATTTGCGAAAATTGACGAAGAATGTCTTCGATACGAAAATTTTTTCGAATATTGTTTTCGTCGCTAAATTTTGCAGAACTATTGAAATTTTGTACAAAGAACTCTAGAACTATGGCATATCTATCAAGAAATCTGAAAAAAGTATACATTTGTGAAAAAAAGGGTGCCAACTTCACAGTAAGTGAAAAGATTTTCTCATTAAAATGCAATTATCTCGTAAACTATTAGCTGCACAAAAAAATGTTACTTGGATTTTCGAAAGAACTCTTGGAGCTCTGTTCAGAATTGTGTTCTGAACTCTTGTACTTATTTACATTTTGCGGAAATTGCCAAAGAACGTTTTCGATACGAAAATTTTTTCGAGTATTGTTGTTTTCTTCCCTAAATTCTGCAGAACTATTGAAATTTTGTACAAAGAACTCTAGAACTATGCCATATCTATCAAGAACTCTAAAAAAAATATATCTTTCTGAAAAAAAGGGTGCCAACTTCACAGTAAGTGAAAAGATTTTCTCATTAAAATGCAATTATCTCGTAAACTATTAGCTGCACAAAAAAACGTTACTTGGATTTTCGAAAGAACTCTTGGAGCTCTGTTCAGAACTGTGCTCAGAACTCTTGTACTTATTTACATTTTGCGGAAATTTCCAAAGAACGTTTTCGATACGAAATTTTTTTCGAATATTGTTGTTTTCTTCGCTAAATTCTGCAGAACTATTGAAATTTTGTACAAAGAACTCTAGAACTATGGCATATCTACCAAGAAATCTGAAAAAAGTATACATTTCTGAAAAAAAGGGTGCCAACTTCACAGTAAGTGAAAAGATTTTCTCATTAAAATGTAATTATCTCGTAAACTATTAGCTGCACAAAAAAATGTTACTTGGATTTTCGAAAGAACTCTTGGAGCTCTGTTCAGAATTGTGTTCTGAACTCTTGTACTTATTTACATTTTGCGGAAATTGCCAAAGAACGTTTTCGATACGAAAATTTTTTCGAGTATTGTTGTTTTCTTCCCTAAATTCTGCAGAACTATTGAAATTTTGTACAAAGAACTCTAGAACTATGCCATATCTATCAAGAACTCTAAAAAAAATATATCTTTCTGAAAAAAAGGGTGCCAACTTCACAGTAAGTGAAAAGATTTTCTCATTAAAATGCAATTATCTCGTAAACTATTAGCTGCACAAAAAAACGTTACTTGGATTTTCGAAAGAACTCTTGGAGCTCTGTTCAGAACTGTGCTCAGAACTCTTGTACTTATTTACATTTTGCGGAAATTTCCAAAGAACGTTTTCGATACGAAATTTTTTTCGAATATTGTTGTTTTCTTCGCTAAATTCTGCAGAACTATTGAAATTTTGTACAAAGAACTCTAGAACTATGCCATATCTATCAAGAACTCTGAAAAAAATGTATATTTCTCGAAAAAGGGGTGCTAACTTCACACGACTATGCTGAGGGAATTAGATTAGAAAATGAGACGCTTAAAGTAGTAAATGAGTTTTGCTATTTGGGGAGCAGAATAACTAATGATAGTCGAAGTAGAGAGGATATAAAATGTAGACTGGCAATGGCAATGTAAGCGTTTCTGAAGCAGAGAAATTTGTTAACATCGAGTATAGATTTAAGTGTCAGGAAGTCGTTTCTGAAAGTATTCGTATGGATTGTAGCCATGTATGGAAGTGAAACGTGGACGATAAGTAGTTTAGACAAAAAGAGAATAGAAGCTTTTCAAATGTGGTGCTACAGAAGAATGCTGAAGATTAGATGGGTAGATCACATAACCAATGAGGAGGTATTGAATAGGATTGGGGAGAAGAGGAGCATGTGGCACAACTTGACTAGAAGAAGGGACCGGTTGGTAGGACATGTTCTGAGGCATCAAGGGATCACAAATTTAGCATTGGAGGGCAGCGTGGAGGGTAAAAATGGTAGAGGGAGACCAAGAGATGAATACACTAAGCAGATTCAGAAGGATGTAGGTTGCAGTAGGTACTGGAAGATGAAGAAGCTTGCACAGGATAGAGTAGCATGGAGAGCTGCATCAAACCAGTCTCACGACTGAAGACCACAACAACAACATGTGTGCACTTGTTGTGTCTGTGTGATTGTTTGAATGCGTGTGTGTATATGTGCGCTCTTGTTTTCTGACAAAAGCTATGGCTGAAAATTTAGTTGTGAGAGGACAATTGTCTTTTATACGTCCTGTCGGTGCCTCGGCAATCATCTTTACAGTGAGTTGCTACCTATCCTCATCATTATCGATTCTCAGAGTAATCGAACAAATTACCTGTCGTGCGGACCGATCGCCCCAGTCTCATTTCGTCGACACGCTGTCTGCGGCTCGTGAATAGCTGGATTTGTGTGGGTACCTGTAACGGGTGAGGCTCGCCGACCTGAAGCCGCTCGGTCCCCCCTGGTGTGCGAGCCCTGCTCGTCAGATCTACTCCCACCGACCCGCCCGCAGGCCGGTCAACTCCTGTGCGTGGTTTAAACGCAGCAAATTTTCACGGTTTATCCGTGGACCGGGACTGCGGTGCTCCTCGGCGGGCCAGAGGCCACGGGCGATGGATTTCAGGAACTGCAACTGTCTCACCACAAGCACATTGTACAGTGTCGCGTTTTATAGACTTTTATTTATTCTAGTACATTTTGGCACTTCAAAAGTAGGTAACATATTAGAAAGTACGGACAATGAGAAGAAGAAAATTGTGTCAGTTGCTGGTAGTTTGTATGCCACTTACTCGTGTATTTTTCGAAATACCTGTAAAATAATAGATATAACGCAGTGGCTAATAATTGACAATAACGAACGTAGTAGAACCGACATTGTATTGGTGGTCACCTACAGTGCTGATTTACACAATTCTTCCCCTTCTTATACGCTTCTTTTGAGAGGCCTACTTTTTTCTGAGGTTATTTCCAAAGTCAGTGAACCTATTTTAAATCTGTCTTGTGACTCTGAGGAAATGCGTACTTTTGTCACCGAATGTGTTTCATTTCATTGAAATGAAATAATATTGTGGTCTTAATGAGACACACGTACCGTGTGGCTTGCTTTCTCCATCTAAAAACAGTTCATTACAAAATATATTAATGTTAGTACTTAAGATTTTTGCTCACATTGGGAAACGCCATCTGCTTGCAAGCTTTTTTAGATATTTCCTCGTTTACACTATTATTTCTTGTACCATTGTGGCAATGACGGGTTGTCGACTTAAGTTTTAACTTACCCTCGATACCTCAAAATTTGTCAGGGAAAAATGCTAAAACTTGTGTGGAAATCGGGGAAATATCAGGGAATTTCACTTGGGGAAACTTGTGGCAACCCTGGTTGTGGTTGGCCAGAAACTAGACTAGTATGTCTGCCCTCACGTTCCCACGCACTCGGACATCGGGCCACTGTCACACGTGACTGACCGGCAAATCTCTGTACTGCACGACTCGACTAGCCGGCCGGCAGTTTCTTTCAAACTTTGTCACGTGCTGATAGCGCTGTCTCACAGGATCTGTGTCCTCCTCAGAGATTACTCGACTTCTGACACTGTTTATGCCCCTTATATATCCTTCCGGGCCGATAACAACGTGAAGCACGAACGAGATTAACACTCTCTGGTGGCCATTCTGTGTGTCACAAAGAATCGCGACTCTAACACACACGCACCACTGGCCGTCACGTAAATAATTAGTGTTACACTGTCATCCGGCCACGTCTTCTGGACACTTCACTTCAGTCATCGGGCAGCGTATTTCAGGTCGAGATGCAGCATACGATTTAGAGGTGGTGTCTTACTATAGTTCAATTTACAACAGATTTGATGATGGAAAAACTGTTAATGAAGGTGAATTTGTTAGTAATTGAATTTAGTTTGTGTTCTGAAACTGGTTCGGAGATGTGCAGAAATCATCTGACACCCTCTTCATTGATTGTAGCAATATTATGAAGAAGATAGTCACTCTTCACCATGTAGCAGAGATACTGAGTTGCAGGTGGGCACAGCCAAAAGGCTTTCAGAAAATGAGCTTTCAGTTAACAAGGACGTTGTTGGAGGTAGAACACACACACACACACACACACACACACACACACACACACACACACACAATTGCAGCTCACTTGCACCTGAGGCCACAGCCAGAGACTGCAGTCACGTTCATATGTTTATCAGCTGTGTGTTTTCTATCTCTGACAAAGGCCTTGTTGGCCCATAGCTCACTTTCTAATATTCTTTTTGCTGTGCCTATCTGCTCCTCAGCATCTTTGCTATGTGGTGAGTAGCAACTATCATTGTCATAATATTGATACATTCCATTCTGGATTCTCTTTATTGATTGATCTCTTGAAATCTGCCAGTAAGATAGTTTAATTTTAGATGGAAAGACATAAGACAGTTTCATGTGAGATGGAAAGTCATAATGTTGTCAATGTACTGGGAAGTTTATCTAGGAAGAGGTCCAAGATATTACTTGTTAGTATGATACTTGATGTACGAGGGGGGACCCAAAAGAAACCGGACTCCGAGTTCGCTGTCACTCGTAGACGTAAAGGTTCTCACACTAGATGGCGTTAGTACAGACCTCCATGAAACAGCTGTGCAGACGGCGCCAGTGTAGAGCTGAACGTGCAAGTCTGGTATTGTGTTTCCCTCACTGTTGGCGGGTTACCTCTGCAAAGTCATTATGGCAACTTTAAAAGAACAAAGAGTGTGTGTGAAATTTTGTTTCCTGCTTAAAAAAGCTGCAATGGAGACACACCAAATGCTTCAGGAAGCTTTCCAGGACGACGCTATGAGCCGCACACAGGTTTACGGGTGGTTTGGGCGCTTTAAACATGGTGAGATGTGTGTCGAAGACCGAGTTCATTCTGGACGCCCTTCAACATTGCGAAATGAGGAGAACATTGAAAAGGTCCGCCAAAAGATCAACGAGGATCGTCGCCAAACGATCGACCAAATTTCAGCTGAGACAGGAATCAGTTGGAGCTCGTTCCAGTGGATTTTGAGTGAGGATTTGCACATGAGACGCATTGCTGCTAAATTTATTCCGTGCCTTATCACACAGGAGCAAAAAACCATCTGCATGAATGTGTGTCAGGATTTGAAAACAGAGACTGCACGTGGTCCAGACTTCTTGAACATAGTCATTACAGGGGATGAGAGTTGGTGTTACAGGTATGACCCAGAAACCGAGCAAGCGTCAAGCCAGTGGAGGACTCCCAACTCTCCCAGACCAAAAAAAGCGAGGCGAGTGAGGTCAAATGTGGAGATGCTGATCACTGTCTTTTTTGGTGTTCGTGGAATTGTGCGCCGGGAATTCGTACCCCCTGGCCAGACTGTTAACCAGCACTTTTACTTGGATGTTTTAAGGCGTCTGCGAGAGGATGTGCAGAGGAAATGCCCAGAACTTTGGCGATCAGGTGACTGGTTTCTGCATCACCACAATGCTCCAGTACACACGGCCTTACGAATGACCCACTATTTGGCATCTCAGAGGTGGTCTGTCATTCCTCACACTCCGTATTCGCCGGACCTAGCCCCGTGCGATTTTTTCCTATTTCCACAAAGTAAAAACAGCTTCGCAAAGGGCACTGGACAATATCACAGTTGAAGAGTTCCAAACATGCTTCCAACAGCGGGAAAAGAGACTTGACAAGTGCATCGCATGTAATGAAGAGTATTTTGAAGGTGACTGAAGTAATTTTGTAAAAAGGTTCATCAATAAATTTTTTATGACAACAATCCGGTTTCTTCTGGGACCCCCCTTGTACACTGATAACTGCTCTGTGGAAATCAAAGTATCTTATTTACTGATTGTATATATATTTTTTGTTTGTTTTCATTATTTGACTAGGTGACAAGCTTGGTGTTGCCCACATACATATTTTTTACTAATCAGACTTTTTTGTATACAGTGTTTGAAGCAGTGTGATTGGGGACATGCACAAAGAGACTGTTTGCTTCACTAACACAGGAGAGAGCCATATAAAGCTGCCCGTGCAAAAAGCGACTGACGCCAAGGTCCACACCCGCATCACGCAGCATCTGGTGTTGTGTTTTGTTTGTGGTCTGGCATAACCGTGAATTGCACACATTTAAAGGGAAGTGATAAACTGATAAGAATAAGTGGGATTTTTGGTGTAAGAAGTCCCTCGTCTGTGCCGATTCCCGTCAAATTTTCTGTTTGTACGATGTTACATTGGGGACGAGTAACTTAAAGCCTGTGTGAGTGAAGAGGTCAGAGGTGCGAGATAATGCACAACACTCCCGATCGGAGTTATGTTTCTTGAAAGGAACTTCCAAAGAGCTAGTCAAAGCCTGATGTTCTCAACCCGAAGTGAGTCTCGTGTCATGATCTTTATTGGGTTCTTCAGATGGCGTAGACCTGTCTATTAGCCATTCTGGTGTAATCAGAAAGACTTGACTGTTTCCTAGGCATTTTTATTTGTAAACAAAATGAAATTGAAATGTAGTGAGTAGGAATCCAAATAAAAATGCAGATTTAACAAACTCATTTTTTCCTAGCAAAGAGTATAAATAAAACCTATCCAATGAAGTGCACCAATGTTGTTTTACAATACACAAAGCAAAATCTGTAAATCTGGATATCCTAGCCAAGCAATTTCGCAGTTAGTCTGTATTCCTAAAGACGAGATTGCTGTGCTTAATTCTGTCACTGAGGTAAACTTCCTCTCGCACATCTGTAGTGGAGTTAACAAAAACTAAATCGATTCTCTGGCGTACTACACTGTAATGATTAACACCTGGACTACTAAGCTGCACTGACAATTTTAGATAAAAGTTTGTTACAAAATATATATAGCGTGTTTAAAAAAGTTTCAGATACTTCGACACGTGGTAGTAATCATCAAAAAAAGAAACAATAAACACTGGTCTGCAAACGATATTTTCTGAGATGGACGTGTTTATAGGAATGGCTGCGCGATGCTCAGTTGTGGTTATTAGCACTGTCATCGCATTGGTGCCCTGTCAAATGTGTCGGCATGGTATTATGTTGTCTTACCGTTAAGTGATCCGCAGCCAGTTGTGTGGTTAAGAGTTGTGTTGTAGGCTGCATTAGTTTTCATAATGTTCGAGTGCTTATTGTCATTACAGTCAACCCTGGGTATGTATCACGGTGTTTTATCTTCTTCCAAATGCGGATTCACTTATGTATTTACTGTTATTGCACTGTTTGTATGTGCAAATGGTATAGTACATTTACATTTTCTCACTTCCACCACTTGTTAGCAACGGTAGTCTGCTACTCGACAAGTCAACTGGCCGATACAATATTCTGCTACTGTGTAGCAAATGGAGATAGCCTGTCAGCTCCTGCCCTCTATGCTGAAATGCATCTGAAGTGCAAAATGGCTTCCGATAAGCTGTTAGACAGACTTTTCCGGCGCCTGAGGGACACAGGTATCCTTGCGCCTCAGAAGACTGACAGTGGAAGGCCCCACAGAGTCTGAATACCTGACAAGGAGGAGCTTGTACTATGTTTGGTGGAAGAAACCCCTGGGACTAGTTGCCATGATTAGCTGCAGCAGAAGGCATGTCTCATTCTCTTATCTGGGGAGTACTTCATGAACAGTTACTTTACCCATATCGTCTACAGCACATTCAGGCCCTAAGGCCACAGGATCATCACGACAGATGGTGGTTCTGTCAGTGGCTGTTGCAGAAGTGCGCCGCAGATCTACTGTTCACATCAGAGATTTTATTTACCGATGAGGCATGGTTCACTTGAGATGGTGTTGTGAATTCCCATAACCAGCATGTATAGGCAGGTGTGAATCCTCAAGCGCCAGCCGGAGTGGTCGAGCGGTTCTAGGTGCTACAGTCTGGAGCCGCGTGACTGCTACGGTTGCAGGTTTGAATCCTGCCTCGGGTATGGATGTGTGTGATGTCCTTCAGTTAGTTAGGTTTAAGTAGTTCTAGGGGACTGATGACCTCAGAAGTTAAGTCCCGTAGTGCTCAAAGCCATTTGAACCATTTTTTGAATCCTCAAGCAATTCAGGAAAGAGGGCATCAGCACCAATTCTCAATCAAGTTATGGGCAGGTGTGCTTGGCATTAGATTAATAGGGTCATAAGTGCTACCACAAAGGTTAACTGGAGTGTATCATCTGGACTTTCTCATTAATGTATCGCCTACCTTGCTGGAGCCTGTGCCATTGCATCAATGAATACAAATGTGATTTATGCATGATCTCCCCCCCCTCTCCCCCCCACACGCGCACGCATGGGGCTTGCTGCTCTTTGGTGAGTTCATGCTTGGCTACCATGTGGCCCCAGCCTTTGCAACATCTTCTCCCTTCCGTGCTGGACAAAGTGACGTTTTCCCCTCCCTTAGGGAACATGCCTGGATTTTCTTTGGTAGTTCTTTTAACAGTTCTACTCCCTCTTCGGTTGTGTGGGCCAACCTCCAATGGCTCTCTGGGACCAAGGGTTTGCAAGGTGACAGAATGTAAGATTCCTGTCCGGCTGGTACGGTGGCTCGAGTCTCGCAATTTACTAACCACTGCACTGTGTGGCTTTCGAGCGCACCATTCTGTAGTTGACCATCTCATCACTTTGTCCACCAGTGTCGTGAATAGTTTTCTGTGGAAATCCCAGACTGTGGCCGTGTTTTTCGATTTGGAGAAAGCCTACCACACCTGCTGGAGGACTGATATTCTCCACACTCTCTACATGTGGGGTTTCCGTAATTACATGCCCCACTTGCTTCAGGAATTTTTAAAAGTTTGAGTTTTCAAAGTAAGTGTGGGTTCTGCCTTGTCGGACGACTTTATCGAGGAAAACGGTGTGCCTCAGGGTTCCGTCTGGAGCGTCGTCCTCTTTGCTATCACCATATACCCTACAATGGCCTGTCTACTGCCCTGCACCTCTGGCTCCCTACTTGTTGACGATTTTGCCATCTATTGCAGTTCTCCACGGACTCGCCTACTCGAGCGGCACCTTCTGTGATATCTCGATTGTTTTTACTCGTGGAGCATCAACAGTGGCTTTCGTTTCTCACTGACACAACAGTTTGTATGAATTTCTGCCGGTGCAATTGGTTTCTTCTATCGTCTTCACACCTCAGACCTGTTTCTCTTCATTTTGTCGAAACTACGAAATTCCTGGCACTCGTGCTCAATAGGAAACTTTCTTGTTCGTTTCTCGTGTCTTTCCTGGCTGCCCACTGCAGTCTCTCAATGTCCTACGTGTCCTCTGTGGTACTTCCCGGGGAGCAGATCGGAACACCTCCGTGTGTACCAGTACCTCGTCCATTAGAAACTAGACTGTGGGTGTCTCGTTTATGCATACCCTTCACCACTTTGGTTTCGTGCGGCAGTCAATGTTCACCTCGGCCTTCGTTTGCCTCGTAAGGACACTACTCCGGCCTCGCCCTATTGCATTCGGTATCGTGACCTTTGCACAGAACTTCGAATTAGTACCTCAGTGTACACTGACTGCTCTTAGAGTGACCGTGGTGTCAGGTGTGCCTTCCTCATTAGCACCAACATTTTTCGGTTTCAGCTTCTGGAACACAGCTCAGTATTTACAGCACAGCTCTCCTCCCCGTATGAGACAACGCAGTACATCTGGCGACAGAGGCTTTCCGATTGCGTCATCTGCTCAGAGTCTCTCAGTGCCCTTCATAGCCTCTGTGTGCTGCAGACTGTCCATCCTTTAGTGCGACGGGTCCACGAAAGCTGTCACTCGCTCACTCCTGACGGAGCCACCGTCACGTATACGTGGGTTCCCGGTCTCGTCGGTCTGACAGGAAACGAGGCCGCTGACGCTGCTGCCGAGGCTGCAGTCCTCGTACCTCGGCCCGCCAGTTCTTCTGTTCCCCTCGTCTCCGCATTGCAGTCTCTGCGCAGGTGGTTTCACTACGGCTTCACCACCGGCCCTCCCTTCACAGCAATAAGCTGCGGGTTATTAAGCCCAGTTGTCCGAACATCGTCGTCTTCCTTGTTGTGTTTCTTTGTACGGTCTCCTAATTTTTTACTTTTTTTTGTACTGTACCGGTGCCAAAGGGGAAAATTCTAGTCAGCCGTAAGTATACACGTCATACCCCACGTAAGCACAAAACAGAGGAGAGAACCCTATTATTGGCAATGTTTTAAGTGAATGAAATGAAAACTTCTATTGTAATGGAAAAAATGCATGTAAGTAATAACATACACAACAGATACAGATATTGTGCACACACGAATGCAGAATTGGCCAGTATTATTTTGGAAGTACCAGCACAGATGAGAGGTGAGACAGTTACACATATTTCCCACTGACACCTGAACAGTTCAGTCACAGTTCTAGTGGTGACGTAATGGCATTCGCGAAAATGTGTTTAGAATAGTGCACATTGTTATGCTGTAGACCGCGTCACACTGCAACACGTATGACCTGAGCAAATTCTTGTCACCAGTGTTCAATACTTGATGATGATTCGGTGTCGTCAAATAAGAGTGCATCATACTAAGACTGTAAACTGAAGATGGTAACCCAGAATTACACTGAATTTTTCTGGATATCCAAACTCGTACAGCCATTGCTCGTGACTTTTTTGTATTTTGGTTGGTATTTTGCTCAGTGAATATATAACACATTTTTGGAAATATGGCACCAGTTTTACTGTTACAGTCCTGTCAGTTAAAAGAAAAGAGAAAAGCCTTTATAGTGAGCCCCATGTATTTTGTTGCCACAGTGGTTTTTCTTTCTTTTGTGCAGTGATTTATTTGTAATATTGATTTTTCTCCTTACTTTGATTTTATACTGCATGTGCTTCTGTCCATTCCAGTATCATTTGGTGCACTGGAAGAACAATTGTTTAAACGCCTGTGTGCACACACTGTAATTAGTCTCTCGTACCTACAAGTCCAATGACACAGCGATACATAGGGGGTTGTGGTGTATTCCTAGAGCTGTCACTTAAAGCTCAATTTTGAAACTTTGTTAGTTGGCTTTCTCGGGGAACTTTATGTCTATCTACATGCACCTGCCAGTACAGTTCTTTCGACGTCCCATGGGTCAAACTGACTCACCTCGGTCAGAGTAACAGTCAGACATCGTCTGTACAATCACCCACTGGAAACACACGGTTACGGGTTGTTGAGCCACAACTTGCCACACGCAGTGACCGATAACCTCTGGCACAGAGATGCAACAGCAGGGAGCTGTCATCCAGTCATCTGAGCTCACGAAGGACTGCGCCTACTCGTCACCACTGATTTCGTCCAGATTTATGGCACGTGCTCCTCGGTATTGCCAAAAATGAGAGTGATCCAAGCGGGAGATCCAGGTGGCCAACCATTTAGGGAAAAATATCTGGATGGCTGGATTTTGTGTGAGTAGGACTTGGGCACTGAGAGCTCTGTAAAAAAATTGACAGTTTTTGCCCGTTATCAATACTGATACTGACATATACTGTTCCTGAGAACTCCAACACTTTTAAGAATGATTTTGTGTTATATTTTAAAATTTTTTGTAATTTTGCATTTGCTATTTTAATGTCTCATTTATTTTATTAATTTTCGAGTTATTTTAATATGCCGTGCCAACGCAATTGCACGTGCACTGACTTCATCTGCTGTTGTCCCTATTGTGATTAGTGGTAAGATCTGATGGAAGTCCCTGAAGAAGAAAATGGTACAGCTGGCTATAGGACTATATTTTTTACACAAACATTGAATTGTTCTCTGAATATTATATGAGGTACTGGAACTCGTCTGAAACAACTGAAGTGCATTCCTGCATCAATTACCAGTACTACTTTACTTTGAAATGCTACGGAGACTGTACGTGTCGTAGGCGTAGACTGTCAGCGCAGTAGTCGGGTGGCTCTACGCCTGTTGTGGCGATGGTATTAATTTCACAGTGGCGAGGGAATTCGTTTCGTCTTAGCTCAGGCAATTACACAAAATATTTGTGAGTGATACACGCAAACTTTTCTTGTCAGTCATTTTACCTATTGCTGGAAATGAGATCAAAATGCCTTCAGTACTTCCCTGAGATGTTTTACAGATTATGACTTATATGTAAGTTTGTAATGGCAGAAAGAAAATATTTTTGGTGATATATACTGATGGAAAAAAAATTGCAACACCAAAAAGTAATCGATGTAGAGTAATATAATTTCGGGAATACATTTGTCTAGGTAACATATTTAAGTGATTAACACTGGTAGATCACAGGTTAATGTAAGCCTGAGATAAGCCATTGAAAATGTGAAGCACTGGTACATTAATAACCTCTGTAACCACCATAATGGAAACCTGCATGCATTATGTTGTAAGGGCACCAGATACAAATACAAAATACATGTGTTTTATTCCACCTCTGAAAATGTTTACGTGCAATTGGTGCCTTCAGTGTTAACATAATAACAATAGTAATAATAATAATAATATAAATTTGGACAAATGTCATCAACTACAATATAATAATCCAAGATGGATACAACACATATTTATGCAAATGTCAATAACAACAAAAAGTTTCGTAACAGATCAGTTACAAGATAAATGAACTACAGGGGTCACTCCAAAAGAAATGCACACTATTTCTGTAAAAATACAGTTTTCATTCTGCATGTGTGAAAGTTTTACAGTGTGTAGATACAAACCTTCCCACTTGTTTTCAAACTTAGTTCAATCTGTTCCTGTGAGTGGCGCTGTCACAGCATGTCTTCAAGATGGCTGCTACACTTGACGTTCGTCAGAAGCAATGTGCTGTCATAGAATTCCTGTGCTGTGGAAACGAGGCAGTGGGAAACATCCACAAGAGATTGAAAAAGGTGTACGGAGATGCTGCTGTCAATCGCAGTACAGTTAGTCGGTGGCCAAGCAGGTTACGTGACGAAAGCGGGCACGGCAATATTGAGGACTGTCCTCGCAGCGGCAGGCCTCGTACTGCACACACTCCAGACAATGTGCAGAGAGTTAACGAATTGGTGACTGCTGACAGACGCATCACAGTGAACGAATTGTTGCGCTACATTGGGATAGGGAAGGAAGTGTTTGCAGAATACTGAAGTTGTTGGCGTTAAAAAAGGTTTGTGCCAGGTGGGTTCCCGGCACCTGGCGGGCCTCACGCCCAAAAATTTTAACTGCTAACACAGCCAATACAAGGAGCTGCAAATCAAAATGATGGATATTTCGTCGCCCAGCCAGGCATTCCCCAGCAAGCTCTACAACAAATACAGGAACACTTTAATGAAGCTTCAGAAGACAACTCTCAATATACAGTTTAATAAAAATTGCCTAGCTAATAATGTAATTCCATATTATATCAAAAACTCTGTGAATAGCATGTCATCTGCACCAAAGAAAGTGTAACAGAAAGTGGAGATTTTGTGGCTAAAGCATGAAATTAGGGAATTATATGCTAAAAAGTAGTTGCTTAGCACTAAACTTTACCAAACACATTTAGATTTGGCCAACAAATTTACAATACCAGCTCACTTTGAGGAAATAACAGAGAGAGAAAAGGCATATATTCAGAAAGTAATGCAAGAAAAACGAGAGAAACAAAACAGAAAACTCAACAGAATAATCAACAGCACAAACACACCCACTAAAAACAATCTCAACCAACAATATAAGTTCCATGATGGAATTGTTAACCTACCTGACATAAATCTTACCGAACAAGAAAAGAACCTACTAGAAAAAGGGCCAAAACACAACATTAACACTAACATATCACACAAAACAATAGAAAACCTAATAACGGAATCAGGAGACATTTTACAGGAACAAGAAAGACTCAGCACCCCAGAGTTTAATGCAAACTAGACAAGAGAATTAGTAGCTGCAGAAATATCACAGATAATCAGAACACACAAATCCACAATTATTTCTAATCATAAAACATCAGAGGAAATCACAGCCAGCAAACTTAAAATAAATTAAAACAGAACAATGCCATAGTAACAAGAGCAGACAAAGGGAATATTACTGTAATTATGAATGAAAAGGAAAACACAGAGAAAACACTAGATTTTCTCAAAGACAACAACATCACAAAACTGATCGGAAAAAAAACATTCAACAGACACTGTAAAACATCAATAATACATTCTCAAAAAGCCAGGTAAAGAGAATGACACAGGAAAATGCAAAAGCACCCACCCTAAATGCCCTACCAAAGGTTCACAAGGATAATATCCCATTAAGACCCGTAATTAACTTCCGAAATGCTCCATCCTACTACATAGCCCATCAAACACACGCACTACTTAAAAAGCTGTACACGTTTGATAACAACAGGAATCTGGAGTTAATAGACAGAATCAAGAACATACACATACCGGACACAGCAACCCTCATATCATTCGACGTCACATCAATGTACTCTTGCCTTCCAATAAATGAAACAATCATCGTCATCACACGAATATTAAAACAACAAGGAAACATACCAGACACACAAATCAATGAAATAACCAACATACTCAAGACCATTACATCACAAAATAATTTTGTATTCAATAAATAATTTTATTCTCAACACGAAGGACTGCCAATGGGATCACAACCTGGACAATCTTCAGACCCATAATAAAACCAAAGAACTACAGGTTATATACTGGTACTGTTATGTCAATGCCTGATTGATGAACCACATACACGCATAGAACAGCTACACAATGAAATAAGCAACTTACACCAAAAATTAACTTCACATTAGAAACAGAAACTAACAACACACTACACACTACACTTTCTAGATCTCACCATACAAAAAACAAACAACACACACAACTTCACAATATTCAGGAAACTGACAACCACAAGCACCACCATTCACAACCTATCAAACCACCCATTGACACATAAGCATGCAAACTTCTGTTTCTTCATGGGTGTTCTGTTTAATCTGTGGAGCATGAATCTGAACTACACACAAGAACTAAACAAAATAAAACAAATAGCAGCAGAAAATGGTTGTACCCTCATATGGTAGACAAGTTAAATCAAACAATATGCAAATAGTACAAAAATGAACACAGAACACACCACACACACACACACATCCTCACCCAGCACAGAACAACACAAAACACAACAGAGCAACAACACACACATGAAACGAAATGGCACATACTCACCTGCAATAAGAGCAAAAGCATGTGGCAACTTATTAATATGAATACTAATAGAGGAAAACAACTACAAAGTGATATTACCTTAAAAATAGAAGGAAAATTAGTCTCCAGTGGGAAAGAAACAGCAGAGGAATTCAATAACTACTTTACAGAAACAATAGAAAACCTGGCTGACCATCTTGAAAATAGCTGTCCCTTGCAACTAGAACCAAACTTATGCTCTGAGACACTATTTTTAAGGCCTACATCTGAAATTGAAATAGAAAAGACACTTCATAGCAAAATTTTAAAAAAATCATCTGCTGGACAAGATCAAATTCCATGCTTCCTCCTCCATAATTGCAGTAACTATCAGTAAACCCCTAGCCCACATAATAAACTTCTCATTCCTGAATGGTGCATTTCCTGGTATGCTCAAAATTGCAAAAATTATACCTGTCCACAAAAAAGGAAGCAAAGAGGATCCCAGTAATTATCGACCCATTGCACTGCTTTCAACTTTTAGTAAAGTATTTGAATATATAATGGCCACCAGAATCATGTTCTTTCTAGACAAAGAAAATATCCTGTCACCTGCTCAGTTCGGCTTCCAAAGTAAGAAAGCTACAACTGATGCAATACAAGAATTTCTAGATCATGCACTGGAGCTTGTGGACAAAAACCTCCCAGCCATAGGTATCTTCCTAGATCTAACAAAGGCCTTCGACATGGTTAATCATAGTATACTTTTGCAAAAGATGAATTCCTATGGAATAAGAGGAAATGCCTATGACTGGTTTAAAAGCTATCTGGAAGATCAACAGCAGTATGTCGAATTAAATGAACCTAAGCTCTCGGGTACAGCTAGCACTGTACATTCCTCCATACATACCATAAAGCAAGGCGTTCCCCAAGGCTCCGTCCTGGGCCCCTTGCTGTTCTTACTTTACATAAATGACCTTCCTCACAGCCTACCAGACACAAAAACCCTTTGTTTGCTGATGACACCTCTGTACTCATATCTGCGCCCGAACAAATTCTCCAGTCTAATGTAGATAGGACCACAGATCAAATAAGTTGATGGCTTCAAAGTAACAGCCTGCTTCTTAATGCAAAAAAGACAATTGGAATAACCTTCCACACTGGCCAAAACAGAAATCCATTATTACCAACTATATCACTGGACAAAATAATGTTAAACTTGAAAATGAAATAAAATTTTTGGAGGTCACTATTACTGATACGCTCACATGGAAAAGGCGCATTGACATTACCAGCACAAAACTTAATAAAGTATGCTTCATGATTAAATCAATAAGGAACGTCACTAACACAAGTACCCAAACCGCTATGTACCATGCAATCTTTCACTCTGTACTTAACTACGGAATCTTCTTCTTCTGGGGCAAAAATTCTGAATCAATTAAGATATTCAAACTGCAAAAGAAGATAGTCAGAACAATTATGTTCAAAAACCAAAGAGACACTTGTAAACCATTATTTAAGAAACTAAATATTTTGCCCCTCCCATGCCAATACATACTATAATTATTATTCTTTACCAAAAAAAGTATCAACAAAATTAGCAAAAATATGGATTACATCGATTATGACACAAGATCAAAAACCTCTCTAAGAATACTTCCCCACTCAACAAAATTATACAGTGATGGTGTCAATTGCATGGGAATAAAATTATATAACCATCTTCCAACTTTTATACAAGAAATAAATAAATTCAAACAGATGGTGAAATCTCTTTTAATAAAAGACTGCTTTTATACCATCCAGGAATATTATGAATCAAAATTGCCTTAGTGCACGATAATGTATCAAAGCTGAATGTTATTAAGTCACTTTTGTCACATCATGTAAAAATTCTCCGTGAAGCTGTAACTTTAAGTAACATAATTTGTAGGTAATGTAATATAATCATTCTTCTGTGTTCTTGTTTACTGTTTTAGACTACTGTAAACTGTATATTTGTATTGACTCATCCCATATCAGTTGTACAAGCCATTGTACTGATTTGACCTATGGGACAAATAAATAATAAATAAACAATAACAAGATCGTTCACAGAATAGGCAACATATTAAAGAAACAGGGACTCCAAATAGGATACAGGACAGAGAACACAACACAGAAAAAGATAAGAACACAAGAAACACCCATGGATAAATTTAACAGATCAGGAATATATGAACTCACATGCAACACTTGCCAGTCAGTATACGTAGGACAAACATGCAGAAACTACAAAACAAGATATTCGGAACATCTCAGAGCTTGTAAAAGCAACAGCTCCCATAGCACATTTGCTGACCACCTTATAGTCAACAATCACCACCCAACCATAATAGAAACAGACTTAAGAATACTAAAAACCCAGCCACAGCCTATACAGCAAACTGACTATTGAGGAAAACTTAATACACAGAAGGCAATAGCAGAAGGAAATAAGGTCTTAAACGGATACACTACACTCTCCAATGGCACACTATTTAACACATTAAAGGAACTTTACAAATAAAAACTGCACAACAGATAAAGTCTACACACACACAAAATGCAAACAAAATTCAAATTTGGCGCCGAACTCTCTGGTAAACAAATGAACACGCTCTGGGCTGAGACACACAACAAACCACAATCACACTGTGTTCTGGTGTAGTGAAAAAGTGTTTTACTACGTTATTTGTGGAAAATACTTGTAATAGTTACGTATGCATGACAACATCTCAGCGTGATGCGGAGAATGCAAGTGCATGCCACATGAAAACGTAAGTAAATACGAAAATAGGCGCGAAAAACTAAATTACATTCTAAAAGATAGGTTAACTCCCAGCAAAAAACTTTCCCCATTAACATCGTTTGGTTGCAGATGACAAGCAACCTGTAGCAATTAACACAAAAGTGGTACATAAAATTCATACACACCAAATGTAAAGGTATTTACAAAAAAAGAAACGATCTGTTGTTTGAACTAGAAATACACATAATTTTATAATCATTTACCAAAAATGTTCACATTGCAGAATAAATAAAAACGAAAACCCACTGATGGTGCCGAAACATGTTTGAGTACTGAGAAAAACGGTGTTTTGCGTAACGCGGACCTCACATCCAAAAATTTTAACATATGTACAGTTTGCAGTTAATTTATTCTTTCTTATAAGGAAAGTGGGTAATTTTTCACATACTCGAGGAACTCTTGAGCAGCGTAAATTAATTTACTTTTGATCCACCTTATTTACTGGCGCTGTGTAGGCATTTTTAGGTAATTTGTTGAAGCGGACAGGACCAAGATTTTTGTACCTGTTGTGTGTCTTTGCAAGCCTAACACATGGCAAATCAATTGTATGTCCACTTATGTTATGGTCATGAAATGCCCTCCTTAAGTCAAATTTACTCAAATTCTCATTAACGAAGACGAGGGAGTTGTGAATATACAGGCCAGACACTGTAATTATATTTAGTTTCTTAAAATAATCTCTTCGTGATTTGTATGGTTTAAGCCCTGCTATGCACCGTATGGCTTTCTTTTGCCATTTAAACACTACAAAAAGCGATTCGGATAGCTGGAGTAGGAGGTTTTTGTTAATCCTGCGTTGTTTTAACATACTCTTGGAAAATGACATCTCCTAACACAAATTTCTAATAGCTAAATGAAATACCAATTTTCCTAGATTTGGCTTTAAAAATGTTTTGATGTAACGAAATATTTTCATAGAAACTTTCTTCCCCCATTTCCAAACTTAGGAGTTGAATCTCTAAAATTGCTGAAACAAGTATTTTTTTTTATCTCCAACCAAAAAGCTAAATACAGTTTCATAGACGTAGCTTTAAAATGTTTTACCAGTTCTTTAATTATTTAGTTTTTTTAAAAAATTCACCCACTATTTCACCCTTTTGGGAGTTGAATTTCGAAAAATGTTGAAACATCATCTTTTTTTTTTCTGGCCGAGAAACCAAATAGGCCTACCAATTTTCGTAGTTCTAGCTTCAAAATTGCGTTAATAGCGATATGTTGTCAGGAAGCGTTCCATCCCCTATTTCGCCCCCACATGGGTGGAATTCCGAAAAATCCCTTCTTAAACGATGTCTTCCGTATAAGATCAACACCTCCAAAGTTTGGCGGTTTGGGCTGGTTGATGATGAGTCACCATTCAGTCGGGGGATTTCCTTTCGTATTTATAGAAATTTGGAAATTTGTGGTAAGTTCCTATGGGAACAAATCACATCGGATGAGAAAAATCGGTTTTTAGCTGTTCTGAGGCCAAAAACCGCATAAAACGCATCAATCAAAATCAAATCGGATTATTAGTTTCCGTGTGACTGGCGCAAAACATATTCAATTTGCTGCCTACAGTTTTCTGCAACAAGTTGAAGTCGAGAAACAGCATGTTTCCTGGGTCACGTTCAGAATGTGTTGCGCAATGCGTGCCTTCAGTACAGCTGGTAAGTTTGCAGTCGGAACAGTGAGCACAACATCTGTCAGACAGCCCCCACAGCCAGAAGTCACACGGATTAAGACCAGGTGATCGGGGCGGCCAGGCTGTAGGGAAATGGCGGCCGATAATTCTAGCTTTTCAGAAATGGCGCTTCAGCAGCCGCTTAACTAGATTTGCGATCTGCGGAAGTGCGCCATCTTGCATAAAAATGATCACATCCACGCTGTTGGAGAGCTGGAATGACGTGGTTGCGCACAAGACAGTCGTAGTTCTTACCAGTGACGGCACAGGTAACAGGACCGGAAGCACCTGTCTCTTCGATAAAATATCGCCCTGTGATAAATGATGCCGTAAACCCACATCACACAGTGACCTTCACAGGATGATTGATGTGCGTGTTGGATTTCTCGTTGCCCCTATTGGACAATTCTGTGTATTGACAAATCCTGTCAGAAGGGAGAGGGCTTCGTCTGTCCTCAAAATCTTCCACGCCGATCGTTGTCCACTTCCATGCGAGCAAGAAATTCAAAAGCAAAAGTCTCCCTTATTGACAAGTCAACAGGAAGCAGCTCGTGCTCATGGGTAATTTTGAATGGATAGCAAAGAAGGATGTTTCGTAGGATTTTAAGCATCGTGCTCACGGGTATGTCCCATGTTCGGGCAATTCTCTGTGCACTACACGTTTGCACACTCGCCTTCTCCTGCACTGCTGTGGCCACTGCTTCCACTGACGTCGAATCAATTCGTTTCCTCCCTCTACCAGGTTCCACACCAAAAGAAGCCGTCTTTTCGAATTTCAGAATCATTTTCTCCAGACCCACGGCAGTCATCCGATCAACGCCTTCTTTCAAACCCTTCAATGCCTTGACTTATGCAGAGCGACGTGGGCAGCAAATTGATCATGATTCTTGTAATGCAGCTGTACTAGCAGATCGCGATCCTGCTTTGATTTATTTATGGCGAACGTCGCAGACCCGAGAGGAGGAAAAGCCGTGTACCCGGCGTGTTCACACCAACTTCACCACTGTTCATTTTCTTATGCCATACTTTTTCCCCCTTCTCCGATAATATTCCGTTGCAATTTGACGTCATTCTGACAGTGGTGTTATTTCTAAAGCGTTTTGAAAGTTTAACTTTAATTATAATCACCCTGTATATGTGCGAGATTATAAGGCACATTATTTGGTACCGAGATGCAGCGCCACACCCCTTTGCACACCATTCTTATGTCATACGTAAGTGTATTTCGCTCTGTAGAATTCGATTGTTTATATTTGCGCCAGAGATTGTCATACGTGAAAGAAAAGACTATTGATATCGATACTTTCTCTGGAGAAATGTCTTTGTGGCGGTACCCAAAACCCAAATGAAAGTTCTAACAAATGTGTATGGGAAAAGATTGCCAAAAACTATTTTTGTGGGAAGAAATGCACTTGCCATTGGTGTTTATAATGCAGTTTCATGTTTCAATGATGGTGTGCAAAGCAGGAAATATGTTTTAGAGAAAATGGGAGGTTCGAGTCCTCCCTCGGGCATGGGTGTGTGTGTTTGTCCTTAGGATAATTTAGGTTAAGCAGTGTGTTAGCTTAGGGACTGCTGACCTTAGCAGTTTTCACACACATTTAAACATTTGAAGAAAATGGGAATGAAGGCCAAAGCTTTGTATGCCATAGACAGAGAGCGGGTAGTGAAAGCAGATAAATCATTTTTGGAGGTAATAAAATCAGGAAGAGTGCATCATAAGAGTGTGAAAAGGAAGGAAACTTATTTAGAAAATGGAAAAGAACCTGCTTATGATACTGGACAGTTCTAAAAGAATGCCAAATACAAGCAGAAACTTTAACGACCATTTTCCGCAATACACAAATTTCTGTACTTAGGTACATGTAACATCCAAAATAAATATCCTAGTGCTTTCAAACTTGGTATGCTCATTAAACACAAACTACTTAATTCAAAACACTAGAATTTTCCAAATCTATTAAAAACTAGCTATAAAATTTAAGTTTTTTTCCAAACACGAAGTTTAAAATGTAACAACTCATTCATTTTTTCATAAATTGAATAAATTCTAGAGTTTCATACATCTGTAAGCGTGGTTTGTATGCTGTGCAAAATTCGTTCAAAAATCTCTCTTACTTATGACGGAAAGGGTACCTATAGCAACAAATGCAGTCAATAGTAAGTAAAAAAAGATGAAGTTTCACATGTAAAAAAACGTATTTTTTATGTTTTTGAACTTTCACTGCTACGAGTATGAATCCTGAATGCTTCCTGGTCGTGTTGACAAAGTTTTGTGAATTTATTTGTAAAAGTATAGTCAGTGGAAATTAAAATGTCCTGTGGTGCCTCTCCTGCTCCAAGTCGTCCCGTTTGACGCCCTACTCCCCTTAAGTCCAAAGACTGGTCTAATGCAACTCTCCGTGCCTGTCTCTACAGTGGCTGTGAGGCTGTGCGTAATATAAGCCCAAGTTCCGCTTTCTGGCCCTGACTGGTCACTCTGGCCCGACCGTGCGCCGTGCCATCAGACGCGGCGTGCAGGGCGTCTGGTGAGCACACCGCTCCCCCGGCCCTCGTCGCCTTTCGTGACTCCGGAGCCGCTGCTACAGACTCGACTACCTCCCCAGTCGGAATTGCGAGGTGTAACACCCTCCGTTCCAGTCCCCCCACCGGGGGGAAACCGCCCAGGTATTACCGGAAATCGGGCCCTGGTCCCCCGTATGACAGTCAAGTGGCTCTGAGCACTATGGGACTTAACTTCTGAGGTCTTCAGCCCCCTAAAACTTAGAACTACTTAAACCTATCTAACCTAAGGACATCACACACATCCATGCCCGAGGCAGGATTCGAACCTGCCACCGCAGCGGTCCCGCGGTTCCAGACTGTAGCGTCTAGAACCACTCGGCCACTCCGGCCGGCCTGCGCTCAGAAGAAAGCGTGGATGGACAGACAAATATTCTCTTGGTGGTTCCATGAAACTTTTGTACCAGCAGTGAGAAAAGAGCTAAAGAGGGAAAAGCTTCCACTGAAAGCTATCCTTATAATTGACAATGCTCCCAGTCGTCCTTCAGTCCGATGGTATGGCGTGTAAGGGTGAGAAACGCCATCCTCACCTGCTGTAAATTGACGAGACTCTGGTGACCGAGTGACTCCCGGGATAAGGAGTCGCCCTCTTCCATGCCAACGTCCTCCTTGCAGGGCGGATGAGCGGTTAGAGATAAGGGCATTAAGACATCCTATGTTCTTGGGTTGAGAAATCGTCCCTAAAGGCGGAAGATCCAAAGATGGGCAACGACAAAGGACACCAAGGGTAGGCAATTCACCTATGAGAAAGCAGCTGTGATCACAGACTGGGTGGCTCAGAACCGTGTCTGATGTACAAGCACTCTTTCTCCCACCCGATGTGACAGCCTAATTCAGCCCACGGACCAGAGACCAGGGAATTTTGGAATTACCTCTTTTCTCACTGCTGGTACAAACGTTTCATGGAACCAACAAGAGAATGTTTGTCTGTCCATCCACGTTTTCTTCTGAGCGCAGGCCGGCCGGAGTGGCCGAGCCTTTCTAGGCGCTACAGTCTGGTACCGAGCGACCGCTACGGTCGCAAGTTCGAATCCTGCCTCGGGCATGGGTGTGTGTGATGTCCTTAGGTTAGTTAGGTTTAAGTAGTTCTAAGTTCTAGGGGACTGATGACCTCAGATGTTAAGTCCCATAGTGCTCAGAGCCATTTGAACCATTTTTGAACCGCGGCGGCCTATGACAGTCAGCCCCACTCGCTACTCAGCTACGGAGGTGGACGTAATTAATCTTCGTAACTGCTTCAAGAGATACCTGCAAGATGTACGTGTGTGAGACCCACACATATTTCTGATTACTTTCTTTTGAGAAATGAACGCTTTTGGGCTGAGTGAGGAGTTACTGCAGAATGCAGGGTGAGTCGAAAAGGACATTACAACTCTGGAATTATATAGGAATGTATTGACGTAACTTACAGAATCGGTAGAGGTGTCATTTAGTAGCAAATAACCTCGCCATTTGAGATGCGTCACCCACACCAGTAATAAATTTCTTTCCACACTCATTGCAAAAAATCGGATGTAATACACTAGACTCTCGCTAATCCCACCATTCCTGGCACGTATGGGTGCCGGATTACCGGAAGTGTCTGAAATTTATTTTATTCATTTATTTGTTTCTTATTTATTTTGAAAACATAGGGGATATAGTATACTGTACATAGAGGATATGCTTTAAATCCAAAAATACATTAATTTTCAGTGAAAACTTAGTCCTCGAGTGTATACTGTACGTAATTATACAGTCGTGTCACTCACTACGAAACATGTCCCTAATTTTTAACTGTCGCGATTACGATACGCAACGGTGGCATGCTTTATCACGCAACCGCTTTACAAGCATTACATCGGTGGTGCTTGTTGCATAATGTACTCCAGGAAGACCTCGGCAGCTCAGCACCAGCAATGCGAGAAATCTTCATGCTCTCTCCTCCTGTGTCCTCTTCTTCATTACTTTCATCATTACTTTCTTCCATACTTTTGATTATTTCTTCATCTGTTAAAGTTTGGTCCATATTACAATTTTCCTCATTCAGTCACTTAGTAGCATCTTCATCATCAATTTCTTCTCCTCCTGGAAGGTTGTAGAACATGTCAATGTACAAAGTAACTGATAATTCCGAATTGACTGGCTCATCGCTGTCACTCACTACTGGATCTAACTCTGCATCAACGGATGGCCACAATTTTCTCCAGCTCTGCATTATGGTAGCGCTCTCCTCTTTATCCCATGCTTTGGCTGCTTGGAAAACTATATCAAGTATGTTAATCGCTTTCCACGCCTTCAGCATAGTCTCAATAGAGTCGTTTTCACTTTCGTTCATCAAGGAGACGAGAAGTGAATTTCGATAATGACGTTTAATTAATTCCAAAATTCCCTGGTCTCTGGTCCGTGGGCTGAATTAGGCTGTCACATCGGGTGGGAGAAAGAGTGCTTGTACATCGGACACGGTTCTGAGCCACCCAGTCTGTGATCACAGCTGCTTTCTCATAGGTGAATTGCCTACCCTTGGTGTCCTTTGTCGTTGCCCATCTTTGGATCTTCCGCCTTTAGGGATGATTTCTCAACCCAAGAACATAGGATGTCTTAATGCCCTAATCTCTAACCGCTCATCCGCCCTGCAAGGAGGACGTTGGCATGGAAGAGGGCGACTCCTTATCCCGGGAGTCACTCGGTCACCAGAGTCTCGTCAATTTACAGCAGGTGAGGATGGCGTTTCTCACCCTTACACGCCATACCATCGGACTGAAGGACGACTGGGAGCATTGTCAATTATAAGGATAGCTTTCAGTGGAAGCTTTTCCCTCTTTAGCTCTTTTCTCACTGCTGGTACAAAAGTTTCATGGAACTACCAAGAGAATATTTGTCTGTCCATCCACGCTTTCTTCTGAGCGCTATACTGCACTGGTAGAGTATTTATGTCAGTGTGTTGAAAACAACGTGGATGTTGACATTTTCCAATCACCATAAGCGGTAGTTTATGACTCCCATTTGCATTACAACACACCATTAATGTTACACACTGTTTCTGTTGCTCGTAACCACGGGTTTCCTCTCCTTATTGGCAGGTAACGTTTTTGAATGAAGTATCTTGTAAAAGAGTCCTATTTCATCAGCAGTTAAATCTTGTTCCTCTATTATCTTCTGTATCTTGCCTTAATGGCCGAGCGGTTCTAGATGCTTCGGTCTGGAACTGTGCAAACGCTACGGTCGTAGGTTCGAATCCTGCCTCGGGCATGGATGTGTGTGATGTCCTTAGGTTAGATAGGTTTAAGTAGTTCTAAGTGCTAGGGGACTGATGACCTCAGATGTTAAGTCCCATAGTGCTCAGAGCTATTTGAATTTACAAACTAATCAACATCCTTATCATTAGCTGAGCGAATTTCCACGGTGACTGTTAGCTGCCGAATGCTGTGTCGTTTTTTCCAGTTTGACAGCCAACCATCGCTCACTGAAGGACATCACACACATCCATGCCCGAGGTACGATTCGAACCTGCGACCGTAGCGGTCGCGCGGTTCCAGACTGAAGCGCCTAGAACCGCTCGGCCACTCTGGCCGGCTACTACCGTCAAGTCGTTTGTTAAATGCAGCTGCTCTTTCCTTTATAATCAGGCCACTGACTGGAATTCCTTTACTGCATTGTTGTACGAACAGTCTATAAACAGCTAGCAACATCCAGTTCTTCATGCTCACTCTTTTGCATAACCTTCCGATTTCCCAACTCACTATCGATTTGTGTCGAGTACTGTCGAATAACATCTTCTTTCTTTTTGATGTCACGAATAGTTGCTCGTCCAACATTGAACTCAGCAGCAATGGCTTTCTGCGAAGAACCTCGATTTAACTTGTCTAAAATTTCTAGTTTTTGCTTGAGGTCTAGCATAACGTGTTTCCTTTTAGAAGACATTTCGAACTGTAAGGAAAGCTACAATTTCAAATACAGTATATAAAGCATTGTTGCGCACGATAATTCACCGTGCCCGTGTTTTTGGATGTGCGCCAGGTTACTGAGAGGCCGGATTAGCGAGAGACTAGTGTATGTGCTACGTCAACGTGGATTCGACGAAATTGTATGCCCAAGTCTGCTTAGAGGTTGTTTAGCGTATTCAGTGCGAAATTGACGCTGGACAGTTGTTGCACACTTTGTTTCACGAAACCAGAACACTCCGAGAGCATGCTCCACACCAGTGAAAGAAGCCACTTTAATTGTGCAATGCGTTGGCGCTCCTGGTGGCGGAAGGGGGTACTGATGCACTACGTGAGGTTGTTTGCTACAAAACGACACGTCTACCGATTGTGAAAGTTACCACAATAAAATTCTATACCATTCAACATTTGTAAAGTCTTCATTTTTTTTCTGTTTTCCGTCTTTCCCTTCATTGCTATAAATACACTAACTGAAGGCATAAATACTTGTTTTGTAAATGGAACTGCCTTTTCCTGCTGCCACTTAATTTATTTTCCCCAGTTGCGTTTCGCCTTTTTCGTATTCTAAAGCATCCTCAGTGGGATGGTTTGTGTTCCCTCTCAACAGGTCTGGAGGTCGCACTACCACTTTATTTCCGACTTACTTGTTAACCACGGTTAGCGAGTGGTTGAAACATGGCGAACAGTGTGAAAAATGTCGAAACTCAAAATTGTGCCTACATGTCGGTAAAAAGTGGTAGTGCGACCACCAGACCAGTTGAGAGAAAACACAGATCAGAGCAAATGAGCGCACTGATGATGCTTTTAAACATGAAAAAGGCGAAACGCGTCTGGGAAAAATAAATTAAGTGGCAGCAGGAAAAGGCGGTTTCATTTACAAAACAAATATTTCTGTACTTCCAGCGGAGGAGGGCCACGCAAACAAACTGAAGGCTGTTTGTTTATTGCCATACGCATTTTTCTTCTTTTATTTGGGATGCATCTTCAGTGGCCTGTAATGTATGTTTCTTTTTATACATACAATAAACTTATTATGTGGTAGATCAGGGCTTCCCAACGTGTGGTCTGCGGACCCCTTAGGGGTCCACCGGCTCTTTCTAGGGGGTCCGCGGCCACCTTTCACCCAATCGTGTAAAATAATGAGTAAATTTATTGAATAAAAATGTGAAAATCAAATTCATCACTTTTTTCGTGCGAAGAACGTGTACTTTTTTTACTTCATGTCGTATTCCTAAGCAGCCTTTGCGGTTCCTAAGTGAGACCGCATACACAGTTTAGTGCCGGAGAACGCGGCTTCTCTGATCGACTGTTTCGCAACAATTGTTGTTGTTGTTGTGGTCTTCAGTCCTGAGACTGGTTTGATGCAGCTCTCCATGCTACTCTATCCTGTGCAAGCTTTTTCATCTCCCAGTACCTACTGCAACCTACATCCTTCTGAATCTGCTTAGTGTATTCATCTCTTGGTCTCCCTCTACGATTTTTACCCTCCACGCTCCCCTCCAATACTAAATTGGTGATCCCTTGATGCCTCAGAACATGTCCTACCAACCGATCCCTTCTTCTGGTCAAGTTGTGCCACAAACTTCTCTTCTCCCCAATCCTGTTCAATACTTCCTCATTAGTTATGTGATCTACCCATCTAATCTTCAGCATTCTTCTGTAGCACCACATTTCGAAAGCTTCTATTCTCTTCTTGTCCAAACTAGTTATCGTCCATGTTTCACTTCCATACATGGCTACACTCCATACGAATACTTTCAGAAATGACTTCCTGACACTTAAATCAATACTGGATGTTAACAAATTTCTTTTCTTCAGAAACGCTTTCCTTGTCATTGCCAGCCTACATTTTATATCCTCTCTACTTCGACCATCATCAGTTATTTTGCTCCCCAAATAGCAAAACTCCTTTACTACTTTAAGTGCCTCATTTCCTAATCTAATTCCCTCAGCATCACCCGACTTAATTAGACTACATTCCATTATCCTTGTTTTGCTTTTGTTGATGTTCATCTTATATCCTCCTTTCAAGACACTGTCCATTCCATTCAACTGCTCTTCCAAGTCCTTTGCTGTCTCTGACAGAATTACAATGTCATCGGCGAACCTCAAAGTTTTTATTTCTGTTCCATGAATTTTAATACCTACTCCAAATTTTTCTTTTGTTTCCTTTACTGCTTGCTCAATATACAGATTGAACAACATCGGGGAGAGGCTACAACCCTGTCTTACTCCCTTCCCAACCACTGCTTCCCTTTCATGTCCCTCGACTCTTATAACTGCCATCTGGTTTCTGTACAAATTGTAAATAGCCTTTCGCTCCCTGTATTTTACCCCTGCCACCTTTAGAATTTGAAAGAGAGTATTCCAGTCAACATTGTCAAAAGCTTTCTCTAAGTCTACAAATGCTAGAAACGTAGGTTTGCCTTTCCTTAATCTTTCTTCTAAGATAAGTCGTAAGGTCAGTATTGCCTCACGTGTTCCAGTGTTTCTACGGAATCCAAACTGATCTTCCCCGAGGTTGGCTTCTACTAGTTTTTCCATTCGTCTGTAAAGAATTCGTGTTAGTATTTTGCAGCTGTGACTTATTAAGCTGATAGTTCGGTAATTTTCACATCTGTCAACACGGGGGCCGTTTGTGAGCCAGGCCACGGCGCTAGACGCGCTGAAACCTTATGCGCATGCGCAGAACGAGCTTTCTCCACCAATCACAGCGCTAGCTGGCACGTATGCGGCCCCTGGCATCGTTAAATGTTAAACTTGCTTTGTCAGTGCACTGCCTACTTCATGACTCGATTTTTGACCTTCAAGTTGTTTTCATTCATCTCTAAACCAAAGACTATTGATACTTTCGGGTGGGGAGGGGGGGGGGGGTCATTGCGAACATGACACTTGCACTAAGAAGCTTTCAGTTCCCATGGCTTTCGCTCTGAAATTTAAAGTTACTGTGCTCTTGACTGACTAGGGGTCCGCCATGGATTTTCGACTGAAGTAAGGGTCCGCCAGCTGAAAATGTTTGGAAGCCCTGTGGTAGATTGTAACAATACGTTTATTGTATGTATAAAGAGAAACATGTATTACAGGCCACTGAAGATTGAAGATGCTTCGCAGATAAAAGAAGGGAAACGCGCATGGCACATGGGACTTCAATTAGTTGCACAGACGGACCATAACCACCACGAATTGTAAAAGTCCTTTTTGATTGACCCTGTAATATACCATAACGTACCAGTGAGCAAAAATATGCAAAGTTAACTTACCGACTTTGACGAGGCAACTCGAAACCGTAAGTTACCGAGCGAGGTGGCGTACTGGTCAGCACACTTGATTCGCTTTCTTAAGGAGAACGGTTTAAACCTGCCTTCGGCCATTTTGATTTAGGTTTTCGAGATTCCCCTAAATCGCGCCAGGAAAATGCCGGGACGGTTCCTTTGAAAGGGCACAGCCGATTTCATTCCGCATCTTTCCGTAATCTGACGGGACCGATATCAATCAATGAAACAGTAAGTTAAACATGTTGTTGAATGTTAACAAGGGGATTGCGCCTGCTCGTCATCACTGATTTGGTCCAGACTCATCGTGTATGCAGGGCTTGGCGAGATATGAGAGTGACAGAACTGAGGGCCACAGGTGATCAACAGTTTAGGGGGAGGGCAAAAAAAGTTGGGCTCGACTCAGCCACTTTAGGTGGCAGGAGCAGCTGCTGCAGCCGGAAGGGTCACGGAATCACGTGCCTGTGTGAACACTTCCGAATTTTAATTTTTTCGTTACTTATGTTGCAAATAAACCGAAATGATTGTTAATTTACATTATTTATTACTACACTACTGGCCATTAAAATTGCTACACCAAGAAGAAATGCAGATGATAAACGGGTATTCATTGGACAAATGTACTACACTAGAACTGACATGTGATTACATTTATAACACATTTTGGGTGCATAGATCCTGAGAAATCAATACCCAGAACGACAACCCCTGGCCCTAATAACGGCCTTGATACGCCTGGGCATTGAGTCGAACAGAGCTTGGATGGCGTGTACAGGTACAGCTGCCCATGCAGCTTCAACACGATACCACAGTTCATCAAGAGGAGAGACTGGAGTGTATGACGAGCCAGTTGCTCGGCCACCATTGACCAGACGTTTTCATTTGGTGAGAGATCTGGAGAATGTGCTGGCCAGGGCAGCAGCCGAACATTTTCTGTATCCAAAAAGGCCCGTACAGGACCTGCAACATGCGGTCGTGCATTATCCTGCTGGAATGTAGGGTTTCGCAGGGATCGAATTAAGGATAGAGCCACGGGTCGTAACACATCTGAAATGTGACGTCCCCTGTTCAAAGTGCAGTCAATGCGAACAAGAGGCGATCGAGACGTAACCAATGGCACCTCATACCATCACGTCGGGTGATACGCCAGTATGGCGATGACGAATACACGATTCCAATGTGCGTTCAGAGCGATGTCGCCAAACACGGATGCGACCATCATGATGCTGTAAACAGGACCTGGATTCATCCCCTATTCGTGCAGCCAGGTTCGTCGTTGAGTACACCGTCGCAGGGGCTCCTGTCTGTGATGCGGCGTCAAGGGTAACCGCAGCCGTGGTCTCCGAGCTGATAGTCCATGCTGCTGCAAACATCGTCGAACTGTTCGTGCAGATGGTGGTTGTCTTGCAAACGTCCCCATCTCTTGACGCAGGGATCGAGACGTGGCTGCACGATCTGTTACAGCCGTGTGGATAACATGCCTGTCATGTGCACTGCTAGTGATACGGGGCCGTTGGGATCCAGCACGGCGTTCCGCATTACCCTCCTGAGCCCACCGATTCCATATTCTGCTAACAGTCATTGGATCTCGACCAACGCGAAAAGCAATGTCGCGATACGATAAACCGCAATGGCGATAGGCTACAATTCGACCTTTACCAGTGTCGGAAACGTGATGGTACGCATTTCTCCTCCTTACCCGAGGCATCACAACAACGCTTCACCAGGCAACGCCGGTCAATTGCTGCTTGTGTGTGAGAAATCGGTTGGAAACTTTCCTCGTGTCAGCACGTTGTAGGTGTCGCCACCGGCGCCAGCCTTGTGTGAATGCTCTGAAAAGCTAATCTTTTTCATATCACAGCATCTTCTTCCTGTCGGTTAAATTTCGCGTCTTTAGCACGTCATCTTCGTGGTGTAGCAATTTTAATGGCCAGTAGTGTATATTCATAAAACACATGAAGAAACAAAGAAGAAAATTTGGAACTGGAAACAAGTTCCACGGAGGGACTCTGTGTGCAGTGTTGGACTCTAGAAATAACACTTTAGGAAGGGACTGTAATTAATGCATACAGGACTTCCTATTCCGTTTGTTTCATTTTGACCTGCGAGCAGTCCTCGGCTGCCGTATGCGAGCAATAGTTTCTCCACGGAGATAAAATCGGCCGCTGGGGAGGCCAGTGACTAGTTAGGCTGCGGGGCTCGTCCGCTTGCACGCTCTTCTTTCGGTTCATTCGCAGTGTAAGTAACGCAAAAATTAAAAATAAACAAGTATTCTGCAGAAGGACCGGTCCCCACGATCTCGGGATCACAGTTCCGCCACCGCCTGGGCCCGCACTAACGTAACGGCTCGCGTTTCGCCCGACCCACGCCAAAAATGCTGTCTTTCCCTCAGCAATTGGCCATTTGGAGCTGACATTTCTCTCGATTTCTGCGTATACCACAAATTCGGACGAAATCGGCGATGACGAGTTGGCGCGGTCCCATTGTAAGACCGCTGTGCAACGAGAGTGGCGGCACGTTGTGGGGAGAAGGGTCGAGGTTACAGCTTTCCTGCACACACAGTTCTGCCGCGGTACAAGAAACAGCAGGTGCTCCCCGGTGGACGAGCGAAGTCGCGCGACAGCTGGAAGCGTACTCCGGTGCAGTGCGATTCTGGCGGGCAAAACGTCTGCAGAGCACGCGGATTCCAGCCGTGGTGGAACTGTGCCAGCGATTCGGCTGCAGACGACAATGTGCGAACAATCGGCGGCCGATTGGCAGCAGTCGCAGATTTTCTGTCAGTGACGACGTTCGCACAAAGGGTGACCAGAGGTCCGGATTAATCCGGACATGTCCTCCTTTTTAGATCTTTGTCCGGGGTCCGGGCGGATTTTTACAGTGTCCGGCTTTTTCGCAAAGTTCAGCGTAATACAGTTAAATCTACAACTCGTCCCGTTCTATTGCTCTTTTCTTAAATACTTTAACTCTTGGCACAGCCTTCGTGATAAACACGCACCAAGGCGGTGTTAGTAGGTGGCACCAGGATCGTCGATGTTATCGTTGCTCGACCTATAAGCGAATGCAAATATCGATTATTTAAAATTTTCGTTTCGCATCTTCGCTTGGCTTCCTGTGGTGCACGTGTGATTTGTGAGTGTAATTTTTAACCGACTGAGTTACGTAAAATATTTGGCTACGCCTAAACGAAAGTGTACATTTTCTGATTGCCTTTCCTGCAAATATCCTGCTTTCAAAAAAGGGAGAAATGAATTTGAAGCGGAATGTAAGATATGTGGAGCTGGAACGTACGACTCAGTGGCCAATAAAGGTAAGAAATAACTCGACACATTAACTGTCACGGTTTTATTTCATGCATAATTTAGGACTTTATCTTGTAGTAAAAAAACGGGCAAAGATTTTTTTTTTGTGAAAGTAAGTCAGATGAGTGTCACTCAGAGTTGCTGAATACTTTTTAAGTATTTCAGGACATAATTCCAAAAGAATATTTTCTCTAATTACCACATTGTGGACTGATGAGTGGAATAGATTAAACCTTGATGGTCCAATATAATTTCAAAGAATCTTTGTGTGTGTCGTCTTACAATTATCTGTTAAGTAAGCCTAAACTTCTGCAAAAAATTGGTTCCCTCGAGAAGTATCAATAATTGTTACGGAATGTATGTATGTAATGTCTATAAATAATAAACTCATTTATTAAAATTGAACGTATGTTTGATGGGGAGTACTGCAGATGAGAATACCACCCGTCAGCTTTGGCCAAGTCACATGTAAGTAGCCAATCAGGAGTGGCGTTTAGGCAGCCGTCTTTGTTAAATCTTAAGACTACGCGTATATATAAAAACAATTGATACCACACTGACACCACAACCAATTTTTTAATTTAAAATAAAGAAAAATATTCCTCTGGGAATCACCACCTGACCACCAGTAACAATTAACGACTAGTTATACTGGTAATTCCCGGCAGTCACGTGACTTGCCCAAAGCTGACGGTGGTATCCTTATCTGCAGTTGACCCGTTCGATTGGTTGGTTGTTTGGGGAAGGAGACCAGACAGCGTGCTCATCGGTCTCATCGGATTAGGGAAGGATGTCGGCCGTGCCCTTTCAGAGGAACCATCCCGGCATTCGCCTGGAGTGATTTAGGGAAATCACGACCCGTTCGATGTGTCCTCTTTTTTCTTCCTTTGTCCTCCGTTTTGAAGCTGTTTGTCCTCCTTTTTAAACAACTGTATCTGGTCACGCTATTCGCACAGTGGTTGTGGAATGGCTCCGTGACCGAAGAGCTCGGTGCTGACCGATTGGTAGAACGTTCCGATTGGTGTTGGCAAAGACTTAGGAGACCGTGTTGGAAAATAGTGTCACGTATCTGTATCAATATGAAGTGAAGGGAAGCATTCAGTAAAAACTAGAAGGTTGCTCCATAAGAAAGTTGAGTTTTTCTGTACGTTTAGTAAACGCAACAGATACACATAATAGAGACTTTACTCATCAATAATATATTCCCCTTCAACGCTGGGGAAACTTCTCGATTCCGAACTGTAGAAATCGCGTCCTGTATAGTGTTTTCTGTCGGGCGGGCGTTACTGTGGAGCAGCATCTCTTAACGCAATCTTCCTGGTCTCGTTCTCGGATCTCTCGGCTGTTGACAGTAAATGTCAGCGGCGATGGCCACTTTCCGGGGAAGCAGTGCGTAGTACACCACACAGCTGCTCTTCCACCAGATGCATTACATTATCTCTTGTGGATGGCTCAAATGGCTCTGAGCACTATGGGACTTAACTTCTGAGGTCATCAGTCCTTTAGAACTACTTAAACCTAACTAACCTAAGGACATCACACACATCCATGCCCGAGGCAGGATTCGAACCTGCGACCGTCTACGAATGCTAGAAACATAGGTTTGCCTTTCCTTAATCTTTCTTCTAAGATAAGTCGTAGGGTCAGTATTGCCTCACGTGTACCAACATTTCTACGGAATCCAAACTGATCTTCCCCGAGGTCGGCTTCTACCAGTTTTTCCATTCGTCTGTAAAGAATTCGCGTGAGTATTTTGCAGCTGTGACTTATAAACTGTTAGTTCGGACCGGCCCGTGTGGCCGTGCGGTTGTAGGCGCTTCAGTCTGGAACCGCGAGACCACTACGGTCGCAGGTTCGAATCCTGCCTCGGGCATGGATGTGTGTGATATTCTTAGGTTAGTTAGGTTAAGTAGTTCTAAGTTCTAGGGGACTGATGACCTCAGATGTTAAGTCGCATAGTGCTCAGAGCCATTTGAACCATTTGATAGTTCGGTAATTTTCATATCTGTCAACACCTGCTTTCTTTTGGAGCAACCCGAATACCAAAATGCAAAACAATAACGCTACAAACTTACACACAACCTAATATTTGGGCAAGCAAGAAACCTGTAACCTGCTTTTTGAATACACCCCATTTATCCCGACAGTTGGAAATTACTCTTATGGCGCAAGCAGCCGAACCTAACCGTCTTACCACATCTTCTGTAAGATTTTTTCCACTTTACGTGTTGTCCAATATGCGACTCCCAGGGACAAGTAGTAGTCGATGTTGAGCGGAAAGTCGCTCGTGTGAAACGGGACACGGGCACCCACCCCCGCCCAGTGTTCTCGTGAGTGGGAGGGGGGGGGGGGGCGGCGGCGGCACGCAGAAGACAGACGGAATGACTGAGAGAGAGGGGGGGGGGGCGCAATTTGCGGAGCGCTCCATAAGAGCTGTCTGTGTTCCGCAGGGGAACTGCCTGGCAAATGGTGGGTCGCAGGAGGCCCGCCTAACACTGACTCCGCATAGTGGCGTCACAGACTCACAAGGGGGGCCGCGACCTTTGGAACGCGGATTTACTGCAGACTTCGTACAATATACTCCATGAGGACAACAAAATGTGTAAGCAGTAGCGCGTACTTCTCAAGCGTAAGCGTTACTCAGAAAATCCCCCCCATGAACCATGGACCTTGCCGTTGGTGGGGAGGCTTGCGTGCCTCAGCGATACAGATAGCCGTACCGTAGGTGCAACCACAACGGAGGGGTATCTGTTGAGAGGCCAGACAAACGTGTGGTTCCTGAAGAGGGGCAGCAGCCTTTTCAGTAGTTGCAAGGGCAACAGTCTGGATGATTGACTGATCTGGCCTTGTAACAATAACCAAAACGGCCTTGCTGTGCTGGTACTGCGAACGGCTGAAAGCAAGGGGAAACTACAGCCGTAATTTTTCCCGGGGGCATGCAGCTTTACTGTATGATTACATGATGATGGCGTCCTGTTGGGTAAAATATTCCGGAGGTAAAATAGTCCCCCATTCGGATCTCCGGGCGGGGACTACTCAAGAGGATGTCGTTATCAGGAGAAAGAAAACTGGCGTTCTACGGATCGGAGCGTGGAATGTCAGATCCCTTAATCGGGCAGGTAGGTTAGAAAATTTAAAAAGGGAAATGGATAGGTTAAAGTTACATATAGTGGGAATTAGTGAAGTTCGGTGGCAGGAGGAACAAGACTTCTGGTCAGGTGACTACAGGGTTATAAACACAAAATCAAATAGGGGTAATGCAGGAGTAGGTTTAATAATGAATAGGAAAATAGGAATGCGGGTAAGCTACTACAAACAGCATAGTGAACGCATTATTGTGGCCAAGATAGATACGAAGCCCACGCATACTACAGAAGTACAAGTTTATATGCCAACTAGCTCTGCAGATGACGAAGAAATTGAAGAAATGTATGATGAAATAAAAGAAATTATTCAGATTGTGAAGGGAGACGAATTCCAGTCACCCATGACTATTAAATTTTCGAGTGTAGGAAAAGGGAGAGAAGGAAACATAGTAGGTGAATATGGATTGGGGGACAGAAATGAAAGAGGAAGCCGCCTGGTCGAATTTTGCACAGAGCACAACATAATCATAACTAACACTTGGTTTAAGAATCAAGAAAGAAGGTTGTATACATGGAAGAACCCTGGAGATACTAAAAGGTATCAGATAGATTATATAATGGTAAGACAGAGATTTAGGAACCAGGTTTTAAATTGTAAGACATTTCCAGGGGCAGATGTGGACTCTGACCACAGTCTATTGGTTATGACCTGTAGATTAAAACTGAAGAAACTGCAAAAAGGTGGGAATTTAAGGAGATGGGACCTGGATAAACTAAAAGAACCAGAGGTTGTACAGAGATTCAGGGAGAGCATAAGGGAGCAATTGACAGGAATGGGGGAAATAAATACAGTAGAAGAAGAATGGGTAACTTTGAGGGATGAAGTAGCGAAGGCAGCAGAGGATCAAGTAGGTAAAAAGACGAGGGCTAGTAGAAATCCTTGGGTAACAGAAGAAATATTGAATTTAATTGATGAAAGGAGAAAATATAAAAATGCAGTAAATGAAGCAGGCAAAAAGGAATACAAACGTCTCAAAAATGAGATCGACAGGAAGTGCAAAATGGCTTAGCAGGGATGGCTAGAGGACAAATGTAAGGATGTAGAGGCCTATCTCACTAGGGGTAAGATAGATACCGCCTACAGGAAAATTAAAGAGACCTTTGGAGATAAGAGAACGACTTGTATGAATATCAAGAGCTCAGATGGAAACCCAGTTCTAAGCAAAGAAGGGAAAGCAGAAAGGTGGAAGGAGTATATAGAGGGTCTATACAAGGGCGATGTACTTGAGGACAATATTATGGAAATGGAAGAGGATGTAGATGAACATGAAATGGGAGATATGATACTGCGCGAAGAGTTTGACAGAGCACTGAAAGACCTGAGTCGAAAGAAGGCCCCCGGAGTAGACAATATTCCATTGGAACTACTGACGGCCGTGGGAGAGCCAGTCCTGACAAAACTCTACCATCTGGTGAGCAAGATGTATGAAACAGGCGAAATACCCTCAGACTTCAAGAAGAATATAATAATTCCAATCCCAAAGAAAGCAGGTGTTGACAGATGTGAAAATTACCGAACTATCAGCTTAATAAGTCACAGCTGCAAAATACTAACACGAATTCTTTACAGACGAATGGAAAAACTAGTAGAAGCCAACCTCGGGGAAGATCAGTTTGGATTCCGTAGAAACACTGGAACACGTGAGGCAATACTGACCTTACGACTTATCTTAGAAGAAAGATTAAGGAAAGGCAAACCTACGTTTCTAGCATTTGTAGACTTAGAGAAAGCTTTTGACAATGTTGACTGGAATACTCTCTTTCAAATTCTAAAGGTGGCAGGGGTAAATTACAGGGAGCGAAAGGCTATTTACAATTTGTACAGAAACCAGATGGCAGTTATAAGAGTCGAGGGACATGAACGGGAAGCAGTGGTTGGGAAGGGAGTAAGACAGGGTTGTAGCCTCTCCCCGATGTTGTTCAATCTGTATATTGAGCAAGCAGTAAAGGGAACAAAAGAAAAATTCGGAGTAGGTATTAAAATTCATGGAGAAGAAATAAAAACTTTGACAGAATTACAATGTCATCGGCGAACCTCAGAGACAGCAAAGGACTTGGAAGAGCAGTTGAATGGAATGGACAGTGTCTTGAAAGGAGGATATAAGATGAACATCAACAAAAGCAAAACAAGGATAATGGAATGTAGTCTAATTAAGTCGGGTGATGCTGAGGGAATTAGATTAGGAAATGAGGCACTTAAAGTAGTAAAGGAGTTGTGCTATTTGGGGAGCAAAATAACTGATGATGGTCGAAGTAGAGAGGATATAAAATGTAGGCTGGCAATGGCAAGGAAAGCGTTTCTGAAGAAAAGAAATTTGTTAACATCCAGTATTGATTTAAGTGTCAGGAAGTCATTTCTGAAAGTATTCGTATGGAGTGTAGCCATGTATGGAAGTGAAACATGGACGATAAATAGTTTGGACAAGAAGAGAATAGAAGCTTTCGAAATGTGGTGCTACAGAAGAATGCTGAAGATTAGATGGGTAGATCACATAACTAATGAGGAAGTATTGAGTAGGATTGGGGAGAAGAGAAGTTTGTGGCACAACTTGACCAGAAGAAGGGATCCGTTGGTAGGACATGTTCTGAGGCATCAAGGGATCACCAATTTAGTATTGGAGGGCAGCGTGGAGGGTAAAAATCGTAGAGGGAGACCAAGAGATGAATACACTAAGCAGATTCAGAAGGATGTAGGCTGCAGTAGGTACTGGGAGATGAAAAAGCTTGCACAGGATAGAGTAGCATGGAGAGCTGCATCAAACCAGTCTCAGGACTGAAGACCACAACAACAAACAACAACTCAGAAAATCGCAACATAATTTCGGTCGTCGAATATATATATATATATATATATATATATATATATATATATATATATATATATATATGTGCGTCGCCATTTTAACCACGAAGCGGCGGCAGCCGAGTAAAGCCGGCACGGTAGCTCAGCGTGTTCGGTCAGAGCGTTAGCTACCCTTTCTAATAAAAAACTGAGTGAACGGATCATCGACAAACTGAATGGGTGTCATTGGACGTCCGCCCTGAACAAAATATACGAATAATATAGAACAATATTTGTAATCTCTGTGATAACTTCACATGTGGCAATTTCTTTTTGGTGTGTGTGTGTTTGTGTGTGTGTGTGTGTGTGTGTGTGTGTGTGTGTGTGTGCGTGCGTGCGTGTGTGGTGCTTTGCACAATATGGTGCTGTAGAAGTTACGTAAGTGCTGGGTATATTTAGGAATATGCGAAAAATGCAATCCCGCAACTTCGCAACAAAATTGCGCGGAATTTTCGACGGTAACAACACACCAAAAATACTTTGCCACAGTGGAATAATAAAAATCGAAAACGGACGATAATGTAAAGAGTATCTTGAAAATCATGTGAACAGCCGTCTGATGATGAACTTTCCAGTTCGAAACCGGTAACGGCGCTATTTACCTAAATAAATAGCAGTATTAATAGTGGCTGGTTGCTGTTTTCTTCTCTGTAAGAATTAACCTACATTAATTGTACACAGCCACGGTTTCACCATGTCAGTTTTAGACAAAATAGCAATTTTTTTTAAGTATTTTGCCTTCAAGCCGCTGGATCGCTGGATCGAGTTGCGTTCGTTAGTTTTTTTTTTTATTTTCAACACTGTCATTTTCTTTATTATAATGGTGAAAGTACGTGTAATCGGATGAAGTATTATTAAATTTACAATGTTATTTGGCAGTCTAGTAATTTTTATTATCACAAATAATTTAATATTCATAACTATCGACTAGTAAACGACCAAATGCATAGTCATACTAAAAATGTATGCTTGTCCGTGATTTGAGAAATCCCTTATACCTGGAAGGAGCCCGAAACGACTTGTTACCTCCAAGTTTTGACCGGCACAGACTGCTTTCGAAAGATGTAATGTCGAAAGCGACGATTAATTGTACAAGTTGCAGGATGGTATTTTTCGTAAAAACATGGAAAACATGAAGTTAAACGGCACTAGCTCCATTGAATAAATGCCATGTTTCCGCATACGCGAGGTCTTTTGACGTTTTCTGTGGAAAAACAAACCTCGTTTACATTTTCAAAAACCTCTCTTTCAGACGATAGTTGGGAAGCAAACCATGCATAAGTCAGTATTTCCTTAATAATCGGCGCTGATAATTGGTTATGCAGTATCGAGTGTATTTTAATAGCGTCTTTAAATAAAAAAAATTTTTGTTTTACACTGTTCGCCGAATTTGTTCAGGGCGGACGTCCGATGACACCCGTTCAGTTTGTTCGTTGCCTCGTTCGCTCAGTTTTTTTTTCTTAGAAAGGGAAGCTAACGCTCTGCCCGAACACGCTTTTTTTTGTATATATCATTTTGTTCGTAACTGTTCGTTGTATTTGTTCGGGGCGGACGTCCCATGATGCTTGTTCAAGTTCATCGTTGATCCGTTTGCTCAGTTCTTTTATTAGAAAGGGTAGCTAGCGCTGTGACCGAACACGCTGAGCTACCATGCCGGCACCACTTGACTGCAGCCTCTTCATGGTTAAAATGACCACGCGCAGCTGTATATATTTGACGATTGAAATTATGTTGCGATTCTCTGAGTAACGCTTGAGAAGTACGCGCTACTGCCTACACATGTTGTTGTCCTCATGGAGTACTACGAGTGTACGAAGCCTGCAGTAGATCCGCGTTCCAAAGGTCGCGGCCTCCCCTTGTGAGAGCTACGCACGACCGAGCGAGGTGGCGCAGTGGTTAGCACACTGGACTCGCATTCGGAAGGACGACGGTTCAATCCCGTCTCCGGCCATCCTGATTTAGGTTTTCCGTGATTTCCCTAAATCGTTTCAGGCAAATGCCGGGATGGTCCCTTTGAAAGGGCACGGCCGATTTCCTTCCCAATCCTTCCCTAACCCGAGCTTGCGCTCCGTCTCTAATGACCTCGTTGTCGACGGGACGTTAAACACTAACCACCACCACCACCACCAGCTACGCACGGACGCTGGTGCTAGCAGTTGTGGCGCCGTTCCCAGTAGGAAATTGTGGCGAGGATGCGTATACCGTCATATACAGAACATCTCACGCAGGTACCTTTATTCCCCTTGTCAGTTCCTGGGCGGTGTAAAGCCTGTAAACTCTCTTCAGCAAAAACACTACTGCCATCCAGCGGATCAGTTGCATGTGGTATAAAAAAGAAAGGCACCTCAGAAAAGAGCGGAGGCAAAGTCACACCACTACACACAAACTTGCATTTAAATTCAAACTGAAATTTTCTTTTGTCCAATGTAGTTTACAAGGAAGTAGATCCTTAATTTAAAATAAGTGTTTATGAAAACATTTCCCAAAATTTGACATATCTTTGAAGTACACTACTGGCCATTAAAACTGCTACATCAAGAAGTTATGCAGATGATAAACGGTTATTCATTGGACAAATTTATTATACTAGAACGGACACTTGATAACATTTTCATGCAATTTGGGTACATAGATCTGAGAAATCAGTAACCAGAACAACCACCTCTGGCCGTAGTAACGGCCTCGATACGCCAGGGCATTGAGTCAAACAGAGCTCGGTTGGCGTGTACGGGTACAACTGCCCATGCAGCTTCAACATGATACCAAAGTTCATCAAGACTAGTGACTGGCGTGTTGTGACGAGCCAGTTGCTCGGCCATCACTGACCAGACGTTTTCAGTTGGTGAGAGATCTGAAGAATGTGCTGGCCAGGGCAGCTGTCGAACATTTTCTGTATCCAGAAAGGCCCGTACAGGACCTGCAACATGCCGTCGTGCATTATCCTGCTGAAATGTAGGGTTTCGCAGGGATCGAATGAATGGTAGAGCCACGGGTCGTAACACATCTGAAATGTAACGCCCACTGTTCAAAGTGCCGTCAATGCGAACAAGAGGTGACCGAGACGTGTAACCAATGCCACCCCATACCATCACGCAGGGTGATACGCCAGTATGGCGATGACGAATACACGCTTCCAATGTGCGTTCCCGTGATGTCGCCAAACACGGATGCGACCATCATGATGCTGTAAACAGAACCTGGATTCATCCCAAAAAATGACCTTTTGCCATTCCTGCACCCACGTTCGTCGTTGAGTACAGCATCGCAGGCGCTTCTATATTGAGCTAAAAGTCACTGGATCTCGACCGACGCGAGGAGCAATGTCGCGATACGATAAACTGCAATAGCGATAGGCTACAATCCGACCTTTATCAAAGTAGGAAACGTGATGGTACGCATTTCTCCTCCTTACACGAGGCATCACAACAACGTTTCACCAGACAACGCCGGTCAACTGCTGTTTGTGTGTGAGTTGGAAACTTTCCTCATGTCAGAACGTTGTAGGTGTCGCCACCGGCGCCAACCTTGTGTGAATGCTCTGGAAAGCTAATCATTTGCATATCCCAGCATCTTCTTCCTGTCGCGTAAATTTCGCGTCTGTAGCACGTCATCTTCGTGGCGTAGCAATTTTAATGGCCAGTAGTGTAATTTCCTTCAAGTGCTTACCACAAGTACATGTCTCAGAATTGCAAGTTGTCATTTCCAGAAGCCGTTTAAAAGCTTCTCTGTAATTTTTGCTTCTTGGGAACGCATTTCGAATGACCAGATATAAATGTTTCAAACAATTGGTATTCGTGAACGACAATTTGAAGCCGTGATTTAAAGCTTGAAGGCAGCTCTGCACACATTCAGTAAACATGAGTTAAGAACACCGTTCCTCCCGCTTGTAGAGAACTCGTCACCAGTGATAACAAGTGGCTTACATTTGTTGCTACCATGTATGAATTTTCGTGAATAGTGCTAAACACAGTGGTAACCTCCTGTGTGGTTTCTACTTCATTTCTGTGTTCGTGGAGGCGCACCAAATGCATAACAAACACTAGTTCCTCAGGCGTTGCTACAGAACTCAATGTCTGCACAGAAGACACCAAACAATACAGATTTCACATTTAGTTCACTCATACTTTTGGCCCTGTGACCGATTGCTCTTAGACTTAGAGAAAGCTTTTGACAATGTTGATTGGAATACCCTCTTTCAAATTCTGAAGGTGGCAGGGGTAAAATACAGGGAGTGAAAGGCTATTTACAATTTGTACAGAAAGCAGATGGCAGTTATAAGAGTCGAGGGGCATGAAAGGGAAGCAGCGGTTGGGAAGGGAGTGAAACAGGGTTGTAGCCTCTCCCCGATGTTACTCAATCGGTATATTGAGCAAGCAGTGAAGGAAACAAAAGAAAAATAAGTACATGGAGAAGAAATAAAAACTTTGAGGTTCGCCGATGACATTGTAATTCTGTCTGAGACAGCAAAGGACTTGGAAGAGCAGTTGAACGGAATGGACAGTGTCTTGAAAGGACCATATAAGATGAACATCAACAAAAGCAAAACGAGGGTAATGGAATGTAGTCGAATTAAGTCGGGTGATGCTGAGGGAATTAGATTAGGAAATGAGACACTTAAAGTAGTAAAGGAGTTTTGCTATTTGGGGAGCAAAATAACTGATGATGGTCGAAGTAGAGAGGATATAAAATGTAGACTGGCAATGGCAAGAAAAGCGGTTCTGAAGAAGAGAAATACGATAAATAGTTTAGACAAGAAGAGAATAGAAACTTTCGAAATGTGGTGCTACAGAAGAATGCTGAAGATTAGATGGGTAGAACGCATAACTAATGAGGAGGTATTGAATAGAATTGGGGAGAAGATTTTGTGGCACAACTTGACAAGAAGAAGGGGCCGATTGATAGGACATGTTCTGAGGCATCAAGGGATTACAAATTTGGCGTTGGAGGGCAGCGTGGAGGGTAAAAATCGTAGAGGGAGACCAAGAGATGAATACACTAAGCAGATTCAGAAGGATGTAGGTTGCAGTAGGTACTGGGAGATGAAGAAGCTTGCACAGGATAGAGTAGCATGGAGAGCTGCATCAAACCAGTCTCAGGACTGAAGACAACAACAACAACAACAACTCTCCTCTACAAGTCCTAGAAGTTTGTAGTGGGTATTTTCGAACACGCCTCATACAGGATGTAACTAAATTCCCTTTACAGTCTTCAAGGAGAAATTACTTAAAGTATGCATTTTAGAGCCCATTTTTGTTAGATATGTTTTATTATTTTGGTTTAAGTGCTATGAGCACTTGTTCAACGGAAGAGATTTATTTTACAGTGGCGAAGTCGTGCAAGTGGTCACAGCTGCTGAGGGAGTGGTTTCGAGACTTTCTGAGACCATTGCTCCAGAGTGCAATCAGATCTCAGCTAGTACTGCCGCCTCCCTCCTTCTCGAGTCCCATCATTAACATTAGTGCCTAACTAAACTTTAAAACAAAAATAGTTTTTGTTTCAGAGGTTGTATTTTTAAAATGAAGAAAGATGAATGATTTAGTGGTAAGATGGCCCAGTGGACAATCCGTCACAAACTGAACACTGATGAAGCATGAAAACATGGAAACAGATGTACTGAACTGTGGAAAAGACGGCCGCGGTGGTCTAGTGGTTCTAGGCGCGCAGTCCGGAACCGCGGGACTGCTACGGTCGCAGGTTCGAATCCTGCCTCGGGCATGGATGTGTGTGATGTCCTTAGGTCAGTTAGGTTTAAGTAGTTCTAAGTTCTAGGGGATTGATGACCACAGATGTTAAGTCCCATAGTGCTCAGAGCCATTTGAACCATTTGAACTGTGAAAAAAAAAGCAAAATAAACAGCGAACGGTCGAAGAATGAGAAGCGCAACAAGAAGCAGGATAAGTGGTGACGGTGTTGGACTGCCGAGCGGGCGCGTCGTATTCAAAACTCCCTCGCGCTATTTTTTTTTTTCCACAACATTATAAACTGTGCGTCCGGTCATTGAAATGTTTGTTCTCTTTCTGTAGTCTTGGCAGTTGGCATACTATACACTGGTCATAGAACATGAGTCATGTGGTGAGAATACATTACTGTCGCAAGTACATGTGATGAATAGTGAGAGCTGGCGAGATACCACATAGACGTCTCACAGAAGTGAAAACAACGAATAAACGGGTGTGGCATATGTTACAGCAAAGGAATTCAGGAGCCAAGACTTGCAAAATGGAACGTTACTTCAAAAACGTATGTCTTGACAGAGCACAAAGAAACTGTGCGATTGTGAAACTGTCGAGTTCGTTTGTTGCAGGTTATGTGACAGACTATTATTTTTTCACCATTTCCTTGGGAGTCATCACATTTACATTCATACGAACACCTGAATCGGGCAAGGAGGCAAATCTCACTCACCGATCATACAAATTAGGTTCGTGGGTAACAGATTCCTACCATATGACACCGATTCCGTGTATGACACACCAGACGTGTTTCACAGTGGAGTATTCCGCTGACTCGTCATTGAACGTTAGCAGTTCCCATTCGAAAGCCTCTTCCTTCTTATCTGCTTCATATTCTATTAATTAATTAAACCAAACAACTAAATAAGCCTCCTAATTCAGGCGATAGTAAGGAAATTCATTCTCACTAACCGCTTTTTCACAATAAAGAACAGTGGTAATTGTTTATTTCCTATTGTACTTCGACGAAACGTGAGTAATTCATAGTCATACGAACAGCGTTTGTCGGTATTTTGCGTGATTCATTAAAGTACTCCAGGATGGGTGTAAACGACGAGCGGCGTTAGCGTAGGGGTTAATGTGTTTGGCTGCTAAGCAAAAGGTTCTGAGTTCAAATCTTGTTGCCGGCCGAAGTGGCCGTGCGGTTAAAGGCGCTGCAGTCTGGAACCGCAAGACCGCTACGGTCGCAGGTTCGAATCCTGCCTCGGGCATGGACATTTGTGATGTCCTTAGGTTAGTTAGGTTTAACTAGTTCTAAGTTCTAGGGGACTAATGACCTCAGCAGTTGAGTCCCATAGTGCTCAGAGCCATTCAAATCTTGTTCGGTGCATAGTATTTTCTTTGTGTCTTACTTCATGAACTTTATTCGTTTGAATGTAATTTTTTGAAATTTCTAGTGGCAACCAAAATCGACCATACGCTGTGGACTTTTACCTCTACAAACTCTTCAAAATTTCCTGTAATGGTTTACTACATCTATAATGCTGCACAACAACTGCGTTGAACATCGAAACAAAATTAAGTCATTTATGGGGGGAAGGTATCAGTCTACATGTGTAAAAATCAAATTTTTGGGCCAAATAGTTTTTGTGAAATCGAATGATAAGTGTGACAAAGCAGTCGGAACACCGTGTGTCTGCACAGGCGAGAAGTGCAGTGATGACAAAACCGCGCACTGCGCGGAATGCGGGGAACACACCTCTGTAGCAGCGAAAGGGTTAATGCGGCCGCTTTAGCTCATAAACTGCGCGCTCCCCCCTAAACGTTAGTTTGCGAACTATACTATACTATGGCGCTGCTTCTCTCGGCGCGTGCGTCGTGTACAACTGGCAACGCAGCAATCTCCCGCGTCTGGGCGGGAATGCGCGAGCCGCCAAGATAAAAGAATTGAACTATAACAGAGTAGCTGCGCACAGTCCAGTGTCATTACACGTCCCTACCTTACACCTCGCTGTTGCAAACGGACGTTACACCACGACACAGACTCAAATCTGAATAAAACGAAAAATAAAAATAAAAATTAGCGGTAGGGAGGTTTGAAGAAATTGGAAGACTTCATGCTGGCAATGCTTTGTGTCTCACTGATACCACTTATAATAATAATAACAATAATAATAGTGTTTCAGCACTACAACACTAGAGCTGTCATTACATAATTACTGTTGTATTGTGCTGCCAGTTAGTTCGTTTGTTTATTGTTAAGTGAATAATGAAACAATTGGTTCAAATGGCTCTGAGAACTATGCGACTTAACTTCTGAGGTCATCAGTCGCCGAGAACTTAGAACTAATCAAACCTAACTAACCTAAGGACTGCACACACATCCATGCCCGAGGCAGGATTCGAACCTGCGACCGTAGCGGTCGCTCGGCTCCAGACTGCAGCGCCTAGAACCGCACGGCCACTCCGGCCGGCAATGAAACAATTCCTGGGTAATTGTGGGAACTACTCGCGACTGAGAGAAGGTATTTTCCTGAGATATTTAAGCATGTATGACGTACACTGAAGAGCACAAAGAAACTGGTACACCTGTCCAATATCACGTAGGGCCCCCGCGAACACGCAGAAGTGCCGCAACACGACGCGGCGTGGACCAGACTAGCGTCTACAGGGAACTGACACCACGAATCCTGCGGGGCTGTCTGTAAATCCGTAAGAGTACGCGGGCTGCAGATCTCTTCTGATCAGAACGTTGCAAGGCATCCCCGATATGCTCTATAATGTTCACGTCTGGGGAATCGGTTGGCCAGCGTACTCAGAAGAGTGTTCCTGGAGCCACTGTCTAGCAATTCTGGACGTGTGGGGTGTCGCATTGTCCTGCTGGAATTGCCCGAGTTGGTCGGGATGCACAATGGACACGAGTGGATGCAGGTGATCAGAGAGGATGCGTACGTACTTGTTACCTGTCACAGTGGTATCTACACGCATCAGGGGTCCCACATCACTCCAATTGCACACGCCCCACACCATTACAGAACGTGCACCAGCTTCAACAGTCCCCTGCTGACGTGGAGGCGGCCTTCGGCTCCGTAAGCCCGTATCGATGATGTGTCGTCGAATGGTTCGCACACTAACACTTGTTCATGGCGCAGCATTGGAATCTGCAGCAATTTTCGGAATGGTTCTGTGACGTTGAACGATTCTCTTCAGTCGTCATTGATCCCGTTTTTCCGGCCGCAGCGATGTTGGAGGTTTGATGCTTTACCGGATTCCTGAAATTCACAGTACTGTTATGTCAGATGGCCACTTGTTACGGCTTCTGCAGTACTTGTTATGGCCGTTTGCTACTTGTTACGACTTCTGCAGTACTCGTAAGCAGCAGACACAGTGGCTGCGCCAAAGACTGAGACGGCGTGGAGTTTTACAGTTGTTTATTGAGCTTTCTTTACAATTTCTCCCTCGTCGTCGCCGCCCATCCCTGCGGACCCTTCCGCCCGGCTGCTGCTGCGTAGATTCTCCGACAATGCGCCACCAGTGCTCCGCTGAGGTCAGGATACCCTGTGGTGGAGGTGAATTCGTCGCCGTGAGGTCAGCTGCCGCCGCCTGCCGCACCGGCGGCTGGGAAGCCGTCAGTCGCGATGTCCGCGAGGTCCCGTCATGAACGGAACACGCACCGTGGGTCCGGGTTGCCGTGGAGTCCGGGCGTCAGTCCCCGGCGGCGCCTGTGCCCGAGACCGCGCTGCGGCCGGTCCTGCTGGAGGTTCTCGCTGTAGTCAGTCAGCCACGGTGCCGACCGGACTCGGGCCGACCTCCAGAGCTGAAGTTGACATCTGGCGGCGAACGAATGACTCCTGCGAGCTGGAACACACTTCCGGAATCGTCACCTACGAAGAGTGAACATTCGGACACGGACCACGTCCGTCCTCAGATCCGAACTGCTTCCTAATGGCTTCTGTCCGTTGCTGTCTGCGCTCCACTATTTATATCCGGCAGGAGGAGGTTTTTTACCCTCGGTGGCAGCTTCTTGTTATTACTCCCGCAGTATATTGCAGCGTAACTTAGCGTGCTGGCCTCACTTCCCTTACTCATCACTCCCCAGGCTTCGTTCGGTCTGCGTGGGTCCTTGCGTCAGCCGGTTGCTAGACTGCTGCTGTCGACAAGGCTATCTGTGCCGCGCCTACTTCGCAATGCCGCGATCGCCGGCTGCCTCTGTTTTGCCATTCTCCACTGCGTGAAGCAACGCTTACTACATGTGGCCGCAACAGTACACTCGCAAAATGTTCGTACGGGAAAATCCGCACGTCATCGCTACCTCGAACTACTGTCCCGTTGCTCGTGCGCCGACTATAACACCCATGTTCAAACTCACTTAGGTCGGTTACTACTGCTACAGTGGCAGATTATCGAGATTTAACAACTGCGACAGCCACTTGTCGTCTTACATAAGCGTTGCCAATCGCAGCACCGTATTGTGCCTGTTTACATCTCTCTGTATTTGAATACGCATGCCTATACTAGTTTCTTTGGCTGGCTGGGCAGAACGGATTTGTGGGGAGGAGACCAGACTGCGGGGTCAACGGTCTCTCAGGATTAGCGAAGGATGGGGAAGGAAGTCGGCCGTGCCCTTTCAAAGGAACCATCCCAGAATTTGCCTGAAACGACTTAGGGAAATCACGGGAAAGCTAAATCAAGGTGACCGGACGCGGATTTAAACCGTCGTCCTCCAGTGTGCTAATTACCGGGTGATCAAAAAGTCAGTATAAATTTGAAAACTTAATAAATCACGGAATAATGTAGATAGAGAGGTACAAATTGACACCACATGCTTGGAATGACATGGGGTTTTATTAGAACAAAAGAAATACAAAAGTTCAAAAAATGTCGGACATTTTGTGACCCTTTTTTTGGTTCTAATAAAACCCCACGCAATTCCAAGCATGTGTGTCAATCTTTACCTCTCTATCGACATTATTCCGTGGTTTATTAAGTTTTCAAATTTATGCTGACTTTTTGATCACCCGGTACTGCCCCACCTCGCTCGGTGTTTCTTTGGCGCTTCAGTGTATGTCTCTCAGTTTTAGTGTGAGAAATGCTAGGCACAAAGTAGATCGTGTGTGTGTGTGTGTGTGTGTGTGTGTGTGTGTGTGTGTAGCGAGTGGGCTATGTGAGGAAGGTAATGGATAGGTTCGTTTCACAGGCTGTAACCTCCACCACAGTCTGCCTCACGTTAATGCTAGTGTTGGCCGGCCAGGCGCGAGAAGCAATCGCGCACTGCGGGTCCGAACGCAGTTACGTACGTAGAGAGTTACTCCATTCCAGGAATCGAGAATCACGACCATTTTTGCCTGTTATTCACATTGACACTGGCAACATATTCGGGCCACGGGTTAGAAGATTTTCGAGAATCTTTTGATTTTGTGACTGTTCAAGCTTTCCCGGCGGATGCGTTGTAAACAGTTTCCACGGGTTTGCCGCCGGATCACGTTGTGCAAATTCCACAATATTTCCTCGGAGCAACTGCTGGTGGCTAGGTACGACTGCCGGAAATCGCGCATGCGCTATGATTTGCAGATAGATGGATGGTGCCATATTCAAACTCCCTCTGCCGAAAATCGCAGACCGGCTCTCCCTGCGCGTGCGCTGTACGCTGCGTTTGCCAGCAGTCAGGCCAGACGTTACTCACCAACGGCCGCACTAGACCAGTGTTAGCACGGGCCTGTTATCGAAGAATCTGGATTTAAGGGGACCACACCGTGGTTTTCATCATATTTCGATAGATTAAAGTTTTATGTAAGTACTCCGAAAAAAATTTCTCAGCAAAATCTTTTTCAAGCATTTAAAGAGGATTTGCCTACCAGGTGTGTTTATGTGCCACGCTCACTTTTCAGTCACCCACTTCTCTGCATATATTTTAGATCTTTGTATCCCCTACATTGCACTTTAGGGATTTTTTTTTACTCCCGAGTGTGTTTTGGCTATCCTTGGAATGCAACGGTCGGTATTCTTTTGTATCTGCTGTTTGTAAACAACACGCTTTGAAACACGCGGTTAGTTTTGTTCAAGTGTGATTGCGAGTAGTTGTTATACTTACGTTTGCGGTGCTTGATGACTTGTGTTTTGTTGTTCAAAATGGTTCAAATGGCTCTGAGCACTATGGGACTTAACATCTGTGGTCATCAGTCCCCTAGAACTTAGAACTACTTAAACCTAACCAACCTAAGGACATCACACACATCCATGCCCGAGGCCTGCCTGCGACTGTAGCGGTCGCACGGTTCCAGACTGCAGCGCCTAGAACCGCTCGGCCACCTCGGCCGACTGTGTATTGTTGTGTTTATTGAAGATGACGAAACGTAAAGGCGTTTTCAAGAAATGACAATTTAGAGGAAACAAGTTTAGAAAGCTTTCTGTACAAGAGTTTACGTCGCCTGGCAACGATGTTTCTAATTGTAATTCTTCAACAAGTGCATCATCAAAGAAGCTCTCACCGTTTCAAGAGAGTTACAACGAATTTACTGTAAGTGACAAGGTGTGCAGTAAAATTATTATAAATTTGACAATATTATCAGATGTAATTTCTAAATTTGTACAATATACACGGTGTGATGAGTCACAGTCTGTGAAAATTTGTGAGAATGCCAGTGGGAGAAAAGGTCTAGCAATTGCTTTGGATTTAATTTGCACTGAATGCTCAGCTGTGATTTCAATTATGAGTTCTTCAAAACCAGATGCAACTGGCCCTTATGAAATCAATTCTAGATTACTTTATGCCTTACGATCCATTGGATAGTTTATGCCTTACGATCCATTGGCAAGGGCATGGCTGCAGGGAGGACATTTTGTTCAGTGATGGCCTTATCAACCACCAAATAAATTTGAAAAACTGACTGCCATATTAGAGAAAGCCGTATGTGAGGTCAGTGAGAAAAGCATGAAACTGGCTGCTAGAGAAGCAGTGGAAGAAAATGATGGGTGTTCGCATATTCCAGTTGCACTTGATGGAAGTTGGCAGAAAAGAGGACATACTTCTCTGAATGGAGTAGTGACTGCCACGAGTGTAGGCACCGGTAAAGTGTTAGATGTGGAGATAATGTCTAAATATTGCAAATGTTGTAAAGTCAATGAACATAAAGAACACACCTGTGTGGCTAATTTTAGAGGAACAAGTGGTGGTATGGAAGTTCATGGATTACAAGAAATATTTCATCACTCCGTAGAAACAAGAGGCGTACGTTATACCAAATATTTGGGCGATAGTGACAGGCATACAACAATGTGGTGAACTCTCAGCCATATGGCGATGCCATTATTAGCAAAACAGAATGTGTAGGCCATGTTCAAAAACGTTTGGGAACAAGGCTGAGAAAACTAACTGTTGATATGAAAGAAAAAAATTAGAAGGAAAATTGTTGACCGGATAGGGTCGGTTAACTAAAACTGAACTAGAAAACTTGCACGTATACTTTGGACAGGCAATTAGGAGAAATAAAGAAAATCTCGAGGCATTGAAGAGAGATGTTTGGGCCATATTCTTCCATAAGTCCTCTAATGATGACAAGCCATGTCATGGATTGTGTCCATGAGGAGAAAATTCGTGGCGCAAATACAATAGGGCTCAGGCAACTGGAGAATATTATTCTCACCAGCATTCTCTTCCTGCTGCTGTTATTACAGCAATTAAATCTATTTTCTGACACTTGGCTCATCCTGACCTTCAAAGGAAATGTCTTCATGGGCAGACACAGAACCCAGATGTCTGTTTCAACAGCATAATTTGGAACCGCCTTCCTAAAACTGTATTTGTGGGCATGCATACAATGAAACTAGGAGTGCATGATGCTGTTATTACATTCAGTTGTGGTAATAATGGAAAGTGTTGGGTACTGAAAAAGCTGGGAATTAATCCTGGTGAAAATATGGTCACTGGGCTGCAACACTGCGATAAAATGAGGATAGCCGATGCAGACAGGTCTGCATCTAAAATCCCCAAGAAAGCAAGACAAACATCCAGGAAGGTGAAAAAGAAGCTGGAAGACCCGCTAGCGGCCAAAGAATGGCCATCATATGCAGCAGGGCAGTTTTAATTAACTGTAAGTGACTTTAACAAATTTAAAAAGTTTTTTCTTTAATTTCCCACAAACTAAAATTTTCAGTAGATATGCCCCATTATATCAGAAACTATCATAAATAAATGAATGAAATTTTCAGAGACTCTGCATGACATAAAAAGCCACCTCTGGTACTACATTCATTAATATTCCCCCATTAGGAAGTTCACAAAAAAATATTTTCTGCAGTAAAAACTTAATATTTTTTGTTGATAAAGTTAAAAAAGTATTTCTTAAAGACTATACAATGGATACAGTAGATTTTAGTAAAGTTGACTCTATTAGCATCATGTAACATAAAGTAAAAATGTTAAGGTCCTGCATCAAATAGTTTTTTTTCAGAAATGGGTCAAATACTTGCCTAAATTAACACGAGTTAGATAGGCAGGGTGTGGTCCCCTTAATAGCAGCCAGTGCAAGGTTCCAGGCTGTGCTCAGTTGAAATCCCGCATCCTTGTTGATGAGATTATCGGTTGTACGGATATGTACTGCTTCGTTAATGAAACAATCCCAGAAAGATGATGCCGGGGATGAAACTTCCGTCTTTTCATAAGTCATCCGATGTCCTGTATTCAGGCAGTGTTCCGCCATTTCCGACTTTTCCGGCTGACGAAGGCGTGTATGACGCTGATATTCACCGCAACGTTCTTGTACTGTGCGGCGTGTCCGGCCTATATAAGCTGCCCCACATTGGCGAGGAGTCTTGTACACACCACGTTTCCTCAGGCCAAGGTCATCCTTAACCGAACCCAACAGGTTTCTCAGTTTTGTAGCCGGTTAAAAAACACACTTAATTCCGTATCTTCCGAGGGCTCTTCCAATTCTTGTCGTCATGGCACCAAAATACGGCAAATGTTGTATTTCACTCGACAGGCTTTGAGGATCAGATGTCACATGTTCTCTGTGAACTAACGTACGTAATGCACTACCGCATTGTGCAGGATGATGGCAGCTTGTGGCCTGCAGATACAGATCCGTATGCGTTGGCTTGCGGTAGATGCTGTGTCGCACGGTTCCATCTGCTTTCCTTCGTACGAAAACATCAAGAAAAGGTAAAGTACCGTCTTTTTCCACCTCCATTGTGAAGTTTGTATTCGGATGCAGCGAATTCAGATGCTGAAGAAACGTAGGTAGTGTATCAAGTCGATGTGGCCACACCACAAATGTAGCAGCATCCACATATCGCAGAAAACAAGAGGGCTTCAGAGTGGCTTGGTGCTTTTTCTTCAAAGTCCTCCGTAAAATAATTGGCCCCACAGGAGACAGAGGGCTTCCCATGGCGACACCAACCAATTCTTCAAAATATTGGTCATGAAATAAGAATTATGTTGAAGTAAGCACGTGTTTAAATAATGCTACTATGGCCTCCTCAGACTTGTTGCTAATGAGCTCCAAAGAGTCCTGCAAAGACGCGTTTGTAAATAAAGACACAACATCGAAGCTTGCTAAGAGGTCCGATGATTGCAATCTAAAAGTTTTCAGGAGCCCTAACGAAATCTTCAGAGTTTCCAATGTGGTGGTCGCACTCGCCTACGGGAAGTCCCAATAGTGATGTCAGGCATTTGGCAACAAAATAAGTAGGTGCTCCTGTGTTACTTGCAATGGGACGGAGAGGCACCCCACTCTTGTGGGTCTCGGGTAGGCCGTAGAGTCTAGGGGGAAGTGCAGCCCGTTGACGCAAACTCTTCGAAACTTCCGCTGTAATCGAGCTCTTCCTGACGAGTTCCACAGTCTTTCTCTGGACCCTACCAGTCGGAACACTTTTTAAGTTACTATATGCAGGATCGTCGAACAGTTTGTGTATCTTGCTGTTATATTCTGTGCGTGAGAGAAGCACAGTAGCATTTCCTTTGTCAGCAGGTAAGGTGACGATGTCTCGGTCTTCTCTCAATTCTCCTAGAGCAGGGCTTGCCAACGTGTGGTCCGCAGGCCGGCTTTCTAGGGGTTCCGCGGCCACCTTTCACCAAATCGTGTAAAATAATAAAATTATTGAATAAAAATGTGAAAATCAAATTCATATTTATTTTTTTTCCGTCTGAAAAACATGTGTACTTTCACTTCAGGTCGTATCCCCAAGCAGCCTTTGCCGTTCCTTAGTGAGAACGTATACACACTTAGTGCCGGAGAATGCAGCTTCTCTGATCGACTGTTTCGCAGCAATACGGGGGTTGTTTGAGCCCCGGCTCACGGCACCAGATGCGCTGAAACCTTTTACGCATGCGCGGAGCGAGCTTTGTCGACCAATCACAGCGCTTGCTGGCCCGTATGCGGCCCCAGGCATCATTAAATGTTAAACTCGCTTTGTCAGTTTATTACTTCTAACATGGATCGGTGGCTGAAGTCAGGATCATTGAAGAAGGGTGCAGTTTCTCCATCGTCTTCACAACAAGGGAAGTTTCCAGTTGAAATGAATGAGGAGGGAGGACGACCAAAGAAAGACTTTACATACATTTGAACGTTTTTCTTCGAATTTCAAGAAAAACGACTGTTACGAAATACGCATGCTCCTTACCCAACAGTAGCCAAATAGTGGAAGTGAACAGACCACAAGCGGCAGCTTGTCAACAGCGAACAGTTCGGACGTGACATTGATTACTTAGTAATCGAAATTTCACACGATGGAGCTGTCTTCCTCCAAGAGCAATTTTAATAAGGCTATAGTGTGTTGAACAAAGGGAGTAAATCCACTAGTAAGTGTCTGGATAAAGTGGGAATTCAAATTGGATCGTTAATTTCAAGTTGTTTTCATTCATCTCTAATCCAAAGACAATTGATACTTCGGGGGGGAAGGAAAGGGGGGGGGGGGGAGGTTCATTGGGAAAATGGCACTTGCATTAAGAAGCTTTCAGTTCCCATGGGTTTCGCTCTGAAATTTAAAGTTCCTGTGCTCTTGACTGACTAGGGGTCCGCCATGGATTTTCGACTGAAGAAGGAGTCCGCCAGCTGAAAAGGTTGGGAAGCCCTGTCCTAGAGCATTTCTTTCAGCTGAGGTGATGTTAAAGTTGGACCTCTTAGATGAAGCTCGAGTTAAGATGCGGCATGTGCCGCGCCTAATCTCTTCAGCAGCATCCTTAGAAAGTTTCCACTGATCACACCTCGCATGGGAATGGTCCCTGGTGTAGGTGCAAAATTCAGAGCCTTCCCTAGCACCGAAACTGCAGCGTCGTTTAGAGTCTTCTCCGTGAGATCAAACGCGGTACGTCTTCTTGGCAAGTCTTCGTGCGTTCGGGCTTCGAGTCGATCGTGTTTAGTCATTTGACGAACCTTAGCCTGTCGTTGAGTCCAGTTAGCCAGTGCCCAAGCGGCGCTGTCTACCCACTTCCAGGATACTGCTGAGAGGTTCGCTGAAATCTCCAGATGGAGTGATAGTAGTTGTCTGGACGCCGAGCACAATTCCTGACGCATGTAGCGCACCCTTTCTCTCGCAAGTGCCCGTCGTTTAATACTAATGGCAGCCGCAGAATTTATACAATGTTTAATTTTAGCAAACATAGGCATGTTTGCTTGTCGCGGCATCGCTGTAAAAATGCAAGGCTGCTTAACACTCTACCTCTCTTGCGACGTAACTTGTCAAACTCACATACGTTCTTCGCCATCTCCTCCCCGTAAAGATACCAGATGTGACTCTTCAAGCTTTCCCGGCGGATGTTTTGATTTTAATCATATAAATGTGACATAAGGTCACACAGGAGGCAGGCGACCATTATTATAATAATCACAAGTTCTGCATTCCGGCTGACTGGGTCGCAGTGGTAAAAGTGAGACATCGGACTAGGAATGGCTTCATTGATCCTTTAGCTCGTTCCGGAATGTATCCCTCACCAGATATGCAGGAGCGACTGCTAACGTAGATACGGCACGTCAACAAACATTAGCAGACAAGTCTGTGTGCAGTAATATCAGCAGCAGAGTCATTCCTTGCCGGATGTCTGACTTTTACGTTGCGACCCACTCAGCCTGAATGCAGAACTACTTACTCATTGTTTTAATTTCGTGTTTAACGTCGGATAACAGATGACAAAATAAATATTATTCTTGTTGTGATATAATTACACTCCTTCGGTTGTTCTGTGGAACCTTGCTTTTAGCCAAATTGCGTGATTCTAGGCCAACGTGAAGTGCGCTATAGATTTTGAGGTGCGACTGTGTGACCGTCGAGACATGTGACATATGTGGTCGCGTCATTCGACTACACTGGCGTAGAGGCCAACGTACGTTATACCGCCACGGGACCTTGGTACGTGACATCAATTTCAATTTGACACACTTATGTGTTCCTGAGGAAAAGTGGTCTTGACAGATATATGCACAGAGGGACAGTCTAATAAATAACAAAAAATTTTCTTTCATAAGATGTAACGACAAATTAAAAATTCGATTTTTCGCATGACTAGTATAGTGAAGCCATTCTTCGTGCCAAATGTCACGATTCGAGACCAACGGGAAGAACCGTACAGATTCTGATGAGTGAGTTTTTCTGTGTCAAAATCTACGACAACGCCATCAAAAGATACGGACGTTTATTTCGCAAAGTGACCACACACCTCAGTATGTGACATAAAGTTCAACGTGATACGTCAACCCACTCCTGAGAAAAAGCGCTCTTAGCAGCCAGACAGGCACACTGTCGGTCAAGAAATGAGAAAGAAATACTTTTTCGTGTGACATAATTACAAATCAAATTTTTTTCCCATTAAATGGTTCAAATGCCTTTGAGCATTATGGGACTTAACATCTGTGGTCATCAGTCCCATAGAACTTTGATGTCCTTAGGTAAGTTAGGTTCTCACACATCCATGCCCGGAGCAGGGTTCGAACCTGCGACCGTAGCGGTCACGCGGTTCGAGACTGAAGCGACTAGAACCGCACGGCCACACCGGCCGGCTTTTTTCCATTACTTGTAGTGTGTAACCTAGCTTCTCGCCAAATTTCATGTTTCGAAGTCAACGGGAAGTGCCCTACAGGGTTTGGATGAGTGAGTTTGCGAGTATCAAAACATGTGACAGAAATTGGCGTATCTTTTGATTGCGTCGACTTAGAAGCTTCGATGTTTTACATCCACAAGGGAGTCGTAAATTTCAACTTGATGTATGTCACCGCTCCTGAGAGAAGATGGACGTAACATACGGACGGACAGACAGACAGTTGGATAACAAATGACAAAAAGTTTTTTTCGTGTGATGTAATTACAAATTAACAATTTTCGGATATTTTCCCTTTGCTTACTCTGTGAAATCCCCGCCCCCCCCCCCCCCCCCCCCCCCAAGAACAATGGACCTTGCCATTGGTGGGGAGGATTGCGTGCCTCAGCGATACAGATAGCCGTACCGTAGGTGCAACCACAACGGAAGGGTATCTGCTGAGAGGCCAGACAAACGTGTGGTTCCTGAAGAGGGGCAGCAGCCTTTTCAATAGTTGCAGGGGCAACAGTCTGGATGACTGACTGATCTGGTCTCGTAACACTAACGCTATAGATACAGCAGTAAGGAATAGCGCAGTAGGCAGTACAGTTGAAGAGCAATGGACATCTCTAAAAAGGGCCATCACAGAAGTTGGGAAGGAAAACATAGGTACAAAGAAGGTAGCGGCGAAGAAACCATGGGTAACAGAAGAAATACTTCAGTTGATTGATGAAAGGAGGAAGTACAAACATGTTCCGGGAAAATCAGGAATACAGAAATACAAGTCGCTGAGGAATGAAATAAATAGGAAGTGCAAGGAAGCTAAGACGAAATGGCTGCAGGAAAAATGTGAAGACATCGAAAAAGATATGATTGTCGGAAGGACAGACTCAGCATACAGGAAAATCAAAACAACCTTTGGTGACATTAAAAGCAACGGTGGTAACATTAAGAGTGCAACGGGAATTCCACTGTTAAATGCAGAGGAGAGAGCAGATAGGTGGAAAGAATACATTGAAAGCCTCTATGAGGGTGAAGATTTGTCTGATGTGATAGAAGAAGAAACAGGAGTCGATTTAGAAGAGATAGGGGATCCAGTATTAGAATCGGAATTTAAAAGAGCTTTGGAGGACTTACGGTCAAATAAGGGAGAAGGGATAGATAACATTCCATCAGAATTTCTAAAATCATTGGGGGAAGTGGCAACAAAACGACTATTCACGTTGGTGTGTAGAATATATGAGTCTGGCGATATACCATCTGACTTTCGGAAAAGCATCATCCACACAATTCCGAAGACGGCAAGAGCTGACAAGTGCGAGAATTATCGCACAATCAGCTTAACAGCTCATGCATCGAAGCTGCTTACAAGAATAATATACAGAAGAATGGAAAAGAAAATTGAGAATGCGCTAGGTGACGATCAGTTTGGCTTTAGGAAAAGTAAAGGGACGAGAGAGGCAATTCTGACGTTACGGCTAATAATGGAAGCAAGGCTAAAGAAAATTAGGTGGACTGATAAGGTAAGGAATGAGGAGGTTCTACGCAAAATCGGAGAGGAAAGGAATATGTGGAAAACACTGATAAGGAGAAGGGACAGGATGATAGGACATCTGCTAAGACATGAGGGAATGACTTCCATGGCACTAGAGGAAGCTGTAGAGGGCAAAAACTGTAGAGGAAGACAGAGATTGGAATACGTCAAGCAAATAATTGAGGACGTAGGTTGCAAGTGCTGCTCTGAGATGAAGAGGTTAGCACAGGAAAGGAATTCGTGGCGGGCCGCATCAAACCTGTCAGTAGACTGATGACCAAAAAAACACTAACCAAAACGGCCTTTCTGTGCTGGTACTGCGAACGGTTGAAAGCAAGGGTTAACTACAGCCGTAATTTTTCCCGATGGCATGCAGCTTTACTGTATGGTTTAATGATAATGGCGTCCTCTTGGGTAAAATATTCCGGAGGTAAAATAGTCCCCCATTCGGATCTCCGGGCGGGGACTACTCAAGAGGACGTCGTTATCAGGAGAAAGAAAACTGGCGTTCTACGGATCAGAGCGTGGAAAGTCAGATTCCTTAATCGGGCAGGTAGGTTAGAAAATTTAAAAAGGGAATGGATAGGTTAAAGTTAGATATAGTAGGAATTAGTGAAGTTCGCTGGCAGGAGGAGCAAGACTTTTGGTCAGGCGAATACAGGGTTATAAATACAAAATCAAAAAGGGGTAATGCAGGAGTCGGTTTAATAATGAATAAAAAATTAGGAGTGCCGGTAAGCTACTACAAACAGCATAGTGAACGCATTATTGTGACTAAGAGAGACATGAAGCCCACGCCTACTACAGTTGTACAAGTTTATATGCAAACTAGCTCTGCAGATAACGAAGAAATTGAAGAAATGTATGATGAAATAAAAGAAATTATTCAGATAGTGAAGGGAGATGAAAATTTAATAGTCACGGGTGACTGAAATTCGGTAGTAGGAAAAGGGAGAGCAGGAAACGTAGTAGGTGAATATGGATTGGGGCTAAGAAATGAAAGAGGAAGCCGTCTGGTAGAATTTTGCACAGAGCACAACTTAATCATAGCTAGCACTTGGTTCAAGAATCATAAAAGAAGGTTGTATACATGGAAGAAGCCTGGAGATACTGACAGGTTTCAGATAGATTATATAATGAGAAGACAGAGATTTATGAACCAGGTTTTAAACTGTAAGATATTTCCAGGGGCAGATGTGGACTCTCACCACAATCTACTGGTTATGAACTGTAGATTAAAACTGAAGAAATTGATTTAATCAGTTTATCCAGGTCCCATCTCCTTAAATTCCCACCTTTTTGCAGAGGTTGCACAAAGTTTCAGGGAGAGCATAAGGGAACAATTGACAGGAATGGGGGAAAGAAATTCAGTAGAAGAAGAATGGGTAGCTTTGAGGGATGAAGTAGTGAAGGCAGCAGAGGATCAAGTAGGTAAAAAGACGAGGGCTAGTAGAAATCCTTGGGTAACAGAAGAAATATTGAATTTAATTGATGAAAGGAGAAAATGTATTCCTTTTTGCCTGCTTCATTTACTGCAGTTTTATAAACGTCTCAAAAATTAAATCGACAGGAAGTGCAAAATGCCTAAGCAGGGATAGCTAGAGGACAAATGTAAGGATGTAGAGGCTTATGTCACTAGGGGTAAGATAGATACTGCCTACAGGAAAATTAGAGAGACCTTTGGAGAAAAGAGAACAACTTGTATGAATATCAAGAGCTCAGATGGAAACCAGTTCTAAGCAAAGAAGGGAAAGCAGGAAGGTGGAAGGGGTATATAGAAGGTCTATACAAGGGCGATGCATTTGAGGACAATATTATGGAAATGGAAGAGGATGTAGATGAAGGTGAAATGGGAGATACGATAAGGCGTGAAGAGTTTGACAGAGCACTGAAAGACCTGAGTCGAAACAAGGCCCCCGGAGTAGACAACATTCCATTGGAACTACTGACGGCCTTGGGAGAGCCAGTCCTGACAAAACTCTACCATCTGGTGAGCAAGATGTATGAGACAGGCGAAATACCCTCAGACTTCAAGAAGAATATAATAATTCCAATCCCAAAGAAAGCAGGTGTTGACAGATGTGAAAATTACAGAACTATGAGTTTAGTAAGTCACAGCTGCAAAATACTAACGCGAATTCTTTACAGACGAATGGAAAAACTAGTAGAAGCCGACCTCGGGGAAGATCAGTTAGGATTCCGTAGAAATATCGGAACACGTGAGGCAATACTGACCCTACGACTTATCGTAGAAGCTAGATTAAGGAAAGGCAAACCTACGTTTCTAGCATTTGTAGACTTAGAGAAAGCTTTTGACAATGTTGACTGGAATACTCTCTTTCAAATTCTGAAGGTGGCAGGGGTAAAATACTGGGAGCGAAAGGCTATTTACAATTTGTACAGAAACCAGATGGCTGTTATAAGAGTCGAGGGACATGAAAGGGAAGCAGTGGTTGGGAAGGGAGTGAGACAGGGTTGTAGCCTCTCCCCGATGTTATTCAATTGTATATTGAGCAAGCAGTAAAGGAAACAAAAGAAAAATTCGGAGTAGGTATTAAAATCCAGGAAGAAGAAATAAAAACTTTGACAGAATTACAATGTCATCGGCGAACCTCAGAGACAGCAAAGGACTTGGAAGAGCAGTTGAACGGAATGGACAGTGTCTTGAAAGGAGGATATAAGATGAACATCAACAAAAGCAAAACGAGGATAATGGAATGTAGTCGAATGAAGTCGGGTGGTGATGAGGGAATTAGATTAGGAAATGAGACACTTAAAGTAGTAAAGAAGTTTTGTTACTTGGGGAGCAAAATAACTGATGATGGTCGAAATAGAGAGGATATAAAATGTAGACTGGCAATGAAGAAGAGAAATTTGTTAACATCGAGTACAGATTTAAGTGTCAGGAAGTCGTTTCTGAAAGTATTTGTATGGAGTGTAGCCATGTATGGAAGTGAAACATGGACGATAAATAGTTTGGACAAGAAGAGAATAGAAGCTTTCGAAATGTGGTGCTACAGAAGAATGCTGAAGATTAGATGGGTAGATCATATAACTAATGAGGAAGTATTGAATAGGATTGGGGAGAAGAGGAGCTTGTGGCACAACTTCACTAGAAGAAGGGATCGGTTGGTAGGACATGTTCTGAGGCATCGATGGATCACCAATTTAGTATTAGAGGGCAGCGTGGAGGGTAAAAATCGTAGAGGGAGACCAAGAGATGAATACGCTAAGCAGATTCAGAAGGATGTAGGTTGCAGTAGATACTGGGAGATGAAGAAGCTTGCACAGGATAGAGAAGCATGGAGAGCTGCATCAAACCAGTCTCAGGACTGAAGACCACAACAACTACTCTGTGAAACCGTGCTTCGTGCCAAATTTAATGATTGTAGATCATAGCGAAGTACACTGTCGCTTTTGTTGAGTGAGTTTGTAATAAAATTTGTGACATTAATGGCCTATCGTTTGATTGGATTGACCTAGAAGCTGCAGATTCTTACGTTGTCAGGAAATTGTAGACCTCAGTAGGGTACATAAATTTCCACTCGTTCCTGGGAAAAGGGGGGGGGGTCTTAGAATCCTAATGGTCCTTAATATTTAACCGATTGTACAGTGTAATTGCCCTGAATGACTGTATTTATCATATTTTGGAAGTATACAATGAAACAGGAAATCACAGCTGCGAGAGCAAATTAATTAATTTTTTTTTTTTTGTTAATGGCTCGTAGTTGAATGTAGTCAATTACAGTCATTGGAAGAGGAATGGACAAGGTACAGGGACACAGTACTAGAAGTGGCTAAAGAATGACTTGGAACGGTAGTGTGTAAAGATAGGATGAAGCAAACAGCTTGGTGGAATGACACAGTCAAGGCAGCCTGTAAAAGGAAAAAGAAGGCGTTTCAAAAATGGCTAAATACTAGAACTCGGGTAGACAGCGAAAGTTAAGTTGAAGAAAGAAACAAAGCCAAACAGATAATTGCAGCATCCAAGAAGAAATCTTAGGAAGACTTTGGAAACAGGTTGGAGACTATGGGTCAAGCTGCTGGAAAACCAGTCTGAAGTGTAATTAGCAGTCTTCGAAAGGGAGGTAAGAAGGAAATGACAAGTATTTTGGACAGGTCAGGAAAACTGCTGGTGAATCCTGTTGATTCCTTGGCAGATGGAGGGAAAATTTTGAAGAGTTGCTCCATGTAGGTGAAAATACGATCAGTAACGTTTCAGATTTCGATGTACAATGGGATAGGAATGATAATGGAAATAGGATCACATTTGAGGAAGTGGAGAAAATGGTCAATAGATTGCAGTGCAATAAAGCTGCTGGGGTGGATGAAATTAAGTCGGAACTCATCAAATACAGTGGAATGTCAGGTCTTAAATGGCTACACAGGATAATTGAAATGGCGTGGGAGTCGAGACAGGTTCCATCAGACTGGACGAAAGCAGTAATCACACCAATCTTTGAACATGGAAACAGAAAAGATTGTAACAACTACAGAGGTATCTCTTTAATCAGCGTTGTGTGTAAAATCTTCTCAGGTATTGTTGAAAGTATAGTGCGACTATTAGTTGACGACAAATTGGATGAAAATCAGTGTGAGTTTAGGCCTCTTAGAGGTTGTCAGGACCAGATCTTTAGCTTACGGCAAGTAATGGAGAAGTGTTACGAGTGGAACAGGGAACTGTATCTATGCTTTATAGATCTAGAAAAGGCATATGACCTGGTTCGTAGGAGGACGTTATTGTCTGTTCTACGAGATTATGGAATAGGAGGCAAACTTTTGCAAGCAATTAAAGGTCTTTACATGGATAGTCAGGCAGCAGTTAGAGTTGACGGTAAATTGAGTTCATGGTTCAGAATAGTTTCAGGGGTAAGACAAGGCTGTAACCTGTCTCCACTGTTGTTCATATTATTTATGGATCATATGTTGAAAACAATAGACTGGCTGGGTGAGATTAAGATATGTGAACACAAAATAAGCAGTCTCGCATATGCGGATGTCTTATTTGTGATGGCAGATTCGATTGAAAGTTAAGTAATATTTCACAGCTAGATCAGAAATGTAAGGACTATGGTATGAAGATTGGCATCTCCAAAACGAAAGTAATGTCAGTGGGAAAGAAATATAAACGGATTGATTGCCAAATAGGAGGAACAAAGTTAGAACAGGTGGACGGTTTCAAGTACTTAGGATGCATATTCTGACAGGACGGCAACATAGCGAAAGAACTGGAAGCGAGGTGTAGCAAAGCTAATGCAGTGAGCGCTCAGCTACGATCTACTCTCTTCTGCAAGAAGGAAGTCAGTACCAAGACTAAGTTATCTGTGCACCGTTCAATCTTTCGACCAACTTTGTTGTATGGGAGCGAAAGCTGGGTGGATTCAGGTTACCTTATCAACAAGGTTTAGGTTACGGATATGAAAGTAGCTAGGATGATTGCAGGTACTCGTAGATGGGAACAATGGCAGGAGGGTGTCCACAATGAGGAAATCAAAGAAAAACTGGGAATGAACTCTATAGATGTAGCAGTCAGGGCGAACAGGCTTAGATGGTGGGGTCATGTTACACGCATGGGAGAAGCAAGGCTACCCAAGAGACTCGTGGATTCAGCAGTAGAGGGTAGGAGGAGTCGGGGCAGACCGAGGAGAAGGTACCTGGATTCGGTTAAGAATGATTTTGAAGTAATCGGTTTAACATCAGAAGAGGCACCAATGTTAGCACTGAATAGGGGATCATGGAGGAATTTTATAAGGGGGGCTATGCTCCAGACTGAACGCTGAAAGGCATAATCAGTCTTAAATTATGATGATGATGACTGGCTCGTAGTCTGTTTTCATTTCTCGTGAACGTCGGGTTGACAAATCGAGGACGGCGTAGTGTCTGGCGCCGAATCGCGGTTATAAAGTCTGCCGTCACAGAAGACGACCGACTGGTTGCAGTCATTTCTGGCAACGTCTATTCGCTATAGCAGGAGTGGTCCGCATCCGTATTCGATTAAAAAGTTTTGTTGGTACTTTAGTTTCCAAACTTTCAAGAGTACGACAGTTTCATTGCGATATTACGAACGAGTAAGGTACGGACAGTTTTGGTCGGATACTGCAACCCGAGATTTGTGTACGCTCGGACGCCAGACCTCTTGTGTTGTGTGTACTGCTGGTCAGAGCGCGAGTTCTGCGAGGGGGCGTGGCAAGGCAGCGGCGGGCGCGTGCGGCCCTGGGCTGGTCGATACAGCGGCGAGCGAGTCAAAAGGGCCGGCCAGGGCGCAAGGGCACGTGTGGCGAGGGCCGGCGGCACCTGTGGCGCGGTAACGCGGGACACAGCTGTGGGGGGTGGGGACATGTCCGTGGGGAGGGCCCCGGTGCTTCTGCATCTGTTGTTGTTGTGGTCTTCAGTCCTGAGACTGGTTTGATGCAGCTCTCCATGCTAGCCTATCCTGTGCAAGCCTCATCTCCCAGTACCTACTGCAGCCAACATCCTTCTGAATCTGCTTAGTGTATTCATCTCTTGGTCTCCCTCTACGATTTTTACCCTCCAAGCTGCCTTCCAATGCTAAATTTGTGATCCCCTGATGCCTCAGGACATGTCCTACCAACCAGTCCCTTCTTCTCGTCAAGTTGTGCCACAGACTCCTCTTCTCCCCAATTCTATTCAATACCTCCTTATTAGTTATGTGATCTACCCATCTAATCTTCAGCATTCTTCTGTAGCGCCACATTTCGAAAGCTTCTATTCTCTTCTTGTCCAAACTATTTATCGTCCATGTTTCACTTCCATACTTGGCTACACTCCATACAAATACTTTCAGAAACGACTTCCTGACACTTAAATCTGTATTCGATGTTAACAAATTTCTCTTCTTCAGAAACGCTTTCCTTGCCATTGCCAGTCTGCATTTTATATCTTCTCTATTTCGACCATCATCAGTTATTTTGCTCCCCAAATAGCAAAACTCATTTACTACTTTAAGTGTCTAATTTCCTAATCTAATTCCCTCAGCATCACCCGACTTAATTCGACTAAATTCTATTATCCTCGTTTTGCTTTTGTTTATGTTCATCTTGTATCCTCCTTTCAAGGCACGGTCCATTCCGTTCAACTGCTCTTCCAAGTCCTTTGCTGTCTCTGACAGAATTACAATGTCTTCGGCGAACCTCAAAGTTTTTATTTCTTTTCCATGGATTTTAATACCTACTCCGAATTTTTCTTTTCTTTCCTTTACTGTTTGCTCAATATACAGATTGAATAACATCGGGGACAGGCTACAACCTTGTCTCACTCCCTTCCCAACCGCTGCTTCCCTTTCATGCCCCTCGACTCTTATAACTGCCATCTGGTTTCTGTACAAATTGTAAATAGCCTTTCGCTCCCTGTATTTTACCCCTGCCACCTTTAGAATTTGAAAGTCAGTATTCCAGTCAACATTGTCAAAAGCTTTCTCTAAGTCTACAAATGGTAGAAATATAGGTTTGCCTTTCCTTAATCAATTTTCTAAGATAAGTCGTGAGGTCAGTATTGCCTCACGTGTTCCAACATTTCTGCGGAATCCAAACTCATCTTCGCCGAGGTCGGCTTCTACCAGTTTTTCCATTCGTCTGTAAAGAATTCGCGTTAGTATTTTGCAGCTGTGACTTACTAAACTCATAGTTCTGTAATTTTCACATCTGTCAACACCTGCTTTCTTTGGGATTGGAATTATTATATTCTTCTTGAAGTCTGAGGGTATTTCGCCTGTCTCATACATCTTGCTCACCAGATGATAGAGTTTTGTCAGGACTGGCTCTCCCAAGGCTGTCAGTAGTTCCAATGGAATGTTGTCTAATCCCGGGGCATTGTTTCGACTCAGGTCTTTCAGTGCTCTGTCAAACTCTTCACGCATTATCATATCTCTCATTTCATCTTCATCTACATCCTCTTCCATTTCCATAATATTGTCCTCAAGTAGAGCGCCCTTGTATAGACCCTCTATATACTCCTTCCACCTTTCTGCTTTCTCTTTTTTGCTTAGAACTGGGTTTCCATCTGAGCTCTTGATATTCATACAAGGCAGTATCTATCTTACCCCTTCTACATCTACATGGGTACTTTGTAAATCATATTCAGCTGCCTGGCACAGGGTTCATCGAACCACCTTCACAATTCTCTATTATTCGAATCTCGTATAGCGCGGAGAGAACGAACACCTATTTCTTTCCGTACGAGCTCTCATTTCGTTTATTTTATCGTGGTGATTGTTCCTCCCTATGTAAGTCGGGGTCAACAAAATATTTTCGCATTCGGAGGAGAAAGTTGGTGATTGGAGATCCGTGACAAGTTCCCGTCGCAACGAAAAACGCCGTTCTTTTAACGATGTCCAGCCCAGATCCTGTATCATTTCTGTGACACTCTCTCCCGTATTTCGCGATAATGCAAAACGTGCTGCCTTTCTTTGACCTTATTCGATGTACGCCGTCAGTCCTACCTGGTAAGGATCCCACACCGCACAGCAGTATCCTAAAAGAGGACGGACAAGCGTAGTGTAGGCAGTCTCCTTAGTAGACCCGTTACATTTTCTAATTGTCCTGCCAATAAAACGCAATCTTTGGTTAGCCTTCCCCACAACATTTTAAATGTGTTCCTTCCAATTTAAGTTGTTCGTAATTGTTGAATTTACGGCTTTTAGATTAGACTGATTTATCGTGTAACCGAAATTTAACGAGTTCCTTTTAGCACCCACGTGGATGATCTCACACTTTTCGTTATTTAGGGTCAACTGCCACTTTTCGCACCATTCAGATATCTTTTCTACATCATTTTGCAATTCGTTTTGATCCTCTGATCACTTAATTAGTCGATAAACGACAGCATCATCTGCAAACAACCGAGAGTGTCTCCCAAATCGTTTATATAGATAAGGAACAGCAAAGGGCCTATAACACTTCCTTGGGGAGCACCAGAAATCACTTCTGTTTTACTCGACGACTTTCCGTCAATTACTACGAACTGTGACTCTCTGACAGGAAATCGCAAATCTCGTCACATAACTGAGACGATATTCCATAAGCACGCAATTTTTCTACGAGCCGCTTGTGTGGTACCGTGTCAAAAGTCTTCCGGAAATCCAGAAATACAGATGTTTTCTAAATCCATGTTGACTGTGTGGTGTCAATAGGCCTGCTTTTTTTTTTTTCATCAGTCTACTGACTGGTTTGATGCGGCCGCCACGAATTCCTCTCCTGTGCTAACCTCTTCATCTCAGAGTAGCACTTGCAACCTACGTCCTCAATTATTTGCTTGACGTATTCCAATCTCTGTCTTCCTCTACAGTTTTTGCCCTCTACAGCTCCCTCTAATACCATGGAAGTCATTCCCTCATGTCTTAGCAGATGTCCTATCATCCTGTCCCTTCTCCTTATCGGTGTTTTCCACATATTCCTTTCCTCTCCGATTCTGCATAGAACCTCCTCATTCCTTACCTTATCAATCCACCTAATTTTCAACATTCGTCTATAGCACCACATTTCAAATGCTTCGATTCTCTTCTGTTCCAGTTTTCACACAGTCCATGTTTCACTACCATACAATGCTGTACTCCAGACGTACATCCTCAGAAATTTCTTCCTCAAATTAAGGCCGGTATTTGATATTAGTAGACTTCTCTTGGCCAGAAATGCCTTTTTTGCCATAGCGAGTCTGCTTTTGATGTCCTCCTTGCTCCGTCCGTCATTGGTTATTTTACTGCCTAGGTAGCAGAATTCCTTAACTTCATTGACTTCGTGACCATCAATCCTGATGTTAAGTTTCTCGCTGTTCTCATTTCTACTACTTCTCATTACCTTCGTCTTTCTCCGATTTACTCTCAAACCATACGGTGTACTCATTAGACGGTTCATTCCGTTCAGCAGATCATTTAATTCTTATTCACTTTCACTCAGGGTAGCAATGTCATCAGCGAATCGTATCATTGATATCCTTTCACCTTGCATTTTAATTCCACTCCTGAACCTTTCTTTTATTTCCATCATTGCTTCCTCGATGTACAGATTGAAGAGTAGGGGCGAAAGGCTACAGCCTTGTCTTACACCCTTCTTAATACGAGCACTTCGTTCTTGATCGTCCACTCTTATTATTTCCTCTTGGTTGTTGTACATATTGTATATGACCCGTCTCTCCCTATAGCTTACCCCTACTTTTTTCAGAATCTCGAACAGCTTGCACCATTTTATATTGTCGAACGCTTTTTCCAGGTCGACAAATCCTATGAAAGTGTCCTGATTTTTCTTTAGCCTTGCTTCCATTATTAGCTGTAACGTCAGAATTGCCTCTCTCGTCCCTTTACTTTTCCTAAAGCCAAACTGATCGTCACCTAGCGCATTCTCAATTTTCTTTTCCATTCTTCTGTATATTATTCTTGTAAGCAGCTTCGATGCATGAGCTGTTAAGCTGATTGTGCGATAATTCTCGCACTTGTCAGCTCTTGCCGTCTTCGGAATTGTGTGGATGATGCTTTTCCGAAAGTCAGATGGTATATCGCCAGACTCATATATTCTACACACCAACGTGAATAGTCGTTTTGTTGCCACTTCCCCCAATGATTTTAGAAATTCTGATGGAATGTTATCTATCCCTTCTCCCTTATTTGACCGTAAGTCCTCCAAAGCTCTTTTAAATTCCGATTCTAATACTGGATCCCCTATCTCTTCTAAATCGACTCCTGTTTCTTCTTCTATCACATCAGACAAATCTTCACCCTCATAGAGGCTTTCAATGTATTCTTTCCACCTATCTGCTCTCTCCTCTGCATTTAACAGTGGAATTCCCGTTGCACTCTTAATGTTACCACCGTTGCTTTTAATGTCACCAAAGGTTGTTTTGACTTTCCTGTATGCTGAGTCTGTCCTTCCGACAATCATATCTTTTTCGATGTCTTCACATTTTTCCTGCAGCCATTTCGTCTTAGCTTCCCTGCACTTCCTATTTATTTCATTCCTCAGCGACTTGTATTTCTGTATTCCTGATTTTCCCGGAACATGTTTGTACTTCCTCCTTTCATCAATCAACTGAAGTATTTCTTCTGTTACCCATGGTTTCTTCGCCGCTACCTTCTTTGTACCTATGTTTTCCTTCCCAACTTCTGTGATGGCCCTTTTTAGAGATGTCCATTCCTCTTCAACTGTACTGCCTACTGCGCTATTCCTTATTGCTGTATCTATAGCGTTAGAGAACTTCAAACGTATCTCGTCATTCCTTAGTAGCCTACCTCCGTATCCCACTTCTTTGCGTATTGATTCTTCCTGACTAATGTCTTGAACTTCAGCCTACTCTTCATCACTACTATATTGTGATCTGAGTCTATATCTGCTCTTGGGTACGCCTTACAGTCCAGTATCTGTTTTCGGAATCTCTGTCTGACCATGATGGAAAAGGCCGGGAGATACGGGAAGATTTCAATTAGATTACAAGTATACCTCCTCCTCTTGTGATTCTTGAACAGGGTATTCGCTATTACTAGCTGAAACTTGTTACAGAACTCAATTAGTCTTTCTCCTCTTTCATTCCTTGTCCCAAGCCCATATTCTGCTGTAACCTTTTCTTCTACTCCTTCCCCTACAACTGCATTCCAGTCGCCCATGACTATTAGATTTTCGTCCCCCTTTACATACTGCATTACCCTTTCAATACCCTCATACACTTTCTCTATCTGTTCATCTTCAGCTTGCGACGTCGGCATGTATACCTGAACTATCGTTGTCGGTGTTGGTCTGCTGTCGCTTCTGATTAGAACAACCCGGTCACTGAACTGTTCACAGTAACACACCCTCTGCCCTACCTTCCTTTTCATAACGAATCCTACACCTGTTATACCATTTTCTGCTGCTGTTGATATTACCCGATACTCATCTGACCAGAAATCCTTGTCCTTCTTCCACTTCACTTCACTGACCCCTAATATATCTAGATTGCGCCTTTGCATTTCCCTTTTCAGATTTTCTAGTTTCCCTACCACGTTCAAGCTTCTGACATTCCACGCCCCCGACTCGTAGAACGCTATCCTTTCGTTGATTATTCAATCTTTTTCTCATGGTAACCTCCCCCTTGGCAGTCCCCTCCCGGAGATCCGAATGGGGGACTATTCCGGAATCTTTTGCCAATGGAGAGATCATCATGACACTTCTTCAGTTACAGGTCACATGTCCTGTGGATACACGTTACGTGTCTTTAATGCAGTGGTTTCCATTACTTCTGCATCCTCATGTCGTTGATCATTGCTGATTCTTCCGCCTTTAGGACAATTTCCCACCCCTAGGACAAGAGAGTGCCCTGATCCTCTATCCGCTCCTCCGCCCTCTTTGACAAGGCCGTTGGCAGAATGAGGCTGACTGCTTATGCCGGAAGTCTTCGGCCGCCAATGCTGATTATTTATCAAAGTTTAGGCAGTGGCGTGGATCGAACCCGGGAACGAAGATGTTTTGATTTTGAATCAAAGACGCTATCCCTAGACCACGGGTACACCTTGCCAATGCCTTTCATTTGCACCGACAATATTTACATTTTGAAAACCAGAAAGTGAATATCGACTTGATTGAGAAAAGGGTAATTACGCAAAACCTGAATGTGCAGTATTTGCAAGATTTGGTTCTGTCATTTCGGATTCCTAAGGTGAACTGTTGCCGACCGATCGATCGACAATACTTCCCTGTTCACTGTTTCAGTATCTACCCCGTTATTTACTGCCTGCTCCATTTCCTTATGCTCAATTACCAAATTATTATGTTGAACATTTGTTAATTCATTACAAGGTGGTGCTAACACACTACTCTCGTCTTCACTGTCATTTCTCAATTTACTTTGGAGCCTAGTGTTGCACTTTTCACACGCCATGATTATCACAGTATTTCATACGATAATACAGAAAAACACAATTTGAAGAGCAAAAATAAGAAAACACATCAAAAATAGCACTGAAAATAATATCTAATTAATTGCAAACGCGACTATGAAATACTTGGTGCGACTCCACATGCGTGCCACAACTGCTTCATTACAGTATCGTACAACAATGAAAACTAAAACTACAAAGGAAATTCTCTATACAATTGTTGTGTTGGCAGAAGAGCCAACACCGTGTTACGAAGGGAGGCTGAAATGCACGCGTTTTAGCTCACGCAGGCTGGCGTGAGGAGGGAAGGACTATACTGACGTGAGGTCTGGAACATGACAAGGAATTAGAATTCAGAAAGCAGACGTAATTAGTTTGATACTTAACTTTAATCCATTAATGATGAACGTCGCTCTTGACGGTACATGATTCACAATATTATCTGTTCAGAATAGTAACTGAATACGGCGCCTTGCTAGGTCGTAGCAAATGACGTAGCTGAAGGCTATGCTAAACTGTTGTCTTAGCAAATGAGAGCGTATGTAGTCAGTGAACCATCGCTAGACAAGTCGGCTGTACAACAGGGGACGAATGCTAGGGAGTCTCTCTAGACTAGACCTGCCGTGTGGCGGCGCTCGGTCTGCAATCACTGATAGTGGCGACACGCGGGTCCGACGTATACTAAAGGACTGCGGCCGATTTAACGGCTACCACCTAGCAAGTGTGGTGTCTGGCGGTAGGGTCGACCTCCATCGGGCCGGGGCACCCGACGGGCGAAGACGACATATGGACCGGAGCGGGCAAGAGTTCCATGTCGGAGGACAACTGGTCACGGGAAGCGATCGGCGGCGCGTGACCCAGGGAGGCGCCCGGCGGTTGCAGCGACGCGTCCACTGCGGGCGGCGCCGCCGGGAGAACAGGCGGCGGCAGCGCGTCGCCATGGGGCAAAATGGAAGGCAGCGTCGGTAACACCTGGGGCTGAGGCGAGCCAGTAGATGGGTCCCCAGGGCGCTGACCGGACGGACCGTCGCTGAAAGCAGACGGCGAGCGGCAGATCCCGTGCGACGACAGAGGCGCAGCTGATTGGTTTTGGGGGCCTCTGGTGAGGCGCGCCGGCATCTCAGATACATAGCGCGTCCGAGGCAGCGAAGAATGCGCCCTGCGAGCCAACGCTGTGAACCTCTGTAGTGGCGGTAGTAGACAGCGTCGCCTGGAGCAAAAGCAGGTGGCTGCCGCTGCACAGGAACCTCATGCGGCAGATGTAGCAAAGACATCAAGGTTCGATGAGGGCGACCGTGGAGCAACTCAGCCGGCGAGCGATCATCTCGGGGCTGAGAGCGATACGACGACAAAAAGAGCAATAACGCGTCCTCCCGAGAATGCGACTCTTTCAACTTCAACATCTGTGACTTGAAAGTCCGGACCAATCGTTCAGCGGCACCGTTTGACTGAGGCGAAAACGGCGCGGACGTCAGATGTTGAATACCATTGGCCTTGCAGAATGACTGAAATTCTGCAGACACAAATTGTGGGCCATTGTCGGAAACAATAGTCTGTGGAAGACCTTCAATGCAAAAGATAGCAGATAACGCTTGGATGGTGGCAGACGATGTCGTGGAAGACATCCCGACAACAAAAGGAAAATTACTGAACGAATCTATCACAACCAATCATCGAGTATTTCAGATTGGACCAGCAAAATCGATGTGTAAGCGTTATTAAGGGAAAGTGGCTTTTGGCCATGAAAGAATTTCCGCGGTGGTGCTGATTGTTGTTCGGCACACACCATGCAAGAAGACCACATATTCGTAATCGCGGCATCGATTCCGAACCAAGTACAGTGCTGACGAGCAAGTTGTTTCGTTCTCACTATACCCCAATGTCCGTGGTGGAGAAACTTTTAAGACAGAGGACTGTAACGAGCGTGGGACCACGACCCTGGACTGATCATTGTCAGAACGCAACAGCAAAACACCACATCGAACAAAAAGTCTCTCCTTGTGAGCAAAAAATCGGCGAACCAACGTGTCCTCGATCCGTGACTTTGACAAGGGCCATTGCGTAGCAACAAAATGCAGAACGGTAGCAAGGACAGGGTCGGCAGTTGTGGCTGTAGCTACTCGACGAAAATCAATCGTAAACGATTGGACCACGTCATCGGTTTCCAAATCAATGAACATGCATGCAAGTTTCGAGGAATCGAATGCTGTATCCTCAGCAACAGGCAAACGGGACAACGCATCGGCGTTTCCGTGCTTATCTTGTATCGGTCCACTGCTATCGTAGCGGTACTGCGAGAGGAAAATAGACCAGCGAATGAATTTTTGCACTGTAAGTGGAAGTACAGGCTTGTTCGCATGAAAAAGCGATGTCAAAGGTTTGTGGTCTGTGATGATGGTAAAGTGACGACCATACAAGAAATCATGAAACTTTGTAACACCAAGTACGAGAACCAATGCTTCTTTTTCGAGCTGTGAATAATTTCTTTGTGCAGACGAGAGCAATTTGGAAGCAAAGGCAATAGGGCGATCGTGCGAGCCATCTTTGTGCGCGAGCACAGCACCGATCCTGAAATCCGATGCATCTACCATCAACAAAAGGGGCTTCCGGGGATCGAATGGCGTAAGGCAAGTGTTGGAAATCAATGCCGATTTCAACCAGCGAAAGGCGCGTTCGCATTCCGTCGTCCAGACCAACGGAACACCTTTACGGCGAAAGCGATGAAGCGGAGCTGAAATGGAAGAGGCGTGGCGCACATATCTGTGATAATAATTGAAGCAGCTACAGAGTGTGCTGGGAAAAATCAAACTCTGCGGTGAAGGCAAGTCCTGTATGGCACGGAGGTGTGTGGGACTGGGATGTATGCCTTGGGCATTGAGTACATGGCGCAGGTATGGCAAGTCACGAGCAAAAAACACACATTTGTCCTTCCATAAGCGAAGACCATTTTGTCGCAAGACCTGAAATAATGTTTTGAGATTGGCTAAATGTTCTACTTCCGTCTTTCCAGAGATCACAATATCGTCCAGATAGTTTGGTGCAGTAGGGACCGATGCACAAACAGTTTGTAGATATTGCTAAAACAATGCAGGGGCGGATGCACACCCGAATGGCAGTCGTTTGAATCGATGCAAACCAAGATGCGTGTTAACCACCAAAACGTGCTGGGATTCTTCATCCATTGGTATTTGCAAGTACGCATCTGCTAGGTCCAACTTCGAAAAATATTTACCCGGGCACAGTTTGTCAAAAAGATCTTCTGGGCGGGGTAAAGGAAAAGTGGCAATCACTAGTTGTGGATTCACTGTTGCCTTGAAGTCCACACAAAGTCTCAATTTTCCCAAAGCTTTTGGCAAAATTACTAAGGGTGATGCCCAGAGAGAAGCCTGCACAGGTTCAATTGCACCTTGTGATTCCAAATCGTGTAATGGTTTTGCAACCTCATCACGCAATCCGTGGGGAACATTGCGCGCTTTGAAAAATTTTGGTTGCGCATTTACTTTTAGTTCCATATGTGCTTTATAATTCTTAGCGCAACTGAGGTCCGGTGTAAAAATGTCTGCAAATTCTTCACATAGACGAGAAACACTGTCTGAAGGCAGCCTGGTTCACTGATTTACTACAGACAAGTTAAACAATTGAAATAAATCGAAACCAAACAAGTTCACTGCAGAGGAAGAACGAAGGACGTACAATGACACAAGTTTTGTTTGTCCCTTGTATGTTGCAAGAAGGCTGCACTGTCCTAACACAGTGATCGGCTGTCCTGAATAACTAGTTAGCTTAACATTTGCGGCACGCAACAGTGTGCCCAGCAGTTTGTAAGTGTCTTGGTTGATCAGTGAAACTGCAGCTCCGGTATCGAGCCGGAATGTTATCACTTTGCCATTAATGTCCAAGTCTACCAAAAGTTTATTGTCCTGCTGACAAGAGCGACTGTCTCATGCAACATGAACTGACACTGGTACAAAATCACTTGCGACTTGACAAGATTTCCAGCGATGTCGACGCACACTATTAATGGGATGAACACAATCACTGTTAGAGAGAGTGGCACTGGGCGGAGTGGAATGAACGACATGAATTTCCATGGGCGAAGTTTTGCGAGCCAGAGTATCCTTGGTTCGATTCCGATTCCGGTGCAAAGCAAAGGGCCGGGAATGGGTTTGAGTTTCCGAGCTGAGCTTTTTCTGGCAAACACTCTGAACATGTACTTTTTTATTACAGAAAAAGCAAATAGCTTGGCGTGACGGGCAATTCTCACGCGAATGTTTAGTAGCGCACCGCGGGCATGATTTGAGCACTGCATTTGCTCGCTGGCGCGGCACACATGGCTGAGAGCCTGGTGGCAGCGGCGCGGCCAGCGCGAGGGCTGTTTACTGCTCCGTGCTGCTCGCCTGGCTGGCCGGTTAACCTGACACACGGCTGGCGAAGTTTCAAATGATTCCTGAGCAAAGTCAAGTGTGTCCTGCCGATCCAATATGTCCATCACTTGCTGAAGGGGGGGATTGACTAGTTTCAAAATCTGTACCCTTATACGAACATCAGAAACGTTCTGTGCAATTGGATCACGTACCATAGTATCTGAATATTGGAGTCCACATTGACACTCAAAAGCACAATCCCTAGTAAGGCCTTGCAAGGTTGCAACCCACTCCTGATTAGTCTGACCTGCCGTACCATTTGTACGAAAGAAAGTATACCATTTTGCAACTACATTGCCTGATTGTTTTTGTCTGCATTAGATGCATATTTCAATTTCTTTGTAGGACAGGCTTGCTACATCACGTCGGGGAAATAATTTGACTATCACCTGGTAAGTTTCGTCACCGACGGACGACAAAAGAAAAGGCTGCTGCTCGTTACCTTGAATTCTGTAGGCGGCGAGATGGAATCCAAATTGGCGTGACCACTCCGTCCGGCTTTCCAGTGCAGCATCAAAAGGTCTGAAAGGCGGTGCAACTACGTGTTGTGGCTGCGATAGCGGTGGAGCGGCGGCTGCCGCTTCGTTTTGCATTGCCCGTTGACCCTGGACGAGCTGTCCAAGGGCATCCAGTAATGCCTGCGTCTGCTGATTCTGTAAGCGATAGAATTCGAACAGTACATCTGGAGATTGTGGCGAAGCCATTACACAATGAATTCAGGGCATTATAGATAAGAACATCGTTTTTACACTCGTCGCCAATGTTCTGTTGGCAGAAGAACCAACACCATGTTGCGAAGGGAGGCCGAAATGCACGCGTTTTAGCTCAGACAGGCTGGCGTGAGGAGGGAAGAACTATACTGACATGAGGTCTGGAACAAGACAAGGAATTATAATTCAGAAAGTGGACGTAATTAGTTTGATACTTAACTTTAATCCATTACCGATGAACGTCTCTCTTGACGGTCATGATTCACAATATTATCTGTTCAGAATAGTAACTGAATATGGCGCCTTGCTAGGTCGTAGCAAATGACGTAGATGAAAGCTATGCTAAACTGTCGTCTCTGCTAGCGATGGTTCACTGTCTACATACGCTCTCATTTGCAAAGTCGGCTGTACACCTGGGGCGAGTGCTAGGGAGTCTCTAGACTAGACCTGCCGTGTGGCGGCGCTCGGTCTGCAATCACTGATAGTGGCGACACGCGGGTCCGACGTATACTAACGGACCGCGACCGATTTAAAGGCTACCAACTAGCAAGTGTCGTGTCTGGCGGTGACATCTCAACAATTATGCGTTAGCAGTAAACAATAACGAATTTCTAATCTTGCACTAATTATTCAAACTGCAAGAAAAGTCAGAAGATTCCAGTGAGGTATCCTCGGCTAAGGGTCGACAGATGAAACTCCTTTATTTAAAATGATTCTGAAACAGCAGAGTGAAACTGAACGTACTGAGCCTATTTCTCTTTACTCATTCTTAAAATGTCAACACTGGCCAATACTATCCTAGCACAACGCAATCTGACTACTCAAAAAAAGATAACCTGACTTCAAGTAATTAATACAAAAGAATGTCCCTGACTAAGAAGAAATCCTAACAAACCTATACAGTATTGTTCCATCATCTTTCGGGCGTGCACTCGGGACAGCGACAATTCTTCTTGCGATATTTCGGCTGGAAACCTCCCAGCCATCTTCAAGGCGAATCGGAGACTGAGTTCGTAGCATCTCTGCTGGTTGTTCGCCTCCAACAGCCCAACAGTACTTCCATCACTGCTGGCGACTAACTTCCAACTGCCCAACAATACACGCGATTAACTTCCAACTAGTCCGACCAGCCACAGAGTCTCTGACCGCTTTTTTTTGTAAGAGATCCAATGCAAAGCACTACACAGCGCTGCCAACTCACAAGCAGCCCACTTACACAATTATACACTGAAGCGGCAAAGAAACTGGCATAGGCATGCGTATAACAATACAGATATATGTAAACAGGCAGAATACGGCGCTGCGGTCGGCAACGCCTATATAAGACAAGTGTCCGGTGCAGTTGTTAGATGGGTAACTGCTGCTACATTGGCAGGTTATGAAAATTTATGTGAGTTTGAACGTCGGCGCACGAGCGATGGGACACAGCGTCTCCGAGGCAGTGATGAAGTGGGGATTTTCTCGTACGATTATTTCACAAGTGTACCGTGAATATCAGGCATCCAGTAAAACATCAAATCTCCGACACTGCTGTGACCGGTAAAAGATCCTGCAAGTACAGGAGTAACGACGACTAAAGATAATCGTTCAACGTGACAGAAGTGCAACCCTTCCAAAAATTGATGCAGATATCAATGCTGCGCCATCAACAAGTTTCTGCGTCCGAATCATTCGACGAAACATCACCAATATGGGCTTCCGCAGCCGAAGACCCACCCGTGTACCCTTGATGACTGCAAGACACAAAGCTATACGCCTCACCTAGACTCGTCAACACCTACACTGGACTGTTGATGACCGGACACATGTTGCCTGGTCGGACGAGTCTCGTTTCAAATTATATCGAGCGGATGGACGTGTACGGGAATGGAGACAACCTCGTCAATCAATGGAGCCTGCATGTCAGCAGGGGACTGTTCAAGCTGGTGGAGGCTCAGTAATGGTGTGGGGCGTGTGCAGTTGATACGTCTAGATACGACTCTGACAGGTAACAAGTACGTAAGCATCCTGCCTGATAACCTGCATCCATTCACGTCCATTGTGCATTCCGACGGGCTTGGATAATTCCAACAGGACAATGCGACATCCCACACGTCCGGAACTGCTACAGAGTGGCTCCAGGAAAATTCTTCTGAGTTTAAACATTTCCGCTGGCCACCAAACTCCCCAGACACGAACATTAATGAGCAAATCTGGGATGCCTTGAAACGTGCTGATCAGAAGAGATTTTCACCTTGCGTAGTCTTATGGCTTTATAGACAGCCCGCAGGATTCATGGTGTCAGTTCCCTCCAGCGCTACTTCAAACATTATATACTTATATGGATGTGGTGTCATATCTATATAAGTATATAGTTCTGGCAATACCGGCCATGACCTTCTTCTTCTGTGCGGATGCACACATATTACCCGAACTCTTACGGGACTTGGTAAGAATGTCTTCCACGAGTAATGGATGTATTGGGTAGGGCACTACGAATGTAGTGTGTGGACGTGTAAGGTGAGAATGTGGGTCTTGCGGGAGGCGTGTGCGAGATAGTCCCTGCAGTCATACTGTCCTCTGAGCCCGCGGTGGCTCGGATGGATGCCGGCACGGTAAGTCAGCATGTTCGGTCAGAGGGTTAGCTGCCCCCTGCAATAAAAAACTGAAAAAAAAAGATAGAGCGTCTGCCATGTAAGCAGGAGATCCCGGGTTCGAGTCCCGGTCGGGGCAAACATTTTCACCTATCCCCATTGATATATATCAATGCCCTTTAGCAGCTGAAGATATTAATATATAATTCTAAGTTGAGGCATTAATCGAGCATGCCACGTCGTGTTGTGGCACTTCTGCGTGCTCGCCGGGACCTACACGATATTAGGCAGGTGTACCAGTTTCTTTGGCTCTTCGATCTATGTGTCTGGCAATTAACGTAAAACAGTTTTTTTCACGCTTTGTAATAATTTGGTGAAACAGACGCGTGTTTCACAGACCTTTTACAAGTCACTGCAGATATATGACGCATTTTTCGAGATGGGGACGTTTAACCAAACTGCTGTTAGATACACCAATCTGTACTATACTTTATAATGTTTGAAGTAATCAGTGTCTTAGGGAATCCTCCGTTAACCATTCTAAAATGGTGTATACAAAGATTACCCTTGCATAGGCGTATTGGAATTCTATTGTGTTAAAAAGTTCTTTAAAAATTGAATCTAAGGTATGATTTACACAACGGCGTATTGGAAGACAAACAGTGCACACCAGCGACACGCGCCTGGTCCCTGAAGCTCTGTCCAGATTTGAATATTATGAGACCGTCCGTACTCGATCCGACACGTTCAGGACGTTTCGACAATACTGACAATATTTTAGGTCCACCTCAATCTGTGGAGGGCTGCAGTGCTGCAAATAATCTTTATCCCAGTACCTTCAGATGCCCAAAGTTATTCCAAATTCAGTCTAGTACCCCTGTATGTCCCTGCTAAATACAAAAGCCCACTGCCATTATTCCGTGTTCGTTATATGTTTAGTACGTTTTCTTGTGAATACTTCTATCTCTGACTCTCTACGGTATTATATGTAAACAAATAAATTTGTTCAATAAAAATCAGAAAAACTAAAGATTCTGAAACAGTAATGGTATAGCACATTATTTGGCATTACCAACGACGCCTGGAAGATAGGTAAATAATATTGTGCGACCTTATTCTAACATTAGGGCGTGGAAATACTTTTCTCCATTTTATCTGGGAAAATATCAAACGACTAAAAGTACCACTAGTCTGAACGTCGTCATTTTCATCTCCTCCCTCCTCTGATGTGTCGTCATCACTGACGATAACAGCATCCTGTTCATCTCCATTAACGGAACCAGTTGGCCCCTCGTCATTTACGTGATCAATCAATGCTCGCAGGCACTTTCTCCACCTCTGGCTCAAAACAATCCATATACAGGGTGTTACAAAAAGGTACGGCCAAACTTTCAGGAAACATTCCTCACACACAAAGAAAGAAAAGATGTCATGTGGACATGTGTCCGGAAACGCTTAATTTCCATGTTAGAGTTCACTTTAGTTTCGTCAGTATGTACTGTACCTTCCTTCAATTGGGCCAACTGGCGGTGAATCGAGGAAGTAATGTTGACTTCGGTGCTTGTGTTGACATGCGACTCATTGCTCTACAGTACTAACATTAAGCACATCAGTACGTAGCATCAACAGGTTAGTGTTCATCACGAACGTGGTTTTGCAGTCAGTGCAATGTTTACAAGTGCGGAGTTGGCAGATGCCCATTTGATGTATGGATTAGCACGGGGCAATAGCCGTGGCGCGGTACGTTTGTATCGAGACACATTTCCAGAACGAAGGTGTCCCGACAGAAAGACGTTCGAAGCAATTGATCGGCGTCTTAGGGAGCACGGAACATTCCAGCCTATGACTCGCGACTGGGGAAGACCTAGAACGACGAGAACACCTGCAGTGGACGAGGCAATTCTTCGTGCAGTTGACGATAACCCTAATGTCAGCGTCAGAGAAGTTGCTGCTGTACAAGGTAACGTTGACCACGTCACTGTATGGAGAGTGCTACGGGAGAACCAGTTGTTTCCGTACCATGTACAGCGTGTGCAGGCACTATCAGCAGCTGATTGTCGGATGAACCATTGGCAGAAGTGTACCCGTGGAGGCCAATGTGTCAATACTCATTTCAGTGCAAATGTTCTCTTTACGGATGAGGCTTCATTCCAACGCGATCAAATTGTAAATTTTCACAATCGACATTTGTGGGTTGACGAGAATCCGCACGCAATTGTGCAATCACGTCATCAACACAGATTTTCTGTGAACCTTTTGGCAGGCATTGTTGCTGATTTCTCGATTAGGCACCATGTTCTTCCACCTACGCTCAATGGAGCACGTTATCATGATTTCATACGGGATACTGTACCTGTGCTGCTAGAACATGTGCCTTTACAAGTATGACACAACATGTGGTTCGTGCACGATGGAGCTCCTGCACATTTCAGTCGAAGTGTTCGTACGCTTCTCAACAACAGATCCGGTGACCGATGGATTGGTAGAGGCGGACCAATTCCGTGGCTTCCACGCTCTCCTGACCTCAACCCTCTTGACTTTCATTTATGGGGGCATTTGAAAGCTCTTGTGTACGTAACCCCGGTACCAAATGTACTGTAGAGACTCTTCGTGCTCGTATTGTGGACGGCTGTGATACAATACGCCATTCTCCAGGGCTTCATCAGCGCATCAGGGATTCCATGCGACGGAGGGTGGATGCATGTATCCTCGCTAACGAAGGACATTTTGAAAATTTCCTGTGACAAAGTGTTTGAAGTCACGCTGGTACGTTCTGTTGCTGTGTGTTTCCATTCCCTGATTAATGTGATTTGAAGAGAAGTAATAAAATGAGCTCTAACATGGAAAGTAAGCGTTTCCGGACACATGTCCACATAACATATTTTCTTTCTTTGTGTGTGAGGAATGTTTCCTGAAAGTTTGGCCGTACCTTTTTGTAACACTCTGTATAACAATATTTGCTACTAATTAATGTCGTGTATTATGCAAAATACTCTCAAAATGGAATGAATTAGCTACTTTAACTTTTTATTCTTTGGGGTGAGAGTGGCGTGCTGGGCTTCCACAAATCCCAGAATCCGCAGACTTGTTTCAGCAGCGTCTCACGTGCTCCTGTTCACAATTAAAGTTACAGAAACACACTTGTACCACTCCACTGACATCTCGTTGCAGCTGCCAGGAACCACAAGGCAATGTGGCGTGGCATCCACCAACCACCTGTAAAAATTCGTCGTAAGGAGTGTACCACACCGCTACACGCCGTAGGCCGACGAGCGACAGAGACTGGATTCGGCCAGTGCATCGGCGTTCGTCTTCTCATCCGCACCAAACGAAGGGCTTAGAGCCAAACGAATTCTGTCATATGGAATCGCAGATTACTTTGATAACATTCTGATACAAAGTAGCGTTTTAATCACTATTTCACCGGCCAATGTTATGTTAATAACATACGCGGCGCTACGAGATAGAGTGTTATATGGTTTTTTCCCGCGTCAGTTTAACCTGAATGTTAAAACCGCCGAAATAACCGATTTTCTGTTTTTTATTCCTTTTTTCTATTATTTCGTGTAGAAAAATTTTACCTTCCTCAGTTTCGAAATACATTCAGTCAAAATATTAAATTAAATAGGCGAATAAAAGAAAATTTATGCTACGAACAGAGCAAGGCATATTATGTTGATACAGGCAGCAGAGAGACTGCGTGTATGTAAATGAAGAAGCACAACTTGAGCCAAGATCGCTGTTGTACAGAATTTATTTTGATGAGTGGTTTCGTGCAGTACATTTCGCTGAATCTTGATCAAATACTTACTATACCGTATCGTATCATAGAACGATATTTCAAGAACACGAGAACAATAGTATATCAGCAAGTCAAGCATAAAATAAACACTACTTAAAACAAAGTAAACATTGCTCTGATTATGCAATCTAACGTTCGTTCATTAGCAAAATGAAAACTCTATACAATCTCATGTTCGTACATTAGCAAAATAATCAGTGCATCTCGCTTCCCGCGCCCGGGTTCGATTCCCGGCGGGGTCAGGGATTTTCTCTGCCTCGTGATGACTGGGTGTTGCGTGATGTCCTTAGGTTAGTTAGGTTTAAGTAGTTCTAAGTTCTAGGGGACTGATGACCGCAGATGTTCAGTCCCATAGTGCTCAGAGCCATTTGAACCAATCAGTGCAATTTGTGTACGTTTATTTTATGTTTGACTTTATAAGCTCCCTTCTCCTTGGAGATTATATGGGTTAATTAATGATTATTATGTTAACTCTTATTGTAGTTGGCCGCGTACATCGAGACTTCGTTCATTGTTAAATGCAATGGTGTGGCACTAACTGATGGAGATGCATTAAGAACTGGTAAAATTTAATTTTTTTTTTCTTTATGACACTGCACAAACATAAACACACTACTATTCAAACTGTGTGCCACGACTACTAAACACAAATCCTTCTCTACGTAACCGCCTGTGGCTCACGCAGCCTACACCGTCCGCAGCCTCTCAACAACTGCCTCTGCTTGCGACTCTCTGCGCCACTGGCCATTGTCGCCCTCCAAAGAACAACCACTTACAGATACTACACACCACTACCCCCACAACTTGTTGATATACTTTATTCTCATGGTCATGAAATGTCGTTCTGTGATATGATAGTATGAAATATGCATGATCGCTTGACAATTCATACAGTGAACAATTTTTTTCTTTAAATACCACTGTGAAAACTATTAAAATGAAACTAAATGATTTGTCCAATGGTCCGCTGTTGCTGTATTTGTTCAGGTCACTTTATAAACCAGACAACCAGTTTCGCAACTTTTCAGTTGCATTTTCTGGTGCAAATATGAATGCTATGTCATAGGTTGCAGAATGCCACAAAGTAACAATTGTTTGTGGCTTGGTAAAGTTTTCCGCTCTATTCCCATCGTCAATTGATAAAGACCATCGTCAATCGCGAATCTCGTGTCTGTGTTGTGTCGCGAACTCTACACTTTCCAATTAAAATACGCTCTTGTCGGCCCATGTCAAGCAACAGAATGCCCCTCACAGATGTTAGTCACAAAAGCCGACACGCCCGTGTGTTTCTGCCACCAACATACCAGCTGAGAAGGTAATCTGCGAGCATCCCGTCTGTAGAAGCGTGTGCAATGGCTGCCATCCCGGTATACTGCTCACTGTTTGAATTGCCAAGCAGTCATGTATAATTTTAGCTGCGGTTGTCCCAGCTTTAAAATTTTCTGTAACAATGTAGTATGCATTTGATAAAGATTCAGTGAAAGGTACTGCAGGAGATCTGATGATGGCAACTTAGTCTGCTGAAACTGATCATTACAATAAATGCAGTACGATAGCGCTCTTGGCTGTTTGAAGTTCAACTTCTGTTCCTATATTATTCTAGATTGTTCACCAACATGATAATGTCAAGTATATGTATTATAAATGATTTGTTCTTAAACAGAAAACTTGATCACCTCAACTTCCTGCGTAGGGATAGTGAAATGTTTAATAACTTGTTTAGAGTCACTTAGTCCTCATATTGAAAATGAAGGCAGACGTATACGAAAATGTATTCTTTTCTTCTTGGTCCTCTAATGACAGTTCATTAAAATGCAACAGTGTCGGAACATGTAGCCCACATCGTCTGTAGAACAACTGGAGACCTTCGATTTCTTTTACTTTATGGCACTTCCGCTTGTATGTTACGTGGAAATTGTTGATTTTGCTCATAATCTCTTCCTGCATATGGCTGGGAAAGATGTGGTACCTCTACTGCTGTGGCTTTCTCCACCAGACATCACGGCGTCTAGAGTATCAGCAACCAAACTGACAGCCTGCAGCCGCGGGTTGTCCGCTTCACAGGCACACCGAAGCACTACACAACCGACGGGCAATATTGATGAACGGCCACAAGAACGACAACAACAACAACAACACAGCAAAGACACCAGCGGCCACCAGGGGCCACTACCGGCCCTCATAAACATAAGGATCCCGGAACTCTTCTCACACGTTAAAACAACTTGATGGAAGATAGTTCCGAGGTACACATCCGCCGAAGCGCTATAAAGGCCGGCGCTCGGCCGCACATCGGCAGGTCATCGACCGCCAGCAGACGTGGATAGCTGCCGCCCCGGCAGCCCGGCTTGGATCTTCTCGCTAATCTCTGGATTAGGCTCGGTATGTCGGAGAAGTCTCTGGCGGAGACTAGTAAGTTTGTTTTCTATATTATTCTTGTATGTAGTTGTGATTCGAAGACGGATCACTGTTTTGTGTGGTGTTATACTTGGAGAATTTGTTTTGGTTAATTGAACAGTCCAGTAAATTGTTTTCGGACTTTGATCGTTACTTTCTTCTGCTTACGCAGACATATCATCTACTATTTTGGTAATTGTCAGTGCTATTTTGTTTGTTTCCATAGTTGTGGAAACTCACGACACAGTGCGACAAACTGTAATAAAACAGTTCACTACTAAAAAAAAATGCGGCGAAACATCGACAAAACGTCCGCCATCTTGTCAAATTTTCCGTCAGTCAAAATTTCTCGGAAACATGTCAAACACGAAAATGCTCGACAAACACGTCAAATAGCACCGTACAGGCTCAAATGTTTGGCGAACATAGTGGAGTTTGACAAATTGTGCGATCGTGTACGGGGGTCTTTGCACGGGTCTTGCAATGCTCATTTTTTGGTGTTCTGTGACGCACGCTACCCGGGGAGAGCGACGCGGCAATTCTGCCCGCCATTGCTCCACCGGAGATGCACGTCAAACAGGGAATTTAGTCTTCGTGCGTTTCCAGTTGGTGAAGAGACAAGTGTCGTTGGCTTTCCGATGTTGCATTCGGGGGGTGGTGTCTATTCGACAAGAATAATCATTTCAGTTTGAGTGCACAGAATGTAGAGGTGGATACAAACACAACGAAAATATGCGGGGGGCGCGTTTGAGCGCTCACCGAGAGAAACTTGACGATATCGCCGATATCGCGCAGTGTCTAAAGGCGCGTTCCCAACATTGTTCGTGGCTAGTAATGGACTACCGATGTTCGCAACATGTTCGCAACATAAAATCAGTGTTCCCCGGCTGTGTCGGTTGAGATCAAACAAACGTTGTTGGTGGCCTGCTACCAGTAAATTCCGCTACGCAGCGCTAGTGTTCGTTTGCTCTGAGTGAGTGTTTTGGTGTTTGTTTTGCTGGAGGGTAGTGGTGCGTTTATTTTATGTGCCTTCATTTTTATCTGAAATGGAGTGGTCACGAGACAAAATTTTCCAGCTGCTGTCGCTCTGAGGAGTGCAGCTGAGCTGCGCAGGTTACAAAAATACTGAAATCAAACATGATTCTTTACAAAAGGTTGCTGCGGCGCTTGGAACCTGCAGCAGTGACGTGGACAAAAAAATAAATCTCTCTTGTCTCAGTACCGACGAGAAAAACGAAAAGTAGAGGAAAGTAAAAAATGTGGATGTGGTACTGACACACTTTACGAAACGAAGTGGTTTGGATTTAAATGTTTACGTTTTCTGGATGATATGGAACCATTTGGAACTATTTGAGATATGAGATATGCCTGGCTTTGATAGGAGTCTCCTGATGCCAGAAAACGAAGAGTAACAACAAGTCTTTGGTTCACAGGGATTGCTTTTCTGAAATTTGGGACTTTCTTTGAAACAACTGGTTCTATAATATTCAACAACATTTCAAAATCTGGCGGCGACATCCTACTGAAGTTGCGAAAGCCAGAACCGTCTTCAAATTCAGCTCACAAAGCATGTCATTCCCGCCACGTCTTCTATAGTATGTTTTGTTCCACCGACGACGACTACATCGTTTCTGTTTATTTCGTTAAGTATTATTAATGCAGCACCAAATGTCATTAACTCTTCCTCTTCACTTGACATAGAGTATCTCTTGATGTGAATACACAAAGTAACCTGTCAGTTCACCGCAGCAGACTACGCGAATACGTAGAAATGTTGCTGGCTAGTGTAAACGGGAATGCGAACAACGAACTACGTTGCCAACATGTTGAGGGAACAAGTTGCACACGATGTTCCGAACAAAAACATGTTCTGAGCTCAACGTAAACGCGCCTTAAAGCGACAGGGATGTTTCGCGTTTAGCTGTCAAACCTGTGGCAAGAATTTCAGTTGCGAGTTCAATTTTAATCATCAGCGAGCCATCGACTGAGACAAGATCAGTGAAGTGAATATGTCATTACGAACTTGTGCCAATCGTGTTTAAAATAATTGTCCTTTGTAACGAGTGACGTCCAAAGAGCTTCTCTTTTCATGATTTGATTCTCTGTACGTGGCTTACATTCTCCTGTTACAACAGTATCAGGCATTATTATGCATTAAGAGACAAATCCACCATTACATGCGTATTAATTTTGCCAATTTCGTATTACGAACGAAAAGAAAAAATGAACTCTGTTTGTGGTGTAATGAAAAAAAAAATTCATTTCGATGTATCCGTGAAAACACCGTTGAAGTTATGAAATATTTGTACAAAGAAATACGCATAATGCAACATCCAAATCTTCTGTAAGGTTTATTTAACTCAGAACTTGATTAGAAGAAATATTTCTAGTTACATGTCCAGGAAGTATGATGAACTGATTTAGCAGCAAAGACGTAATATTATATTAGTGCTAGTTATTGTTATGACTGAGTGTTCTGAATGATGAGTGAAGCCACAAGTGTGCGTGCGGATGCGCAGCTACTTCCCGCCTTGAGAGGGGGGCTGCGGACAGGTGCGTGAGAGGACAGGGGGGGGGGGGGGGGAGCGAGCTGCGTGCGGATGGCGCAGCTGCAGGGGGTCACGGGTTCGAATCGCGGTAGTCGAACATTTCGACTCATCGCCGCTGATTCCGCACCAAAGTCCCAATGTAACTAATATGGACAGTTCCTCCTCTTTCCATCCCTCTCTCTCCCCTCCATCTTCAGTTTACACAAAGAAGTAATAAATTTAAATATCACGCATGATGCGGCTGTTTTTCACTCATCTCAGTGTTTATGGCGTTAGTTCCTCATCTGTATGTCATTCAATGGCGTAATTTTGTAGGTACGTTCAGCGACATATGTGGATATTGTCTGCAAAATGTATTGCGAATACCGTTAGCAATAAAGAAGTAATAAATTTAAACGTCATGTGCAATGCGGCAGCTTTTGACGCATTTCGGTGCTTATGATGTCGTACCTCCGGAACTACGATAGGCAGGTGGTTCTTATCCCAATAGCGATCGTTGCCTCCACTGTAAGGGATATGTGTACGAAGTTTGGTTGAAATTGCATCAGTTCCTCTCGGGTGGAAAAGCTCTCAGAACCAACTGCTTTTCGCCAGCACGATAATAAAAACACAAATGTACATGGCATAGACAAAACAATGTGAACACCTGTACTTACTTGGGAATGGTTTATTAATTAGGGGGTTGGACCACCATTCGCCCGTAATAGAGCAGCGATTCTTCTTGGAGTACTGGCATATAATGACTGTATAGTATCCAGTGGAATGTTTCGCCACTCTTCGAACAGAACCTCTTCTAACTCCTGTAGTGAGGAGGGAGGCGGAAATCTGCTCCGGAGTCTGCGCTCCAATACCGCCCACAAGGGTTCCATAATGTTCGAGTCCGGGGACTGCGCTGGCCAGAGTTGACGCTGCCGTTCAGTCGCATGCTGTCCCGGCTGTCTGAATGGGTGCGTTATCGTCCTGAAATGTGACATAATTGTAGGGGAACAACATTTGAGTCGTGGGGTGCGCCTGATCACCTAAAATGTTCAGATAATCGTTGGCGTTTGAGAATAATGATGGGACCAGCAGAATACCACGATATGGCTGCCCACACCGTCACACTTCCACCTGCGTGCTTAAACGTTGGAATCAGGCGATCAGGATTTTAGGCTTCTTTTGGCGTTCTCTAGATGTAAACCGGGCCCGATGTCGGAAATAACGATAACTTCGACTCGTCGGACCATACGATGTTTTTCCACTGATCATTCATCCAGGATTTATGCTCCTGACACCACATTTTACGCTGCTTTGCGTCGGTTGTCGTCACCAGTTGTTTCGGTACAGCAGCTTGTTCTCGGCGAACACTGTCAATAGATACGGAGTCTCGAAGATGGCTATTGAGCTCTGATGTCACTTTAGCCCCCATAGTTTTGTATTGTTTTGACGCAATTCGTGTTAGCGTACGACGATCTCTGTCATTTGGTTTTGATTTGCGCCTACTATTACGTTTACACGATGATGTCTTTCCATATTTTGTGGGGGCTGTCATGACTGTTGAAAAAGTTGCTCCTGAAACATTCAGTAAGTTGGCTGTCTTAGTTACTGATGCCCAAGCTAATCGGGCCCCCACAATCTGCCCTCTCTGTAACTGTGGCATTGCACGTCGACTTCGGCCTCTGAATGCAAATACGAAGTGTGCACTACTCGTAAACAACCTGCACTGGCGCTTCGTCCCAACTGAATACACAGCCCAGCGCGACGCGTGCCTTGCCTGCGTTGTTGACCGTCAAACACAACCACCCCGTTACTACCACTGTTCACGTTATTTTGCCTCTCCCCTGTATGTACAATCAGACGTTCTCTGTCGGCTCTAACAAGGGGAGGCCACGACGTTTGGAACGCGGATTTACTGCAGACTTCCTACACTGGTAGTAGTACTCCACGAGGACAACAACATGTGTAAGCAGTAGCGCGTACTTCTCAAGCGTTACTGAGAAAATCGCAAGATAATTTCGGTCGTCGAATATATATATCTGTGCGTGGCCATTTTAACCATGAAGCGGCTGCAGCCGAGTAAAGCCGGCACGGTAACGCAGCGTGTTCGGTCAGGGCGTTTAGCAGCCTTCTGTAATAAAAAAACAGAGTAAATCGATCAACGACGAACTTAACGGCTATCTTACGACGTCCGTCCCGAGCTGATGCAACGAACGAAAGCGAAAAAAATTGAGATTAAAAAAAAAAATAAAATAAATAAATAAAAACGCGTTCGGTCAGAGCGTTAGTTACCCTTCACAAAAAAAAAAAAAATGAGCGAACGGATCATCGAACAACCTGAACCGGTGTCATCGGGCATCCGCCATGAACAAATTCAACGAACAAAATGTTAAAAAAAAAAAAAACCGTTTGGCGTTCAAGTCGCTGGATCGAGTTGCGTTCGTCAGTCTTTTTTTTTCTACACTGTCATTTTCTTTATTATTTATATTACAACTGATATAATGGTGAAAGTACGTGTAATCGGATGAAATTTTATTAAATTTACAATGTTATTTGGCAGTCTACTAATTTTTATTATCACAAATAATGTAATATTCATAACTATCGACTAGTAAACGACCAAACGCATAAAGTGGTACTGACAATGTATGCTTGTCCGTTATTTGAGAAATCCCTTATGCCTTGAAGTATCCCGGAACGACTTGTTACCTCCAAGTTTTGACCGGCACAGACGACTTTCGACATTACAAGTTGCAGGATGGTATTTTTCGTAAAAACACGGAAAACATAAAGTTAAACGGCACCAGCTCCATTGAATAAATGCTATGTTTTCGCATACCCAAGGTCTTTTGACGTTTTCTGTGGAAAAACAAACCTCATTAACATTTTCAAAAACCTCTCTTTCGGACGATAGTTCGGAAGCAAACACTGCATAACCAATTATCAGCACCGATTTTTAAGGTAATACTGCGTTAGGCATTATCGAGAAGCAAGTTCTCGTTCTCCTTCGATTAAATACGAACAGTTTTGAAGACACAGACAAGCATACATTTTCAGTATCACTTTATGCATTTGGTCGTTTACTAGTCGATAGTTATGAATATTATATTATTTATGATAATAAATTTGGTGTGTGTACTGTAAGACCTTCGGTACACACACCATCAGATTATTTGACTTGTCACTCTAACGAAGTAGGCGAGTGTCAGCAATATGTCTCGTGGTCTTATCGTGGCGTGTTTATCTTCTGATGTTAGGTGAGACGATAGAAATGCCACTTGCACGCTTAGAGTAGCAGATTGACGGTGACCAACTTTAAACAGAACTTGATTAATTTTCACACACATTTATTAAAATAAGAACAAACATAAACATTATGTAACTTGATTCTTGATGCTATTTACAATTGACAATCTGAAGTTCCTTTTGCCTGGGTACGTTAATCTTATTCTCACATATCTCTGATACTTGACAAAGTGTCTATACATTTATATTATTGACTATGTACAGGAATATGGTAATCTTATTAGGCGCAGACTGAAACTTGACTATAGACTGGTATAGACTAATGTAGACTGGTACAGACAGGTGCAGATAAATGCAGACTGACTAATTGGAGGTCTGTACACCCGTTATAATACCTCATGCGTTCAGGTAATCACTGCGCAAGTGTGATCCGTGAGGAGAAAAGGTCCTACATTAGCAGAAATCTCATTGGCTGCATTACATATTAATACGCGGATTGGCGGAAACAGAATTTGGTCCGTCTCTAAGGCAGCGCCATCTCGTAGTGCGGAGATGGACGAGCACTGCGCCTGCGCTGTTGTGCTTAGCGGGGCGCGCTCTGGTGGGAAAGTTGTGTACGCGCCGACTACACGGAACTATGTATACAACAATAAAAATTAGTAGACTGCCAAATAACACTTTAAATTTAAAAAGTACATCCGATTACACGTATTTTTCCCATTATATCAATTGTAATATAAATAGTAAAGAAAATGACTGTATTGAAAATTAAAAAAAAAAAACAAAGCTGACGAACTGAACTCGATCCAGCGATCCAGCGGCTTGAAAGCCAAATACATATAAAAAAAAATTGTTCTCTATTGTTCGCTGAATTTGTTCAGGACGGACGTCCGATGACACCGGTTCAGTTTGTTCGCTCATCTATTTTATTATAAATGGTAGCTAACGCTCTGACCGAACACGCTGAGCTACCGTGCCGTCACCACTCGGCTGCAGCCGCTTCATGGTTAAAATAGCCATGCACAGATATATATTCGATGACCGAAATTATCTTGCGATTTTTCTGAGTAACGCTTGAGAAGTGCGCGCTACTGCTTACACATTTTGTTGTCCTCATGGAGTACATTGTACGAAGTTTGCAGTAACTCCGGAGTCCAAAGGTCGCGGCCCCCCTTGTAAGCCGCGGCAGCGTGCGGAGCTACCTCCACGCGCCGGCCACCGCTGCCCTCTAGGAGCTGTTCACTTCCGCGTCGCGGTAGGCCTGTTTGTGTATGTGTAGTCCCCTAATAACCAGCGTACCTCATGCCGCACTCTTATCGACGGGTAACGATCGAGGCGGAACATCCACGACCGAGAGCCTCTGAACCTGAACAGTTCATACGAGAGGATCTGCGTTTGATCCCCCTGGACGTGACTGTAATAAACTTTTCCATCGCGGGAAGTGCTGTACACGTCAAGACGTCGACTTAGGCTGTAAGAAAGCTGTTTAGGATTTCTTATTGGTAACGCCACCTCTGTATGAAAATCACTGGCTGTGCTGTGTGCAGTCTGTGGCTGCTTTGCATTGTTGTAATACTCGCCATTGTAGTGTTAGGCAGCTGGCTGTGAACAGCGCGTAGCGTTGCGCAGTTGGAGGTGAGCCGCCAGCAGTGGTGGATGTGGGGAGAGAGATGGCGGAGATTTGTAATTTGTCATGAACTGCTATATTTATACATGATGATATCAAGGTAAATACATTGTTTGTTCTCTATTAATATCTTTCATTTGCTAACTATCCCTATCAGTAGTTAGTGCCTTCCATAGTTTGAATCTTTTATTTAGCTGGCAGTAGTGGCGCTCGCTGTATTGCAGTAGCTTGAGCAGCGAAGATTTTTGAGGTAAGTGATTTGTGAAACGTATAGTTTAATGTTAGTCAGGGCCATTCATTCTTTTGTAGGGAATTTTGAAAGTCAGATTGCGTTGCGCTAACAAAATATTGTGTGTCAGTTTAAGCACAGTCATGTATAAATTGTTCAAAGGGGACGTTTCATATGGCGACCCTGCCAGGATACCTCACTGGAATCTTCTGATTTTTCTTGTAGTTTGTGTAATTAGTGTAGATTTTGTTTATTGCTAGCGCGTAATTGTAGAGAGAATCTCCTTTGTAGTTGTAGCCTTTCATTGTTGTACAGTAAAACAGTTGTGGCATGCATGTAGATTTGCACCAAGTATTTCGAAGCTGCGCTGGCAATTAAGTAGACATTATTTCCATTGCTATGTTATTTTATTTTGCTCTTCAAATTGTGCTTTTCTGTGTTATCGTGTGAAATATTGTGACAATTATGGCGTGTGAAAAACGTAATACTAGGCTCCAAAGTAAACTGAGAAATGACAGTGAAGACGAAGGCAGTGTGTTAGCGCCGCAGAGTAATGAATTAACTAAAGTTCAAAGTAGTAATTTGGTAATTGCGCATAGGGAAATGGAGCGGGCGGCAAACAATGGTGTAGACAGTGAAACAGGTAGTGAACAGGGAAGCGTTATCGATCGATTGGTTGGCAACAGCTCGCCTCAGGAATCGGGAATGACAGAACACAATATCGCAAATACTGTAGATTCAGGTTTTGGGTCATCACCGTTTTCTCAAATAAGTCAAGACACATTTTGTGCTTGTCAAAATGTGAATGTTGCCGGTGCAAATGCACTGCCGAAAAGCGTAGAGAAACAGATTCCAGACACTAATACATTATTATTGCAATTAATGCAACAAATGGAACAAAATCAGAGACAAATGGGACAAAATCTTAAAAAGTTAGACACAGTGGAACAAAATCTTAAAAAGTTAGACACAATGGAACAACACCAGAGACAAACACAGCAACAGTTAGACGCAATGGAACAAAATCTTCACACCACGCTTGAACAAACACGTGAAGATTTAACTACTGAGTTACATAACATTGAATCGAAATGTCAAGAAGTCTGTAATGACGTAAAAACACAAATTTGCGAGCATTTTCAACCTATTTTTTCGCGGCATGAAAATGCATTACAGAATCACGAAGCAGCCATAAAAGAACTGCAAGCCATTGTTCATGAAAATCATGAGACCTTGTGGGCTAAAATTGACTCAGTTGCATCTACCGATTCGGTTAAGCAACTTGCAATAACTCAGGAAAACTTAAAGGACACAGTAGATACTCTGAAACTTGGTTCAGAAAAACACACTGAGGAAATAAGTACACTATCGGATAAAGTAGCCGAACTTTCAGATCAGTTCACTAACTTATCTACAAAGGTAGATGATGATCTGAATGACACAACACCTGTAGCCTTCACTGACACTGAAGAGTGCGAACAAATTAGGAAATTCAAACAAAATCAGAATCAGATTAATACGCAACACTAAAGAGAAATCCGGGAAGTACAAGATCAGCTGACACAGTTAATACAAGAATTACGTACTTCAGAGGATACTCGCGCCCCAATACGGGAAGAGGGACACAGAAATACGGAACAGCCACAAAATAATAACACAGGGCATTTCGGAAGTTATGAAAGAAATTGGCAATGTGCACCGAATTTTGAGATGGAACGGCCGACACGACCTAACAATGACCGATATGCGACTCGCCGACATGATGATTTTGACTATAAGCTGTTCATTACTACACGTAAATTCAAAACATTTAAGAATTCTGGCAACGACATTCATCCACAAGCATGGCTCCATCAATTCTCGCATTGTTTTCCTCCCAACTGGTCGTTAGAACACAGATTAGAATTTATGTGTGGCTACTTGGAGAATGAACCAGCTGTAAGAATGCGATCGGTAATTCACGATTGCCACAGTGAAGGAGAGTTTTACCATGCCTTCCTCTCAGCATATTGGTCTCAAGCCACACAAGACCGTGTAAAACATAGCATCATAATGATGAAACGTTTCGAACAATCTGAATTTTCCAGTCTTATGAAATATTTTGAAGACATGTTGCATAAGAATCAATATCTTTCAAACCCATACAGCCCCTCAGAACTCATCCGCGTTTGCTTACTCAAATTGCCTGAACATTTACGACATATTATTTTAGCAGGACGTTGCAAAGACGACATTGAAGCATTTCAGGGACTGTTACAAGAACTGGAAATTCACACATACCGTCGCGGGATGCGAAAACAGGAAAACAATCACTACAGGTCACATCTGTCACAATTCCGTGACGACAGAAATGATAACTGGACGCGACAAGGCTATTATCACAACACAAATCATGACCAAAACAGACACCACCCGTATGACAACCGTTGGCAGAGTAGTAATAACTACAGGGAAAGATCACCTCTCCGTGGTAATGACTATCACAGAGACAATAAGAGAAACAGACAATATGGGAACCAAAATAAATACTATCAAGGGAGACAGAATAACTTTAGACGCAACGGATCAGCGCGCAGTTACGATTCAAGGAGAAATTCTCCACCATGTGACTGACAAGAAAGAAACTATGGCATCTACCGACATGACGACAGACGATATGATCGTAACGACAGACCTGAATTGCATCAGAACTGGCGGGATTCAAACAGAGCAGGGCCCTCTCGTCACGGTGAATTTGTAGAAGTTAGGTCTCCTAATCCCAATAACAACGCACGGCAACAAAGAGACAGACAATGACTCGCGCCGCAGGCACCCACGTGCGCCGGCTGGCTCAGAGAAAAATAACATTGACGCTAACCCTGTGAAAAATTCCAGTATTCTTTACCGACGTATACTGCATGATAATTGCGTTCAAGCTGAAATTCTGAGTACTTTGAAGAGTAAAAGATTGTACCACATTTCACATGTAAAACCGATTATTGAAAGATAATCTGCTTTACAAATATGCTTTGTCAGACTTAGAATCTGTTAACATACAACAATGTTTGAAGCTAAATATCCAATCAAGAACCAAGAGAACTTATTTAAACAGAAACGACGAATGCATTGTTATAGTGAACAGACGTCACAGTGTTATTGTGTGTGTACATTCTTGCTTGTTTGTTGCACGATTACGTAACGACTATAAGGCTCACATACTTAGAACATTTACCAGTACTGCTAATGAGATTTTAATGCAATATTTTGGTTTATTTGAAAATACATTCTGGGTTTAAAGTACTTTCTGTGAGATACCAGAGGACACAGTGGTTAGTTTATGTGACAGCTACACGATGTTATCACGACGCTACTAATGAGTGACAATTTACAATGTTGCTTTTGCAGTGTATCTGTTTTATATCTGCACAGTTTTCTGAATTCTTCTAGGAAGAAAAACATGTTTTAGTAGTAACTTTTGTGGTATAGCAACAATGAGACAGCCTTTTTCGTGGCACAACATTACGTTACTGTACAGTACTTTCTTCATCATGCCAATAAGCATAATAACTACGACATCTATACGCAAAGCATTTCACTTTTGTTTATCATGTGGTAAGTACATTGACTTCTGCAGAACTTAGCTTTCGGAGGACGATAACTACGACACTTCCACAGAGATTATGCTGCGACAAGATGCACAGTTTAGCGCTACAGTACACGCATTTGAGTGATTAATCTTATACTTAAAACACTTATTTTTAAAGATTTTTTTAATTACAAAGAAAGTTTTCCGTGATACAAATTACCGCAATGGAATGAAATGTAACACCTGGGAGTATAATTACATTTATCCTCAGGGGGGTACACGCTTACTTTGTGTACCATGTGTTTGGCAAGCACAAGGAGCCCTAGCTAATATGGTATTTGCTTATACAACTTTACACATCGGTACCATATTTTTCTAACACTCAAATTACACAGCTATCTGATCATTTAACAGAGAAAGAAACTTTTTTTACTATATCAGTGACAGATGTTTACGTAATTACACAGTTGGATAACTTCACACTTATGAAACTGTATTTTGTCTGTACTTTGTAAACTGTTCATATTTTTTCGGAATCATTGTGATACTATGAGAGATTTGAATGATGTATTTGGTATGAGATCATGATTTTTAAAGTACGTTTGAGGCAGCTGACACTTTTGAAATGAGCAGAGAATTTTTTTAGGCTTAGAAATTATTGGAGGAAGTTACGACGATTTTGAGATTTGACTGAAGTGTTATGATGTTATTATTACGATGACGATGTGTATTATGTTGTTGAGGAATGTTTATTATGCTACGTATTTCTCATGATGAAATATTGAAGAAGTGTCGACGAATATGTATATGTATAATGAGGTAAGGAATAATGAGTAGTGTTTAAGGACTCTGATTTATGAAAAGGATGTTGGAAACCAAGAAACGTACTTTAAGAGTTATGAAATGTGTGTGTATATTCGTAAATGTATTACAATGCAGACGGAAATTTTTTTGGGCACTGTTATATCAATAGCATTTTGTTTCTACAGATTTGTAACGCAAATTCTTGACCTGTGAAATATTTTTATGTGAGACTGTCACTGTAGCGGAAACTGTTGTCGTAAATATTTCCGTAAGAAAATTAAGTGACCACCTGCACGTAATGCGTCGTGGGCACCCAGCTGTGTCAGACGCCTGGAGAAAAAGCCATTAGCGCGTGCCTTTCAGAGCACAGGAAGAAAAAAAAAAAAAAAAAAAAGAAAAAAAAAAAAAAAAAAGGGGGAGGCCATTATCCTGGCCATTGTCATTCCTTTAGAGAAAGCATCGCAAATCCGACACGCTAATTACTTGGAAACATATCGTACTTTCTGATATTTACTGAAATGCCTAATGAAATGACAAGAAATAGTTTGTCTACACACCTGACTATGACTACTGTCTTTCTAGATGAGAGATTTTTTTACTACTTATGAAATGCCACATGACTATTGAACGATGTTCTTACGCTTTGCTTTGTACATAGTTGCTTATTTCATTTGATATCTAGTTTGTAGCTGCACTGCAGCATTGGTTAAAATAAAATTTTATAGATGTACTAATATAAATATTTTCTGTCTACAGATCGAGTATATAATAATTTTTTTTCAAAAAATGAGGGAGCACAAAGCGACATTTACCTTCACAGGAACTGCATTCATAATTTTCTTTTCAAGTACTTGGTAATTTCTTTTGTAGAATAAATTGTGATGCATCACTCTAGTGTTAAGATGTGACATAGGTATTAGACATGGCCATTTTTAGTGTAATATTTTTTTCTGCTTGAGCTATGTCATGTTTTGATATAAGTTATTACATTTGCTGCTGCTAGCTTTGCCAATCTGTATTTTTTGTCATTGCTGCTTGTGTTAATTGTTTTGTGCTGCTGCATTGCCTCGTCCCTTAGTTTAGCATCTGAGCTCAGTAGATTTAAGTTAGCTTAAGATGGGGTAGGCTATATGAGAGAACGAGTTGTGATGAATTATAAGAAATGCATTGAGAAGCTATCAGAAAATGGCCTGGCAAAATAAAAAGGATACTGTACAGTGGAGAAAAACTATTATCGACAGAGGATGTGAACAAAATACAGAAGGCAGGCTTAGATAGGACTTTTGGGAATAATGATGAATGAAGGGAGATCTCCAAGAAGTAAAGAAAGTTTTGTTTGCAAAATACTGCAGTACAACAAACCCTGTCCTTTCCTTTTGTGTTATCCCACTATATGTTTGTGTACCCTTGTGTATTTGTTTTCTTCCTGTCTCTGTGCAGTTTCATAGAATTTTTTCTTCTTTTAATATTAAGCTACATTCACTATGATGAGGAATACTGTTATCCTCAAATATAATTTGCATTAATAATATGTTATCTACCTTGTAAATATGCTTAGACATTATTTATTCTGGTTTGTTGCTCACATGTGAAGGTGATGTTTCAAAAGTTCTTGTGATCTTTATGTATTTACTTATGTCATAATTCCTGTAACACTGATGTATATGTCTATTTCTATTCTTTTGTAAAGCCTGTACTACAAATGTTATCTGTATTATTATGTTCTTTAATGATGTATTTTGTACCTTTGTAATTGTATTTTCATGTTGTAAATTTATAAAATTGTAATTGTCACCAGTTCATCTTATTATTAACTTGTAAGTTACATTTCACTGCACAGGTTTCTGTTGGTCATAGTATATGGACAATATGTGAGAAGTAGGGACTGTTAGTGTTTGCACGTGTGTTAATAATTCAGCAAGGGACTGGATAACAGCATTGCTGGTTCTAAGGACAATTCCAAAAACTTTGTGAGTGCACAAGTGGTGGTTTATGGACTTGCTATATTCTCCGCAAGACTCTTTGATGGTGAATGTGCACCTGCACAATCGCAACAGATGGCTGCTGGCCATCTCTACAAGGACTACAGTGGGTCTGCATCTTTGATGGCCCACCATTACCATTATCTCTACCAGGACTACAGTGGGTCTGCTCTGTGATGACCTACCTACCAATATTCTTCCAAACTTCGAATGACTCTGCTGTGGGTTTGCTCTGCTGACTCTTGACATGCATACAGGTAATGGGCCACAACACTGTCTTTCCGTTGGAAGGACAACACTACTTCTTCAAGACTGCATGGAAATCCACTACTTCTGTGTGCAATTTCTTTTACTAATGAGACTTTGTGAAAAAAAACCTGTAATTACTGTTATGATGAATGATCAGGACTATCTTTATGGACTGTGAGAAAATTTTAGCTTTTGACCAACATTGTATCAATAAGTGTGTGCATTTGATTTCTTTGTTATTGTAATTATGAAAAATTTTATCAAATCATTATTGGCCACTGCCCAAAAAAAATTTGTAAAATTTTTGTGGGGAGCATGGGGGCTATGTAAGAAAGCTGTTTAGGATTTCTTATTGGTAACGCCACCTCTGTATGAAAATCACTGGCTGTGCTGTGTGCAGTCTGTGGCTGCTTTGCATTGTTGTAATACTCGCCATTGTAGTGTTAGGCAGCTGGCTGTGAACAGCGCGTAGCGTTGCGCAGTTGGAGGTGAGCCGCCAGCAGTGGTGGATGTGGGGAGAGAGATGGCGGAGATTTGTAATTTGTCATGAACTGCTATATTTATACATGATGATATCAAGGTAAATACATTGTTTGTTCTCTATTAATATCTTTCATTTGCTAACTATCCCTATCAGTAGTTAGTGCCTTCCATAGTTTGAATCTTTTATTTAGCTGGCAGTAGTGGCGCTCGCTGTATTGCAGTAGCTTGAGCAGCGAAGATTTTTGAGGTAAGTGATTTGTGAAACGTATAGTTTAATGTTAGTCAGGGCCATTCTTTTGTAGGGAATTTTGAAAGTGAGATTGCGTTGCGCTAACAAAATATTGTGTGTCAGTTTAAGCACAGTCATGTATAAATTGTTCAAAGGGGACGTTTCATGGCGCTTTATGTTGAACTTGTCCAATGACGTGACGCTGGAGCAAAATTTAAACACACTGATGGAGACGTAGCTGCGGTGAGTGTGGAACATGAGGCTACAGTGTTTGAGCTGCCATTCAGAGTACCTCACGAAGTGGTCCTGCCGCAACGTATTGGGTCATCTCGCGGAGAAGTGGCAAACATACACTACAGGCCATTAAAATTGCTACACTACAAAGATGACGTGCTACAGACGCGAAGTTTAACCGACAGGAAGAAGATGCTTCGATATGCAAATGATTAGCTTTTCACAGCATTCACACAAGGTTGGCGCCAGTGGCGACACCTACAACGTGTTGACATAGGGAAAGTTTCCAATTCATACACAAACAGCAGTTGACCAGCGTTTCCTGGTGAAACGTTGTTGTGATGTCTCGTGTAAGGAGGAGAAATGCATACCCTTACCTTTCCAACTTTGATAAAGGTCAGATTGTAGCCTATCGCGATTGCGGTTTATCGTATCGAGACACTGCTGCTCGCGTTGGTCGAGGTACAATGACTGTTAGCAGAATATCGAATCGGTGGGTTAAGGAGGGTAATACGGAACGCCGTGCTGGATCCCAACGGCCTCGTATCAGTAGCAGTCGAGATGACAGGCATCTTATCCCCATGGCTGTAACGGATCGTGCAGCCACGTCTCGATCCCTGAGTCAGCAGATGGGGACATTTGCAAGACAACAACCATCTGCACGAACAGTTCGACGACGTTTGCAGTATCACGGACTATCAGCTCGGAGACCATGGCTGCGGTTACCCTTGACGCTGCATCACAGACAGGAGCGCCTGCGATGGTGTACTCAACGACGAACCTGGGTGCACGAATGGCAAAACGTCATTTTGGATTCATCCAAAAAAGTTCTGTGTACAGCATCATGACGGTCTCATCCGTGTTTGGCGACAATGCGGTGAACGCACATTGGAAGTGTATATTCGTCATCGCCATCTTGGCGTATCACCCGGCGTGATGGTATGGGGTGCCATTGGCTACACGTCTCGATCACCTCTTGTTCGCACTGACTGCACTATGAACAGTGGACGTTACATTTCAGATGTGTTACGACCCGTGACTCTACCCTTCATTCGATCCCTGCGAAACCCTACATTTCTGCAGGATAATGCACGACCGCATGTTCCAGGTCCTGTACTGGCCTTTCAGGATACAGAAAATGTTCGGCTGCTGCCCTGGTCAGCACATTCTCTAGATCTCTCACCAATTGAATACGTCTGGTCAATGGTGGCCTAGCAACTGGCTCGTCACAATACGTCAGTCACTACTCTTGATGAACTGTGGTATTGTGTTGAAGCTGCATGGGCAGCTGTACCTGTACGCGCCATCCAAGCTCTGTTTGACTCGATGCCAAGGCGTATCAAGGCCGTTATTACTGCCGGAGGTGGTTGTTCTGGGTACTGAAATTTTCAGGATCTATGCATTCAAATTGCGTGAAAATGTAATCACATTTCAGTTGTAGTATAATACATTTGTCCAGTGAATACCCGTTTGTTATCTGCACTTCTTCTTGGTGTAGCAGTTTTAATGGCCAGTAGTGTATACGACCTACCCCGTGTTAAATGGCGTCCAGGAGATCGTAACTGAGGTGACGAAACACGTTCCATCGTACTTGAGGATTGGCGGTGTGCGCGCCAGGTGGGAATGTTTTTGCCGACGTCTGACACGGACATGGCTGGGTGAAGTGACCGTCACCCGTGCGACAGCAGCACAGAGCCGTGACACGCCACTCCAGGATACGCCCGAGGCCTCGCCGACGCCACCCACCACAACACAACACGCCGACGAGACCAGCCTGGCATCGCCGGGACTGTCCAAACTCAGGAACGTGATGGACGAACGAGCGTGTTCGAACAACACTGACTCAAAGGAAGGCCTCGGCGCTTGTTGGTGACGTCACGTCAGCTAGGCACGGCGAACGCCACGTCTGTTGCAGGCAGAAACGCCTGGCCGTGCTTATCACTATAAATCTCTTATTTTTGGACAAAATGTTTGGTATTGTGTTGCATTCTGCAGTTTTATTTAGATGAAAGATTTTCTTACTATCGTAAAGCTACAAATCAAGATCATAGCTCCGTATTACTGAATCCTGTCGAAACAAACGTAGATCAATATGAGAAGATGCTTTGCCCCATTACAAGCTTCGGAAACTTTACATTCAAGTGACTAAATTTACTTGATCCATTTTGCTATCGATACTTACCCCAACCCCCTTAAAATTATCTCGTTTCTTTTATTCCTTACCGGCCGGAGTGGCCGTGCGGTTCTGGGCGCTACAGTCTGGAACCGAGCGACCGCTACGGTCGCAGGTTCGAATCCTGCCTCGGGCATGGGTGTGTGTGATGTGCTTAGGTTAGTTAGGTTTAAGTAGTTCTAAGTTCTAGGCGACTGATGATCTCAGCAGTTAAGTCGCATAGTGCTCAGAGCCATTTGAACCATTTATTTTATTTCTTTATTTTCGTTTGACATCGTCACTGGCAACAGTTGGACATTTACACATGTGAATTAGTTCACATTTCCAGTCATTATATTACAGTGGTTTTCAACGAAAGGAATTCTAAACAGGAAACAAAATAGCTTCATACATCGAAAATATTGCTGAGCTTAAACTTTTTTAAACATGCACATTAGAAAAGATAAATATTCCCCTCTTGCAACTGAAAGGAGAAACATTATAAGATAAAAAATTTTATTTGATAAGACAAGTATTTGTCTTTTGCCTCTTCTTCTGTCCCCCACCCCCTCCCCCAACGTTTACACTCGCGAGATATTTTTCATTAACATTCAGTGGTCCTCACCCAATAGTCAACCGAGATACCTAAAGAAGAACACCAATATGTTCACAGTTTCTTGTAAAAGCAACCCAGTAAAAAGGTAACTTCCTCAGACTTACAAATAAGGTAAAGAAGCACGAATTCTGTTGCTGCTGGACCATGAAGTTGTTTTTGTATGTCAATCCTTAAGTTCAGGAGTACACTATTTGTTAAGAAGTGTAATGAATTCCTCAATTAATTGATTGCAGAGATCTCTCAGAACAATGTGTGTCGGTCAACTACCGCCAATAGTTTCACATTTTCCTGTGTCAGAGAGGGAGACACCACCATTATGAGTATGCCTGCAACAGACCTGGCGTTCGCCATGCCTAGCTGACGTGACGTCACCAACAAGCGCCGAGGCCTTCCTCTGAGTCGGTGCTGGCTCGAACCGCGGACATCTTCTGCCTTTCTGTAGTCGGATACGGTATCGGATGATAGCCGACCACATTCAGATTCGGAACAACACATGAGGAAACAGTGATCACCCAGGAAGCACAAGAAATGCTGACGAAACCGTCCGTAGACGCCTTCCTTGAGATGGCCTCGTGGGATGACGACCTTCCGTATTGTGTCACGTGACACGTGGCGGCGCTCCTGTGTCGGATCCTCTCTCAGTCCAGAACACGTGACCCAGTGTTGCCGGTGCGAGAGGACTGCAGTCTTTGTCGCAGCACCCACTTTCCCCACCCCGACAGTATACGACCTGGCATGTCCGAGCGGGAGCGCCCTGCCAGTAGCCGGGGCATCCACACCTGCATCGACTGAATGACACTGTAATCAGCAATGTCGTGTCTTGCCAACATCTGAGCCCCCCACAAACTGGCCCCGTCTACTCTGCGGCTGTCGACACTGCACTCCTACAGAAGGTATTCGTCCCGATTTCCCAGTGCCCATCAGCTACACCTTCGACACTGCCACTGGCGTAGCCATCCTCCTCCGGAATGGGCTCCCTGCAAAGGTTGTCCTATACCTCCCTGAGCTAGATCGCTGGTCGATCATCAGCGATCGGCTTGTTATCTTTGGCGCGTCCCCGGGCATGAGCATCTTAGCGTTTTCGGCTGGGGCGCGCGGGGCGGCGAGAGGCAGTCGGTTTGGGGCGACCGGAGTGACTGGCGGAGTGGCGGCTCGGGCGTAACTACTCGTGTGATGCTTGTTACGCTGGAGCTGTTTGCTAATCGTGAAACTCCTTGCGCAGTTACTGGTTGCCTGGAAGGCATTTCGTATAAACTGTGACAAGCCTGGCGGTGGGAGGGGAGTCCGGAGTGGGTGTCGGCCGAGGTGTTTGTACAAACTGAGGTGCCCGTGTGAGAAGCACGGCGTGGGCCCGTCGGTCGCTTCGTCCTTCTGGCAGCCACCGCAAGATTATGTTCGGCCGGAATGTCTGCAGTTTGTGGTGAGCGTAGTGTGGACGAGTTCTCGTAGGATGTGCTCCCGGCCTGACTCTTAGCCTGTGTTACTTGTGGGTGCCGACCCCTTGCCTGCTACTGCTTCCGGGCGTCCTGTAAGATTTCACAGCAAAACTGTGTTCTTGGGGCATTCTGTGTTTCTGGCTCAGCCTCGACCTAGAAAGGGGAAAGATTTGTGCCTCAACTGGAAAGGGGGGGGGGGGTTTCGATTGGACATCTTTTTGAATTCCTTAATGCTCTAATTTTAACATATTAAAAAAAAATGTTCTTTCAGAATAAGCGACTGTTTCTTTGGGACACTGCAGTTCCAACAGGAGTGGCGTAATGTTAATGTTGTTCCTCATATGAAGTGTATTTAACGTCTTGCTGTTTTCTGGGACACACAGCTGTGTTATTGAACTCATTTCGAAGTATTCTGCCAGGTGAATGACTGCTCCCCACTTCAGTGTATTCTTTTCAATAGTATTGTATGGTTTTTTGAATATTTGTCAGTGGGGTGTATTGATTCAATTTTGTTTTTCTCTTTCTTTTGAATTACGGTGAATTGATTAGTTTACCTGGTTATTGGCTTAACTCGCGCTTCACGCACTAAATCAGCTGATATTGAATTTTTTTTTTTTAATTCCTCTTTGATGTCACACAGATTCAAATGTAACTTCATTTATGTTATTTGAAATGAATGTGTTGGCTTGACCTTAATGAATTATGTGCAATCGAAGTAAGGTACCCAGTCCTTCATTAGTGCTTAACAGTGGCGTGTGATTCGGGTCGTGAGCACCGTGCTCGGTCCACTCCCCACTGCACGAGGTGTGCCCTCGCCCTGTCTGGATGTAGCCGCCATCACGAACACCGTACATTCTTTGCCGAGGAGGTCACACCGCTTTTCAGTTGCTCGACAGGGACTCGACACGTGGCCCCCGCCGACCGACTCCCCGTGGGGCTCTCTCAGTGGTTATTGGCAGCTGGACGGAGCTCTACGGAACCGGACCAGGTTACGCGTTTTGCACTGCTCACTCGTCAGGCCACGTACACCAGTCATGCCTCATCTACATCCATGCTCCGCAAGCCACCTGACGGTGTGTGGCGGAGGGTACCTTGAGTACCTCTATCGGTTCTCCCCTCTATTCCAGTCTCGTATTGTTCGTGGAAAGAAGGATTGTCTGTGTGGGCTCTAATCTCTCTGATTTTATCTTCACGGTCTCTTTGCGAGATATACGTAGGAGGGAGCAATATACTGCTTGACTCCTCGGTGAAGGTATGTTCTCGAAACTTCGACAAAAGGCCGTACTGAGTTACTGACCGTCTCTCCTGCAGAGTCTTCCACTGGAGTTTATCATCTCCGTAACGCTTTCGCGACTACTAAATGATCCTGTAACGAAGCAATCTGCTCCCTGTTGGATCTTCTCTATCTCTTCCATCAACCATATCTGGTATGGATCCCACACTGCTGAGCAGTATTCCAGCAGTGGGCGAACAAGTGTACTGTAACCTACTTCCTTTGTTTTCGGATTGCATTTCCTTAGGATTCTTCCACTGCATCTCAGTCTGGCATCTGCTTTACCCACGATCAACTTTATATGAACATTCCATTTTAAATCACTCCTAATGCGTACTCCCAGATAATTTATGGAATTAACTGCTTCCAGTTGCTGACCTGCTATATTGTAACTAAATGATAAGGGATCTTTCTTTCTATGTATTCACAGCAGATTACACTTGTCTACACTGAGATTCAATTGCCATTCCCTGCACCGTGCGTCAATTCGCTGCAGATCCTCCTGCATTTCAGTACAATTTTGCATTGTTACAAACTCTCGATATACTACAGCATGATCCGGAAAAAGCCTCAGTGAACTTCCGATGTCATCCACAAGGTCATTTATGTATATTGTGAATAGCAACGGTCCTACGACACTCCCCTGCGGCACACCTGAAATCACTCTTACTTCGGAAGACTTCTCTCCATTGAGAATGACATGCTGCGTTCTGTTATCTAGGAGCTCTTCAATCCAATCACACAATTGGTCAGATAGTCCATATGCTCTTACTTTGATACAGTTCCCCACAATCGTTTAATCAACAAACGCCTTGCGGAAGTCAAGAAACACGGCATCTACCTGGGAACCCGTGTCTATAGCCCTCTGAGTCTCGTGGACAAATAGCGCGAGCTGTGTTTCACACGATCGTCTTTTGCGAAACCCATGCTGATTCCTACAGAGCAGATTTCTAGTCTCCAGAAAAGTCATTATACTCGAACATAATATGTGTTCCAAAATTCTACAACTGATCGACGTTAGAGATATAGGTCTACAGTTCTTGCTCATCTGCTCGACGTCCCTTCTTGAAAACGGGGATGACCTATGCCCTTTTCCAATCCTTTGGAATGCTACGATCTTCTAGAGACCTACGGTACACCGCTGCAAGAAGGGGGGGGGGGCAAGTTCCTTCGCGTACTCTGTGTAAAATCGATCTGCTATCCCATCAGGTCCAGCGGCCTTTCCTCTTTTGAGCGAGTTTAATTGTTTCTCTATCCCCCTGTCGTCTATTTCGATATCTACCATTGTGTCATCTGTGCGACAATCTAGAGAAGGAACTACCTGCCCCCTCGCTGACGGCACTCGTCAGGCGAGAGCCTGGCCTGTGGCCTTTTCAGACCGTGAAGCACACATCTGTGACACCACTCTCTCTCGACAGCGTGTGTGGCACAGTCTCGAAATTCGACGTCGCCCACCTGACCTCCCCTGACTGCCGCCGTACGATGCTGGCGGCGTCGCGACGCCTCTGACTCGACCTTATCTCGGTGGCTCTCCTGAGCAGAGCCGACCGTCCGTAAAATCATTGATGAGTTACTGTAAGGAAGTCGAGGCATGGAATAATAGAAGTGCAAGGTTATTAGTTCGCCATTCTTAGTAAAGACGTCGGCACACGGGCCGTGCTGTCGAACGTTAACGTTGATCATGCCAAGTTCAACGTGCTGCTGAACGCTCAGGAACGATGCGACTTGTGCATACGGTACGTGGGGCCCAACGTGGTATACACGATCACAACGCACTCCAGCGGCAGTTTGAAGGATGTTTCTAGTTCGTAAATCACACTGTTTACTCAACGGGCGCGCGTAAAATTCCCACGTTAGCTCTATTAAAACGCACGTTTCCCCCATCGTCCACGAAAAGGAAAGTACCATGTCCAATCAATAAGGACACACGCTTACAAAAGTTCCATTACAAACAGTGCGGTACAAATTTGGAATAATTCTCCACATAAGATAAACATTATTTCATCATTCCCACATTTTAGTAAAACTCCAAGGTCAGTCTTACTTGATCACTGTTCCTACCCAGTAGCAGAATCTTTGCAACATGGGAATTACGAAGCGTAAAAGAAAAACGAGCAAAATATCTTTATACAAGTAGCGCGAGCTGTCCTGTAATTGAGCCAATCGAACAAAGTCATCCCCTCAAAAAAAGGTGAACTTATATTTACATAACATCAAATATTATAGTATATATTTATATTAAACTAATAATAAAGTATCAGAACTAAATAAAAACGCGAATGTTAGGCAAAAAAATGTGGGGGTGTAAAGACGCGAATCACCGCCTCAACATAGACTTTTTACCGGACAGAAACGCTGCCCATTGCGCTAAACCAACAACAGGCTGCTACTGCTTAAAAATATTGTGTTACTCCTTGATAAAAACCTTAATCGTAGATAATTATGTTATTAATTGAAATTTTATTATAACAAATTGTACGATGAACATTGCGTTTTGGGTGGATCTTCAGCGTGTCGCTGCCTTCAAATAGTTACAATAATTCATTTGCCACAATAATGATATTTCTCATTATTTTATCGGAACGAATCACACAACTAACAACGGGTTTTCCAGTGATTCTCAATTTGCTGGTGCTCAGAAACGGCATATATGCATATAGGCTTGACATGAATGCCAATATCGCGCCTCACAACTCTGTACTGAAGGGAGACGGCGTGCTTCTGACGTAGGTGGCGGTGTGCCATCTTATTGGTCAACGCTCAGACGCACACTCAGAATATCTGACAAGCCAGATATTGCTCTGCACGTTCGGAAAGACTTCCACGCTATGACGTCAGAAACTCGGCACGCTCAACGCTCAACGTTCGGATGCACGGTCCGTGTGCCGACGGCTTAACCGTGCGACGATGCCTTTCTCGCCAGCCTGGCAGATTGTGATACACTGAACGAAGCTGCAGATGTCCTTCATCGTGTACTGTCCGAGGTCGAACCTCGGATCGTACACATCGAGAACATCCGCCGATCTACCACCTCCTCCAGGGAAGACGACGAAAAACGCAGGGCACTGATCCACGTCCTTACTGACGCAGAACGCCACGGACACGACACCTGGCAAACCATCGGCCGTGCTCTCCACGACCATTTCGGATGTGTGCAGCACTAAAGCGTCGGTTTATCTCAAATACAAGTTTTCGGACCGACTCTGCAGTTAGCTGTCCATCGTCAACTTGACACTTTGTATAAAATTTCGTTATCTTACGTCTTCTGTTTGATGTTATGCAACCATCCACTGCTTCCCTCGAAATCACTGTATTATATGTGAAACGTCCCCTTAGAAAAATTAATGAATTATTGTGCTGATGAACCTCTTACGTTATTTGCTTTTCAAACGGCTGAGCAGAACTGAACGTTCTCAGACATTTCTCTCTTTACTTATTCTGATCAACACTAAACTGACACACAATATTTTTAATGCAATGCAATCTGACTTTCAACAATCCCTACAAAAGAATGGCCCTGACTAACAATAACCTATACCTTTCATGAATCACTTACCTCACAAAAATCTTTGTTACTCGAACTACTGCAATGCAGCGAGCGCCAATACTGCTAGCTAAATAAAAGACTCTGAAGGCACTAATTACTGATAGGCATAGTTAGCAAATGAAAGATTTTGATAGAGAACAATGTGTTAGAACAATGTGTTAGAACAATGTGTTTACCTTAATAATGTTCAAAAGTTATCATATATATATATATATATATATATATATCACTTCATGATAACCAATATCACAAATGTACTGTTTCTGATAGACACATGTCCAGATCGTCCGCTCTCAAAACTCCGCCATCTCTCTCCCCACATCCACCACTGCTGGCGGCTCACCTCCAACTGTGCAACGCTACGCGTTGTTCACATCTAGCTGCCCAAAACTACAATAGCGAATATTCCAACAACACCAACCAGCCACAGACTGCACACAACACAGCCAGTGATTTTCATACAGAGCGCTACGTGGCGTTACCAACATGAAAACCTAAACAGCCCACTTACGACATGTTGCATGCAGTTTGATGTTCATAATGTTGTATGTCACTATCGTGCACATAATGTAAATTGTATCAAGCATCCTTGAAATGCACGAGCACCTGTTCTTGTAACAACTGCGCCTCGTCTTGTCTGGAATATCCGTAGTTCTTGCTGTGTACCACACGGTCATGTTGCTACGGACTTAATCGCAATATGTTCATAATTACTTTTGTACTATGCTGTGGATGATTTTCCATGTGCGTAATTATGTTCAGTACCTGCTCCTTGGTTAACGATTGTCTTTTACTACGTTTCACTGGAGACGGTATTTGTGCCTCACTGTCTGTTGTGTACATAGTTCCGCGTAGTCGGCGCGTACACAACTTTCCCCGCTAAGCACAACAGCGCAGGCACAGCGCTCGTCCGTCTCCGCTCTACGAGATGGCGCTGCCTTAGAGACGGACCAAATTCTGCTTCCGCCAATCCGCGTATTAATATGTAATGCAGCCAATGAGATTGCTGCTAACGTAGGACCTTTTCTCCTCACGGATCACACTTGCGCAGTGATTACCTGAACGCGTGAGGTATTATGACGAATGTACAGACCTCCGATTAGTCAGTCTGCATTTATCTGCACCTGTCTGTACCAGTCTGCATTAGTCTGTACCAGTCTATAGTCAAGTTTCAGTCTGCGCCTAATAAGATTATTATATTCCTGTACATAGGCATGAAGATAAATGAATAGACACTTTGGTCTTGGTACGTTAATCTTATTCTCACATTGATACTTGACAAAGGATTGTCAATTGGAAATAGCATCCAAAACCAAGCTAAGTAATTTTATGCTTGTTATTATTTTAATAAATGTGTGTGAAAATTAATCAAGTTCTGTTTAAAGTTGGTCACCATCAATCTGCTGCTCTAAGCGTGCAAGTGGCATATCTACCGTCCGACCTAACGGCAGAAGATGAACACGCCACGATAAGACGACGACACGTATTGCTGACACTCGCCTACTTCGTTAGAGCATCAAGTCAAATAATGTGATGGTGTGTGTACCGAAGGTGTTACAGTACGCACACCACACTGCCCAACAAGGGCAATGAACTCGTCGCTCACACCTGTTTCAGCATCAACCTCACCATTGTACTGCTCATGTGCACTGCCTGCACGCTCGATCGTATTTGGCACCACACATTTCCACTGACTCGTCAGTCAGAAACTCTAATATTTCAACAGCCACTTCTTTCTAACTCTGTGAAATTCCTTCGGTCCCTTTCTGACTAAATGTCAATTTCGGCAAGTGTTGTTGTAGATATGACGCAGTGTTTGCTTCGTTTATCTTTGCTTTGTATCAACACTACTAGCATTGTGGCACTGTCTTGAGGTACTCGTCGACTAAGCAGTACCTCGTGCTGTGCTCACCCTAGGATACCTCCAGTCCTGCCGCAGCCAATATTGCGGTTGTGTGGCGGGCAATATCTGGGGCGTCGAATTCCGTCAACATCATCGGCCTTTTGCGACCTCGCACTCGAGGGGGTTCCTTGTCAGAAGTCGTGGGAGTTTATTTCGTCAAAGACAATCGAGTGAGATGCACCCGTTAACTGATATGCCCCGACTGCAGAACTTAGGATAAATTGTGGTGTCGGCTTTGAGCAATTACGTCATATCCGAGGCAAGGACGCTACATGTCTTTGAAAGTAGCGAATAATATGAGTAAACATAGGACTTCAGCGTACGATAAAATTGTAATCAAAATTCACACAATTATTTACTTACTTGTTAGCCGCTAATTATATCGGACCAAAATGAAGATAACGGAAATAAATAAGTACAAAAAAGTGTGAATTCCTAAGGGACCAAACAGCCGGGTCATCAGTCCCTAGATTTACATTAATCTAACTTATGATAAAAACAACAAACACACACACACACACACACACACACACACATACACACACACACACACACACACACACACGCTCGTGGGAGGACTCGAACCCCAGGCGGGAGGGAGCGCGCAATTCGAGACATGGCACAACCGCACAGGCACTCCGCGCTGCTACGAGCAAAACAATACATAAATATATATGTGTGAACATCACCCCATGAACCATAGACCTTGCCGTTGGTGGGGAGGCTTGGCGTGCCTCAGCGATACAGATGGCCGTACCGTAGGTGCAACCACAACGGAGGGGTATCTGTTGAGAGGCCAGACAAACGTGTGGTTCCTCAAGAGGGGCAGCAGCCTTTTCAGTAGTTGCAGGGGCAACAGTCTGGATGATTGACTGATCTGGCCTTGTAACAATAACCAAAACGGCCTTGCTGCGCTGGTACTGCGAACGGCTGAAAGCAAGGGGAAACTACGGCCATAATTTTTCCTGAGGGCATGCAGCTTTACTGTATGGTTAAATGATGATGGCATCCTCTTGGGTAAAATATTCCGGAGGTAAAATAGTCCCCCATTCGGATCTCTGGGCAGGGACTACTCAAGAGGATGTCGTTATCAGGAGAAAGAAAACTGACATTCCACACTCCGATCCGTAGAACGCCAGATCCCTTAATCGGGCAGGTAGGTTAGAAAATGTAAAAAGGGAAATGGATAGGTTAAAGTTAGATATAGTGGGAATTAGTGAAGTTTGGTGGCAGGAGGAACAAGACTTCTGGTCAGGTGAATAAAGGGTTAATAAAGACAAAAACAATGGAATAGAAATTCACTAAACATCTCCTCATGATCATGTTTAATGCTCGCATTAGCTACGGCAGTCACAGCAGAGTGCTCAGAACACTTCTGAATGTTCATTGGTTGTAGGAGTATGCGTGACGTAGGTGCACAGAACAAGTCTAACCCCAAGGAACCTAACCTCCACACTGAAAACCAACTCCAACAAACTCTATTGTCAACTGTTCTCAACTCGAAGTTTGACTTAGTTTTCAACTGTTGTTAACAGTTGTTTGAAGTCTCGAATCTGAACAACTAGTTGAGGGAAGTTTTGTCTCGAGTTTGTAATTTATGGCCGGTTTTCAAAAACATGGCAGAGTTGTCTGACTTGCGCATGCGCATTTGCCGTGTCGTCTGCTGTGTTTCTTTCGACAGTGGCAACTCACGAGCCGTCAACAGATCCACCAATTCAGTTTTTGTAAGAAATTTAAATGAAGACACCTCTGTAGGATCCTTCAGATTCTGGATATGAAGACATATAAAAGGAAAGATTTGATGAATGAAGTCTCGCATAAAATTGGTGTACCGCTTGTGGAATGTGAACGGAAATGCACAAATATGAAAACACACTACAATCGTGAGCATTGTCAAATGATCAAAACTAAAAGTTGGTCTGGGAAAACTGAGATCTACGTTCCGAAATGGGTATTTTACTAGCATATAAAGTATTTGGAAGGTGTGAACAAGCCAGAGCGAGAAATATTTACAAGCGTAAGTAAAATGTCATTCACAAGCGTTACTGAAGCTGTAAAAGTTTTGGTCGGAAATTTTGTAATTACAACTGTATTTACAGTGGAAATTTATTTATTTCTCTTGTCATATCTTTTTTCAACATGTGGTACAAAGAAGTTTGCAAATTAATGGCTTACATTGTTAATAACTAAAGCTGTAAGGGTTTTGTTCAGAAGTCTACGTCTACATCCAAATTCCGCAAGCCACCTGACGGTGTGTGGCGGAGGGTACTTTGAGTACCTCTCTAAGTCTTTAATTACATTTGTCTTTTCTCTCGATATTTATTTATTCATATTTCTGTTGCTATTTCACTTTACCAACACCTGGTGCAAAGTAGTTTGCAAATTCATCCCTTATGCTCATTGCGGTTGTTCCTGCGTTGCCTCCATTTCTCTGAAGACATTTATTTTGCGGAGACATCCTCCATCTGCCATCCGGAACCCTGCCTGTTAATGGATCTTCCAGATCAAAACTGCCGGGTGGTGAGTAAACTTTCTTTATTTCTTCCAAGAAAACTGTGCAAAGACGTTGTTGCAGAAGTCACTGATGTTGCTTTTTCAGGACGTAAGTGCATAGTTGTTCTAAGACAATAGCCGAAAAAAATTATCCACAATTCTTCTAGCGCGAGATTTTCGGTAATTAAACAGTCTTTCGTGGCTGCCTTTCTCTTGCAATCCTGCATATGGTTTCATCATGTACTCTGAAAGAGCAAACGCATCATCTCGCACCGTAACAAATTGATAATCTTCAGTCAGAATCAATTTCCAATGCTTTTCTTTAACAAAAAGTAAAAACGCCGACTGTGTGTTTACAAGGGTTTCAGATTGTTGTCAACAGTTATAAGGTTGCCAAACTCACATCAGTTACAACTGTTGTAAGTTTGGCAAACTTGTATGATTTTGTTTGTTGGAGTTGGTTTTCGGTGTGAAGGTAGCTTAAGCAGCAACTTTGCGTTAGGTATGACGTCTTTGCTCAAGGCTGACGGGTGGAATCGGACACTAGAACTTGCATCCATAGGTATTCTTGCAGATGTGTCGATTCGAGTGTGCAAGCACGTACGCTGCGTATGCCAAATGACTGCCAGTTGTTCTCAGCATCCGGCCGCCACGAAAAATGGCGACGGTCTTTCCGTTCTGAACGAACGAGACAAAATACCGCAGCAAGTCAGTAAATATAGCATATGTCAGGCTCCTGTAGTCCTGAAGCAGCGGAGGGACAGATTCGGATCTGAACGATTAATCAACGAGATCTCTACAGCTATACTCCATTCACTGAAACAAGAGACGTACTGTAAACATGGCAAGGCCGTCGAGGGGCGTACAAGGCAGGGGCGTCAGAATTAAAAAATGAAAGTCGTGTTTCTTATAATTTGGCACCTGAACATGATAAAGTGATCCGACAACTACCTTCCGAGCCGGCCGAAGTGGCCGAGCGGTTAAAGGCGCTACAGTCTGGAATCGCACGACCGCGACGGTCGCAGGTTCGAATCCTGCCTCGGGCATGGATGTGTGTGATGTCCTTAGGTTAGTTAGGTTTAAGTAGTTCTAAGTTCTAGGGGACTTACGACCACAGCAGTTGAGTCCCATAGTGCTCAGAGCCATTTGAACCTTTCGAAACCTTTCTTTACATTACATTAAAATTTATTGTCACTGAAAAAAGGAAAAGTTGTTTTTTCGCGTTACTCTTTATCAAGCCATGTCTCCTAAACTGTGTGTCGCACAGCAAAATAATTATATAATTGCCTTCAGTACTATATGTTGATGACGTCTGTAAATTTTCTGCCCAATAGAGTCAGTAATAGTGAAGTAATAAATTAAAATCTCGCGTCTGATGCAGAACTTTTACCAAATCATCATCCGAAATATAGTAAGCGACAAACTTTTCCCCTTTAAATTTTTTTGTGGGGCTGTAAGCGAGAAAGGTTTCAGAAAAGTTTGAATTTAGTTTTGTAGTTTGTTCGAATGCGATGGGTGCAACCGTTTGTGCGCTGTCAGTGTGGCCGTCTCAGTTGCAGGTGTGAGCTCGTCAGTGGGTGTTGTACAGCGGCGATTTCAGGATATTTTAAGTTCATCTGCAAAGACGCTTGAAAGACTAGTTGTTGATTATTAGAGTAAGTACATGTGTTTGTAGTCACGCTGAGCATTCACTGTTTATGTGCGCATCCAATAGCATCGCGTGGTTTCTTATTTTATATATTCACTTACTTCATTAGCATCAGATACGGCTGTCCTCGTTATGTCATCCACGGATTCAGCGAGCGAGGTCGACGTGTCAGTTCTGAGTCCAATAAAGAAGCGAGCAAAGAAGAAATCATTAAGTTCTTCTGAGAAGCACGTGGTGCTTAATGTGTATAAAACGGAACTGTTACATCCAGAGCAGTCGATGAGTGACATTGTTTTGAAAACAGCTGCAGCTACAGGTGTTGGACGTTCTTCAGTGTATCGTGTGATAAGTGAATACAAGGCCACACACTCTTTGAAGTCTCCCAAGAAAGGAAAATTACGACAGAAACTTTCTGAAAGTGTTGATGACTTCGATAATAATACGATAGGAAGGAAAGTACACGAATTTTTTTTCGTAACGAATTGTCAACAATGGACAAAGTGCTTACAGTCGTGAACGAAGATGCAGATCTGGTCAATTTTCGGAGAACTACATTTTATAAGTTATTGAGAGAATTGAATTTCAAATATGTCCGGCATTGGCGCCATAGCATGCTAATAGACAGGGATGACATCATTTTATGGAGGCGGCGTTATCTTCGAACCATTAAACGGTTTAAACGGTTGAGAGATGAAGGCAGACCCATTTACTATTTGGACGAGACGTGGGTGAACGCAGGACATACCCGAAGTTCGTCTGGGTAGATGACATGATAAATTCCTCAAAACAAGCGTTTCTGTCCGGATTATCTACCGGAAGCAAGGGTCCATCAGGAAAGGGAAACGTCTGATTATCGCACACATTGGCTGCAAAGCAGGGTTCGTTGAAGGACGTTTGTGTGGACTTTCGAATCCAAGAAAAGTGGAGATTATGGTGAGGAGATGTGCGCCGAAACCTTCGAGAAGTGCTTTCAAGATGTTCTTCCTTGGCTTCAGGAAAATCCAGTTATTGTTCTCGATGACGTGCTGTATCATTCTCGGAGAAAAGAAAAAGTTCCCAATGCGAATTCCAATAAGCACGAAGTATCAAAGTGGCTAAAATCTAAAAACATCGATTTCGAAGACGGTATGTTGAAGAAAGAACTTTTAGATATAGTTAAAAAAAATCACAGAACAGCGCACAACGAATACGCAATAGATGAAATGGCGAAGAATGCAGGGAAAACTGTTCTCAGAATTCCTCCGTACCACTGTGAATTAAACGCCGTCGAGTTAGTGTGAGCCAGAATCAAAGACTATGTTGCAGCGAAAAACATACAAAATGCCGGAAGTTAAAGTACTGCTAAAAGAAGCAGTAAGAACAGTGACTGCAGAGGATTGGAACAAGTGCGTCCTCCATGTCGTAGAAACAGTGGAAACTCAAATGTGGAAATTAGGCTGCATTATAGAGGAGAGAGGTTTATAACAAACCGGTCCTCTATTACAACAGTTAAAGTTCGACAGAGTGAACCTTGTTTCGTCCTTTATCATTATTATTACTGGTATTGTTATTAAAATTAACAATTAATTGTGTTTGAATGGAGCGTTTTGTTAGCAACCTGAATGAAAATATATCTCCTTCGACAGAATGAACTCAGTTTAACATTATTGTTAAATTTGTGTCGCGCATAGTTGCCCAGGTTTCTCACGGTCCTCTGAGACAGCTCGCCAGCCAGCCGAACGCCACCAGCTACAAAGCGTGCCCCACATCCCTACGTATCACGTGAACACCGAATGCTTTCTCTGGAAACGAGCATAGTCGCCCACGTGACACTGTTTATGTTTCGTCCCAGCTCTCGGTGAATAGACTTTAGTGTATTACGTGTTATCGAAAAACAGACAGTTTCCACAAAAGCAACGTTAACTGCAATTCGCAGTCACAATGATAAGCACTTCATGCCAGAAGAGAAAAATCGATCTACAACGAAAAAGAAAAGAGCTGTACAGCGCATTCTGTTTGGAAGGGCTGACCCAGCGGAGAGCCATAAAATAGCGATGTCTTTGCTGAAAGATCGGGATGAAGAAGCTGATGTTTCGTCGTGTCAAAACACTGCAACAATGACTCAAGTTTGTGAGACAATGGACAGTGGGCAAAATAAAGTTGTGATAAAGCAGGCTGGAACAATATAAAGCCAGCCATAAACAGTATGATCAAGTGCTTTCTATTTTAGTTTCGTATTATCTAGAATGAAGCGTGGAAATCCAGGATGACGTCGTTCCGTCTGCTACGCGATCGATGCTAGACCTCTACCCTTCGGCTCTCTTAGGCGCTATTCGGGAGAGCGTCTCACAGTATCGATTGTGAGACAGTGTGTGTAGGTGTGTACATGTTGCGCGCATCTTAAGCAAGCGGAGCGCGGTAAGTTCTGTGCTTATTTCCTTTACCCGTTTAACTCAATCTTCGTATTGTTTAGTTTTTGCTTCGAATTCGCGAACTATCGGACCTTACTACGGCAATGTGTCCGTGCAGTATATACAGCTAGACGACGAGTTTTATTTATTTATTTAGCATCAAAGCCACCGTACAAATGGTATTGGACTTGCCATACATAAAAATTAAAAATATGGAATGTACGAAATGTAACTGCTTACAACATTTACCAGTAAATTTATAGTTTCTTTGCATGTGAATGGTATATAATAGTTTATTCTATATGTAGTTATTACTGGGAAACAAAGAGTAATAAAGGTAGTAAAATACTATAGTATAAACTCACAGGACTTATCAGAGAACTGCATTATATTGGAGATAAGTTTATAAAATCATTTCCTTGATATGAGAGGTATTCATATACTGAATTGCAACGTTTATGAGTTACAAAATTTTCAAAGTTCCAACTTAAAATTTATATCATCCGGTTAGTCTTTAATGCATTGTAGAGCTTATTCGATTCTGAGTTGCTGCTGTTTTTGTTTGTTCGGTGTGTAGATTATTCCTATTCCATATGTTAGAGTTGTTATAGTCGGCATTTGTGTGGAGAGTGCTTAGATTTGCTTTGGTTAAGAGTACACTTTTAAATATATAGAGTGATGACAGAGTAAGTATTCCTAATGTCTTGAAAAGAGACCTGTAGATAGGTTTGTACGGCTGTGGGTAATTATTCGAACAACCCATTTTTGTAAGATAAAATTTCTTTTTAATCAGATTCTGAGTTTGCCCAGAATGCTATTCCATATGAGGCAACGGAATGAAAATATTCCAAGTCTGCCATTCTGATGCCTTCTAAAGTGGAAACACTTGCGACAACACTCAGTGGAAATCAGTTAAGTCTGTGTAGAAGAAATCTTACGTTATGTTTCCAATTTATAGCCTCATCTATAAGAATCCCTACAAGTTCTGCAAACTGCACTCTCTCTGTTAGTCTGTCATCCAGTAATAGATTAATGTCTTCATCCTGAGTGCAATTTGTTTGCATTGCATTCATTGTAAGTTTATTTGCACTAAACCGAGTCTAAATACTTTTTTGCTGCTTCATCAGTAGTGGAATGTGATGAGTCTAAAATTGAGTGACTTCAAAAACTCGTCATCTGCATGTAATACAATTTTGGCTGTATCATATTGTAGCTGTAAGTCATTTACGTATATCCTCTCCAGTCCCGAGCATATATTAAAATTTCAAGTGAGCTAAATTTGTGTTAACTGCAATCTGTTAATGCTAGTTAACTATGAATCACCTCAAAAAAAGTTTTTAACCATTCACAATTTTTTATAGATGGTATCACGTATGATACCTTGGGACTCAAGCAGCGCATTTATATACATAACTATGCAGTTTCATTTTGATTTATTCCAAAAAAATTCGAGTCAGAAATATTACACACATTGTTCATATTTTCTGTAGATACCATGATAGGTGAAAAAAGAAATTTGGTATCAAAATTTTTAACCATATTATGTAAACAATTAAAAATATATAAACGAAATTACCATAGCAAAATGTGTCAAATTATTGTCCCTCTTTTGGTATTATCACAAGTATCAATAAATTAACAACACTTACACTAAATATATTTTAGTTTTTGTGGAATTTGTTAAAACAGTTCCTCTCAGCAATGAAACAAGGGAACATTTTGCACTGCTCACATTGTACAAAAGTAAGACCTCCACAGCCTTCTGCCCAGCATTTTGACCTGTTCTTCTGAACATGATTCATCATTTCAGGCAAATGAAGCTTGCTTGCTTTTCTTTTTTCCATTGGTGGTAGTGGGATGGGACGTCATGGTCTTTTCCTTCATCTTCGGAGTCTAGTTCTTGCTCCACAGGTTCGATCAGTAAACTTGACTGTTGGTGAAAATCCACCAAATTTTCTGCAATATCAATCTTGAACTGATAGTATGGCACTGTATGGTTCTTTGCAATACCATTCTGCATTGCAGTCTCTCTGTATTCCAACCATGCAGCAGCAATTGCAAAATCAATAAAGTGATGAATCACTCTGATGGTCCATTTGTGGGTCCGGGCTCTCATGCCATACTTTCCCACCATCCTATCTAACAGGTCAACACCTCCCATGTAAGTATTGTATGCCTTTACTACACATGGGCGAGGAACTTCAATGTACTTTTTCTCTTTTTTAGACCACCAAGTGCATTTTTCAGTTGGCTCAACACTTGGTTCTGTTGAAGCCAAATAAATCACTCAGTTGTCAAACCATTTGATAATTGCTAGGTTCCCGTCATTCCTTACCACCTGATCATGGCTGCCTCTTGTTTTTCTCATTGTTGTATCTTCCTCAAACCGTATACGTCTGGGGATGCGACTCAGCATTATTGTGCCAGTGGCAGTAATGTTCCTGTCTCTTAGTAACTTGTCGAGGAGGGGAACAGAAGTAAAATATCTGTCAACATAAATTAATGACTTCTCTGTCAATGTATCACTAAGTTTCACCACTACTCTGCCTCTTACATCTAATTTCTCTGGAGGGGGCACTTTTTCAGACTGAATTTCTTTCCCTTTTCCTTCATACATACAGAAATAAAGGGGTATGCCATGAGGGTATGCCATGACAAAATTCTTCAAACCTTCTGGGTTAGGTTTTCGCTTTACATACTGCTTCATTTTCACTTGTCCATGAAACAATCATCTGCTCATCGATAGAAAGGGATGTTTAGAAAACCATCGGTCAACGGAAATATCTAACAGTCTCCAATATTGGTTTTATTTTCCAAAAGTGGTAATGTTTTCCTGTTCACTAACAGCATTGTCGTCAACTAATTTTATATTGTTCCTCAGTAGCTAAAATCTGTCTCTAGAAACATTGTCTGCAACTAGTGGGTACCTACTTTTCCTCTCCCCGCACATTCTTAGATGCTGCAACAATGCTCATTCCCCAAAACTTGTCCATTTCTTCTGCAGTACATTTTAGTGATTTTCCTGTTTTATTAACATGCCTATAATTTGTGAATTGAGACATATCCGTAAAAAATGAACCATGGAAGTATTTGCAAAAGTATTCAAATGGTTTCTTGAGTTCATCTGTGGCCACTGATGTGCTGGCAGCAATGTTGCATCGGAGGTTTTTGGAAGTGCTAAGCACCTGAAAACTAAAAAAAAGGCAAATTAGTTTTTTTTAAGTAAACCATCTAGTAAGAGACCGTAATTTCTTTAATAACACAATCATCTGTACACATCTGTATACCTCCAAAACTCGCTTCTTTCTCGGATTTTAGCGAGAGGTACAGATTCTTCATCTGATGAACTTTCGTCACTTTGATTTCTTTGTATCAAAGCGTCATCTTCATCATCAGACTCTACGTCAGACTCATCTGGATCAATTCTGTTGACCAACTCAGTGATCTCTTCATCAGTCAAGCCTGAGAATCAAGCGGAAAACAAATATAACCTCACTTCCACTGACGTGAACAAAATCGACATTGAGTCCCAGGGTATAGTATAAGATACCCAAAACATTAACTTTTATAAATCTTGTAAAACATTAATTTATAGTTGACTATTGAGTGAGTATTGTCTGTAGAGGTTTCCTAGTCCATGCTGCTGCAAACATCGTCGAACTGTTCGTGCAGATGGTTGTTGTCATGCAAACGGCCCCATCTGTTGTCTCAGGGATGGAGACGTGGCTGCACGATCCGTTACAGCCATGCGGATAAGATGCCTGTCACAAGGGCATACCCAGGATTTGAACTGGGGGGGGGGGGGGGGGCAGGTCATACTAGTCTCAGGAAACAAGGACTCGAGACAACATACAGTACTTCTTATTAAATAAAACAGTAAGCCAGTGAAAAACTGCTTTAATAAACATTTTAAATACAAAAATGCACTTGTGCAATCCGAGAAAACATGCAGCATTTCTTATTAAATAAAACAGTAAACTAGTGAAAAACTGCGAATATCTTCTAGGGGAGGGGGGGCAGCTGACCCCCCCTTACCCCTCGCTGGGTACGCCCATGGCCTGTCATCTCGACTGCTAGTGATACGAGGCCGTTGGGATCCAGCATGGCGTTCCGTATTACCCTTCTGAATCCACCGATTCCATATTCTGCTAACAGTCATTGGATCTCGACCAACGTGAGCTGTAACGTCGCGATACGATAAACCGCAATCGCGACAGGCTACAATCCGACCTTTATCAAAGTCGGAAACGTGATGGTACGCATTTCTTCTCCTTACACGAGGCACCATAACAACGTTTCACCAGGCAACGCCAATGAACTGCTGTTTCTGTATGAGAAATCGGCTGGAAACTTTGATCATGTTAGCACGTTGTAGGTGTCGCCACCGGCGCCAACCTTGTGTGAATGCTCTGAAAAACTAATCATTCGCATATCACAGCATCTTCTCCCTTTCGGTTAAATTTCGCGTCCTTAGCACGTCATCTTCGTGGTGTAGCAATTTTAATGGCCAGTAGTGTATCTACATGGTAATGTCTACTGAAGAACGGGATACAACCTTTCCACTTTGACCAATGATGTCATAGATTACTCTTAGATATTATGTGTTTACTTTCGAGCCATAGATAATAAATAGGTTGTCTGCTGTGGATAAGCGCCATCATTGTACATTGAAAAAAAAAAAAAAAAGAATGTGGCTTTGAGCCGGCCGAAGTGGCCGTGCGGTTAAAGGCGCTGCAGTCTGGAACCGCAAGACCGCTATGGTCGCAGGTTCGAATCCTGCCTCGGGCATGGATGTTTGTGATGTCCTTAGGTTAGTTAGGTTTAACTAGTTCTAAGTTCTAGGGGACTAATGACCTCAGCAGTTGAGTCCCATAGTGCTCAGAGCCATTTGAACCAATGTGGCTTTAAAAGACAGCGCTAGACTTGCATAAGATTTTTTTCGTGTGCGTTGATTTAAGTAATTGGTTCCATCCAATTCAGTCGGTACTTAATTTCATTCTTAGTAAGTTTGAGATAATGTGGACGAATAGTTTTTTAATTTAGAAAAATTTTTAGTTTTTCATTTTCGTTTGTAGGTATGGATTTATCTATTCCCATGAATATAGATGATTTAAAGGAGCCTGTGGGCGTAGACATGATGGAAACCATTCGATTTTTGCAAATGTCTGGTCTTCTTGCTGATTACGTTCGATGTCGTGAGTGCGGCGACCATATGCACCTGATAAGTGTGTCTGCTGGTCGTACTCACGATTTACTCGTATGGAGGTGTAGCAAGGATCGGCTATGGCACTCAATTAGACGAGGAACATGGTTTGAGCAATCTAACCTGGCCTTGAAGGATATATAGAAAAAATACGTAGTGGTGGTGTTTGAGGTATCCTGTGTGGCTGCGTGTGCATGAATGTCGTGTATCTGAGCATACCGTTGTAGACTGGTGCTCGTTTTGTATGATATATAAACGAAGTACAACAGGAGGGAACCTGCGGTAGGATTATGGATTTGGGGGGCTGTAATTTCAGGTCCAGAATATGACGATGTAGTTTTTAAAGTAGTTCCTAATCGAACGAAGAAAGTTTTGGTGAAATTAATTGAAGATCAAGTTGCAGAGGATTCCGTAGTCATTTCTGATGGTTTTTCTACATACAGGGGGAACAGGGGTTTTCAGCATCTTGTTGTCAATCATAATATTGAATTGAGATCTTCATCGACTGGGGCTTGTACCAATAGTTCAGAAGGTTATTGGTCAGTCAGAAAATCTACACTACTAAAGGCGAAAAGACCGACAGACGTAAAATTTGTATCCCGTGTGTGTCGTCTTCTTCCGCCTTTGCGTAGTTGACGTGAGGTAGAGGTTGCCAATGTAACGTACGTCGATTTCCTCGTTTTCGTTAACAGTAGTATCCTATTCTTTATTATCTTCTGCCTTCGCTATTAATATTAACTACGTAAGAACAGACTATTAGTGGTAGCGAAGGCGAAAGAAACAACGCCTGTAAAATTTGTATATCGTATTTCAGTTGACTTATGCAGTTCAGCTGAACAATAGGATACTAATACAAACTAAACCGAAGAAATCCACGTACATTACATTTGTGTCCCGTACTGCAGTTAACCTACACAGCTTGACTGCAGTTCGAGATACAATTCATAAATACACTCCTGGAAATTGAAATAAGAACACCGTGAATTCATTGTCCCAGGAAGGGGAAACTTTATTGACACATTCCTTGGGTCAGATACATCACATGATCACACTGACAGAACCACAGGCACATAGACACAGGCAACAGAGCATGCACAATGTCGGCACTAGTACAGTGTATATCCACCTTTCGCAGCAATGCAGGCTGCTATTCTCCCATGGAGACGATCGTAGAGATGCTGGATGTAGTCCTGTGGAACGGCTTGCCATGCCATTTCCACCTGGCGCCTCAGTTGGACCAGCGTTCATGCTGGACGTGCAGACCGCGTGAGACGACGCTTCATCCAGTCCCAAACATCCTCAATGGGGGACAGATCCGGAGATCTTGCTGGCCAGGGTAGTTGACTTACACCTTCTAGAGCACGTTGGGTGGCACGGGATACATGCGGACGTGCATTGTCCTGTTGGAACAGCAAGTTCCCTTGCCGGTCTAGAAATGGTAGAACGATGGGTTCGATGACGGTTTGGATGTACCGTGCACTATTCAGTGTCCCCTCGACGATCACCAGGGGTGTACGGCTCCCCACACCATGATGCCGGGTGTTGGCCCTGTGTGCCTCGGTCGTATGCAGTCCTGATTGTGGCGCTCACCTGCACGGCGCCAAACACGCATACGACCATCATTGGCACCAAGGCAGAAGCAACTCTCATCGCTGAAGACGACACGTCTCCATTCGTCCCTCCATTCACGCCTGTCGCGACACCACTGGAGGCGGGCTGCACAATGTTGGGGCGTGAGCAGAAGACGGCCTAACGGTGTGCGGGACCGTAGCCCAGCTTCATGGAGACGGTTGCGAATGGTCCTCGTCGATACCCCAGGAGCAACAGTGTCCCTAATTTGCTGGGAAGTGGCGGTGCGGTCCCCTACGGCACTGCGTAGGATCCTACGGTCTTGGCGTGCATCCGTGCGTCGCTGCGGTCCGGTCCCAGGTCGACGGGCACGTGCACCTTCCGCCGACCACTGGCGACAACATCGATGTACTGTGGAGACCTCACGCCCCACGTGTTGAGCAATTCGGCGGTACGTCCACCCGGCCTCCCGCATGCCCACTATACGCCCTCGCTCAAAGTCCGTCAACTGCACGTACGGTTCACGTCCACGCTGTCGCGGCGTGCTACCAGTGTTAAAGACTGCGATGGAGCTCCGTATGCCACGGCAAACTGGCTGACACTGACGGCGGCGGTGCTCAAATGCTGTGCAGCTAGCGCCATTCGACGGCCAACACCGCGGTTCCTGGTGTGTCCGCTGTGCCGTGCGTGTGATCATTGCTTGTACAGCCCTCTCGCAGTGTCCAGAGCAAGTATGGTGGGTCTGACACACCGGTTTCAATGTGTTCTTTTTTCCATTTCCAGGAGTGTATGTCAGGTGAGGTATTCTATGCTACAGCTACTTCTATCCCTTTTCTTTCCCTTATTTTTTACAGAAGTATTAGGACTCAAACAAGCGATACCCTTAACATTATGGTCGAAATATTACTGGCTGCCATCCGTTTTTTTCCTGCGTTTATGAACACTCGTCTCAGCTGTTAAATCTGTGTAACAAATGATGTCTGGCAAATTACGACGTCATTGGCCAAAGCCGACGGGTTGTATCCCGTTCTTCGGTAGTCGCCAATCGACCTGCGTGAGCACGCTAACAAGGAGAGGTGTGATCGCCTTCTTGAAGTATCTACATGGTAATGTATGGCTAGTATTGTGCTAAAAAGTTGCTCATCTGGTAACAGAAATACATGTTTCACACTACTGCACAAACATAAATAGATTATTCCATCTTTTTTTAGCTGATCGAAATTTTCAAATAATTGAATATTATGGTAGGTAAATATAATTAAATTCAGATGTACAAAAATTTCAATTGGAAAAAGAATGATATAAAGAAAAAATGAAATAAATGGTTCAAATGGCTCTGAGCACTACGGGACTTAACTTCTTAGGTTATCGGTCCACTCGAACTTAGAACTAATTAAACCTAACTAACCTAAGGACATCACACACACCCATGCCCGAGGTGGGATTCGAACCTGCGACCGTAGAGGTCGCGCGGTTCGAGACTGTAGCGCCTAGAACCGCACGGCCACTCCGGCCGGCTGAAATAAATAAAAACTTTCATACTGTGATTAAAATAATTTGACAAAGGAATAGAAATAAATTGCATTTAAACCAGTTAATGGAATAAAAATAATGGTCGAAGCAATTTCGATAAAGATCTAAGAATAAACAAATTTTTTCCTTGGGATAAGCTTCAAATCAATCATCTACCCGATGAGAAGTTGTTATCCTATCCATTATACCACACAAAGGGACGATGCAATGCAAGCTTTTTTTAGCACTGTTATCATACTACTTTCGGAATGTTTTATCCGTCAGTTACTCGCAAACTAGGGCCCACGAGAGTGAATGGCTGCAGTGTGGTGCCTGCGTCACCGTATAGATAGGTTAAAAAGTTGATGGACCTCTGCTTGTAAGTGGACCAATGTTTTTTAATTAAATAACGGGAGAAGGTAGGTGGATCAATCTTTATTAAAACATCGAACATGCGATCTATTATTAATAAACATTGATCCTCTACCTTCTCCCGTGATTGAATTAAAAAACATCGATCCACTCCATTTGCTCAGAGTAGCAGCTTTTGCTGCACTTTCGGATGATTCCATCCACACAAGTTTGTGATTCTTTAAAAGTCATTTCACCACCGCATTTGATGCATTTTCGTGCCTCTGCAGTTAATCCAAGCGTCATCCACCCACGGACGATGTCGCCGTGCACAACTAAATTATTTAAATCAGTTCCCTTCATAGCACTCGCTGCCATAATCGCATAATATTTCTCTCGGAACTCGCTAATACACCGAAAAGCAGCAAACGAGACACTGGTTTCAGTTTTGGCTCTAGAAACACATTGACACTCCTCTTGCGTCTGATTGGTTATGTTAGAGAATCGTGGTATTGGCTACGCGAAACTGACACATTGGCAACCTATGAGCACTAGATAAAGCATCGCCGTGACTACCGCTGACCCGGATCATGACTTCAACCGATTTAAATTGATTCCTACGAAACTTTTTATTTTTCTCCAAACTTTTAATTGTGTCTTGCGTGTAGTCTATGAGCGCAATTCCCGTACTGGACAGAGACCGTGATGGCTGCAATTCTGAAGTTCATTGTTGGCTGGGTAAATAGTAACTTTCAATTTCATCAGCTCCTGTGATATTTTTGAGAAAGCAGAAAGAAGTGATATGGGATGGCAGTTTTATATTTTACGTCTGCCTCACTTTTGGTACCTTAACTGCAAAGGAAACACTAAAGGATAAATTTTCAATGAGTGCTGAAGGTTTTGTAGTCTGCACTGCAGTCTTCACTATCCTTGCCACTGATATTTCATCTTCCCCTGCTGCCATTTTTGTTGTTAAGCTCCTAGTCACCCCAATTTACATCTTGTTCATCTGTTGAAGGAATGCTGCAGGCAAGAAGTTTAGCTAAGGAAGAACTTAAATTAAGAAGGAAAATAATTTTAGTTTCTGCCCCGTGGTGCACAGTTTTGGGTGCAATGGAACTGTTCCTCGGTGAACATTTCAGTTTAACATTTGACATCTCATATAAATCTTGTGATCAAGGCAAAAATTGCGGAACTATGAAGTGTGTTGTGTATGTCTAGCAGTGGGTTCGCAGTAAGTTTTCTTCTCCCTCTTTCTGTAATCTTAAGAGAAACAAATTTGTTCAAAAAACAAACTTAGTTCTAGGTCTAATGCAAATTGTTGCTTCTTGCGAGTATCCAAGGTAGCCAATAGAATTTTATACATACTGGATACACTGCTGTGTTATTGTTGTCAGAAGTTTTGTGGAGAAACATTTTCACTTGCTCTGGAGAAAAAAAAAACTGGAAAATCTGCATTAACACCTGGTGCCCCTCTGTTGTCTGTGTGCATACTACTATTTCAGACACTTATCTTTGATCTGAATTTTATTAACATCGTTATTGGTGAACTGGTCCCAGAATTAAGAATCAGGAAAATGGATGATCTACAGGAATTATACAAGTGATGGTACTTAATCTGTACTCTAGTGTTTCTGAATTGTTTGTGAATGTTGTTAGTGCAGCAGTGACTTAAATCTGTGTGACACTCGATCTTTTGGGATTTTGTGTTAACTTGACAGTGACTTATTTTTTTTTTGTTGCTAGTTATTGGCAACTGATTTCTTTTCCGTTTTGAAATTGTTAGTTCGTCATATGGTTAATAGTTCGATGCTATTTGGTAGTATGTTAGTTGGTATGGATTTTACAACGACATTTATTTTAGTGACGTTATGGACGACATATTGTATGTACTGGAAATAGGAGTGTCCTCCATCTTGACACCAACACAGATCAAAGTAGATGGGCGGAATCGGACACATCTGTATTGCTGATGAGTGGTCCATCAAAGAGAATCCAGCTGTAGAGACTTCAGTTGGAAACTACTGTAGACATTTTTAAACAGTGGGAAATCCAGGATAGAATATTCATAACATTATGAAAAGGACATAGTGAAGATGCTGAGTCCCAGACAGGCACAACAAAACGAAGCAGTCTTCTTGTTGTGCCTGTCTGTAACACAACATCTCCGTTATATGGTGGGTAGCAGTCCATACTTTTCATAACATTGTACAAATTACATAATATTGTACACATTTTTACATATTTATGAGTGAAGTATGGAGTTTCTACAGAAAAACTCCTTCTGCAAAACATATGTCTTTTTTTTGTTTACATGTGTGTGTTTTCACTTCGTGTATGCACATCTTTCAACAGCCATGGTGCCTTGTTTTACTAAATTGGTATTAGTATTGAAAGCCTGTGATGCAAGGTAACACTGAAGTGGCACAATATTTGAATAAATAGTGTGAGTACACAGTTACAAAAAAAAGACATATTCCCACACTTGGAAGTACATAACACAAGGTAAAAGACATATTCCCACACTTGGAAGTACATAACACAAGGTCCCACCCTTTAGAACTCATGCATTAAATGATATATCTAAATTAATGTGATTCAAAAGTGATTGTGGGGGTATCTATGATTACAGGGAAAAGGGGAGATAACTTGAAGAAGTATTGAACATTTTTGTCAGTTGAGCTTGTGCTGTGACTAAGATAAAGTGAAGATTAAAAATGCTCAACTCTCCTATGTGTCTCAAGGCACATTAAGCAAGCAGAGTACAAGAGTTACAGCAGTGGGTTACTCGTGGAAAATTACTTACAGGAAGTAGGATGCTCATCAATAATAAATAGTTAAATGATGTTCTGTAAACTGGCATATGAATACAAGATGGGCTGTGGGTTGATAAATTATCTGTTCCATATAGAGTAGTGCTGGGAAACCACTTATGACCATCTGAAGAACAGATCGATATAGGCTATATGTTAACTATAGCAAAAAGTTTAAAATTACTTGAAAAATAGGAGATAAAAGTTACAGCAATTCAGTGAAACAGAAAAACAATTAAACAAAAAGTACTGTAATGATGGGCCTAGAAACAATCTATGTTTAATTCCCTTTTAGGAGCCAGAAAAAAGGTTTTATCCACATAAAAAACTCTGTTAGGGTCATTTAACATATCCTTATGTTTCAGCGTTTCAGGTGCTTTCTGGCATCAATTTCTTATTTCTGTCCTCTGTAGAAGAATCTCGAGTCCCATTAACCTATACCATGTTTCTGTGACAAAAATTTACCTCTCTTAAGAAAGCCACGATATCACTTTTCTCAAGTTTGATTGTTTCTAATGCAGCCTTCGAACTTTATGTATCTGCTCAAAAACTATTGAAAAGGCAGATATGTGGAGATTTACCTGGAAATCGCATGTTGAAACAGTCCAGAACCAAACCCACCAATATTATTATTTTTATTTTCGTATTTTCCCTCTTTCAACAGAACGTAGGCCACAGTGCACTGTACATTCTTGTGGAGATCGACCAGAAATTTTATTTACTAATGTTCTTGGAGCATTGTACAACTTGTTTGCAGTAGTAGCCATAATACCATCAACAATAGTCTCTTGTGCGTTTTAACTTTGCTTATTCATTCGTTGACTTCAAAACTTTGAGCTAAAAAACATTATATTTTCATAATATGGGTAGCATATTTCACTATTATGAGGTTAGATAAATTAATATGAGATGTTCAGGCAAGACAATTAATTAGGTATATCTTGATATAAAAAACACCAGAAATATTTCAAATATGCCTAATTAAATAAAACTGGTCTACGTAGAATGTAGACCAAAACTGTATTATAGATGCATTGTACGTATTTTTAGAAGTGGCCAAAATAGGTCACATGTCTCTACTTGTGCCGTAACAGTGAACCAAGATCTTGTAATGGCCATAGAAATTCAGTGGTTTGGTTGGTTGGTTTAAAGATTAAAGGGACCAAACTGCAATGGTCATCGGTCCCTTGTTTCAGAAACACACAGAGCACAGTGAAACCATACATTAGTCATTCTAACCACTAAAAGAAAAACTCCGGGGGAAGAAAAGCCCCAAGGTCAATAATAAAGAAACATGGAAAACTGTTTTTGAGTTGTATCATATTTAACGTGTAAGAAATGAAACTATAATTCTTAGCCCTACCTCCCAAAAGACACAGTTTTATTTAAATGTGTAGAAAACTAAAATCAGATTATGCTTTGCGTAAAGGAAACGCTACAAAACTCATCTTCTACAACACAGACTTTTTCAAAAAATTATGACTCCAAACAAGAACAGTCAAAGAAATGTTTCAATATCTAATGGAATCGAACAGTTCATATTGTTCATACCTGTTGGTGTTCAAAAGAAGCTTTACAGTTCAGTAATCACATCAAATTGGCCATAAGTGGTGTAGTGGCCATAACTGGAGACTTGATCCTAATTAGTAAATGTTGGGTCTTGTGAAGAGCCCTAGTATTTCTTATATGCTTTAAAGTATGATGTCTTATCAATCTGTTATGTAAATGGTGATTTGGATGTTTTCGTTTATATTCTATGTACCCGATTATACAACGACCTTGAACTTAAAAAGACACCCCTTTTTCTTGAGAAGTTTCTTGAGGACAAATAATTTTTTTAAATATTCTCACTAATCAAAATTTCAAACTTTTTCTGCCTAAACAGCTAACATACACCTAAGCTACACTCGTGCCATTTATTGTTTTATAAGGAGAAATAGAAAAAAGAAACTGTTTACATTAATTTTTACTTCACTACCTTTTTGGTTTACTTAGACTGCTCGTCTGTTGTATCAATATTTTTCATCATCATGCCGTCATGATCCTACAGGGTGATGATTATTGAACTACACGAAATAAAAACATCAAAACTTCTGAACGGTTTGCGTTAGGACGTTCAAGCTGCACTGTTGGCAGTGGGGCATGATGGGAATTAGTGGTTTGGTTTAGCGACAGAGTTTACTTTCATTTAGATGGGTTCGTCAAGAAGCAAAATTGGTGCGTTTGTGGGACTGAGAATCCGCATTTCGCAATCGAGAAGTCCTTCACCCTCAACGGATGGCTGTGTTCTGTGCAATGTCCAGTCACGGAATAATCCGTGAGATATTCCTTGATTGCACAGAGATTATTGAATGGAACATGGTTTTGGAAGACGATTTCATCCCCATTATCCAAAGTGACCCTGATTTCGACAAGATCTGGTTCATACAAGACGGATCTCGACCCCATCGAAGCAGGAGAGTGTTCAAAGTGCGCCTCCAGAACATTAGAGACCGAATTCCTGCCTCCATGGCCGGCATATTCTCCGGATCTGAACGCATGCGACTCGTTTTTGTGGGGATATATTAAAGACAAGGAGTACAGAAATAGCCCTAAAACGATTGTTCAGCCGAAAACATCCATTCAGGAGATCATCGACAGCATTTATGTTCCGACACTTCAGTTGGTCATGCAGAATTTCGCAGTTTGTCTGCTCCAGCCATATCACCGCCAACGACGGCAGGCATATCGAACATGTCATAATGTAAATCCGAATATCTGTAGAGATGTTGAATAAAGTATGTGAACGCCGTAGTTTGTACCTAATTTACATTTATTTCATATAGTTCAATAATTGTCACCCTGTATATCTTCATTGTCACAAATACAGCGTGACACAATAATGGGTATGTTTGAAATGAGTAGTGCCAGCCATGGGCAGGTGGCAGCACTGTGTGTGCGTGACAGCTAGTAAACAGTCCGCCATTTCAGTAATCGTGGATCAGTGGAAAGGACAGCAGCGTGCGTTAGCCATAAAAATGTTTTATGAAAACAGTGATGGTTTGGTAGCGGCGCAGAGGGAGTTTGGACGTTTTTATAATTTAGGACGTCATGATGCCGTTCCGTCGAAACGCACGATAAAATAAATAACTTTGAAGAGACTGGTTCTGCCCTAAAGAAGAAACCAACAGGACGACCGAGAAGTGTGCTTTCTCCAGCGAACGCTGATGTTCAACGCAGGTGTGTCTTACGCAGCCCACGGGTTTCAATTCGTAAGCGAGCAGCAGTGGTTTGAATGTCCCGACAGAGTGTTTCGCAGAATTATTCATCTTGATTTAAAACTTCATCCGTACAAACTACAACTGAAGGACAACGATTAGGATTCTGTCAACAAATAACAAAAATAAACAATGACGATGAATTTTAAAATGAGCTGCTACGTCGTAAAGAGAAAACAAATACTTAACTTGACCTTTGACTTTGACACAGATAAGACAGGTACTGCATTTAAAACTCTCTTTTGATTTTTTTGCCTAGATGCGTACATATTGAAATTTTTTACCAGTCTTAATACAAACAGTCTGTGAAAACATTTGGTTATAGATGAATATGTTTTCTTCGTGGCTGCTGTAAGGAGAGACAGGTTAGGTACAGGATGAGTTGGCGGTCGGAGGTTTCCGTTTCTCACAAGGGAACCTCCCCATCGAACCCTCCCCCCCCCCCCCCCCCCACACACACATATTTAGTTATAAGTGGACACAGTGGATAGGCCTTGAAAAACTGAACTCAGCTCAATCGAGAAAACAGGAAGAAGTTGTGTGGAACTATGAAAAAAAAAGCAAAATATACAAACTGAGTAGTCCATGAGCAAGACAGGCAACATCAAGGATAGCAAGAGCTCAGGAGCACCGTGGTCCCGTGGTTAGCGTGAGCAGCTGCGGAATGAGAGGTCCTTGGTTCAAGTCTTCGCTCGAGTGAAAAGGTTACTTTATTTATTTTCGCAAAGTTATGATCTGTCCGTTCGTTCATAGACGTCTCTGTTCACTGTAATAAGTTTAGTGTCTGTGTTTTGCGACCGCACCGCAAAACAGTGCGATTAATAGACGAAAGGACGTGCCTCTCCCATGGGAACCGAAAACATTCGATCGCAAGGTCATAGGTCAACCGATTCCTCCACAGGAAAACACGTCTGTTATGTTCTATACGACACTGGTGACGGCATGTGCGTCACATGACAGGAATATGTTGTCGACCCACCCGACTTGTACACTTGGCGAATGGGTAAAAAGATTCTTCTACCTTGCCCGATTTAAGTTTTCTTGTGGATGTGATAATCACTCCCAAAAAAGTAGCGAACAGTCAGCTGCCAGCCAGGAGCCTCGTTAGCAGGAATACTCTCTCTTTCGTGCGCTGTAGTCGACTGACGTCGTGTGTTTCGATGTTTGTTTAGGTGTAGCGTCCCCATACTACGGCGCAGTTACCTCGTATCGGACGGACAGATAATAATTGTCTGAAAATAAAAAATTAAACTTTTCACTCGAGGGAAGACTTGAACCAAGGACCTGTCATTCCGCAGCTGCTCACGCTAACCACGGGACCACGGCGCTCCTGCGCTCACACTCTCCTTGATGTTGCCTGTCTTGCCCATGGACTACTCAGTTTGTATATTTTGCTTATTTTTTTCATAGTTCCACACAACTTCTCCCTGTTTTCTCAGTTGATCTGTGTTCGGTTTTTCAAGGCCTATCCTGTGCCAACTTATAACTAAATCTGAGGGGGGTGCGATGGAGAGGTTGCCTTGTCAGAGAACACCAGGGAAAGTCGGAGAAAACTGCTACAACTCGCGATGAAGACTCCGTCTCTCGTGGCTGCTACAATACTCACAGTCGCCGTAAGATTTTCTGGAAACACTTGCAGAATGGGAAGGTATAACAACAGTGGCAGTATGATGATATCTTCTGAGTAACAAACTGGTCGCTTAGGGAGCGTCTTGAACACACAGGCAGACGGCGAAATATTGCGCGTCGTTCGGACCGTGATAGTAGCAGATTCTCCCAGTATTATTAATTCGCGAAGAAATCACTATGCACTGTATTACTTAACACACTAATAGTTGTATGAAGGCCCAGGGATCCAACACCGAATAAAAGTTCGTAGACGATATTTACCTTCTTTTTCACAAATTACATTTTTTTATTCTTTATAATTGCGATTACAAGTTGTATCTCCCTTGCACTTCAAAATTACTTCTATATGCATACTTACCTGACCTCAAAAAATCACAACGTCCAATCCGCATTCCTTACCTCCAACAATTACAAAAAAAATATAATGCCTTTTTTTTCACAGAAAAGAGCGTTGTCGTCACAGCAAAGAGCGTTGCCGTCTCAATTACGGCAGCGCATCATCGCTGGTACTCGCAGCGGGAATATTACAATAATATTATATTACGTAGGGGCATTACAGTTTCTAAACAAGTTGTGGATATCAGATGAGGCACATTTTGATGTCCCAGGTTATGTGAATAAACAGAACTACCGTTGCTGGTCAAACACAAATTCTAATGACGTTCACGTGCGCCCCTCACACGCTAGTAAAGTGACAGTATGGTGTGTTTTATCACATGGGATTATCGGACCGTATTTTTTCGAAAATGATCAGGGAAACACAATTACTGTCACTGCAGATCGTTACGTGGAGATGTTACGAACTTTCTTTACACCTGCATTGAACGACTTTTCAAACGTTCAAGAGGCCTGGCTTCAACAGGACGGAGCGACATCACACTGCACGGCAATCGATGGAATATGTGCGAGAATTGTCCGGCAACCGTGTGAGTGATCTCACGATTCGGTAACATTCCCTGGCCCCCTAGATCGCCAGATTTATCCGTTTGTGACTTTTTCTTGTGGGGCTGCCTTAAGGGCAAAGTCTACACGACTCGAACAAGAACTGTGGATGATTAAAAACAGATAATTCGGGATCCAATTCACAGTATCCCAGCTGAGATGTGGCAGTGGTCAATGAGGAATCTCAACAGCAGATTTCACGAATGTATTCGTACAGGAGGACGCCATCAAAAGAACGTAATTAAAAAAAAAATAAACATCAGTGTTTCGTAAATGATACTGATGTGTGAATGTTGCAATGACTCTTGCTTCCAAACATATCGTGTGCCCGCCGCTCTCTCGCTGGTTGTGTAGAACCAGCAGCTGATACACTCCCGTCATATCTCACGGTGAGCGTCGACAACATCGTCGCACGAAACACGTAAGTACACCACTGGCCCCCAATCTAGGTTGTTAGCATATCCTGCAGAAATACATGCTATTGTTGAGTATTTGTCCAATTTTAAAGTCAATTCGATTTCGAATGCAAATGAATTTAGGCAAACTGCAGTTTCAATGTGGTAGATGTTCATAAAAAACCAAACTATGCAGTATACATTACCATGGTTGGCAACACGACGTACTTCCTGCTCGCTCACAGCCAAACTTGTTTGACTGTGCCGCATCCAACGTTCCGTAGTGCTGTTCTTGAGCAACGTGGACGATAAAGTCTTCCACGGTGCAAGTCATGTGCAACAACAACAACCAGTACATAATAAAAGATCACAATCACGATTCAATCCAATTCTCGAACCCGCGACGTATTTATTTCTCTCGATACTATCTCCAAAACGCGTCTTTCCTCTGTAATTTATTCTTGCGATAACAACTGCAATCAGTCTAATGTGATTTATTTCGTTCTTTAGACTTTTAATTCTGGATTAATTTTCTTTCTCGTTTCGTCTGAATTTCGTCAGCTTGCTCCAAAACAGAATACCGCGGAAAAACGTTACCAGCATTTAATCAAATACGTTATAGGAGCCTTTATATTTTATGAAGTAATAGCTTTTTCATGAGATGAGAAAACATTTTATTTTCCAAGCACAGATCAAAAACTAACAACTCGTAACCAAGCCGACTACGGCAAAGATAAATGTCTATCAGCTGCAGCTTTCACCCGCTGTTTTCGGCGCAGTGGATAAATGACGTCGCCACATCAGCCCCCCTCCTTTTGAAGCCGGGTGCACCAGGTATGTGGGGAAACTTTCACTTGACTTTTCTACCAGCTCTCGTGAAAACATCTGGTGCAGGCAATGGCTGCTCCTGTTCTGCACTTGCTGCTTCGTTGTCCTCTTCTGAAACCGAGAGCTCGGCGAGACTCTCTGCTGTTTCCTTGGCCTCCACGTTTCAGGGTGATTTTGCAGACCGAGGAAGGAGTGTACCCTCTTCGGTGTAAGCAGGTTTAAGCCGCTCAATTGAGACTGTCTCTTCTTTACCATCCTTATCGATTTTGAAGCTGTGGCTTCCTCTTGTGATTACCCTGTATGGTCCAGAGTAAGGCGAAACAAGCGGCGGGCGCACCGTATCATCCCTAAGCCACACGTGGGACGTTGCTTGCAGGTCATTATGTACAAACACTCTCCGGTCTCCATGTCTGACAGGGTTAGTGGGTTTGATGTTTCTCATTCTAACGCTGAGTTGTCTCGCGAATTGCGTGCATAGCTCAGGGGCGAACGGCTGTGTAGATGCTGAAACGATAAATTCTCCAGGAACCCTCAATTGCTCGCCATAAACCAATTCTGCGGAAGAGCATTGTAAGTCCTCCTTCACGGCCGTTCTCAATCCGAGTAGGACCAGCGGTAGTGCTTCAGGCCATGACGTGGAACTACACATTAATGCAGCTTTGAGCGTGCGGTGTAGTCGTTCCACCATTCCATTACTAGATGGATGATAGCTTGTGGTGCGTAGGTGGTTGCACCCGCACAGTAGTAAAAGTTCATGGAAAAGTTGGCTTTCGAACTGCCTTCCGCGATCTGTTGTTATGTTTTGCGGAACGCCAAACCTGGAGAACCATGAATGCAACAGTGCTTTTGCAACCGACTCCCCAGAAATGTCTTGTATTACAACTACTTCTGGCCACCTGGTAAAACGATCAATGATTGTGAGCAAATAGCGTTGTTCTGAAGAACATGATAGCGGGCCCATAATGTCCACATGTATATGTGAAAATCTTGCAGATGTCGTCGGGAAGTCAGCAATAGGTGCAAAGACATGTCTGCTGATTTTATTACGCTGGCATGTTAGGCATGCACGCTCCCATGCACGACAATCTTTTTATATTCCAGGCCACACTACTTTGGAGGAAACTAACTTGACTGTAGCTCGTACTCCTGGATGTGATATGTTATGTAGTGCACTATAAATCTCGCGACGATATTGTTCTGGTATGTAAGGTCGCTCCTTTCCTTTTGCTACATCACACCAAATTCCGTCTGGAACATTTGGGACAGACACACGTCTGAGCTGCAGCGCAGTTCTCTGTTCCTCTATTAGACGGCGCAAGAAAGGATCTTCTCGTTGTTTAGACGCTAACTCGGTCCAACGAATTGAATTTAAACTGGCACAATTCCTAGACAGGCAATCTGCGACCAGGTTGTCTTTTCCTGAAATGTGACGCACGCCAGTTGTGAACTGTGCAATGTACTCGACTTGCCTGCACTGACGTGGTGACTTGAGCTCTGTGTCTCGTCGAAATATAGCTACTAACGGCTTGTGATCGGTAAAAATTGCAAAGTGTCTCCCTTCGACAGATGTGCGAAAATGCTTTATGGCTAAGTAAATATCAAGCAACTCACGGTCAATAGCACTCCATTTTTGCTGCTGTCGAGTCAGGTTTTTAGAGAAAAATGCGAGCGGCTGCCATCTGCCATCAACTTCTTGCTGTAGCGCTGCACCCACTGCTGTTTGGCTCGCATCAACCATGAGCGCTAAAGGAGCGCTCAATCTTGGATGTCCCAGTAGTGTTGCCCGAGAAAGACATTTCTTTAAGTCATGGAAAGCTGCTTCAGCATCTGGACTCCATGGAATTTTACGATTTCCTGTTGTATTTTTACCTGCAAGTAACGTTGTGAGTGGCTCTTGGGCGGCAGCTAATTTAGGTAAGTGACGTCTGTAATAGTTGAGCATGCCTAAAAATCTGCGAAGTCCTTTGTAAGTTGTGGGAAGGGGCATCTGTTGTACTGCTTCAACCCGCTCAGGCAAAGGTGACAGGCCTGCTGCTGAAACCAATTATCCCAGGAACTTAACCTCGCGTTTTCCAAACCTGCACATTGTTTCGTTAATAATTATGCCATACTCTGTCAGACGGCGGAAAAACTGCCGCAGATGTTCGACATGCTGATATGCAGAACCAGAGAATACTAAAATGTCGTCCATATAACAAAATACGAACGGTAATTCTCGAAGCACCGCATGCATGAATCTTTGCCATGTTTGGGCAGCGTTTCTGAGGCCGAATGGCATAAAATTGTACTCAAACAAACCGAATGGTGTGATAACTGCTGTTTTTTTAATGTCAGATGGAGCCATGGGAATCGGGGAAAATGATTTGGTGCAATCAATCACACTAAATATTTTGGCATTGCTAACCGTACTGTTAAAATCAGTCACATTGGGTAGTGGGTAGCGGTCGGGAATTGTGCGGGCATTGAGCGCCCTGTAGTCTCCACATACTCTCCATGAATTGTCTTTTTTACGGACCATGTGAATTGGAGATGCCCACGAACTATCAGACCTACTTAGAATACCTGTTTTTAGAAGTCTGTCGAACTCAGCTCGCGCCGCGAGCAGCTTCTCTGGAGGCAGACGCCGCGGGCGGAAGGCAACGGGTAGACCTCGTGTCGTGCTGATGTGGTGTTGAGTATTGTGTCTGCATTTCCTGGTTGCGTTGACGGGTTCGGTAAGTGCTGGAAAGTCTTGAAGCAGTTTACGAAAATGTGATTCCTCCGACAGTGCCCTGATATTGCCTGCAGTATACGAATCGTTAAGACTGTCGGCTGTCTTCACACGTGTGCGCCCCGCTTAGTTGCCGATACGACATCGTATCACAATATCCCGACGCGGATGACGCGGTAGAGGAGCCGGAAATCTTCGTGCGGAAAGACACGGGCACATCGCACTGTACTTGAACCGACGCGGAAGACGCAGTAGGCAATATCCCTTCTGTGAGAACTGTCACCAAACGACGGTAAACCAGGTCGGGCATAAGTCGGTAGTTCCGTAAAAAGTCCGCCCCAATTATAGGGCTCGGCACATCAGCAACCACAAAAGTCCATTTTGGATGGAAGTTGGAATTTAGATGTAATGCCAACTGTTTCTCACCATAGGTAGATATTCTGGAATTGTTTGCCGCAGTCAGCACATGTTGCGTTGTTGTCGTGAGTATATCACCTCTCTTTCTTGGATAAACACTGACTTCTGAACCTGTGTCAATCAGAAACTTCTCACCTGAAGAGAGGTCCAACACGAACAATCGGTGTGATTGGTTGACTGCAGATACTGTGGCGTTTTCACCTCTTTGAATCACGCTATGACTCGGGCGCCTATGTTGTTGTTGACGAACGTTAGCGCCCTTTAACGCCCGCCTTGTAAGTTTGGGTAGCTGCAGGGTTGAATACATTGACGGGCAGTGTTACCGAAGCGTCTGTGGTACCAGCATCATTGATCTATCAAATCCTGCTGGATAGCATTTCTTCGTCTTTTCCAGCTGCGACTTCGTAGCTGCTGGTGGAGTGAAGTTACTTGCACGTTGAGTTTTGCCACTTGTGCTGCCAGTTGCTGTATGGTGGGTTCGGTCGATGAGCACTGCTGTTGGGGAGTATTATTGCATGTTCCTGGCTTACTGACGTCAGATTCCATCACACTACACGTTCTTGGGCCCCTATCCTGGCTGTAGTTGAATTCGGAACACGCAGAAACTTCGGTTAAGGTGTTTGCGATGGTGTCTGCCTTTTTTGCTAAGACTTGCAATGGTAAGTCTGCTTCTGCTGCAATGACGGCACGGATGTTGGCAGGAAGTTTACGAATCCATATTAGACGTAAAGACTCTTCAGGTAGGAGTTCCGGGCCGGCTAATGAACGTAAGGCTTTGAGTACTTGTGACGGAGTCTTGTCGCCCAAATCTTCGTGTGCGAAAATTTTTTGTAGTCGCAAATCTGGTGACGACGTATAATGCTGTATGAGAGCTTCCTTTAGCACAAAGTAATTTTGTTGCAACAAGGTTTCTTCTACTTGCTCTATCACTTCTAAATTTAGATGTGAAACCACTATATTAAATTTGTCAATGTTGTTAGACACCCCACGCTGCCGAAATATGCATTCAGCCTGCGTAAACCAAAGCTGGGGGCGCGTCGGCCAGAACGCGGAAAGCTTAACATTTCCGTGTCGCGCGTAGGTACTCCCATCTTTTGCGTTAACATCTGTCGTTCCGTTTTGTGGCGAATCAAAGGGCGTGGACCGCGATCCTTGGTCGAACAGACTGTAGTCTTCAATCTTGATTCCACTGCCCCATGCTTTTGTCTCTGAATTCATTATTCTCGTCGGTACATATATTTTCTTTATGCTTCTGCTACAATTTTTCGGGGTCACCACTATGGGAGCCTTTATATTTTATGAAGTAACAGCTTTTTCATGAGATAACATTTTTTTTTCCAAGCACAGATCAAAAACTAACAAGAATATACAACTCGTAACCAAGCCGACTACGGCAAAGATAAATGTCTATCAGCTGCAGCTTTCACCCGCTGTTTTTGGCGTAGTGGATAAATGACGTCGCCACATCGTGAACATCGAGCGAATTTCTCATTTGCAACCCAAGCGGCAAATCGTTATAGTTTGTCATAAACAAAATATTGACTTGGGTTCAGAATCAAGTAATGGTTTTCGAAGGAGAACATCTTCCCGTTTGAATGTTACCTTTACTTTAAAAGCAACATAGATGAGTGTATACAGTATCCATATGTATGAGAACTTTTATTACGAACCTGTTCAAATACAATAGAAGTTTTTAAGTTGATAGAATTGAATGTTATTTCCTCGGGCGTTTCACAGAATTGTCAGGTTTTAAGCAGATCATTTGATTGTCGTAGTTTCTAGTACATAGCTTCTCGCGTATCCCTAGCGCTCGCACGACGAGTCTAATGTCACGTGATTGATCGAGAAAGTCAATATTGTATCGAGTGCTTCGGCATATCGATAAATCCCTTTCTCTTTGAACGCAAGCATTGTTTTCTACACACTACCGTTCGGGATCGTTAAAAATACCTTTTTATGAATATGAGACCTCAATGGACAAAGCTTCATCTGTAAATATAAGACGACCCTACATTCATCTATTAAACAATGTAAAAACGTTGTCCTGAGCAGCAGTTACTCGATATGCGAATATAAGCGACCCTGTATTTCTCGGACAACCGATCTAGGAAAAACCTCGTCTTATAACCGGATAAATGCGGTATTTGTTTTAGACTTTGGTCGTAAGTTTTGCATATAATGTCATAATGTTGTTAACTGAAACTTCCTGGCAGACTAAAACTGTTTGCTGGATAGGGACTCTAAATTGTGTTTCACGAGCAAGTGTTGTACGTATTGCAGCTTCAAGTCTGTTAATAACTCGTCTCCTATCTTCCATATTCCACATCTGTTCTCCTACATGCTGTGTGCTGTTCCGTTTTTGTTGGTGGTGGCGTAGGTTTTCTGTTTACTGGATCCATGTGGGTTTATTGGCAGTGGCATTTCGTTGAGGGGAACAATCTTCGTGTAAGTTTTTACTGTGTTTAAGTCATTAGTAAGAACAACATTCTCTACCCAAAACCATCTATGATCTAGTGGAGAACGTGTTAATTCGTGATATTTTATTTTGCTATCCTTTTTTCCCTAGTAACGTCACCCGCTTGGTTCTTAAGCCTTGTATCTGTCACATAAATGACGTCAACGCTCTGTCGGCATGGTATCGCACTGTTAACTCGCCACTTACGATTTTCACTTGTAAGAAATGATTTCAAAAAAACTGTCAAGTGATAGTGCAATGAATAACAGCATCAGCTCACTAACATTGTTGCCAGCAGTTGAAATCCACAGATTCGTATGAATCTAGGTTTATAACTCATTTTGTTTTATTTCAGCGCTTGCGAACATATCTGACAGACGTCCACATGACAACTCCTTCCACCTCGCCGCGGGCTGAAGGCCCACCCGACAGCAAAATGGCTTCAGGCTGCAATTACAGAGGCAGGCGCCACGTGCCCGCTGAAGGCAGCGTGATGTGGCATACGGGCATCAATGACTTACCAGACGAACTGCTGCTAATGATCTTGTCCCACGTGGCTTTCACCGATCTACTGGATGTGGTACCGAACGTGTGCCGTCGTTGGAAAAAGCTGTCTCAAGATTCCAAGTTGTGGGCTGACAGGGAATGCAATATTGGGTAAGAAACCTACTAATACATAAAACGCGAATTGTTCTGCTTTTAAAAAATATTGTGGGGTGATACCTTTATTTACTATATTGTAACGTTGACGTTGAAAACTTTGCATTTAAACATACTGTCAGGTCAACTCATTGGAGTAATCTGGTTTTAACCGAAAATGTATTCCAGTTTTAGAATACTGTTTTCCTTTTTTTTTGTATTTGTTAGATTGAGAGGGTGTTGGGTAGATGTGGTAGAGGCACTTGGTATGTGTGTATGCTATTAATTCCCCGTTAATCTTTTTCCCTCTGCCACCTATGAGCCAGTGTGTATAGCAATCTCTTTACCTTTCTATTTTGCTCCTTTAGGTTTGTATGTGAGCGTGTATCTGTTCATTTATCCTCGCCCTCATTTTTATCCCGATGGAGTTTTAGAAAAGTGTGAACGATCTGGTCTGGAGGGACAGTTTAAATTCAGCTCCAGTTCAGCTGGAACGAAACATGCCACTTCTCGCAAAAAAATTACAATCGGAATCGTGTTTTATATCAACTGAGGTGAGTTCTGCCACGAGCATACGGTATGTGTAAAAAATCTGGGAATACTTAATAAAACTGAACCCACCCATTGCGCCCAGTGACAGAGGCCACCTGTTTGAGGGCTGTGACGTACGAAAAGTACTTTCTGATTGTCACAGTATAGGTGCCTTGGACGAATACGGTATCATCGTCTGGGATGCTCTAATTCCTAACACCTTCAGATATATCGAAAACTCGAAAATATTTGACCGTTGTGGAGAAAAATAGGATTGTCATTGGGGTCATAAATACAATGATGGAAAAAAATCGCAGCACCGAAAATTAATTACTGTAGAGTAATGAAATTTTGGCCATACATCTGTCTAGGTAACATATTTAACTGATTAACATTTCGAGATCACAGATTAATCTTAGCAAGAGAGAAGCCTTTGCAAATGTGAAATGCCGGTACATTAATAACCGGTGTAACCACCAGAATAATTTCTAACACGCAAACGTGCGTTCGTGGTGTTGTAGAGGTGCCAGATGCCAATTTGCTAGACGGAGTTCGTCGCCTGTTGCACTCGGCTGCTCAACACGGGGGTGGTTAATGCAGTTTGTGGCCGATGCTGGAGTCGTCATCTCGTGACGTCCCGTACGTGCTCGATCGGAGAAAGGTGTGGCGATCGAGCAGGCCGAGACGACACGTCGACACTGTGTGGAGCCCGTCGGATTACGACAGCGGTATACGGGCGTGTGTTATCCTTTTGGAAAACACCTTCTGGAATGGTGTTCACGAATGGCAGCACAACAGGTCGAGCACTGAGGCAGAATCAGCTCGATCAGACAACACTTAGCAGCACTGAAGTCGCAGGAGGTGGTGGTGGTTTGAGGTAAGTGAAGTGCACGTGAGACAGTGTCTGGCTCTCAGCTGTCCTCGAACTAACCAATTTGTAACAGTTCATCGTGGCATTGTGCTGCTCAAATTGGTGCTGCAGACGCACGTACCGAACACGACGGCCTTCCCCTCGGCAGTGCCACACGGTCGTCTGAAGCGCGGTCTTCTCCCAATTGTACATTCTCTCGACCACCACTGCCAGTGATCAGTGTACAGTGGCTACATTCCTGCCGAGTATTTCTGCAATACCACAGAAGGAACATCCAGTTTCTTGTAGCCGTCTTACACGACCTCACTCAAAGACGACAAGGATGTATCGACACCTCGGTGAATTTAAGCCTTTCGTGACTGACGTCAACCCGCCGTGTCCGATCTCGAAGGTACCTAGAGCTCACAACAGTTAGAGTGCGTGTCTGAAGCAAATCTGATTCGCATCAAAATGGCCCTGAGCACTATGGGACTCAACTGCTGTGGTCATAAGTCCCCTAGAACTTAGAACTACTTAAACCTAACTAACCTAAGGACAGCACACAACACCCAGCCATCACGAGGCAGAGAAAATCCCTGACCCCGCCGGGAATCGAACCCGGGAACCCGGGCGTGGGAAGCGAGAACGCTACCGCACGACCACGAGATGCGGGCTGATTCGCATCCTCACAGTGGCGTCACTGGTGCCGCTGCTACGCGACTGGTGTGAAGTCTGGACAGGTGACATCTTTCAGATATACAAACACGCCTTCCAACTTTCATTTATGTAGGACAACTCACACTGGGTGTCGAGATTTTTTTATCCGTCAGTGTATTATGACTCAGTTATTAGCATCCAGATAGGCTATATTTGATTCTGTCTTACTTTCTGAGGTTACTCACTGTAATATGACACTATTTAGCATGTCTGTGGCCTAGTTTTGACTGAAGGAGAAGAAAGTGCATGAAGTAATTTTTAGCCATAATACTGCTTGGTGCACTGAGAAATAAATTCTCTCGGTACCCTCGTGCAGATTTTATTCGTTTACATTACAGCAGTATAGGCTTTTATAATTTCTGATTTTTAAAAAGATATTTAGCCTTGTTTACTATGACCAATTTGTATAAACATTTTACCTGCAATTGTAAGCAAGATCTTTTGTATGGCTTTAGTGTTTGTCATGTTTCTCTTTGTGAATAAATCTGGAAACCTATCACAATCCCATCCACCTGCTGTGGGCTGTGTATGCTAGCCGTTTCTATTTGTACATTTCTTTTCTCAGTAGTACATGAAGTGTGAGCAACTGTGGCTGCTACGTATTTACTGCGTGATGCATCTGTGTAGGCTAGAGCCCATTCTAGTAGACGTGGACGGTGCCGCTTATCTGAAAAGGCAATCTGCTGCATATTTATGCAGATGTACGTACTTCTTGTCAGACTGAGCTGGTCATTTGTTTTTGAATACATCTCAGCTATTCTTACGGTAATGTGTTTTATAGGACACCACGCAAGGCCTTGTCAAAAAAATGTGGGCAGCTACCTGCTGGGTCTTTCGTATGTTTTAGGCCCAGTTGCCCGTGTATTTAATATCTTCTGTATCAGTAAGTTATTTTTTATATATTTTTAAATTTTTTGGGCTTTTAATGCATTGACTGTTACTGGCTTTTTTGCTAAATCACGGTCATGCCACTTGTATGCAAGGTTGTATTTTTTCTCATAGATCAATCTGAACATGCCTTGTATAAGGTTAAATGCATCATTGGAGGAGAAATAAAATAAAAAATCCAGTTTTGCAACCAGTACTGTTCGTTCATTTGTATTCAAGATTTCGTAATATTCGAAACTTTCTTTAAATGTACAGAAAAGTAAAATTACGTACTTAAGAAAACACACGAATGTGGTATTCTACGAGTACGACATCCCTGAGTTATTATTGGAATCGTTCAACTCGTACAAACACTTCTTTAACCATTTGTGGGAATCTGAAATGGGATGACCACATAGGCAATTAGAAGTAAAGCAGATGGTATATTTAATTTCATTGGGAAATTGCAATCAAATTCCAAATAATATTGCTTACATACATCATTCGGTCCATCTTAGAGCATTACTCGAGTGTGTGGGACCCAAACCAAATGTGACTAACAGCTGATATTAAACTATACAAAGTAGAATAACATGAACGAACAGATTTTTTCGTGTATTATTTAGAATCCAATTGCTTCAGTATTGCTGTCGATGTATATTCATGATACTGTTGCTTCATATATTGTTATTATTAATATTGTATTGTTAGTAATGATGATGGTGATGATGATGATAATTGTTATTACCACCATCACTATCACCAGAACCACTACCAACGGATGAAAGGATCCAGTGGCAATACACGGGACTCACGCTTGGGACAATGACAATTCAAAACTGTTTCCAGTCATCCATATTCAGGCTTTGCACGATTTCATTAAATCTACTGAGGCAAACGATGAGACAGTTCCTTTGAATGTGCATAGCTAATTTTCTTCCCCATTCTGCTCCTGTACACATCTTCAGAAACCACTCCCCACACCCGGCCATTTCCCTCCTACATTCAGCCGCTCAGTCGGCATCCTGCCGTGCTAGTTAGAGGTTCGTGCTGTACTCCGTTGAGTTACTGTGACAGTTTGAAATTTCAGCGTTAATTGAAAATGCCGCGAAGTGTGAAGTTTCTGACTGCAAAAAACTGTACACCGATAGAAATCTATCGGCAGCTTTGTGAAGTGTATGGGGACAACATAATCACTGAAGGTGGAGTGCGTCAATGGGTCATAATATTTAAAAATGGCCGAACTAACGTTCACGACGAAGAGCGAAGAGGAAGACCCAGCATAGTGACTGCCGAACTTGTCGGAAAATTCGATGCCGCGGTCCGTGAAAACCGTAATTTCACAGTAACGGAACTCTCTATGAGTTTTCCACAAATTTCACGAAGTTTGTTGCATGAAATCATTACCGAAAAGCTTGGTTACCACAAGTTTTTCGCAAGATGGATACCAAAAATCTTGACAGAGATTCACAAAAATCAGCGAATGGCTGCAGCGTTAACGTTTTTGGACGCTTACGAGAAAGATGGCGACTCATTACTCGATCGCATCGTTACTGGTGACGAAACGTGGGTTAAGCGTGTGAACTGTGAGACAAAATTGCGGTGAATGCAGTGGGGGCACACAAATTTCCCCCAAAAACCCAAGAAATGCATGCAGACAATGTCGGCAAGGAAGGTGATGGCGACTGTCTTTTGGGACAGCAAAGGTGTGATTTTTGTGGATTTCCTGGAAAGAGGCACTACAGTAAACTCTCAAAGGTATTGCCAAACTCTGCACAACCTCAGAAGAGCAATACGAAACGAGCGCAGGGGAAAGTTGGGCTCAAAGCTCTTGCTGATTCGTGACAACGCCCGGGCCCACACGGCAAATGCCACTCGTGAAGTTCTCGAATCTTTTAAGTGGGAGTTGTTTCCTCATCCGCCGTACGGTCCTGACCTGGCACCGAGCGACTTCCACTTATTCCCAGCAATGAAGAAATGGTTGGCTATGCAGCATTTTGATGACGACGCACAGCTTCGAGAAGAGGTAACCACGTGGTTGAAACCGCAGGCGGCCGAATTTTACGATGAAGGAATTTCTCAGCTCGTCCATCGCTACGATAAGTCTTAATTTAAATGGCAACTATGTAGAAAAGTAGTATTTAAGTGTGGCTTTCATCTGTATATAATAAAAAAGTTTTCCAATACTTTATTTATTTTTAATTCCAAAACGTAATGTACTTTGTGGATAGCCCTCGTACTAAATCATCTGGTAGGGGCCTTCTGATTGACCAGGTTCTCTCCAGTCTTGATCTGTCTCTTGCCAAAGAGAGCTGTCCTAACCATATCATTGTTGCCTGTGGCACTTTTTCAGCTGTCGACCTTGCGCTCTCTTCCCCAAACTGATGGACTTGCTACAGTGATTGCTACGTGACAGTCTTTCTGACAGTGACCACTTTCTAGTGATTTGCCACTTCCTGGTCATTGTCGAATGGTGGCTGATGCTTAATGATCAGTTTTCATCCAATATGTAGGGTGAGTTCATTCATTTGTTTGCAAAGGAAGGCCAATGTTGTTTGCCCCATTTTGTCCGGTCGGCAACACGCTTTGATGACAGAACCGAGGTCCACATCCTGCAGTCTTTCTCAAACGATTTTACAGAGACTGTTTGGTAAAAAAACTTGCATTTTTGTGTTAAATATATCTTTTATGTCAGATTCGTGATGATGTGCCCATCATTTCATTGTTGGTCATTGTTATTGTGATATTGCATGAACTTCGAAAAAGTTTGTAATGAAAACTGGGGGTCGCTATGATTTTGCGTGTGGGCCGTACTGCATAATATGTAGCCGTGTATGAAATTTAGCTGACGTATTGAATTTTTCTTTAGACTTTGGTGTAGGTCTTTACTTGTAACCAGTCTGAAAAAAATTGATCTGGTGTAGCACACACTTTTGCAACCCACAACATTCCTCATATTTTTCAAACAGTTTCAGTTGTTGAAATGTTGTTGGCAAATGATAGCGAACAAAGAGGAGAATATTTTTCCAAATGGTTATTGTGCAAAACTTCATTATCTACCTTGTTATTTCCACTAACTACAGACTTTTTTGACGAAAGAGTGTAATTCTTAAGGGCTATCGATAGCTGGTGAAACGAGATATGCCGTTGGGTTTTGAAACAGCATCAGTGAAGACATTACACATTTATTTTTGTAGTGAGGATGTGCTTTTTCATTAGCTATTGACTTTACTTTACTTTTCTTCAATTCCTCAATTAATAAAACTACAGTTTCAGAATTCTCTTGCAGCTGCATGTGCACAGCATGTAAGTGAGGAGAATAAATGTGTAGGTTTTACTCAAAACTTGCAAGACGTGATGCTTCTCTAAAAGTTACAAATGGCTAAAAAGCCTGGTGAAAACCAAATCACTGCTTTTTTTGCATTTTCAGCGGAATTCTTTCTAGACACTAACCAAAGCAGAGGTGACAGTAGATCTTTTTGAATGCTCACTATACAAGTGTGGGCACCGAGCGGCTCCACTTAATACTTACAAAAAATGTGAGTGTAGAATTTAGTTTAGAACAGCACTTCCCTCCACTGCTCGGCATTCCCCGTACAGTACGTGCCTGCAACCCCCATCACTATTGCCCCTCCATCCGTGCCGTGCCGATTGCGCATTTATCAGCCACGTTATTTTGCACGCACTCTACCACTTTGTCCCCTCTGTCGAGAGGGCATCGGCAAAGCCTCGGACACTACCACCCGTGCTATTAGAGCTGTTATTCCCCTCTCCACGAGTCCCCCCTACCTCTGGCTGCTGCTAAAGTGGACCAAAGACACTGCAGTGGCTACTCAGCTGTGAAAGTGTACTGCAACGTCTCTGATGACATTCCATCATGACAAATTATACGATGACGCTTTCGCCGATTGAGAACTCTTCGGGCTCTTCACTCGTCACGTGATGTGATCCCAGATCCTGATTCAATTCGTCATCCGATTATCCAATGCACTTTTCTACTATTCCTAGAAAGTATTTTCCATTCACAATGTTGAGATAATATAGTTAGCCCAACCCTCGAACTAGACAGAATCCTAGCCATTTCTTGAAGGATTATGTAGTTTCCAAAATAAGTTTCTTCTTATGTTCATCTATAATTAATCATACATCACCCAAAATTGCAATTTTGTGGTTTGAAAGCTCACAAGTAAGGCCTATGTTGAGCATTAATAACACATGTACTTCCTTCACAAATCATGCCAACTCATATACAATTAAACCTCCTGGATTCAATATATTATGCCCAAACTGAGACTCAGACAGGATAATGGGGATCTCTTTCCTTAAAAACCTTAAAATGTTTCTACCTATGCTTTGGAACTCGGTGCACCTCTAAGGATGGCAGTATGTGTATCTTATGTTTCTGTGTCTGAGCAGATATTTCCTCTCAAAAAGCTCCTACAACCGCCACCCCATCTCGGAAGATGTCTTTCTTTGATAGAATTCGTCACGTGCAAATATAACTTAACAACCCCAAACAATAACTGTACTCTTGCCTATGACATTTTATAATTTTCGGTTGCAAGTATGATTTGTTTGTTGGAAGACGTAGGGGCACACAACTCCTCTGGAGTGGTGTATATTACCACAGTCGAAACGAGGGACTCGTTGCATTGGCATAGCGAGGTGGAATGAAAGCACAAATTGCATTGGCATAGCGAGGTGAAATGAAATCACAAATTGCATTGGCACAGCGAGGTGAAATGAAAGAATAAATTGACCAGATGAGAGTAGGACTTGGACACTGAGGGTTCCATACAGACTTATTTATGTATATGAAACAGTTTATTCATTTATCAATCTAGAATATTAGTGACTTGTGCCTGGTATTGACATTGATACTTGCAAGGTATGAGTCCCAGAGATTCCAAGACTTCCAGGAATGTTTTAATTTCATGTTTGAAATGGCAAAAGAAATATATTTTTCATATAACAAAATTACAAATCCATAATTTTCTTTTTTTTCCCTTTATTTATGCTGCGAAAATATGCTTTTTGCCAACTTTCATAACTCTACGTCAATGAGGAGTACCCTAAATTTTAATGAGCGAGTTTGCGAGTATCAAAATTTGTGATGTAAATAATCTGTAATAATATGTAATAAATAATAAATCTTTGGATTACATTGACTTAGAAGCTTACATTCTTCACACTGCCGAGGGACTGTAGACGTTAAGGTGTGACAAATTTCAACTTGATATGTGTACACATATCTAAGAAAAAGGGATTTTAACAGATTGTGGACAGTCAGTCTGTCTGATAACAAGAGACAAATAAAATGTTTTTCATGTGATATAATTGCAAATTAACAATTTTTGGAGTTTTTTCCTTTGGTTGTGCTGTAAAAAATTGCTTCATGCAAAATTCCATGATTCTGCATCCTATAGGTTTCGATGAGTAAGTTTGTGAGTATCAAACTTGCAACGTAAATGGCCATATCTTTTTATTGCACTGACATAGAAGTTTATTGCTCCAGTGGGTGTGTAGCACACTTTGTACACATGTGACGAATAGTTGTCTTTACGTTACTGAGGTAAACGTGTATGTGCAAAATCAGAGTTTAATCTTAGTGTTATTAAACAGTGATAAAATAAACTTACATTATATGAGCTAAATAACTGTTTAATTAAACAATAATAAAAGAAAACCTTCCTCCGTGTCATGCTGTTGCCACGTACAAGTGTTACCCCACAGTGATGGCCCACTCGAAGCATTACACGGCACAGTCGGGTCAGGTCCGTGCGACCCACACTTGGTTACTAATTATCTTGTAGGTAACTGCCCGATTGTGGGATCGTGCTGCTGGCTCAGAATCTGGGCATTTTCTTGCTTGAATCGTAATTTTTTTTCATCTAGGTTGCTGTTTATTTTATATTAGTGCTGCTCTTTCGGCTGTACGACAACACAACTTATTACTGTGTTAGCTGAAGAAACAGTGAAGGAATAGATATGGACTTCAAATTGTAAAACTAGGGAACAGAACAAAACAATATCATTTGCGATCGGTGCACTTTATGCGCAGGCACGCCATTTCGAGGGTTAAATTTTTTTCTTCACTGAGGGACGGTAGATGGTAATATGTGAGATAAATTTGAAGTGGATATGACTACGCATTGCAAAAAAAAAAGGTTTTTAACAGTCTGACACAGACAGACAGTTGGACAATAGAGTGAAACAGTAAGGGCTTCCGCTTTTAGCAATTGAGGTACAGAACTGTAAAGATAAAGGTACTTCAAATGATCTTTTCGTTCTATTGCCACGTGAAGGAACCGGTAGCTCTGAGAGGTAGTGTTGTTCTTGTTCTTCCATTTTTGTGTCTGTGTTTGTTGCCATTTAATTTTTTTATCTGTTTACTTCTGGTTTTATGAGAGCATAGCTTCAATTATACATGCTAAAATAGGTTACTACACACTGTTTGCAAATTGTCAGAGATACTATTTGCGAATGAACTATCGACACATTACTGTGTCGCAGGGCCCTGTGGCAGTGCTACCTGGATGACCGTAAGGGTGGTGGGAACGAGCAGGAAGCAATAGAGATCTTCCGAAACATCCCGAACCTGTGTATAGTGCGCATGTGGTTCAATGTCAACCCCCTCATCATCCAGGAGCTCTGCGATCACTGCCCGAGGCTCGCGGAGTTGCACCTCCATCCCAGTCAGAAGCTCACCTACTCGGTAAATGTCACATCTTTTAAAGTGTAAGGTAAGTAAACCTGCCAGTGGTTACGCAGGGCAGCTGTTCACATCTCAGGAGATACACAAATTTTCCCTGGGCCTTCATTAGATCATTAGGGGCATCGTGGAAAGGCAGTGGACATGGTGTGTAAATTTTCTGACGTTTACGGTTCAAAATCGACCACTTTACAGTTTGTACTAGTAAAGTATCAGCATATTTATTTCTGAAATTGGTAACTGTCAGAGAATTTCAGTATCTGTATCCGTAGCCTCTGTAAACGCCACAGCTGGAAACAAAACTACAGTCAGAGCACACTTTCTCATTTCTGTTATACACTGCCACCAGCAGCACTCCGAGCAGACATAAAGCTGAGCCTCTGGATACAGTATCGGATGAGTGAGAATAGTTTGTACTGACTTGTAATATAATTTTTGCAATAGGAAGTGTGTGTGGTGCCATAAATATCGGCAGTCACTAAATGCCTTACTTTCATAAGGGCCTGAAATGTACGAAACGGAACAGTTGTTGTTGTTGTGGTCTTCAGTCGTGAGACTGGTTTGATCCAGCTCTCCATGCTACTCTATCCTGTGCAAGCTTCTTCATCTCCCAGTACCTACTGCAGCCTACATCCTTCTAAATCTGCTTAGTGTATTCATCTCTTGGTCTCCCTATACGATTTTTACCCTCCACGCTGCCCTCCAATGCTAAATTGGTGATCTCTTGATGCCTCAGAACATGTCCTACCAACCGATCCCTTCTTCTAGTCAAGTTGTGCCACAAACTTCGTTTCTCCCCAATTCTATTCAATACCTCCTCATTAGTTACGTGATCTACCCACCTAATCTTCAACATTCTTCTGTAGCACCACATTTCGAAAGCTTCTATTCTCTTCTTGTCCAAACTATTTATTGTCCATGTTTCACTTCCATACAAATACTTTCAGAAACGACTTCCTCACGCTTAAATCTATACTCGATGTTGACAAATTCCTCTTCTTCAGAAACGCTTTCCTTGCCATTGCCAGTCTACATTTTATATCCTCTCTACTTCGACCATCATCAGTTATTTTGCTCCCCAAATAGCAAAACTCATTTACTACTTTAAGCATCTCATTTCCTAATCTAATTCCCACAGAACCACCCGATTTAATTAGACTACATTCCATTATCCTCGTTTTGCTTTTGTTGATGTTCAATTTTATATCCTCCTTTCAAGACACTGTCCATTCCGTTCAGCTGCTCTTCCAGGTCCTTTGCTGCCTCTGAGAGAATTACAATGTCATCGGCGAACGTCAAAGTTTTTATTTCTTCTCCATGGATTTTAATTCCTACTCCGAATTTTTCTTTTGTTTCCTTCACTGCTTGCTCAATATACAGATTGAATAACATTGGCGAGAGGCTACAACCCTGTCTCACTCCTTTCCCAACCACTGCTTCCCTTTGATGCCCCTCGACTCTTATAACTGCCATCTGATTTCTATACAAATTGTAAATAGCCTTTCGCTCCCTGTTTTTTACCCCTGTCACATTCAGAATTTGAAAGAGAGTATTCCAATCAACTTTGTCAAAAGCTTCCTCTAAGTATGGGAAAATTTATTTTCAATTTTCTTGTAAGCTACAGATATCTTTTGAAGAATAACTTTTTTTTTAAGAAGAAAAAATTATTAGTAAACAGCAGAAGACGTGACCTTTTGTAGAAAGATGTTGTACATCTACTCAACATTGTGACATCTGCTTTACTAACCTTCCAGTCACATGAATGAGTGAAATAAGCCTCCTAGCTGAAGAGGGAACCACACAGGCATCAAAAGCAATAAAACTGTTTACCCAAACAGAAGATACAAATTCTGTAAGTGTTGTTATACCAGAACTACAGACTGAAAGAATCTTAAACACATTTGATTTTCAGGCAAAAGTGATTACATTTACAAAAATATTTGTGTATTCGAAAGTTGATTGAAATGTAAGATTGTGCGAATCATTAGACTCCGTACAAAGCTGTAATGTTAAGGGAAGTGTGTATCATAATAACAGATAACCTCTCATAGAACTGACAATAGAAATATATGCTTCTCGTGTATGACATATATGTTTAAATTCTCTTGCTTCCAGTGGAGTGAACTGAAAGTGAAAGTATTTTTTCATGAACAAGTTGTAGTTTATGTCACTGAATCAGTAAGATTAGACCGCTTGTACATTTATTTCACGATCATGTAGAAATACTTGGAACTCGCACATGAAGTAACTATTTTAGGATGCCTGTAAACAGGGAATATAAGGAATTATCAGGGAATTTCATGCAACTGCAAAATATCAGGGGATTTCATAAAGTATCAGAGAATTTTCTTGCAACTACTCAATACTTTTTTTTTAATTACTGCAGAGAGGTACTTTGTGCCAGCATGTTCATCACAGTGGTTCATGCTCTTTATGGATTGCAGTTGAAAGCTTAGTACACATTATTGTTTACAATAACACCATAATTGTTGAGACCTGTATTTGTGCTTGTTGTTCTGTGATATAAACTGTGGAAACTGAGTCATGGAACATACGATGCATATGTATCATATAATGACCTTACATACTCTTTGCCATTGTTAAACATAACAGTATAATATAAAGTTCCATAGTCCTAATATCATTCTCTCCATTCGTGCCAAAATATAATCACCATCATCATCATCATCATCTCTCATCTCTCCACTCTCCACTCTTTTCAACATTTCACGAGGACCCTATTTCACCATAGTATCATCACCTGATAATTCTCAACCAACCAATTTAATATTCTAAAATCAACCTCTACATTACGCATTTATAGTCAAACTACAATCAATTCCAGTACACATGTATCACTCAACTATTCCATTAAAGAATATTACTATCATTATCAACAGTTTTCATCTATGTGATCTGAAAAACAGTTTCCTTACTTAATTAGCATTTATTGCATTTATACAGGATGACAATTATTGAACTATATGAAAAAAAATGCAAATTAGTTACAAACTATGGCATGCACACACTTTATTTAACATGTAAACATCATTACAGACAGTCGGATGTAGGTTATAACGTGTCCGATTTGCCTGCCGTCATTGGCGACGATATGTTGCAGACAAATAATGAAATTCTGCACGAGCCGCTCAAGTGTCGGTTCATTGATGCTGCCGATGACCACCTGAATGATCGTTTTCAGCTCAGCAATGGTTTTGGGGTTATTGTTGTACACTTTGTATTTAATTTAGTCCCACAAAAAGGAGTCACGTGTTCATATCTGGAGAATATGGCGGACAATTGAGGCCCGTGTAAGTGGCCTCTGGGTACCCCAGAGCCAGAATGCAGTCCCCAGAGTGCTCCTCCAGGACATCAAACACTCTCCTCCTTCAGTGGGGTCAAGCCCCATCTTGCACGAAACACATCTTGTCGAAATCAGGGTAACTTCAGATAATGGGGCTGAAATCATCTTCTAAAAGCTTCACACACCATTCGGTAGTCATCGTGCCGCCGAGGAATAGCACACCGATTAATCCGTGACTGGACATTGCACACCACACAGTCACCCTTCGACGGTGAAGAGACTTCTCGATTGCGAAATGTGGATTCTCAGTCCTCCAAAAGTGCTCGGCCACACTGTACTGTGACATTTTCACATGCAAATGGCCGACAACAACAATGCACGTGCACGTGTGCGTAATAATTCCCATCGTGCTCTGTGGCCAACCGTGCAGTTTGAATGTCCTAACACAAACCGTTCAGAAGTTATGACAATTGTATTTCATGTAGTTCAATAATTGTCACCCTGCATATTACATAATCAATGTATAATACATGTATCTATGGACATTACATAGTCAATACTCAAATGTGCTCATAGATGAAGGTTCGTATCAAATGCTTTTATTCACAAAGTTTGTAGAAATTCTAGATTTTTTTCCATAATAATTCAGATGCTGACTGTGAATCTGCAGTGTAACAAGTCTGAACCATCTTCAAAATGATACAAGTTTCGAATAACAACACACACTATTTCACCTAACTAAATACCGTGTATCTGCAAAGTCTCTCTACAGTGGTGAGCCTCGCATGTCTCGCCTTGTGGTGCACACAACGTCGGCACCACATTTGAGTGTCTCCTGCAACAGGAAGGGAAAAGGTAAGTTAGTGTTTCTATTAGCAGATACTGTAAGGGGGGCCACAGTCACACACGGGATGACCCCTGTGGTTAATGGGACCAGACAGACAGGTTTTATAGTTAAAGTCAAAGTCCAGACAGACAATAATCAAGAAAAATAGAATAAAAGAAGTTTCATGTACAGTAAATAGGGATAATGCTAAGTGCGAGGGTCTACGGTTTGTGCGCAGTCGACCTGTCTGAAATGCTGACAATTTGCTCGGTCAGTAGATGCCGCCCGGCGGCACTGCGACGAGGGTGCACCACCTGTCCGCCGTCTGCAGCGCGCCAATTAACTAGTGAGGCCTCGGGCGCCAATATGTCTTTCTTTGCTCACCACGGAGCCTTTTGATATGACCGTAATTAGCCAGTGTTAGGACGTCGGACACAGTGGTCGTGGGTGTGCGTAGCGTGCTTATTTTTTATGATCTGTCTTTGTTAATAAAACTGTTTAAACATACTTCTCGTGTTCGCGTATTGCCGTACCTCGAGGACCCGCCGCTTACTAGTCCTCACAAATATTTTGTCTAATTGTCATTCGTGACAACAATACAAACTACCCCCTTATAGAAGTGGTGTCAGCATGGGGATAATTATGGAAAATCTACAGTCCTGAAGAGGTGCAGCACAACGTGAACTTCGATCGGCAGCAGCGTGAACATCTTCTGACTACACGGGGACATCCGGTGCTGGAATTCAGGTCGGTCTCCTCCAGTTTGGATAGAATACGAAAGGCAGTGACGGATGTTTATTTTACATTCGAGTGACTCATTGGCGTTAAATTAGACGAAATGTCGCAGTCCGATCTGGGTAACATTGTCAACCTACAAACTGTTATTAATGAATTGCGAGAAGAGATTCGGCAGTTAAAAACAAAGACGTGAGCGTAACATTCCGAAAGACTTGTCAAATGATAGTTCGTGCAGTACAGGTACAACTACAATAAACAATTTTTCATTATTGCCATCAGTACCAGTGTTTAGCTGGAAACCCAAAGATGATGTGTGAAGGTGTTTTTTCGTAAACTTGAAGATGCCACACAGTTAGGATCCTGGACAGATTCCAATAAGCTAGTGGCCGCCAAATTAAGAATTCAGGGAGCAGCACAACATTTCACTAGCGTGGAGCCTACTTGCATGCAAACAGAAGATTACAAAAAGTTTAGAGTGATTGTTGTTCAGAGATTTAAACGTAAAAACACAATCAGATTTTACAGAGAGCAGCTTCTCAGTTTGCGAATGCGACGAGACGAATCTATCGAGCAGTTTGCTGACAGAATTCGAAACATCGATGCTCAAACATGCGAGTTAGTAGAAGATGAAAATGAAAATCACATTCAGTTGTTCGAAGCCGTCCAGAGAGCCTTGGACACATTCATTCGTGGGTTGCACAGAGAGGAAGTAAGCAGAGCTGTTCTATTGGCATGATATAAAACGTTTCAGGAAGCAGTAGAATCAGCTGTTGATTTTATTGAAGCACTAAGAAGACCGAATGAGATGCAGAAACAAGAACGCAGAGTTTTCAACACCACAGTACAATGCTACAGATGCAGTAAGCTGGGTCACAAGCATAAGAATTGTATAGCGAATCGAATCTGCTGTCAATTGCAGGTTGCAGGGTCACGTTTTGAGAGATTGTCGCAACAAGAAGAAAGGTAATGCAAATAACAGACAATCTGCCAGATCTTTAAACAAGTACGGGGATGTATGGGCTACCCCTCCTTCTGCCCGTTGCCAGAGACAGTGATTCTTGTTAGTTCCAGTGAAAATCAGACTGAAAATGACTTCTTGATAGGTGCTCTATATCGTGGGAGAAACATCAAACTACTTATTGACACAGGAGCACAGACCTCATTAATGTGGTGTGGCATGCATAAACGGGATAAATTGAAACAACCGCTATTAAAAGTGTGAGGGTTAAATGGAGGGAAGCTACGGAACTATGGAGAAGTCGACGTAAAATTAATTCTTGGCCAAGGCCAAGATGAAGGGGAAAATATAGATAAAGATAAATACACAGCAAGGTTGCGAGTAGTTTCAAATAACGAAACACATTATGACGGTGTACTTGGATTTGATTTCTTGTTTGCTAATGAAGCAGACATATTTGTCGCAGAAAGAAAGATCAGACTAGGCCGTAGCAACTACAACCTAGGAAATCGTTCTCCAGATCATACTCGAAGGAGCAGCAATACTGACGTTGTGGGAATGGACTGCCCAAATGATGCATCAGTTCAAATCGTTGAGTCGATGTTCAAACTGATCAGCCTCAGCAAATTCCCAAGGGTGCAGGAAAGACAATCTACGGTGAAGTTCAGTCACCCCGATGCAAGGAAGGAACTTTGTTATTAATTGAGTGATCTGAGAAAAGTGAGTTACTGGATACAACGAATTGTTATGTTTCTAGAAGTGTAGGTGTCGCTACAATGGTGAGACAGAATGTCGCAAAAGTCCCGGTTACAATAACAAATATGAGCAATGAGGATGTTGTTTTGCCCCGAGGAACAAAAGTTGCTGAAGTGTTGAGCGTAAGTAACAGTGACATAATACAGATTCCAGATGAGATAACAAATGCTGCAGTTATAAACACAGATTTTTGTAACAGTACCGCAAAATTACAATGAGGAGACGAAGTTAAGAATGAACTGAAGCGAAAGATTTGGAAGAAGATAGAACATTTGACAGCTGATGAACAAAAGATTTTAGCTCCTGTTTTGTTGGAGTATGCAGATTTATTCGGAGAACGTGCAAATTTACCTGTCACTCATTTAGTTCAGCATCGTATTCATACAGGGAATGCAGCCCGAATTGCACAGAAACCTTCCTGTGTACCATTCAGTCAAAGAGAGTTGGTAGAAGACATGGTTAAAGAACAATTAGAAGCGAGAATTATAAAACCAAGAGATCCTTCAGACCCACTGTGGAGTTCGCCTGTTGTAATTGTAAAGAAGAAACCAAATTCTGGAGAACGACAGTACTGGGAGATGAAGAAGCTTGCACAGGATAGAGTAGCATGGAGAGCTGCATCAAACCAGTCTCAGGACTGAAGACCACAACAACAACAACAGTTCTGTTTTTGTGTTGATTACCGATCTTTGAATGCTGTGACCACACAAGACATTTACCCCTTACCAAATTTAGTGGAAACCTTGGATTACTTGGGCAGATGTCGAATTTTTCCAGTATGTGATTTAACAAGTGGTTATCACCAGTTAACAGTGCATCCAGATGATCAAGCAAAAACTTCATTTGTAACAGCAACAGGAGTCTACAAGTATCTTTGTATGCCATTTGGACTTCATAATGCTCCAGCTTTATTTCAATGCCTGATGGATTCAGTTTTACGAGGGCTCACCCCAACGCAAGCACTTGTTTACCTTGATGATGTAATAATTTTTGGTGAAAACATGAAGCAGCACACTGAGAGACTACAAGCTGTTTTTGAGCATATAAGAAGCTCAAACCGGTCTTCATCAATAGATAAATGACATTTTGCACAAAGTAAAGTTAACTATCTTGGTCATGTTATAACCAGTGAAGGTGTTCGACCTGATCCAAAATTAATTGAAGATGTAAAGAATTTTCCTGAACCACAGAATTTGAAAGAACTACAGTCTTTCTTGGGATTGTCAAATTTCTACAGATGATTTATTTCCAGTTATGCGAATATAGCATGTCCAAGGACACAGCTACTGAAGAAAGGAGCCACATTTAATTGGTCAACAGAATGTAAAAAGGCAATGGAAGGACTTAAAACTGCTCTAACCACAGCCCCAGTGTTAGCCTATCTGGATTTCAGTAAACTTTTATTCTTTCAACAGATGCATCCAATTTTGCCATAGGTGCAATCTTGCCTCAAGAAGTTGATGGTCATGAACATCCAATCTCATTTGCTTTTCCAGACAATTAAACAAAGCAGAATGTAATTATATCAAAACCCAAAGCACAAAGCTCCTTCTCAGTAGTAGTATAACACATAACAGATGTTTCTTAACAGGAAGAGAATTTACAGTTATTACAGATCATGCCACACTTAAATGGTTATTGAGCTTAAAGGATCCTAGTTCCAGATTAACAAGATGGGCATTAAGACTGAGTGAGTACCAATTTAAGGTTATTCACCGACCTGGTAAACAACATGTGACTGCTGATGCAGTGAGTCGAAAAGTCAATGTTTGTTTTACAATAAGTCGAGCAGAAGAGTTAAAGGCAGCTCAAGAAGAAGATCCACAATGAAAATTATCGAAAAATGATCAACGTTTTGTCGAAATAGATGGATTATTGTACAAAATCACTAGTAAAAGAAACTGCCTAGTTATTCCAGAAAGCATGAAAGAGCAAATCATGAGAGAACAACACGGTTCTTTATCATCAGGACATTGCGGTAAAAAAGCAACAAACATTAGAATTGCCGATCCACAAAGTTGACATTTTCGAGTTTCTTTCACAATGTGATTCCTGTAACAGACGGAATAACGTAGGGAAAAGTAGAACACCATTGCAAGAACTGCCAGAGACAAGCGAACCATTTGAACGAGTAGGACTAGATGTCGTAGGACCGTTGCCTAAGACTAAAGATGGAAACAAATACATATTGCCAATGTTAGAGCATTTCTCTAGATACCTTCTCATGATACCGATACCTGACGTCCGCCCCCAGTAGCTGAGTGGTTAACGCGACAGACTATCAATCGTAAGGGCCCGGGTTCGATTACTGGCTGGGTCGGAGATTTTCTTTGCTCAAGAACTGGGTGTTGTGTTGTCCTAATCGTCATCATTTCATCCCCATCGACGCGCAAGTCACTCAAGTGGAGTCAAATCGAAAGATTTGCACCCGTCGAATGGTCTACCCGACGGTGCAGTGGCCCGGTGTAATGTTAAGCTCTCCTTGTACAGCTTAAGCGTTTTTGTGGACTTACTTGTTGAAGAATGCTGGTCCTGCTTTCTTGCAGCGCCGATGTCTTCTGCTAGCACCGGACACTTCTCCAAAGATTTCACTGCTAGGAAGGGGAAATTTTCATTCTCTCGCTCTCTCTCTCTTCTTATTTAAAAAATTCAATGTACCAGAACATATTTATTTCCAGTTTGTACAAAAAAACAACAACTTTATGACGTAAGCCCACACATTACCGGACACCCAGAATCGGTTAATTACACATTTTTGAACACAATTAATACATAAGCTTTTATCGTGGCTGACTATCCACATCCAGACCACGTACTCTCAACAGCAGCTACACGTCTAATAAACAGTCACTATCTCGAGTCTCTCCATTTGTTTTTTTAACAATACAAAGCTACATTACTCTTTGCAGCCAGCCACGGAGCTTCCGGGCCGTATTTGTTTATTCTTGTCAGGTCGCGCCGAACACTTGCCAGCGCCGACGAATTATCTCCCTTCCAGTTTCGCCTGCACAAACAATAAGTGGGTGCAGTATCCCGTGCTCATCCTTACGCCCTGCTTTAAAATAACGCATCTTCGAAACGGCTGGAGCACAAATGTCTCCAGACTTTCATAAAATTCTGGGGGCACTACAACGGGAGGCCCTAGTCATACAACATTTACATTTTTTTAATACCTGATCAGAGCACTGAGACTATAGCTAAAGTTTTTGTAAAAGAATGGCTTCTTAAGTTTGGATCACCATTAAGTATAGTTAGTGATCAAGGAACGAATTTTATGAGTGAATTACTTAAACAGACTTGTAAGCTCATGCAAATAACTTGGTTAAGGACTACACCAGCACACTCTGCAGGAAACGGAAGAGTCGAGCGAGTCCACAAGACAATTATTAAAAGGGTTTGCCATTATGTGAGCAGCAAACACGACAATCGAGATGTCTGTTTACCGTACTTGGTAAGTGGTTAGAATGCCAAAATGCACAGCTCAACTGGCCTAATTCCATACGAGATCGTTTACGGAAGAAGAATGCGTTCACCCTCGGACGTTGCACGATCGACTGCCGGAATCGGCAATGAACACGTAAGGGGACTAGCACGCAAGCTAAAGGAAGCATGGTGGGGAGTGAAACAGCGAAATAGTCAATCCTTTCTTCAAAAACAGGACAACACGACCGCCAAGCAGCAGTGCCACAGTGCCGAGTTGGAGATCTTGTGTATCTGAGCAACGTGGTGTTAAAGAAGAGTCAAGGCAAAAAGTTTAAGAAGTTTTCGAAAGGACCATATCCAATCTTGGAGGTGTTGTCACAAGTCACTCATAAGCTCCAACTGCCCTTTCATTCGATTGTCGTTCGTGTCAATTGTGTAAAAGCCACTTTTAGGTAGATTTCCTGTAGTATCGCAAGACGACGAGGGCTGACCAAGAGGCAGACCTGCTGTTCTCAAACCCAGGAAGTGAGAATTGCGAGGTCGCAGTCCGAACTTTGAGGCCGTGGCATCGCCACCTTCTGAGCGATCCTGTTCCAGACACCCCTACAATCTGCATTAACATGGGTAGTGGGTGAAAGTACAATGTGTGTGTTTATTTCAGCCATGTGCTTCTGTGAATGTGTTGTGAAAATTTAATATTGAAGCTATTACACAAGTGCACAAGTGAAGCTAAACCTTTTATTCCACAGGTTACCACGAGAAACTCATTTATTTTATGATTATTGTTAACTCTAGTATTCATAACTAATTAACCATGCTCATTTTTATTCTAATGTTTGCTATGATAGCTTATTCTACTAATGCTGTAGTAATAGTACCACAGAGTACAGGTGTTTCGTTTTACAGATCCTACCATCAATTAAGCGGAAGCTAGATGCGACCTATACTATAATTTACCCTGTTAACTCTTACAATTTATATGATTACTGTAAGTTAACCACCACACACTCTTTAATGATTGAAGATGAATTAACTGTTATACATTTCAAAATTATGCTTTCATCTAGCAATGGGTATAGAAACAATAAGATTTATACTTACCCTGTGAAATGGAGACAGGCAGGTATTCATATAAAGTACATACTGAATGATATCTACTGATCAGCAAGGATCAAGGATATTTTGTGTCCCTAAACGAAAATGATTTGCATATGTGTGAATGTAGTCACAAGTTAATTTGCCCTGAATTGGCAGTGTTCTTAGATAGTAGAGTGTACAGCTGTGAGAAAGAATTGTGTATGAATCATCCCCCAAGAGATGATTGCCCTAGAATTTTAACGCATCTTTATCATCCATTTGTTAAACGATGTTGTGAAGGTATAATTTTCTCATTTAACTCCACCCTTGATGTCACATTTGCATGTAGAAATTATGATACACATGAGCTACATTCAAATTGAGTAATAGTGGATTAATCTTGAATACCACACATTATGGTTTATCATGTGAACTATTTGATATGCCTAGTATATTGCCAACTACATTTCATGCAACTGGACAGTTGCCATTAATGAGAATGTTATCTGTTTATTACAATGATTCATACATATTAACATAAGGAAAACGTTCCTTATCTAGTTTTTCTGAAGACAGTAACTAAGCACATCCATGAAAATGTAATCTCTTCCAATAATGAGTTAAACTTCACTGAAGCAGCAAATAGAATTAAGTCCTTTGATTCATCCAGTGATGTTAATGCATACTTGATTGTCAGTATTATGTTTTTACTGCTTTTATTAATTTGTCTTTTGTGAACAGCATTTGTCATGTACGAAATTGTCATACTGACGGCACGCTTCTCTGTACCGAATGTTACTGTGTCTGCAAATGAAATACATGTTGCAATGCCCTCTGATGCCACAAATGGCGAAATAGATTCATAACACCCAGGAGGTCGTTCTGAGCCACCTACGGTTGCTCTTTTTCTTTGGGGAGAGTGATGTAAGGGTCTACGGATTGTGCGCAGCCATACGGTACGTAATACGCGCTCGCCAGCCGACCTGTCTGGAATTCTGACAATTTGCTCGGTCAGTAGACATGTGTCCGGCCGTACTGCAACGAGAGTACGCCACGGCCGCCGTCCACAGCACGCCGATTAACTAGCGCAGCCTCTTGTGCAAATATGTCTCTTTTCTTAGCTCACCACGGAGCCTTCCGATACGACCATAATTAGCCAGTGCTAGGATGTCAGACACAGTGATGATGGGTGCGCATGGTGTGCGTGTTTTATGATCCGCCTTTGTTAATAAAACTGTTTAAACTTACTTCTCGTGCTCGCGTATTGCCGTACCTCAAGGACCCACCGCTTACAGATACTGACAGATATTTCGTCTAGTTATCATCTGGGGTAACAACACAAACTACCCCCTTATATAAGGATGGTATCAATTTACTTTATCAAAATATCAGTGGAATAAAAAAATAAAGTAGGTGAGCTACTACTGTGTTTAGATGATCTCAAAAATAAGAATGAGATTGATATACTTTATCTGTCTGAACACCATGTAACTGTGGGGATGGAAAGTGTCGGCATCAATGTGTACAATTTAGCATCTTACACTTGCAGATCTGGCATGGATATAGGAGGAGTTGCCATTTACACAAAACAAGGGTGTATGTACAAATCTGCAGAAGTAAGCAAATTTTGTGTCGGTCAGCACTTTGACATTTGTGCATGTGAACCACAGCTTGATAACGTAGTGTTAATTTTAGCAACAGTGTACAGGTCCCCATTAGGTGATTAGGAGCTATTCATAAAAACTTTGACTCCCTACTATGCTGTCTGACAGGCAGAAAGAAGAAGTCATTAATCTGTGGGTGATTTCAATGTAAACTTTCTAAGCAATTCTGATAGGAAAAATGAACTAGAAGTGTTATTAATTCCATATAACTTAGAATCGGTGATAAATAAAAATGAACTAGAAGTGTTATTAATGCCATATAACTTAGAATCAGTGATCAATTTCCCTACACGTATAGCTCGAGACAGTAGCACTCTAATATATAATGTATTTGTGCAGCAAGAGGATGTAGAACTAACACATACTTTCCCTGTGATAAATGGATTATCAGACCGTAATGCACAACTGATTTACTTAAAAAAACTTAGCAGCTTGTTATATTTCAGAAACCATTAAGGTGTAATGCTGGTCAATTTGTTATTTAGAGAAAGTTGAAGAAATGTTAATTGAGGAGATGCATTTATCATTGGCATATGGCTCATTACAAACAACATATTTCTTGATAAATGTGTATCCCATTTTGAACACTGTTGTCCCAAAAAAATTACTAATTGTAACACCAGTTTTCCAAGAAACCTTGGATGACTACAGGTATTAAATTGTCTTCAGAGAGGAAAATAAAATTGTATGAGGCAGCAAGAATTAGTAAAGACCCAGAAGTAATTTTACACTATAAAAATTATTCTAACTTCCAGAGAAAAGGTCTCAGAAAATAAAAAAATATGTATATTACAGGTGAAATTAACAACTCCGGCAATAAAATCAAATCAGTATGGAATGTTGTTAGAAGAGAGACAGGAAAAATAACCACTGGGGTAGGTAGTATTACTATTAAAGAGAATGAGACCATCCTAACCAACAGTACACAAGTATATAATATATTTAACAATCATTTCTTAAGTGTAGGTGAAAAAATTGGTGAGAATAGTTCAAACGAAAAAGCCAAGCTGTACATGGAAGAGTCAGTTTTGAGAAATCCTAGTCAGACTAATTTTAAATCTAACAACATCTTCTGAAATAAGGAAAATCATTAAATCTTTGAAAAATAAATGTTCTGTTGGAGTAGATGACATCTCTAAAAAGATATTAAAACAATGTGGAATGGCTACGGGTGATATTCTGAGTCACATATGTAATGCATCACTAACTCAAGGTATTTTCCCAGACAGGTTAAAATATGCCATCATCAAGCCTCTCTACAAAAAAGGGGACAGCACAGATGTCAATAACTACTGGCCAGGATCCTTGCTCACAGCATTTTAAAAAATTGTCGAGAAAGTAATGTACTCGAGACTGGTTAGCCATCTCAGCAGTAATGGGATATTTAGTAAATCACAGTTTGGATTTCAAAAATGCTCGTCCACTGAGACAGCAATATACAATTTCACTGAACACATAATTGTGTCTTTAAATAGTAAAATGTCACCCATAGGAATTTTCTGTGACTCATCCAAAGTGTTTGATCATGACATTATGTTACAGAAATTACAATTCTATGGGATAAATGGAACAGTATATGAGTGGTTTAAGTCATACCTACAGAACAGGAAGCAAAAAGTCTCTTTGTATGGTTTAAGTGATTTAAGGAAGTTTTCCACCTTATTGAACTGGGGTGAAATTAGATTAGGCGTTCTATGGGGTCTGATTGTGGGTACCCTTCTGTTCATCATCTACATCCATGCTCTGCAAGCCACCTGACAAGTGTGTGGCGGAGGGTACCTCGAGTACCTCTATCGGTTCTCCATTCTATTCCAGTCTCGTATTGTTCGTGGAAAGAAGGATTGTCGGTATGCTTCTGTGTGGGCTCTAATCTCTCTGATTTTATCCTCACGGTCTCTTTGCGAGATATACGTAGGAGGGAGCAATATACTGGTTGACTCTTCGGTGAAGGTATGTTCTCGAAACTTTAACAAAAGCCTGTACCGAGCTACTGAGCGTCTCTCCTGCAGAGTCTTCCACTGGAGTTTATCTATCATCTCTGTAACGCTTTCGCGATTACTAAATGATCCTGTAACGAAGCACGCTGCTCTCCGTTGGATCTTCTCTATCTCTTCTATCAACCCTATCTGGTACGGATCCCACACTGCTGAGCAGTATTGAAGCAGTGGGCGAACAAGCATACTGTAACCTACTACTTAATTTGTTTTCGGATTGCATTTCCATTATTTATTTCTTGATATATGTGAATGACGTCCCTTCTTATTTGAAACAGGAAGCTAAACTAACTCTGTTTGCTGATGATACAAGCATCACTATTAATACAGTAAAAGAAAGTCCAGTAGAAAATGATACGAATAATGTCTTTGTGGAAAAGTTATTGATTGGTTTTCTGCAAATGGGCTTGCTCTGAACTTTGAAAAAATACAGTACATCCAATTTTCTACTGGAAGGAGTACAGTTCTTCAATAAATACAACACATCAACTGAAGTCAGTAGCCAGGGTAAAGCATACTAAGTTCTTGGGTGTCCATATACAAGGGTCACTCCAAAAGAAATGCACACTTTTTTTGTAAAAATACAGTTTTCATTCTGCATGTGTGAAAGTTTTGCAGTGTGTAGATACATCCTTCCCGCTTGTTTTCAAACTTAGTTCAATCTGTTCTCGTGAGTGGCACCATCACAGCATGTCTTCAAGATGGCTGCTACACTTGACGTTCATCAGGAGCAACATGCTGTCATAGAATTCCTGTGCTGTGAAAACAAGACAGTGGGAAACATCCACAAGAGGTTGAAAAAGGTGTATGGAGATGTTGCTGTCGATTGCAGTACAGTTAGCCGGTGGGCAAGCAGGTTACATGATGAAAGTGGGCATGGCAAGGACTCTTGTTTGTGGACATCATGCCGAGTGTAACCATCATAAATTCTGATGCATATGTGATGATACTGAAGAAACTTATAGCTCGACTGAGTCGTATTCGACCACATCGGCAGCAGCCCGATGTTTTGCTGTTGTATGACAATGCACGGCCACATGTCAGTCAAAAAACCATGGAAGCGATCACAAAACTCAGATGGACAATACTGAAACACCCGCCTTACAGTCCTGACCTGGCCCCATGTGATTATCATCTCTTTGCGAAACTGAAAGACTCCCTTCGTGGAACAAGGTTTGAAGATGATGACTCCCTTGTGAACACTGCCAAACAGTGGCTCCAACAGGTTGGTCCAGAATTTTACCATGCGGGTATACAGGCGCTGTTTCCAAGATGGCGTAAGGCAGTTGAGAGGGATGGAAATTATGTAGAGAAATGAAAATATTGTTCCTAAAGGATGTATCTACACACTGTAAAACTTTCAAACATGCAGAATAAAAGATGGATTAAAAAAAAAGTGTGCACGTCTTTTGGAGTGATCTCGTAGATGAGAATCGAAATTGGACAGTTCATATTTTGCATCTCCTAAAGCAACTAGGTTCAGTAACAACTTTTGCAATCAGAATAATTTCTAATTTTGAGGATATAGAAATAGCTAGCTAAAATATTTTTCATACTTCCGCTCTCTGACATCATATGGAATAACATTTTTGGGTAACTAAACACTTAGGCAAAAAGTAATTCACTGCTGAAAAGAAAGTGGTTAGAATAATGTGTGGGGCTCATAGTCACACATCTTGTAGGCATCTCTTAAAAGGTTAGGAATTCTTACAAAAGCCTCACGGTACATTTACTCAGTAATGAAATTTGTTCTCAACAACATGGACCACTTTGGAAACAACGGTGACATTCATGATTATAATACCAGAAGAAAGAAGGACTTACGCTATCCTCTACTTAACCTATCTTTGGCACAGAAAGAGGTAAAATATGCTGCTATAAAACTTTTCTATAAATTACCAGATGAAATAAAATGTCTGACAGAAAGCAGTAACAGTTTTAAAAATAAATTGAAGTCACATCTCCTTGACAACTCCTCCTATGCCATATATGAATTCTTGAATAGGAATAAATAAATCTGTAGGTATAACATATGCAATATATGCATTTTGTACCATTTAAGGGAATGGGATAGGTAATAAAAATTGTAAGGTTTTTTTAAAAAGAATCCCTACATTCATGTATGCATTTTTTATGCACTTGACATGTTCCTTTTTACGCACTTGACATGTTGCACTGTGAGATTGATCAGTGGAACACTAAGTGTGCTGTGGACCTGCAGTGGTAGGCTGGGAGTAGTAGTGTTGCATTTGCATTGCAGCTGTTAGTTGTGTGGTTGCCCAATTCTTATGTAAGCTGTGTGGTGAGAATGCTTACTACTGCACAGAGAGCATTTTTAGTGGAAGAGGTTTTCTGTGCGGGAGGAAACTTTACGGCACATGTGAGACAGTAATTTAGATTGGGTTTTTCCTGCTTCGAGGTGTCCATACCGTTGACACGATACGTGATTTAGTTCGCAAATTCCAGTCGGCAGGTTCAGTTTGTAATGCACCGCGATCTGGTAGCCCACAATTTTAACAGAAAGGGAACTCGGTGACATTTCAGGAATCGTGTGGCAGAATCCGACAAAATGAGCGAGGAGATTATCGTGAGTGGCTAAATTCTTTTGTATGACAGCTTGTATGGCTGTAACAAAAGGATTGGGGATGTAACTGTATAAAATTACTGCCGTGCAACAATTACATTCTACGGACTGTGCGAAACGAATACATTATTGTGAATGGTTACAGAAATTTGTGAACCACCATGGAGTTGGTGTTTTAGATATAACCTTTTCCCCTGATGAGGCTCGGTTTCACCTATTTGGCTACATTACTTCCCAAAATTCATGACTTTGTTCATCGGAACATCCACGTGTCTTTAGAGAAAAGCCGTTGCACCCAGAGAAAATTGCAGTGTGGGTTGCCAGAATGTGTGCACGAATTGTAGGGCCGCTTTTTTTGGTACTACGTTCACTTCTGATGTCTATTGTTCCCAGATAATTTTTCACTTTATTGACCTGTCGGATAAAAATTTCCAACAAGACAGTGCTACTGATCATATGGCACACCCGTCCCTGTGACTTTTACCTGAAATCTTGGGAGACAGAGTAATTTCGAAAGGTCTCTGGCTCCTACACTTACTGGACCTCTCTCTGCCTGACCGTTTCCTTTCGGATGCAGCTAAAACGTTTGTGTATCAAAACCACCCAAGACAATAGATGAACTGAAGACAGCGATAATAACCGATTACCTGCACTCAATTACATGTGAAACATTGGTAAAGGTTTTCACAAATAAATGTGAGTATGTTGAACTGTGCCTTCGAAAGGTCTGGCATTTTATGTGACTGATGTTACTGATGTGGAAAGCCCTCGATTTTAGGGGCCTTAACTTTTACAAATGGATGTACAGATCATTGCCGACACATTTCACATGGAGATGTTAGATCGCTTCACTAACTGTTTGCTAAAGTAAAGTTTGTTTCGTGTCCTTCTGAAGAAGACGGGTTTAAAGCTGTTGAAAATGTGATTAAGCTTAATTGAAAACTGCCATTTATTGCAATTGACTGGCTGCTTATTCAGCTGCTGAACATCGTACTCATTAGCAAAAGAAAGAAGAGAAAAGTATAGTCTGAACAATGCAACAAGGGAAGAGCGATGCTTAAAAATAAGTGCACGGAAACAAAGATGGAAAACTGGTACTACTGGAGAAGTTTAGCTAAAACTACCGCTCATCAGAAAAATAAAGAAAGGATAGTAACTGTTATAACTTCAAGTTGAACAAATATATTTCAAGGACGATGCGTACACTTTGGAAAATAGACGGACAAAAGTGAGCACATTTCAGCAAAGGACAAAGACGCAGGATCTTTCAAAGGAGCCAATTGCGACAACAACCGATACATTCGAGGTGAAATCCATGAAAGGAACAGGGACATACATGTTTGGTCGTCCACGACACGAAATGCCAAGAAGTGCTGTCGAAGATGTTTTTCGTAATCAGACCAGTCTTCCGCCGTCTCGTCGAGGTAGAGACGAAATCACGAATTGCATTTGTGAGAAGTATTTGCTGTTCAATGAGACCTTGCAATAGTTGCTCTAAAGTAGCCGTGGAAACATGTGGGTCAACGATGAAAAAGAAAAATTCACTACCTCTTCGCCACTTGTTATAACTTCAAGTTGAACAAATATATTTCAAGGACGACGCAATACATGTAAGTCACAGATCAAGTAATCAGACTCAGTTGTGATTTGACTGTTAACGTGTATACTCATCTTACTCCGAGTCTAGCGGCCGCTGGCTGGCTGGCTGCTTAGGTGGCGCTACTGCTGCACGGCTGGCAGACAGCGCCGCATGTGGAGGACGCGCGTAACTGTGCGGCGGCACTTTGAAAGATCGGCGAGTCACAACACTTTTCCACCCTTTGAATTTTTTGCACAGATCTCGATGGAGGTGGCCTGTAGATTGCTAACGTCCATAGGTGTTGTTTGACTGGCCATAAAGTCTCGAGGAGGAGGCTTCCCGTACAGACGGAAGTGTCCCCAATGATAACTGGTCGAGATGACAGGAGTCGTGGGGGTAAAATCTGTTGGAACCCCGTGCACCGAGCCGGCCGGGGTGGCCGAGCGGTTCTAGGCGCTACAGTCTGGAACCGCGCGACCACTACGGTCGCAGTTTCGAATCCTGCCTCGGGCACGGATGTGTGTGATGTCCTTAGGTTAGTTAGGTTTAAGTAGTTCTAAGTTCTAGGGGACTGATGACCTCAGAAGTTAAGTCCCATAGTGCTCGGAGCCATTTGAATCCGTGCACCAATCTGCCCGTTGCGGCAAGTCCGGTTGTTATAACAGGAGACATGGCTGATGTGTCCGTGTCCGTAGGAGAAGGAGGCGAGTAGAGTTGCTCTGACAGATGATGGTCATCTGGTTCCTGCATGGGCATGTCTCCTGTTGGCATCAGTTCTTGTGCTGACACCGATATGATGGTGAGAGGACTGCGTTGTGAGTAATGACAGATTCCAGGATCCCGAGCGTCAGGTAGAGCTGAAAGTGGTGTAGCGGCATCCGGAACAGGCGTTGCCGGCACACGAGGCCGAAGCTTGTCCGAATGACGCACTGCAACACCCGTGTTAGTCTGGATTTCGTACAGGTGTCGGCCACGGTGTCGTAAGATGCGGCCAGAACTCCATTTTGGCCACCTGCCGTATCCTCGTACCCGTACGAGGTCGCCGGTGGTGAACCGGCCAAGTGAAGGCACCCGTGGCCAAGAGGTGGAAGGCCGCAGAAGATGAAGTAGCGTGCGGGACTGTCGGCCGTGTAAGAGCTCAGCCGGGCTGTGGTCGCCCGTGGGGGTGAAATGGTAAGAAGCCAGAAACTGGAGAAGCGCATCATCAGCAGCAGAAGAAGTCAGGAGTTTCCTCATCTGAGCCTTAAATGTGCGGACCAGTCGTTCAGCCTCACCTTTTGACTGTGCACGGAACGGAGGGGCCGTGACATGCATGACGCCGTGACGGGCACAAAATGCCGCAAAATTGAAAGAGGCAAAATGCGGACCATTATCAGTAACAAGAGTAGAGGGAAGGCCTTCCAAAGAGATAATGCGAGCTAGAGCATTGGTGGTTGCCGCGGTGGTAGGTGACGTGCAACGGGCAATGAAAGGAAAGTTAGAGTAGGCGTCAATAACGAGAAGCCAATAAGTACCTACAAAAGGTCCCACGAAGTCAGCACGAATATGATCCCAGGGCTTCTCAGGTGAAGGCCACGGTGACAAATATGACGTTGGGGCGGCGGCCTGTGACGCACGAGGGCCGCAGGCAGTGGCCGTGTGGGCGATTTCCGAGTCGATGCTGGGCCAGTACACATGACGGTGCGCCAGAGATTTTGTGCGAGACACACCCCAGTGCCGTTGGTGAAGCATGTGCAAGACCGAAGCACGCAAATACGCAGGTACCACAACACGCGGCGAAGCATTGTCGGTGGAAAGGAGGATAACACCATCCCTAGCCGTGAGGTGGTAACGCAAAGCGTAGTAGTTCCGCAACGGATCAGAAGTCTTAGCGGATGGTGATGGGGAACCCGTCCACAACACGCTGCTCGGCAACATCCAGGTGGAAACACAAAAGTTCGTCCCTATCGAATGCCAGATCAGGACCCATGGGAAGGCGAGGCAGTGCATCAGCCATTTGCATGTTGAGCCGTCGGCCGGAAATGAATCTCATAATTGAAACGGGACAAGTAAAGAGCCCAACGCTGGAGGCTGTGTGCAGTCTTGTCGGGAAGTGACGTGGATGGATGGAACAAGGAAACAAGTGGTTTGTGATCCGTAACAAGATGAAATTTGGATCCGTAGAGAAAAACACCAAACTTATGAAGAGCATAAATAATGGCCAAAGCTTCTTTTTCAATTTGAGAATACTACTGTTGGGCATCCGTGAGCGTTTTAGATGCATAAGCAATGGGTTGTTCAGAACTGTCAGAAAAATGGTGCGCAAGGACTGCACCAACCCCGTATTGAGAGGCGTCCGTGGCAAGAACAAGATGTTGGCCAGGTCGATAAGTAGCATCTTCAATTTCTGGAAAGCCGCATCACATGACGCGGACCAGTGAAACGGCACGTTTTTATGCAACAGGCGATGCAACGGCTGAGCCACCGAAGCAACAGATGGTAAAAACCTGTGATAGTATGCAATTTTCCCCAAGAAGGCCTGCAGTTCCTTAACAGATGTAGGGCGAGGAAGGGCATCGATTGCAGCGGCAGTTTGCTGAAGCGGACAAATACCATCCCGAGAGAGTTGAAACCCCAAGTACGTGATAGATGCCTGAGAAAAATTTTTATTTCTGAAGATTACACTTAAGACCGGCAGTCTGTAAGACATGAAAAAGTGTGCGGAGGTTTTGAAGATGTTCGTCAGTGGTGGAGCCAGTGACAACAATGTCGTCCATGTAATTTATACACCCAGGGACAGGGAGCAATAATTGTTCCAAGAATTGCTGAAAGAGAGCAGGGGCGCTGGCAACCCCGAATGGCAATCATTGTTATTGATAGAGGCCGAAAGGTGTGTGAAGGACCAGAAACTGCCGGGAAGCAGTGTCGAGAGGAAGTTGATGGTAAGCTTCTGACAGGTCAAGTTTAGAAAAATACTGGCCTCCAGTAAGTTTAGTGAACAATTCTTCAGGTTGAGGCATAGGGTAAGTGTCGATAAGGCATTGAGCATTTACAGTGGCTTTGAAATTGCCACAGAGATGAATATCACCATTTGGCTTAGCAACGACAATGACGGGAGAGGACCACTCACTGGAAGTGACAGGAAGCAAGACCCCTGAAGCAGTGAGACAATCCAGCTCCCGTTTGACCTGATCACAAAGGGCCACAGGAATGGGCCGAGCCTGAAAAAACTTAGGCCGAGCAGTGGGTTTGAGCGTGATATGAGCTTCAGAATCATTTGCACGGCTTAGCCTAGGAGAAAAAAGGGACGAAAATGTCGTCGACAAGGAATCCAATTGAGCATAAGGAATAGCATCAGAGACGATATTGACGGAGACATCTATGGAGAACCCAAAAATGCGAAAGGCATCGAAACCAAAAAGATTCTCCACATTATTATGGTCAACCGCAAATATGGGAACAGTGCGAATGACACATCTGTAAGATACCTCAGCATCAAATTGTCCCAAGAGAGAAATCTTCTGTTTATTGTAAGTCCGTAATTGCCTAGTGATGACAGGTGACAGGATTGGAGAACCCAACTGAAGATACGTCTGAGAATTGATGATAGTGGCAGCAGAACCAGTACCCATCTGCATGCGAACATATCAACCAAATATTTGGACCGTAAGGAATAACTTCCCTGAAAGGGAAGAAGTACAATTGACAGACAACACAGAATCAGAATCAGCGTCATGTTCATGAACATCATGTATGTGCTTGGATTTGCATATGGATGACACATGACCCTTCTTTTTGGCATTTGTGACACACGGCCCAACGTTGTGGACAATCCTCTCGTGAATGTTTCGTAAAACACTGCGGACATGAAGGAAGTTGCCGTGGGTTTTGCTGCAGTTTCTTAGAGGTTTGTTTACAGTTAAGCCGAGGCTGCGCTCGGGAACGTACTGCGGCCACATCGGCCGGCGGGGACACGCCACACGCTTCGTCAACAGCACACCGAGGTTGTATTTCCCCGACGTCACCCCGTGCCTCTATTTGCGCTCCAGTGGCGTGAGAAATTTCAAAAGACTGAGCGATGGATAGGACTTCATCTAGAGTCGGCTTTGCCAACTGAAGGGCACGTTGCCCAACTTCTTTGTCGGGCGCCGACCGGATAATAGCATCCCGTACTGTGGAATCGATGTAGGATTCTTTGTAAACTTCAGTAACAAATTGACACTTTCGACTGAGGCTATGAAGTTCAGCAGCCCAAGCGCGATAGGATTGATTCGGTTGTTTTTCACAAATAAAAGGCAACACGAGAGGCTACCACATGCGTACGCTTTTGAAAATAGACGGACAGAAGTGAACACATTTCGGCAAAGGACAAAGATGCAGGATCTTTCAAAGGAGCCAATTGCGACAACAATCGATACATTTGAGGTGAAATCCATGAAAGGAACAGAGACTTACATGTTTGGTCGTCCACGACACGAAATGATAAGAAGTGCTGTCGAAGACGTTTTTCGTAATCAGACCAGTCTTCCGCGGTCTCGTTGTAAGGAGGAAAAGGAGGTAGAGACAACGATGAGAGATGCCCCGCCTTTGATGCCGTGCCGAAATCACAAATCGCATTTGTGAGAAGTATTTGCTGTTCAATGAGACCTTGCAATAGTTGCTCTAAAGTAGCCATGGAAACATGTGGGTCAACGACGAAAAAGAAAAATTCACTACCTCGTCGCCACTTGTTATAACTTCAAGTTGAACAAATATATTTCAAGGATGACGCAATACATGTAAGTCACAGATCAAGTAAACAAAGTAAGACACGTGTACACTTCAACAGTCAAATCACAACTGAGTCTGAGTCTAGCGGCCGCTGGCTGGCTGGCCGCTTAGGTGGCGCTGCTGCTGCACGGCTGGCAGACAGCGCCGCATGTAGAGGACGCGCGTAACTGCGTGGCAGCACTTTGAAAGATCGGCGAGTCACAACAGTAACAGTGATAAGACAATAGGGTAACAATATGAAAGGGGTGGCCTCTAAAATGAAGCTACGTAGTGTCACATAATAACCACCCTCCAGTACAAATTCACTATTCAGATTGGCTGAACAGACCATTGTGGTTGTTCCCTTAACAATGTAGAAGCCTGTATCACAGAGACTGGTCCAAAACTTTTTTCTGACTGTTAAAGAAAATGTAAAAAAGAACATTAGTATGTGTATATGTGTATTTACAAACAGTAGTAACACGAATATAGAATTTGATACAGATGTGCAAACAGTAACTGCTCAGCAAATGATCGTAAGACTTCAACTTTTGTGGTCCTGTCCTCCTCAGTTGCGCGTAATACTACGGTATATTGATAAATTTCACTTATGGACCGTCTGACAGCAACTGAATAAAACACAATTTTAGTGCCATACGCGTTTCGCCTTTATTTTCTGCAAGGCATCATCAGTGGCCTGGAATATGTACATATGTTAGCTATTTTATTTACATTTTTGTCACTGTGCCTATAGGTTATAAACAGTTCTGGTGGTTGATTTTTCCTATTAAGTAGTAATGTTTTGAACTGTACTTACAGGTTGCGTAGAGAGTTTCTTACATATTACGCTCCTGTTGCATTTTTGGTGTTGTTCTTCTTCCTATGAGCACCAATTTGCTGTTTTTCCACATTCCACAGCACTATACATTGAACGTTTGTTTTTATGCAATGTTTTGGTTTCTGTTGCCGACTGTCAAATGTTTTTGCCAAAGATCGAATATTACTGCCAAACTTATGAGTGTAACTATTGAAGTATCTGTGGTCTGTTCGTGTATGCATTTGTGTGTGCGTTTGTGTGTGTGTGTGTGTGTGTGTGTGTGAGTGTTTTTTGGTGTGGTATTAATTTAATTTAATTTTATTGTATTTATTTATTTATTTTTGTTTTTGTCCTGTGTGTTTGTGTGTGTGTTTTGGTGTGATATATACTTTTTTGTGCTGTGTGTGTGTGTGTGTGTGTCTGTCTGTATTTTGGTGTTACGTTTGTTTTTTTTTTTTTTTTTTTTTTTTTTTTTTTTTGTGGGTGGGGGGGGGGGGGGGCGGGGTCTGTGTGTGTGTGTGTGTGTGTGTGTGTGTGTGTGTGTGTGTGTGTGTGTGTGTGTATTTTGGTGTTTTTATATATATATATATATATATATAAAGTTATCATTGCCTTTATTAAGTGTAGTAGGGAGCCTGTGCTGATGTGTGTTTGTTCATTTATCACATGTTTGTTTTCTGCTATGGCTTTCTGGATATGGAAGTTTTCTTGCATTTGTATAAGATGTTTGTCATGGTTGCTTATTCTCATTATTTTCATTTCTTGTCCCATGTTTGTAGGATGATGGTTGTAGTGTTTTAAATGCTCTGCAAATGTGGAATGGTTTGTTTCATACTTCCAACATCTGATATGTTCTTTGTATCTTGTTTCAAAATTCCTGCATGTCTTGTCTATGTATACTGCATCACAACTTTGACATTCAAGTTTATATATTCCTGATTGTTGGAATTTGTCCCTCTTGGTAGCTGGCTGGCTTAGGTGTGATTGAAGGGTTTGCCCAGGCTTATATGCTATTTTGAAGCCCTGTCTCTTTAGGATGTTTGCAACTCTGTGTGTTAGTTTATGTGTGTAGGTCATGGTGTACCATCTGGTTCTTTTCTGTGTGATGTTGTCATTGTGTGTGTTTGTTGAGTGTGTTTGTAAGTTTTCAGCTTGTGAGTTCTTTTGTATTGTGGAAATGTTGTGTTTGTTTTTTATTTGTGTTTTATAATGAGAATAAGCAACCATGACAAACATCTTATACAAATGCAAGAAAACTTCCATATCCAGAAAGCCATAGCAGAAAACAAACATGTGATAAATGAACAAACACACATCAGCACAGGCTCCCTACTACACTTAATAAAGGAAATGATAACTTAAAAAAAAACCGTAACACCAAAATACAGACAGACACACACACACACACACACAGCACAAAAAAGTATATATCACACCAAAACACACACACAAACACACAGGACAAAAACAAAAATAAATAAATAAATACAATAAAATTAAATTAAATTAATACCACACCAAAAAACACTCACACACACACACAAACGCACACACAAATGCATACACGAACAGACCACAGATACTTCAATAGTTACACTCATAAGTTTGGCAGTAATATTCGATCTTTGGCAAAAACATTTGACAGTCGGCAACAGAAACCAAAACATTGCATAAAAACAAACGTTCAGTGTATAGTGCTGTGGAATGTGGAAAAACAGCAAATTGGCGCTCATAGGAAGAAGAACAACACCAAAAATGCAACAGGAGCGTAATATGTAAGAAACTCTCTACGCAACCTGTAAGTACAGTTCAAAACCTTACTACTTAATAGGAAAAACCAACCACCAGAACTGTTTATAACCTATAGGCACAGTGACAAAAATGTAAATAAAATAGCTAACATATGTACATATTCCAGGCCACTGATGATGCCTTGCAGAAAATAAAGGCGAAACGCGTATGGCACTAAAATTGTGTTTTATTCAGTTGCTGTCAGACGGTCCATAAGTGAAATTTATCAATATACCGTAGATCGTAAGACTGTAACGAAAACTGATTAGCTATGTGTTATGTTGCAAACAAAGACCAGTAGACAATTAAATAATACTCGAGACAAAAAAGAACATCAAAATTGTTCCTTAAAATGAAAGAGGGATAGTATGGATAGAAAAAGATGAAATGGGTAGATTTAAAGGTAAAGAAGAACTAAGAATAAAACAGTGCAACAACAGCTCGAAGCCGTGTGCCCACTGAGCTTGTAATACACTGATGAATGTATATTTCTCTGAAAGATTCATTTACCTCTCTGTACAAAATTGGCATATTGCAGACTTATATTGAAATTAATAGTGTTACATGTCTATACATAAATCTGTGAAATCACAAATGGATCTAATATTTGATTAATACAAGAAAATATCCGATTCTTTTTCATATGAAAAACCTCCTTTTTCCAATATTAAATTCTTCAGGAATAATATACGGTTTCAAAGAAACAATGTTGCTAAGCCCAACAACCTTCCTTTTTAATAACCAGATTCATCTTATCAAATGCGTGGGAGCATATACTGCTCAGCACACTTCATTAAACTAAAGTTATTTTCCATGGTTAATTACTTCAATAATCTATAATCCCATCATGTACTTTTATCTCAAAGATTATTTAATGCAATCAGTATCCTTCTTTTACCACAATAAGTACATTATAAACTTTGAGCTCATTCTCTGTTGCAAACATATACTTCATGTTCCAGCTGAATATAGCATACTGTGAATCACAATACAGTTCCTTAACTTTAACTTCATCATCTTCTACATCATATCATTCATATCAGCTTCCAATAAAAGAACATGTCAGTCTCACCTTAATCACCTCATTTATCAAAACACGTAGTCAACTGACAACAAAAATATTCTCCACATTGCAAAAATAAAAATAAAAAAGTTCTGATCATGATTATAACATACATATCATCCAAAACAGAGTCATTCCATACCTATCCATAGCTTTCCTCTCCTATATCTTATGACAGTTTTCAAATACTACCTATGTGGTCTGAAAAAAAAAAAAAAAAAATCTCTCCGTAGTCAACGTTCTCTTCTAATGACTGGGACAAGATAAAAGTTATAAAATAACTTCTCTGCTTAATGCATTATATACTCAATGCTAAACCCTTTTTTTGTCTGTTCAGTTTGTTGTAACAATTCTGTTAAAATGCTGACTGTAAATAGTAAAAGATCAAATCTTAAATATTGTGCTAAATGTAAGCCAAAACATGCAAAAACAGTTCCATGAAACTGAACACCAAGGAAACCTAGAAGAACATGAAATGACATTACTTTCCCAAAAGTATTTTCAACACAGATACTGTAATAATGTTCCAAGTAATCTTATATTTCATTTATAAATATTTTTCTGTTCCACAAACTGTGAAAAAGCTTAAAGGATATTTACTGACAAATTCTTAACTTTCTAACCAAATCAATAAACTGCACATTCCACTTTAATGTCAGGATAATATTGTTTTAAATAATGAAAAAGTTTATGAGTCAGAGTTTTATCACAACCCAGGCAGAGTAATATGATATAGCACAAGATAACTAACTACTTCATACAGTATGTTTCATCCTCAGTACTAATCATTCCACAACATAGTTCAAATTGTAAACAAAGAGCATAATAAGAACAAAAGCGTTAGGAAATCACAATATGACACCGATCCTACCATTTTCAAAGCCCGTAAGAGAGAAATTTGTTTATCGATCACTGTTGTTGGTCTGAAATGTAATTTTGTCAGTGGGCTTTTTCTGTTTTTTAATTAATACAAATTGTGATACTTTATTTTTGTACCCTACTGCTAATCTGTTTACATTTGTTGTCACATAGAAGCTACATAGCTTGTGAGAATCAATTGGCACAGTTTTGCTTTCATAGATTACAGCTCTTCACTCAACAGTATTCTGCTAAAAATTATGATTATTGTTGCTAGACTCAGACAAGTGTTTGTGTAAACAGCATTATTAGAGTGCTGATTTGACATATTTGTGGATATTAATGCAGTTAAGTAATGTAGGAAATACATTTATTAAACACTGAGTAACTAGACACAAAACAGCAGAAAGGAGGAGCGTTAGAGCACGTAAGAAAGCTGGCAACAGACTCCTCACAGAAAATCGTTCACAGATAAAACCCTTTTTCACTTACTAATAGTCACCACAGAGGCCCCCCACCCCCATCCCAGATGTGCGGAGCACGGTGGAGAGATTGTCCACAGTCCTGTGGCAGTGTGTAGGAGACTGGCAGCAGCAACACGTAGTATCTTAATGCCAGGTGCAGAATTGTCACGTAACGTAACATAGTGACACGTTTTCTAGTCCTTACGTGTGGAGTGGTGTGAATCTTAGGTGGCGGTGTCCGAAGTCGGAGACGTGCGCACGGGTGCGCTCGACCGGGGCAAGCGGTGAGCCTCGAGAGGGAGGCGGGACGTCATCCGCCGGCTCGGCGGGCAGGATTAGTGGTTCGCCGTACAGAATTTTTGCAAGTGATGTGTCTGGGCCCTCTTTGAGTGCCACACGTATGCCTAGAAGTATCTGGGGAAGTTCCTCAGACTAGAGTCCACCACGGCACACGAGTGCAGCCTCGGCTGTCCCGTGCCGGCACTCGACCGGGCTGTCGCTCTGCGAGTGGCGGGGTGTGGTGTGGATCTCCGACACGCAACACAGAGCACACAGCTGGTCCTACAGGTTACACTTGAAGTGGCAGCCCTGGTGTGTCATCAGGGAAAAGGGGCAGCCTAATCGGTAGACTCACACATTGACGAATGTGTGGGCAATAGAGTCGGCTGTGACGTCCTCCAGAGGAACCGCCTCAACCTACCGAGTGGCCTGATCTGTCACAGACAGTACGCATTTGAAACCCTCAGACAGAGGGAGAGAACTCACGAGATCGACGTGGACGTGCTCCGGCCTGCCGGTGAAGGACGGTGAAGGTGCGGAATCGTGCCCGCCGACCTCACTACGTCGGCACGGGGTGCACGCCCTTGCCCACGTGCAGCAGTCATTCTTGACTCCTGGCCAGATTTAACGTTCAGTTACCAGTGTGGTGGTTGCTCTTATGCCCGAGTCGGACGAGTTGTGTAAGGCACTGAAGACGTCACCTCACAGTTCGGTCGGATGACTCGTCAGACCCTGCCGCTGTCGTCACTGCGGGAAGGTGGCGCATTTTGAGAGTGAGGGAACTCGATCGGTCGGTACGTAGATGTCGGATCGATCTGTCGGCTGCCTGCCGGCGTGCCAGGTCTTCGAGGTCGGTAGGCACGGAGACGGTACTGACCTGTGAGAGATAGTCCGCCACCACTGTCTGTCTCGTGAATGTATCACGCCTCTGTGGAATTGAGGTTGGGGTGGCGAAACCGACTGGGAGGGAGATCCTGAGACAAGTTGCAAATGGCGTCAATAAGAGGTTTACGGTCCGTGAATATTGATGTGTCGACAGATGTGCCGACACAGTGTTATTTTGAGGGGGCCGATAGGCACGCTATCTAACGCAGACGGGCGTGAATTCTGGAACAAGATACGTTATGACTGCTATCAAGAAAATACGTAGCTTTGGAATATACTTAACTTTATTCACTCCTGGTGATACATCTCTCTTGACTATACAAATGAGACTCGTAAGATACATGCACTGTTACAATTGGCGCCTTGCTAGGTCGTAGCCATGGACTTAGCAGAAGGCTATTCTAACTGTCTCTCGGCAAATGAGAGGAAGGCTTCGTCCGTACGGTCGCTAGCAATGTCGTCCGTACAACTGGGGTGAGTGCTCTATCGTATATCGAGACCTGCCTTGTGGTGGCGCTAGGTCTGCGATCACACAGTGGCGACACGCGGGTCCGACATGTACTAAATGGACCGCGGCCGATTTAAGCTACCACCTAGCAAGTGTGGTGTCTGGCGGTGACACCACATTCCTCCCCCGCAAATCGGCGAACGGTCGTGTTATAAGGCTTCCGCCCGCCGTGGGGAGGACCCCATGTTGACGTATGCGATGAGGTGGGGAGCCTAACAACAGGCGAGGCTGTGCCACCCGCACCCGGCCATTCGGTCCGAGGGGAGCTAGGAAACGCCTGAAAACCTAGTCCAGGGTGCACGTCAACATGCAGTGTATGCGCCCGTAAAGAAACAGGAGGGGCCGAAGGGTCGACCTCCATTGCGTCTGGGCACCCGACGCGCGAAGACGTCATGTGGTCCAGAGGGGGCAAGAGGTCCATGGCGGAGGACAGCTGGTCACGGGAAGCGAGCGGCGGCGCGTGACCCGGGGAGGCGCGTGGCGGCTGCAGCGAAGCGTCGAATGCGGGCGGCGCCGGCGGGAGAACAGGCGGCGGCGCGTCGCCATGGGGCAAAATGGAAGGCATCGTCGGTAACACCTGGGGATGAGGCGAGCCAGTAGATGGGTCCCCAGGGCGCTGACCGGATGGCACCGTCGTTGAAAGCAGACGGGGAGTGGCAGAACCCGTGCGACGACAGAGGCGCAGCTGATTGAGATGCCGACGCACCTCACCAGAGGCCCCCAAAACCAAATAAATCGCGCGGCCGAGGCAGCGAAGAATGCGCCCTGCGAGCCAACGCCGTGAACCTCGATAGTTGCGATAAAATACAACGTCGCCTGGAGCAAAAGCAGGAGTCTGCCGCTGCACAGGAACCTGATGCGGCGGATGCAGCAAAGACATCAAGGTGCGATGAGGACGACCGTGGAGCAACTCAGCCGGCGAGCGACCATCTCGGGGGCCGAGAGCGATACGAAGACAAAAAGAGCAACAATGCGTCCTCCCGAGAATGCGACTCTTGCAACTTCAACATCTGTGACTTGAAAGTCCGGACCAATCGTTCAGCGGCACCGTTTGACTGAGGCGAAAACGGCGCGGATGTCAGATGTTGAATACCATTGGCCTGGCAGAATGACTGAAATTCTGTGGACATGAATTGTGGGCCATTGTCGGAAACAATAGTCTGCGGAAGACCTTCAATGCAAAAGATAGCAGACAACGCTTGGATGGTGGCAGAGGACGTCGTGGAAGACATCCGGACAACAAAAGGAAAATTACTGAAGGCGTCGACCAGAACCAACCATCGAGCATTCCAGAATGGACCAGCAAAATCAATGTGCAAGCGTTGCCAAGGAGAAGTGGCTTTTGGCCATGCAAAGACTTTCCGCGGAGGTGCGGATTGTTGTTCGGCACACGCCATGCAAGAAGAACACATATGCGTAATCGCAGCATCGATTCCGAACCAAGTACAGTGCTGATGAGCAAGTTGTTTCGTTCGCACTATACCCCAATGTCCGTGGTGAAGAAGCCGTAAAACAGAGGACTGTAACGAACGTGGGACCACGACTCTGGACTGATCATTATCAGAACGCAACAACAAAACACCACGTCGAACAAAAAGTCTCTCCTTGTGAGCAAAAAATCGGCGAACCAACGGATCCTCGATCCGAGACTTTGACGAAAGCCATTGCGTAGCAACAAAACGCAAAACAGTAGCAAGGACAGGGTCAGCAGCTGTGGCTGTAGCTACACGACGAAAATCAATCGGAAACGATTCGACCACTTCATCGGATTCCGCATCAATGAACATGCAAGCAAGTTCGGAAGAATCGAATGCTTTATCCTCAGCAACAGGCAAACGGGACAACGCATCGGCGTTTCCGTGCTTAGCAGTGGACCGATACAAGATATCGTAGCGGTACTGCGAGAGGAAAATAGACCAGCGAATGAATTTCTGCGCTGTACGTGGAGGTACAGGCTTGGTCGAATGAAAAAGCGATGTCAAAGGTTTGTGGTCTGTGATGATGGTAAAGTGACGACCATACAAGAAATCATGGAACTTAGTAACACCAAACACGAGAGCCAAAGCTTCTTTCTCTATCTGCGAGTAATTTCGTTGCGCAGACGAGAGCAATTTGGACGCAAAGGCAATAGGGCGATCATGGGAGCCAACTTTGTGCGCAAGCACAGCACCGATCCCGAAATCCGATGCATCTACCATCAACAAAAGGGGTTTCTGGGGATCGAAAGGCGTGAGGCAAGTATTAGAAAGCAACGCCGATTTCAACTGGCGAAAGGCGCGTTCGCATTCCATCGTCCAGACGAACGGAACACCTTTACGGCGTAAGCGATGAAGCGGAGCTGAAATGGAAGAGGCATTGCGCACATATTTATGATAATAGTTAATTTTACCCAACACACTCTGTAGCTGCTTTACATTTTGAGGGGAAGGCAATTCTTGTATGGCACGGAGGTGCTCTGGACTCGGATGTATGCCTTGGGCATTAATGACATGTCCCAGGTATGGTAAGTCACGAGCAAAAAACACACATTTGTCCTTCCTCAAGCGAAGACCATTTTGTCGCAAGACCTGAAATAATGTTCGTAGGTTCGCAAGATGATCTTCTTCTGTCTGTCCGGAGATCACTCTATCATCCAGATAGTTTGCTGCAGTAGGGACCGACGCACAAATAGTTTGTAAATATTGCTGAAACAATGCAGGGGCGGATGCACACCCGAATGGCAGTCTTTTGAATCGGTACAATCCAAGATGCGTGTTAACCACCAATACGCGCTGGGATTCGTCGTCCACCGGTATTTGCAAGTACGCATCGGCTAGGTCCAACTTTGAAAAATATTTTCCTGGGCACAGTTTAGCAAAAAGATCTTCTGGGCCCACGCAAAGTCTCAATTTTCCGGAAGGTTTTGGCAAAATTACTAAGGGTGAGGCCCAGAGAGAAGCTTGCACACGTTCAATTACACCTTGTGATTCGAGATCGTTTAACGTTCTTGCGACCTCATCACGCAATGCGTGGGGAACATTGCGCGCTCTGAAAAATTTCGGTTGCGCGTTGACTTTCAGTTCCAAATGTGCTTCATAGTTTTTAGCGCAACCTAAGCCCGGTGCAAAAATGTCTGCAAATTTGTCACATAGACGAGAAACACTGTCTGAAGGCACAGTTTGATTCACTGATAGGACCTGATTTACAATAGACATGTTAAACAACTGAAATAAGTCTAAACCAAACAAGTTCACTGCAGTAGAAGAATGAAGAACGTAAAATGACACAAGTTTCGTTTGTCCCTTGTATGTTGCAAGAAGGCTGCACTGTCCTAACACAGGAATTTTCTGTCCTGAATATGTGGTTAGCTTAACATTTGCGGAACGCAACGGAGGTTTGCCCAGTTGTTTGTACGTGTCGTGATTGAGCATTGAAACTGCAGCTCCGGTATCGAGCTGGAATGGTATGACCTTGCCATTAAAGTCCAAATCTACAAAAAGTTTATTGTCCTGCTGACGACAAGAGCGACTGTTTTGTGCAATTTGAACAGACACTTGTACAGAATCACTTGCTAATTGACGTGATTTCCGGCGACGTCGACGCACAGTTTTTGTGGGACGAACACAGTCACTATTAGAGAAAGTGTCACTGGACGAAGTGGAATTAATGACATAAATGTCCATGGGCGAAGGTCCACAAGCCTGAGTGTCCTTGGTTCCATTCCGGCGCGAAGCAAAGGGCCTGGAATGGTTGTGATCGTCTGATCTGAGCTTTTTCTGGCAAACACTCTGAACACGTCCTTTCCTATTGCAGAAAAAGCAAATAGCTTGGCGTGACGGGCAATGTTCACGCGAATGTCGAGTAGCACACTGCGGGCATGATTTCACTGCATTTGTGTGCTGGCGCGGCACACCTGGCTTAGAGCGCGGCGGCAGCTGCGTCAAAGTGCGCGAGGCCCGGTTACCGGGCCGCGCAGCGCGTCCAGCGGGCTGGTTAATGTTACACACGGCTGGCGAAGTTTCAAAAGATTCCTGAGCACAGTCAAGTGTGTCTTGTCTATCTAATATGTCTATCACTTGTTGAAGGGAGGGATTTACTAGTTTCAAAATTTGCTCCCGTATGCGAACATCAGAAACGTTCTGTGCAATTGCATCACGCACCATTGTATCTGAATAAGAAAGGCCACAGTCACAGTCAAAGGCACAGTCCCTAGTAAGTCCTTGCAATGTTGCTACCCACTCCCTATTAGTTTGACCGGCCGTATGTTTTGTACGAAAGAACGTATACCTTTTTGCAACCACATTAACCTTTTCTTTGAAATAGGCATCTAAAGCAGACAAAATTTCCTCATAGGACAGAGTTGCTATGTCGCGTCGGGGAAACAATTTCACTATCACACGGTAGGTGGACACACCGACACAAGAAAGCAAAAACGGCTGCCGCTCATTACCTGGAATTCTGTAGGCGGCTAGATGGAAGGCGAACTGTCGGGACCATTCTGTCCACGATTCGTGCACCGGGTTGTAGTGCCTAAAAGGCGGTGCAACTGCGAGTTGTGGCTGCGGTAGCGGTGAAGCGGCGGCTGCCGCATCGTGTTGCAGTGCACGTTGACCCTGGACGAGCTGTCCAAGGGCATCCAATAACGCCTGCGTCTGCTGATTCTGCAAGCGATAAAATTCGGACAGTACATCTGGCGAAGCCATGACACAAATAAATGTACGCAATCAGAAAGAACACGTTTCCTTTAAGCTGCGTCGCCAAATGATGTGTCGACAGATGTGCCGACACAGTGTTATTTTGAGGGGGCCGATAGGCACGCTATCTAACGCAGACGGGCGTGAATTCTGGAACAAGATACGTTATGACTGCTATCAAGAAAATACGTAGCTTTGGAATATACTTAACTTTATTCACTCCTGGTGATACATCTCTCTTGACTATACAAATGAGACTCGTAAGATACATGCACTGTTACAATTGACGCCTTGCTAGGTCGTAGCCATGGACTTAGCAGAAGGCTATTCTAACTGTCTCTCGGCAAATGAGAGGAAGGCTTCGTCCGTATGGTCGCTAGCAATGTCGTCCGTACAACTGGGGCGAGTGCTCTATCGTATATCGAGACCTGCCTTGTGGTGGCGCTAGGTCTGCGATCACACAGTGGCGACACGCGGGTCCGACATGTACTAAATGGACCGCGGCCGATTTAAGCTACCACCTAGCAAGTGTGGTGTCTGGCGGTGACACCACAAATATAGTGGGTGAAGCCCTTCGATATCGTACAGAAGTATTTGATCACCTTATGAACCAGTAAAAGTTCTCAATCAAACACCGACCACTTACACTGAGACATTGTCAGTTTTTTCGAGGCAGATCGGAGTGATTCTGTAGTGTCACCCACGCCCTGTTGCTGGCATCTGCCGTGAGGGTCGTAAGTGGATTTAGCTTGGAGCGGGCGAGGGTAACAGCTTCAGAAAGCGTAGTTCTCAGACAGTTGGACGTGTCGATCGTGTCGTTTGATCCATCGGCCAGGAACACGTCGGGCAAACAGCATCTTGTACGGAAGCTGCACGGGGGAGGTGTCGGCGATAAAAACTTACCCTGACTAGAAGGCATCTTAGTGCAGAATGATCTTCTGGGAGAGGCAAGCTAAGATTGGAGTTGACCCATCTGAAGGGGGGGGCGCATGCCTGCAAACGAAACAGTGTGTCCCAGAAAAGTAACAGTGGTGTTACTAAGCTGCGACTTTTCACAATTCATCTCGATGCCATTCAATTCTGATGCCGTGCGAACTTGACGAGGTGCTCCTGATGGTCGCTGATAGATGATGAGTACACGAGAATATCACTGAGGTACACATAGGCAAAAGGAAAGTTAAACACCACTGAGTCGATAAAACGTTGCTACGTTCGTGCAACTTTTTTAAGGGTGTAAGGCACGAATTGGTATTCAGAGAGCACAAATGGCGTATCGATAGCAGTCTTAGGTATGTCGGGTGGGTGCCAGGGAACTCAGTGACACGCCATACAGCAGTCAAGCACTGTAAACACTCGGACACTGTGCTAGAGTTGTGTGTAGTCCTGGATGTGGTGCGAATTTAGCTCAAATGGCTCTAATCACTATGGGACTTAACATCTGAGGTCACCAGTCCCGTAGACTTAGAAGTACTTAAACCTAACTAACCTAAGGACATCACACACACCCGTGCCCAAGGCAGGATTCGAACCTGCGACTGGAGCAGCCGTGTGGTTCCAGACTGAAGTGCCTAGAACCACTCGGCCACAGCGGCCGGCGAAAATTTAGCATTCAGTAATCACCGTATATACGGAATGTACCATCTTTCTTTAACACGAGGTGTATCGGTGAGGGTCAGTTGATGGTTGAGACCACAGGATATCCGCGTCTTTGACAGTGTCCTCAGCACAGTGTAGCTCGATCGGGTTAAGGTGCCAAACCTTGTCGAACCAGAGTCCCCTCCGCGGTATTTATCTCGTGACAGGTGCCACTGCTGATAGCGACTAAGCAGTAGGTGAGACGGCAGGGGGGGGGGGGGGGGGGCTCGATTGTGTGAGCTGCAGGTCGCCGGTAGCAGATGAAATATAACATTGGTGGGAGATGGAATGTTGGCACGTGGGAGGTGGAGTAGGTTCACTGGCAGTGTGAGTGACGTGTCAGCTGACATCGGGAGATCGCGGGTGAGATGCGGTGCGACGGTGGGCAGTGAGTGTGACGGCGTGCTAGCTGCGAGGACGATGTCGCAATCACTACGCACGTCACACGGAAGCAGGTGCGGTTGCCGGGCCTCGTGTATTGGCGTTCGTGTAGTTGCCGTGGACAGAGAGAGCGGCACGTCCGCCCGGGTCGCAACTGTGGGGTCAAGATCGTGCTCGGGAAACAGTATCGGCAGAGAGGCGGCGGAAGTTTGCCGGTACATGTGCAGTCGGGGACGGCGCTGAGTCGAAAGAGATCTGCTTCGAGTTTTGCGTGCAGAGGGCTGCCATCTGAGAGCACTCGTGTGAGAGCTCGGAGATCTGAGAAGGCTGTCGCCACAGGAGATTGTGGCACCGGAAGAGTGGTGGACTGCAGTGCCTCGAAGGTAAGGCGAGAGGTCACAGTGGCAGAGGAAGTTCAACCTTATGACAGGTTTGTCGATTTCTACGACGTAAAAAGTCCAGGGAAAAGCTTATTGTGGGAAACACAGAGTAATAACCTTACGTACCTGTGAGAGGGGATACGTGGTCTGTTTACAGTGACAAAAGGTAGTGAAGCTGGAGAGGGGTCATCAGATGTGACAGTGGCGAGGGTGACGCCGACAGCTGCTCCCGTGTGCACGAGGAAGTGGAGGCCGGACATTACGTCACCACGTAGAGACGGTGAGCGTGTGCCCGAGGTGGGCGCCGTGTGACCCGGACCGGTAGGCGCTGTGTGGCGTAGAGGCGGGACGTGGCGTGGCACCTAAACGTGACTGCCGTTCGTGTTTAGGTGACTGCGCAGAGGCCTGCAGTTGTGAGCGGTGGGCGAAACATCGCACGAAGCTGACACTGTGGACACGTAGGGAGGGGGGACGGAGAGGCAGTGTCGGCGCTCGGAGGCCGGTCGGGCACAGCTTCATCCGTGTGTGGTGCATGTCGGGTCGTCGACACTGGCAGTGTGGGGCGGAGGCCGACAGACGGCAGTGGTGTTGCAGTGGTGGTCTGGCCCGGGTGTGCGCGACTGTGAGCACGTGAGGAAGGGGGCAGCGGGGACGGCACTGCCCCCACCGCCGCAGTCGGCGACGACGCTCGAGGCGTGCACCGGCAGAGGCGAATAATAGCGAATGCTCGGTCAGCGGAACGGATGCTCGACTCCGTAGCGGCAGTGGTACGCGGAAGCAGCTCCGGCTGTACCTCCTGAGAAAGTTTGAGGAGCCGAAGGGTCCAGAGAGTGATGTCGGTCCTAACTTAACTGTCGATTTCCGAGTGAAGGTGCCGTCAGAACTCAGACGGCGTTCATTTGCCGAATAGTTCGGCGTGAATAATCTGGTGTGTGGCCTCCGGAGGAGGACAGGAGAGGTGCTCGATGAGGCAACTTTTACACAATGTACAGTTGCAGTCTGTAGGTGATGAAAGCAGCAGATCACTGATGAGATCGATGTGGTCGTGCCAATGACTGGTAAGGTAAATTGTGCTCACGATAACGTCAGATACAGCACGGAAATCGGGGATATAATCCACTAGGGCAAACCACATCTTAGGGTTGTCCTTTCGCACCTCGGGAAAGCTCAGAGTGGTAGTATTAAGAGTGGGCGAGGAAGCAGCCAACGTGCACTGAGACAGGGGAGCTGTACCGGCCTGTGGTGTCAAATCGTGACCGAGTGGTGGGACGGCCGTTATCGGAACGGTGCCCGAAGCAGCGGAAGCCCGGCCCGGCTCGTAGTCGGACGCGTGCCGGAGGCTGCTAATATCGAGAGTGGACACGGTCAAAACGTGTGCGTCGGTGAAAGGGGCCATCGGAAGGCGGCACGACCGGAGCAGGTGCAGGCAGAGCAGGGGTGGTGTAGTGGAGGGCTGGGCTCTGGGGAGCAGCGACGACCCGAGTAGGTCCGGAGGGGGCTGCGGCGCCACAGTCGGAGGCAGCAGGTGCGGACGTGCGGGTGTGGACGAGAAAAGGATGCTGTGGTCTGTAGCGGCAGGACCGGGTGCGAGTGAGGTGCGTAAGGAGGGTTGCTGCGGCGCCGTCGGCCGATACGTTTGGAGCGGGCACGAGCAGAGTACGGGTGCCGTAGGTCGGTGCCGCAGGAGCCGGGGTGGAAGGTGCGAGAGCGTAAGTGACCGGTGCGGCAAAAGCGACCAGCATCACCGAAAATCTGTGCACGTGGGAAGCGAGACGTGCGGAGATGCGGTCCTCCGACACGGCGGAGGTGACCCGCGTCACTGCTGAAGCGGGCAATAGTGCTGACACGGAGAGGTGAGCGTGCTGGCGTACCGGTGCGGCAGAGGTGACTGGCGTCACCGAGTGAGCGTACGAAAATGAAACTGTGTGACCGGAACCCGTCGCAGCAGAGGAGCCGGTCGTCGTCATCGCAAATTGTGAGAACACTGCAGAATGGGGCAGCACGCTTTGGACTCACCGGACGGGCCGTTTCGTTCCAACCTCGGCCACGGACCGGCAGTGTGATGTGGCGAGTCCTTTACGGGGACGAGGCCGGTGAGCGGGTTACTCGCCACGAGGTGGTAGGCGTGCAGGGCAGCAGACGTTGTCGGCCGTATAGTGCCGGGTGAGGCTGGTGCAGTGGCATCGGAAACCCGTCAAATGAAGTCGTATATTTCTGCCTTATCCACGAGTGACAAGGCATTGTAGGCACGGAGGAGTCTGAACGCGAAGGAATAATATGACCCGTGTCGGTAGTGAACGGAACCGGAACACAAGAAAAAAGGCGATGCACACTCACAGTTTTCAACATAACTAACAGTTGTTGGAGTCACCACTGTGGTTATTAATGCAGTTAAGATAATTCCTGTTACTAATGACACACGTTTTGAGGGAAATACATTTATGAAACACTCAATAACTAGACACATTACAGCAGAAAACATGAATGTTACAGCATGTGAAAAACCCAGCATCAGACTTCTCAAAGAAAGTCTTTCACAGATAAAACACACATTTCCCTTATTGACAGTTGCCACATATTTTTGAAAAAATTTTGATATGAGCTAGAGATTGTGAGTTTAAGTTTTACATTTTTACATCAGAATTGCATACAGTAAATATTATGTTGTTTGCATCACTACCACAAACTAGTCTGCCACTGTTTCTAAACCAACCACCAAGTGAGCTGTAACTGTTTACAAAATTGAAATTTTCAAGTTTTTGTACTTTGGAAAAACTATTACAGATATTTTTCTCCACATGAAATATATGCAAGTGCCAGGTTCCTAATGCTTTTTAGCAACTAATACTGAAACTTCATTTGCCCTAGCCAGTTCGAGTAATGCTTACAATTAGACTTTTACAGCAGAAAACAGTTTGTCTGTAGAACAGGATCCTCTACTGTGCTTAGAGCATTACCTCAAAATATTATCTTCTACAACATTATCATTCAAAGTTTGCAACTTTGCTACATCACCATGAACACTAATTTCAGCTTTGCTGTATTCTTCAATTAATACTCTTGGTGCTACGCCTTTATTCACAGTTTCATAAATTTAACATATTCACTCAAATTGAAACACCTCAACACAAAAGTTTCACGAGCTTCTAAATTTTTTTCGCTTGAGTGTTAGTCCAACCATCATTCTTGCATTTTAGAAATAATTACTGTTACTTTCCATACAAACCCACATAAAATTCCTTCTCCTCAATCTGCAAACACGTAGGTCCACAACAGTATCCAAATTTTTATTCTGTAAGATCCCAGACCCGAGCTTCCAAATTGAGCTGACTCTCTCCTCTACTGTTGTCCAGAAAGAACTGAAAAATAAAAGCTGAGAGAAAGCACACTTTTTTTGCTACGTGTGTGCAGCTAATAAATTGGCAAGAAGGAAGGTCGCACAGTACCTTCTTTTTATTGCTCCTTATTGAATTTGTGGCTCTATGGAATTAGCATTTTTAGATCTAGGCAGAACGACTGACCTTCACTGTAAGATAAGGACAATGCTGCACGATGAAACTTTATCCTTCTCTCTGTTTATTGTTTCCATCTCTCATGTAGTAATTTATAGCAGTTCCACATTGCAGTACAAAACAAACCTCAGCCAGCCAGTGACCTCAAAAAGAAAGGGATACCTCCCACGTCATTCACCTCGTGACTTCACAGTGAAACTATTTGCTCCGTAACTAACCGACAACTGCTCGTTACACAAATTGACGAGAGCAAAGATAGGAGAAGTTTCAGTTCAGCTATCTTATAATACGTCGATATTTTACATCCGGAGATCTTCGTATGTGGTTAAATACTTCTTTTATAAAATTGTCAAATTATTGCTCAAAATATTTCATACGTTGAGATTGATAATTTCAGATACGATTATAATTTTGAATTAAATTAGAAGTACAAAGAGTAATAGTCTTCTGAAAATAAGGCTTACAATAAGGTACAGAGCACATCGTTCAGAAGTGCAGTGTAATATTCCTTCGGGCACGCACGCACGTCCTAAGGAACACGGGCTGTGGTAAGCTGCAGCCATTATGACGTATGTGAAATGTATTTGCAGTTGCAAATACGGACAAATCTCAGCTGTATAATGGAATGGTGACAGCGAAAATTTGTGCCGGACTGAGACGTGAACCCGGATTTTGCACTTATCGTGAGCGGTCACCTGTCCGTTTGCACGCTTCACGGCCAGACCCAAACTTCCACATGTCGAAAACCTGCACCGGTGCGTTCATTATGTACGTTTCTGTACAGGGGAGGCATTTTTAATCGAAATTCACGTGCCCAGTGTCGGTGGATAAATACGATATTGTAGTGCCTGTGTTGTCCAGAAGTAAAAAGCGTGCATCTCTGAAGGAATATTGCATCATACTTCTGAACAATACAGGCACTGAAATATCATATTTATCCATCAACACCAGGCAAGCAGCATTCAATTAAAAATGCCTCCCCTGTATGGAAAAATATATAACGAATGTACGAATGCAGGTTGTGGACATACGGTTGACAATATATTGAAGTTTGCATCTCGTCTGGAAGTACGGTCCGATAGCCTAACGGCAAACCGACTGCTCGCAATAAGTGGGAAATCTTGGTTCGAGTCCGTATCTGGCACAAATTTTCATTGTCATCATTCCATCACACAGCCGACGGTTCTCCGTATTTGCAGCTGTGAATACATTTCGTGTTAAAATAAGGCTTACGTATGTTGTATCTTTTTTTGAAAAATATGAGACTGTTATATTATCAGAAGTACAATATAAAGTCACGATTTCTTCGGATCGTGTCATGAACTGAATGAGTGTACACAGTCTACAATACACGACACTGACCAGCTCCGTAACACAGGGGGGGAGTGATCTGTGAGCTTGCTGCTGCTGTTGCTGCCACTGAGTCTTGTTCGCAGGGGACTGTGCCTGTTCTTTTCCTTCCCTCTTCTCTGCTTACAAATACCCATGCTTAATGGTAGTAGCCAAAATAATGACCTGACCATGGAATATGCACAAATAGGTTGCTGTTTTGCCAGGTGGTGTAAGTGGAACGTGGTTTATGGTTGGCTTACTACAGGTATCTGTGGCATTGCTTTTAGCCTGCTTAATTGTGAAAATGTTAGTGCCTTATGCTGATTAAATATTGAGTGTCTTTTGAAACTGCCCATGGGGGTCTGTAACACAGCATACGCATACCAATGGGGCACCTATGCTGTGAGATCTGTATCATTAAATAGCTAACACAGATTTGGAACTTGCAACTGGGATTGTACACTAACAACTTCAGGGACAACAAAAATTGGATTTTCGGCCTTTCATATAATTATTGATCAAATTTAAAATTCTGCCATAATATACTCACTGAGATGTATGATCTTATGTTAAAGGTTTAACACAATAAGACCAGTATTGTTTTGTTTTATTTTAGGGCACAAGAACAACTAGAGTCGTACGTGCCCATTTCAGAACTGTAGGACACGAAGATGAAAGGGAGTAAAAATGACTACACATTAAGCCCAATTCACAGAAGGAAAGACAGCTAATAAAACGAACTTAAGTTGGCTAAGGAGACGACCGTTTGCCTCTGTTTGATTTCTCGGAGCCTTTCTGGTCGGCAGAGGAAGACTCGGACGTTTGTCGGCCGGAGAGACGTAAGAGGGCTTCACGGGAGTATTCCTCCTATCCTTTCCGGCCTGCCGGTCGTGTAGCAGGTGACTCTGCCCCGAGGCAAAAGTTCGGTGGCTCGTCGCACACCCGGAGCAGGAGACGGGGACACTGTGCGATTTCACAACCGCGGTGCCGAATTTGAGGTCGCATGTCCGCACACTTCGTGGAGTGACACGTAGCGATGACGGTACTTTAAGTGCCGGACGGTAGAACACGTGGCTTCCGACTGGCCGACAATTGCGAGTGACCGGGTGAGGCACTTTTTCCTTCGGCCAGATCTTCCGGACGACCCACTCGTCGAGATACGCAGACAGTCTCAGGAGGAGACGGCACAGTCGCCACTGCAGTCGGCAGGGCGGGGAGAAGGAAACAGAATGTCACCCTCTCGAGCATCCCTGTCGCAGGCTACACATTTGGCCAGGTGTCGACAGGACATTTGAGTGTGGTTATAACGGTGACAGTAGTAGCAGCGCATTGGGTTAAGAACGTAGCCTGCTTTGATCTTTGACAGAAACATTTTTCTATAAAAAGTGAGAAAAAGAGTGCACACGAGCACTAGTGATTACACGTAACGGCACCCTTATCGGAGAGGTACATTTGGATTTCTGTCTCGATCGGACCGTCGAGCTACTCAGTGTAAATAACACCGCGGGACGCATACGGCATTCGGTGGGCCTCGACACGGGCGGGATAGTTGCGGAGGAGCGAAGCTGTGAGCTGTCGTCGTGCTCGAGAATCGGTAGTAGTCTCCAAAACTGAAGTACCGTCGTGTAAACGAGAACAGGATTTCACGTGCCTGGCAATTGCGTCGACACCTTTCCGAATAATAAATGTATTTACCGTAGCTAAAGGACAGACCGTCTTCAGCTGTAAAATGGCAAGGAACTGTGGTGCAGAGGGTCACTGAATCTTTAGCCTCGTTCCACTTACGTTCGGTAGACGTCTTCTACCAAGAGACGATCGGCTCGTGGCGAGAAAATGCCCCGCGGTTGTCGGCGCCTCTGACGGCACACTCCTTCCGACCGTCAGCCTCCCTCGGAGGGGAGCGCTCCTGGCTCAGGTGGTCGTTCGCACCTCCCGAACGCCTGACAGAGGGACCGATTGGCAGTTTGGGAAGGTGGCAGCACGGGCAACCGCCCTTCCTGGGCCGGGTCCGTACCGGGGGGTACGTGCGAACCCCACCTGTCGGTGTGGGGCTACGAGTTGTGCGTTACCGCGTCACCCGTTACGTGTCGGACGCACGGGTTGACCTTCGGGAGCGCACAGTGAGGAATAAGAAAAGGAGGAACCTCAAACACTGGAGCGGAGGAAGGACGGGAGAACGGGAACGGAGAAAGCGAAAAGGACCGAAAAATGTTGGACTGTTCTGATATCGGCTACTGAAAATTCGGAACACACTTCAACGAGAGGACAGACATGTGGAACGAAAGGGAAAAGGTGCTGCAAAAGCTGGGCCCCCGTGGTGGCCTAAGAGTGGCAAGCCCCCTGGGGGGGATGAGACCAGTACGAGACTTAGAAACTGTGTATATGTGTTGAGGTAGAATAACTCATCCCAGACTATACTCGTCCTATGTTTGATAATGAGAGCACGTAATGACTTCTACTTCTAATTCTGCATCTACATCTAATCTAGTCGTACTCTGCAAACCACCGTGAAGTGCGCGGCAGAGGGTATGTCCAGTTGTACCAATTATTAGGGTTTCTTCTATTGCAGTTACGCATGGAGCGTGGGAAAAATGATTGATTGAATGCCTTTGTGTGTGCTATAATTATTCTAATTTTAATTCGTGATATCCGTGTGACAGATATGTAGGCGTTTGTAGTATATTTGTAGAGTAATCATTTATAAGTCAGTTGTTGAAACTTTGTTACTAGACTTTCTCAAGATAGTTTACATCTATCTTCAAGAGTCTGACAGTTCAATTTCTTCTGCATCTCCTTAACACTTTTCCGTGTGTCAAATTAAATCTGTGACCATTTGTGCTGCCCTTCTCTGTATCCATTCAATATCCCGTATTAGTGCTATTTGGTACTAAATCTATGAGATCATTCCGTTTAACATCCCTACAATGATATGTCCAGGTATTTAAATGAGTTGGTCGATTCCATCTTTGACTCATTGATATTGTAGTCATAGGATACTACATTTTTTGAGGTGTGCACAATTTTATATTTCTGAACATTTAAAGCAAGCTGGCAATCTTTGCACCACATTGAAAGCTTATCAAGATCTGACTGAATATTTATGCAGCTACTTGCAGGTAATACTTCATTATAGATAATTGCATTATCTACAGAAAATATGAGGTTACTATTAAAATTGCCCACAAGGTTATCAGTACACGACATGAGGAGGAAGTTTCCCAACACACTTCCTTGGCACACACCTGAAGTTACTTCTACATCTGACGATGATTCTCCATCTGAGATAACACGCTGTTCCCTCCCCACCAAAAAGTCCTCAATCCAGGTACAAATTTCACTCGATTCCCCCAACGATTGAACTTTTGACAATAAGAATAAGTCTGGTACTGAATCGAATGCTTTTCAGAAATCGAGAACTTCTGACAAAGTTCAAACATAAATTCAAACTTTTCCAAAACTTTTTCTTCCTTCCATCCTTAATGTCTGACATTTAACACATTAACACATTTTGTAAAATAATCAGACATCTGGAGCTGTTTTACATATGTAAGTTTGTTTCTTTAAGGGATTCATTTTGGCTAGTTATATTGGTTTGATACTAAAGCTAAAAACCATTACGTAAACTGTCATTGAGCCAAAATAAACTTTTCATACACTAAGCATTTCTTCCAGTTATTGCTGTCAGTGCAGATGCATATAGATTCTGCTCCTTCTTTCAACTTTTTCCCAATAGAAATTTTATTCCGATTTGTTTACGATTAGTGAGAGGGTACACAGTCAGTTAAGAACAAGAAAACGAGGCAAATTCAGTTGTCGTGCAATGTAGATCATGAGAACAGAGAATTTGGTCGGACTAGAAAAGAACCGGGGCGGTCGGAAGCAGCTGCGACACAGACAGTACGAACCGACTCCTCGAGGATTTGCCAGATGAGATTGTAACCTGTTCACAGTGAATACCAGCCGTCTCTTAGCTGACAACCAGTTGGCCCAGTGAGCGTGGACGATGTGGGAGCTGTTCAGTCCACAGCTCGTGGTCTAGTGGCTAGCGTCGCTGCCTCTGGATCGCGGGGTCCCGGGTTTGATTCCCGGTTGGGTTGGAGATTTTCTCTGCCCGGGGACTGGGTGTTTGTGCTTTCCTCGTCATTTCACTACTGTCATCATCATTCGTGGCAGTGACTACATTGGATTGTGAAAAAATTGAAACTTTGTGCGGATGCTATTGGCCGTGCAATTGAGCTCCCGACAAACCGCACGTCGTCATCGTCATCCTCGTCCTTCTGTTCACCACTAATACTGACTTCGTTTGCGTCCACCTGTCTTGCTGCTGTGCATCTTCTGTCACTGGAATTTGATTATGTGCCTCAGAAAAGACAGAAAGCATCTGTTTATATGACCGGTAACGAAGTTTCTTTCTTCTTGAGGTTTGCCATTGCTTTCTTTGTAGGTGTTTGTACAGAAGGGGAATCGTTCAGTTGCAGGTACTGAAGACCTTGGTGGAGAAGTGCACCAGAATACACACACTGACGGCTCCCTACAAACTGCTGAAGTCTGAAAGGTGCTCGGAGGCCCTGTCGCAGCTGCACAACCTCCGTGTGCTGAATCTGGAACCGGAATACAAGGAATTCGATCGTAGCTCTACCCAGGAACCTTGTTTGGTGCGACCTCTGGTCAACGGATGCCCGCAACTAGCCGAGGTCGACTTTGGGTTTACGTATATCAATATGGAAGACCTGAGGTACTTTCTGAGAGCCAAGAGGAACACCCTCAGGTCGATACGCATAAAGTGGGCGATGGGTGGGACGAGGTGAGTGTTATTACCTGTCCTCCTAAGATTGTCTAACTTCTACTCGAAATTACTTTCGGTTGACGAGTGTGCTTCCCGTGTATTCGATATCTTCACCCTACACGGTATAACCTGCGCCTTTCTCGTTATGGTAAGTGGACTTTTGGCATATTTCTTCTCGCGTACGTATAAAGGGCTATTAAATACAGATTGTTATGTAGCTAGCTAAATATTGCTACGATTCCTTTAAAAAAGCTGCAGGTCAGCTTTCGTCAGTTTGGTACGGAATTACTTCCATTCGTAAGTGACCGTGCCACTGTTTAAGCCTCCGTATTTAACAGTTGTACCCAGTTCAGTTCTGTGCAATACAACAATACCTGGCAAGCCAGCCTCACCCGCGCATTTTGGGTTCCGAGTTTGTCGTGAAAATTATTCTGCACATTTCATAGTGAAATTAACAGGCAGAATGTGTCATTTCCAAATTAGCACTTATAATTTAAGAAATGCTGATAATGATTCATTGCATAGACACAGCCTGTGGATGAGGAAGTTTTTGAAACATGTATCCCTCAGGGCACCATTCTGGATCCATTACTTTTTCTGTTTATGTCTATAATATTTTACCATAAATTCTTTCTCTTCAACTTGTTGGTGTACATTATTATCGCCCAAAGTAGAAAGCAGCAACATTATGAGGCACTTAGCAACTTGTGTACGAAGGAACTGTTCACGTTATTACGGGAGCTTGTACTGGAGCAGATACCTTAGTTATTTACTGGTACTACGTAGCTTCGTTGTGAAACGTTTGCCGGAAATATCTGTGTACATACTACGGTAAATTCCACAAAGCAAATATATCACAAGTTGGTCCCGCCAGTTGTGTCTTTAAATTCAGTATACTCCAGTTCCTTGACATAGTTTTTATTTTATTTCCACTGATAAATTAATGACTGTTGACAATTAACTGTTATCAGGAATCATTGTGACCTGGACTATCATTGTTTCATTAGTAAGCATCATACAGAGAGACACAGAAACTATAAAAAAAAATTATTCATTCCAACACGTGCAGATAGAATGTAAATATTGTGAAAATAATGTTCACAAAAATACTCGGTGAGCACATGTATTTGCAATGCTGGTAGATGATGCTGACTTTCAAACAGTGCGGTAATATCTAAGTGAAATAAATGTAACAACTGGGAAAAAAAATTATAAAAAATAACTCACGATCTTTGTTATCATCCAGGACAGAACAACAGATTTCGAGCAGTAACAAAAGCTTCACTCTGAAACACATAATTCGAGCTCACTACAATCACTGGTGTACGAACCTGCTGAGTGGTGAACTAATAAACTGATCAGGCCCTGACTGAATTACAGCAGTCGGTCGGGAAGTTACCGTAGCTGTACCGTAGGAGCGGCTGCCGACACCTCCAGTTTAGTCTCGCAGGTATTCCAGTACTACACTCCATTCACTGAAATGACAGACAGCCTGCGGACACGACGAGGCACGTGACCGCAGCACTGCCACCGAGAGGTGAGCAATACGGGGCACACTTCACTCAGTTTGGCCACGTCTGTTGCGATTGTAAGTCATTAGTGTGTGATCTTAGATTCTGATTGTAAAGTTCGTCTCGTTTGAAAGCCCAGTTTTTGATTATTCGTGTGTCAGTGTCAGTGATTGTAATCACATTCGTCATTCATTATTTTTGTGGTCACCTAGTAGCTATCCCCTTTATTTCTATTTGTATAACATAGGAGTAAACTTGTCATGTTGTCCTCTGCGGAGACGGTGAGCGAGGCCGACTTGTCAGATTTGACTCTAACTGAGAAGTGATCAAAGAAGAAGTCATTAACTTCTGTGGAGAAGCACATGGCTCTTAATCTGTGTAAAATGGAGCTGTTGTATCCAGAGCAGTCAGTGACCAATATTGTTTTGAAAAAAACTTGGTTGTCACACTCTTCAAAGTCTCCCAAGAAAGAAAAATCATGACAAACTTTCAGGAAGTATTGGTGACTTCGATAGAACTGCGATACGAAGGAAATTTTTTGTAACATGTCACTAACAACTGACAAAGTGCTTGTGGCCACGATTAAAAATCCACATTTGAGCAACTTCCATATATCATTTTATTATCATACAGTTTTAAAAGAAATGAATTTTAAATACTTTCGGTGTGGATGCAGTAGCGTGCTAATAGACAGAGATGATTTCAGGGAGGCAGTGTCACCTACAAATGATAAATTGTTGAGAGATGAAGGAAGACCCGTCTATTGTTTGGACGAGACATGGCCAAATACACGACATACCTGAAGTAACGTCTCGGTGCACAAGTCCATAAAATCCTCTAAACAAGCATTTCTATCTGCATTATCCACTGGAAACAGGTAAAGGTAAATGCCTGATTATCACACATATTGGGAGCAAAGCAGGTTTTGTCAGAGGCAGTGTGTGAACTTTCAAATCCAAGACGGGCCCAAGAAAAGTGGAGGCTACTGTGAGGAGATGTGCAACAGTACATTCGAGAAGTGGTTTGAAGACTTTTTCTTCGGCTTCAGCAAAAAGAAGTTACTGTTCTCGATAACATGTCGTGCTATTCTTGTTGAAAAGAAGAAGTACCTAATCTGAATGCCAATAAGCGAGATATACCGGAATAACTAAAATCTAAAAATATTGTTATTGGAAAATGGAGTATTGAAGAAAGAATTACTGGAAATTGTTAAAAAAGAACAGAGTAGTGCACAAAGAATATGCAGTGGATGAAATGGCTGATGGAGCAGGGAAAACTTTTCTTCTGATTCCTCCATACCTGGTGAATTAAACATAATCGAGGTAGTTTGGGCCAAAATCGAAGGCTGTGTTGCAGAAAAAGACAGAACACACAAAATGTCAGAAGTTAAAGAACTATTAAAACAAGCAGTGACTGCAGAAGAGTGAAACAAATGTGTTTTCCATGTGATGGAAAAAGTTTGACCTCAAATGTGGAAATTAGACTGCATTATAAAAGAGAGAAAAGAGTGTTTTGTTATAAACTTGAATCAAAGCAGTTCAACTTCAACAGAATAAGTTTTATTCTTCCTTTAACATTATTGTGGGTCACGTGAAACTGTGTCTGTTTCATTCCAGCTCTCAGTGAATAGACTAATGTGGAGATTTTCCACACTCAGGTTATCCGCTGGACTCAAATTTTCCTGATTTCAGCACATAAATGGTAATTCCTATAAACATGTAACAATACCACTGTGGCTTTAGCTAAACTTCTGCACAGACTGTTCAGAATTTTTAACTTTTCTCTGTCTAGGATCACTGGAATTGTGTTTGTATCTTTTGTAGTTTGTCAAACGTTAATTCTAGATATCTGCTGCCCCCTTTTGCGTAAACCCTGTACTTTGACAAGAGGTCATCGAGCCAATGTAGTCTTTCGAAATGACTGTTTTTGCACGTGAGACGACAACTCACGGGCAATAATAGAAGAGATGCTCCACACTGGCTCTAAATACACGTGGGTGTCCGATCGACTGACGGGCACTCATCAATGGGCAATACCGGCAGCGTACCATTTACTTCTGAAGATGTCTCCCAAAACGGGAGACAAAGAGCCAGAGAAAAGTTTTATATATTGACCTCAGCTTCTCAGCTCAGAAGTTTAAACTGGACTAAACACCAGCTTCGAGAACCTACGTGTTGTTTACGAAGATGTCTCGTACAAAGATTTTCATTTCGGCAATATATTCTCACGAACAATTGTGCCTGTATATGTCAATAATCATTTAAAGGCAGAATGTTGTAAAAGAACTTTTTGTTTTACTTATTTTACTGAATTACATGAGCAAGCAACAGCTGGCAGCACTGACTTATTGGTCATCATATACACACAATAAATAAATATGAAATGCCCAGTTTCTGAAGACAAAAAACAAAAAAGAGAAAAAACTGTATGTTGAAGCCTTAGCAGTATTAAAAGCTGACTTCGGAAACACTATTTCATCACCAACTGAATGTGTTAATATGTTGGGCCTTAACTCTCACCATTATGTCTAACGTATATTAGTATAATTTATCAAAAAACAAAGATGATGTGACTTACCAAACGAAAGCGCTGGCAGGTCAAAAGACACACAAACAAACACAAACATACACACAAAATTCAAGCTTTCGCAACAAACTGTTGCCTCATCAGGAAAGAGGGAAGGAGAGGGAAAGACGAAAGGATGTGGGTTTTAAGGGAGAGGGTAAGGAGTCATTCCAATCCCGGGAGCAGAAAGACTTACCTTAGGAAGAAAAAAGGACGGGTATACACTTGCACACACGCACATATCCATCCACACAATACAGACACAAGCAGACATATATTAGTATAATTCATCCCTGATGGGTATACTTTCTGTGACACTAATAGTAATGATCTCAGCAGCGAATGATGCGATAGTGACAGTTGAACACGTTGTTGTTGCAAATACAGTATAAGAACTATTAATTTAGAGTTATAATATAAAGTACTCTGTTTCTTTGGTCTTTTGAAACGTGACGGGAGACGAATAATTCTGAAAGACCCCATTTCTGTTGTTACACAGCTGTGTCCCACCGTTGCTGGAGGCCTGCACCGAGTTGGAACGTCTGGAACTCTGCGAGGATGACGACTTTGAGATGGTCCACAGTATACCGAGAGAGGCGTTCACTGCCCTGGGAAAGCTGAAGAACTTGCAGGAACTCAGGATATCGATCCCTATTTGACTACCGCCTGGAGTTGCTCCTCTGGCATTTAAGTAAGTTAAGTGGTGAACGTAAACATTTCTTGTGAGTGCTTAATGCATTGGGGATGGAGTCTATTAAAATGGGATAGGAGAGAAAAAGAGGAGGAGAAAGGAATATGCAGGTACTCTGGAGGGATAGAAAGTGCGTAGAGGCCGGGGCGAGGGCACCGTAGAGGTTACAGGACGGTGGAGGCTGGGGACTGGCAGAAGTCGGGCTAGGGGAGTTACGGGAATGGTAGATACGTTCCTAATTGAGTTCCTACCTATTCAGTTCAGGTAAAAATCCAGACGGCACGGGCCGCGAAGCGGATGTCGAAGTCGAGCACACTGTACCGGGTGTGACTCTCGGCAGCCGTGTGGCCGCCGTCCCTCGGCCACAGTCGGACAGTGGCCATTTGCGTGGACAGACAACTTGTCAGTTTCGTGCCTACGCGGGATGCTACCTCTACATTCGCACTCCGCAACCCACCGTACCCTGTACCACTACTACTCATTTCCTGTCCTGCTCCACTCGCAGACTAGGTCGCACTACTGCCCTATATGCAGTCTCCTTTACAGATGAATCGTACTTTCCTAAAATTCTCCGAATAGATGAAAGTCGACCGTTCACCTTACCCGATTGTTCCGTTTCGTACCACTTTGCAGTGTTACACACAGATATTTAAATGATGTGACTGTGTCACACAGGACACTACTAATGCTACATCCGAACATTACGGATTAGTTTTTGCTACTCATCCACATAAACTTACATTTTCCTACATTTAGGGCTAGCTGCCATTCATCACACCAATGAGAAATTCCGTCCAAGTCATTTCGTCTTCTCCTGCAGTCACTCAGTGACGACACATTGCCGTACACCTCGATGTCACTGGCAAATGACGGCAGGTTGCTGCCCACCCCGTCTTAGATATTATAGATATAGATTATTATATATTATATATATAGATAATAACAGAAGTCCTGTTGCATTTCCCTGGGGCACTCCTGACAATCCCCTTGTCTCTGACGAACACTCACCATTTCTATAATTTAAAGTGTCTTTGAGCCACTCACGTATCGGGGAACTTGTACTTTCATTAAGAGCCTGCAGTGGAATGCTTTCTGAAAATCTAGAAGTATGGGATCTGCCCAGTGCCGGAGCCCTTCATCTATAGTTTGCAGTATATCACGTGAGAAAAGGACGAGCCGAGATTCACACGTGCGATGCTTTTTAAAACTGAGTTGATTTCTGGACATGAGATTTTCAGTCCCTAGGAAATTTATTATATTAGAGCTCAGAACATGTTCAAGAATTCTGTAGCAAACCAGTGTTAAGGATATTGGTGTCTAATTTTGTGAGTCAATTCTTTTACCCTTCTCGTATACGGGAGTCACCTGCATTGTTTTACAGTCGAGTAGGCCTTTGCGCTGGGTGATTTGCAATAAATGCCGAGCTGTAGAGTACTCTTTGTAATACTGAATTACAATTTCATACAAACCTGGTGACTTATTTGTTTGCAACTCTTTCAGTTGTTTCTTTACACAAGAGACGCTTATTACTACGTCATCCGTATCGGGCTCAGTACAGTGTTCAAACGACAGTACGTTCGTACGATTCTCTCGTGTTAACGACTTCGTACACGTGGAATTTAAAGCTTCCATTTTCATTTGCTGTCTTCGACTGCCACACCAGACTGGACATCGAGTGACCGGACGAAAGCCTCAGATACACTTAGCGAGTTTATGTAGGACCAGAAATGCCACACAGTGGTTGCAGGTAAGTACACAGCCGACGTGGCTGCTACCACAGGTGGCCCAGATTTTGATGGGGTGGGAAACATCTGTCACAGAACTGGAGTAGTCGTCAGTGATAGGAAGTACGGAGCAGATCTCGCACGTAGGTCTATTACTGGGATATCGGCACGAGGGTAGGGTTTAGGATCGAGGGTGGAGTAGGAACAGACAGAGATATCGCGTATGTCAGATGAGCACTGGGATACTACTGTAGGGGGGTCGGGGGAGATAGTGAGGAGGACATTCCTCATTTCAGGACACGAGAGGCAGTCCTAACCCTAGTGGTGATTCACTTGTTCCAATCCTGGATGCCACTAGTCACAAAGTGATCTGCTCCTTTGTGGCCAGTCGGTGGGTACGAGGGGATTACTAGGTGACTGGGGAGAGAAAGTGCAAGGGATCTGTTTCTGGACTGGGTGGTCAGGTCAATTTTGGTCTGTGAAGGCTTCGGTGAGACTCCGAGCTCGTTTAAAGAGAGTCTGCTCGGCACTGCAGGTGGTAAAGCCACAGATGGCTAGGCTATACGTAAGGGATTTCTTAGTATAGAATTGGTGGCATCTTTCATAATAGAGCTTCTTCGTCGAGTGGTAGGTTTGAAGTGGACGGAGGTACTTACGGAACCGTACGTGAGACATTTGTCATCACTGAGGAAGGTAGCTTGCTGGGCTGAGATGGAACTACACCTACTGAAATTAACAAT